>NC_034178.2:17103963-18303963 GCF_002021735.2 Oncorhynchus kisutch
CTTTTATAAACCATGGCAACTCTGCCATGTTGATCTGAGCCTTGCAGTTGGAAAACTGAAACTGAATTTCGGCTGTGGCAGATGCACCTCCCTGACTTCACTCCTCGACTTTCATCTAATCGGTTGCTTAAGCCATACCACTCAAACACGTCAACAATCTGAGGCCCAGATTTACTAAATTTTTCACTGGACTGATGCCTTTTTTTTTTATCAAAAGGGGATTAAACAATGAAGACCGAATCAAAGAGGTCAAATAAAGAGAAAGAATAAAGCATATAAAGTATAAATGCCCCTTTTTTTGCTATTGTTTGAATCCCAGATTGCCCACTTACCACAGAATGTTGGCCAAATTCAATTGGTCTGGCTATAGGCCTACAGTCAGGTAACCGTGGTACAAAATAAAATACAATCCAAAAGAAAGCAGACAACAATCATATTTAACATCATTTTTATTTTATTTTGAACAAAATTTTAATAAATGTTTCTGCATTTCTCTTACGTTCAAAAAAGATGACTTTCGAGACGCATTATAAATTATTTCATCAAACTCTTCTGTAGAAAAAGAAAAGATAATTGCAAACTAAAGCATCTATCTTATGATAATATGACAATAGTAAGATAAATAAGGTATCTGTGTTCATTTTTTTGGTCATTTTTTTTTATTTTGTACAATTTTCATCATAATTCCCACCTTTTACTTCATTATTTTCCTTGCACACACCTATCACACCTTTTCCCAATCCGCTCTCCTACTGATCTGACTTACAATGCTGTAGACAGTTCTTAACAAGGTCCAACTTCAAATGAAGTACAACATTAAAAGGCTTTATAAAGCATGCATAAAGTCTTCATAAGCACTACATACTGCAGATGCTTATAAAGCCTTTAAAGGTTGTCATTTGTTTGAAGTGAGACCATTAACAGAAAATGCAACCAAAAACAAACACAAGAAGCTTTCCCTAAAAAGAAAAACAGAAAAATCTTGAATATCTCACTTCTCTAGGACATATTTACACCAGTTAACACTCCAGTTGTTCAACTGAAGTACAATGCATATGGCATAACATGTCATTCAACATCGTTTTTTTTCTTCAGAAAAATTATTACACAACCATTGTGCAGACAAACTCTCTGTTGAATCACAAAAACATCAGTTGTAATCACAACCATTGTGCCAAATGTGTTGTACATCAGTTGTGCAACTTGAGTGCTGTATATATGGGGCCAGACAGGGGTAGGACATCTGCATAGATCCACAAAATTCAGATCATGAATGTTTGGGGGAGTTTGTTGGAGGTTATTTCTACAGAGAGGCGGTTACATCCGCTGCTGTCTTTTGGGGGAATAAAGTAAATGTGAGGGAAACAATAAAGTCATGTTGTTGATTGATGGTTACAAAGAACAGCTCACCTCGATGAGTGTCTGTGAGAAAATCAACTGTTACGAGAACCTAAGGGGGAAACAGTATAATGTGAAAAGGCTAAAGCACATAGCCTTTCAGGGTGAAGTTTTCCCTAGATAAAGATCTAGGATCAGTTTCCCTCCCCCAATTCTAACACCTAACCATTAGTGGGTAAAATGCTAAACTGACCCAAGATCAGCGTATTGAAGAAACTTCACCCTAATCCTCAGATTGATTTCTTCATGCCCGAGTACGGTTGACTTCAGAGTTATTCCGGCAGTACTGATTATATGTACGCGTAGAAAAAACAAATTCGCCATAATATGCACTACTCAGTTGAATGGAAAGGATAAGACAGGGATGTCAAGGTCAAAGGTGAAAGCATAAGGAGCCTATCAGATGTCTTCCCCTACATACCATATCAATGAGTACCGGTTAGCAGCAGTCACACCAACGGAAGTAAATACAGTATGTAGAGCCAGCCCTTGAAATCTCCTTACACAAATGCCTACTAGCTAAGGCCTTAGCTCTGTGTAAAGATACAAGGTAATTATCTTGGTCACGATGATAATAAGGTCAAATAGAGACAAAGAGGAGAGGGTATGTATGATCCATCCTGGGTTCAAATTGTGTCCGTTTTCTGTCAAATGTGTTGAGCATTTGATTGAGCTTGTCTGGAGATGCCACATGGGCAGGGTTTTCATTTATACTTTTGGGACAATCCCATTGGGTACATTGCGCCAGGCAAGCTCAATCAAGTGCAGCTAAAATATTTCAAAGAGAACAAATACTATTTGAACCCAGGTCTGGGTATGGTTGATCTTTTCAATGCTACTCGACGAGCACTTTCACATGTAAAAACGACTCAGTAAGAGATATATTTTGTTTCGATGTGTTCCTGTGTCTCCCCTTGTGACACCTGTCCCACTGTGTGAAGAGAACTGGCTGTAATGTACTGGTATGACGTACCAGAGACTTATATTGAGAAATATATGAGACAAATATAAAAGCCAGACGTACAGTTCTAGGACGTACTGCTTTAGAAAAACAGAGTCTATCTAAGCCAACAGATGACTTGATTTGAGGTAAATTGAGCTTTGTTGATCTGACGTCCCCTTTGGGCCCATCACATACAAACACATGGACACAGTATAATGAGAGAGAAACGTATTGGCTCAAATAATATGAACTCCGAGGTACACTGAAGCCAATTGGTGGGACAGTTTTGAATCCAAGTGACAAGACCTCCACTGCTACCCTATTCACACTACTGAGCCAAGCTAAGATGAGCAGAGCTGTACTGTACTGTACTGCACTGGCCTGGTTACACATTCAGCATATTTGCTGGAACCATGCAACCGTGTCAAGAAAATAATCCAAGCGAGCACAATACGGTTCAGGTCGGCAAAATAGTGCAAAAAGGCACACTACACCTGCTCTTCACTGGCTCTGGATTAGAGTTATATGTACTGCCATGAGAGTACCCTGTTATGAATGATATTTTCAATGTACCCACCAGGACAGGCGGGGATCTATACGTGTTTGCTCTTTCTGTTTGTGAGTGTTTGAGTTAAGAATATTGTTAGCATATCCACTGTCTGTTACCTCAAAAGAAGCTAAAGGTTACTGGTGATGAGAGGGGTGGAAAAAAATACACAGGTTGGTGATACCTTTTCAATATTCTCTGCCTTTTATATGTTCTAAGACGACCAATTCACATTCCAATAAACTCCACAAACAACTGAACAAGGAGGAGAGAGAAAATGATATTGTACATTCTGATGAAACAAGAGACAGAAAAGGTGAACTCAGGTTTAGATTGACACGGTGATATGATATTGATCCTTTGGTCTGAGGTGTGTTGGTTCCGCCCATGTCGTCGCCTCTCCACATGACTACAATTACCAGCATCCTTTGCTCCTGGTAAATTGCTCTCACTTCCTGTGGCCCAATGAGGCTTTGACAGCACATACCAGGGACCTTCCAGGGTTCTCTCTGAACAGAGATGCAGCAGCCAGAACTGGTCAGAACCGTTTTTTCAACTCACTCACCCAGATAAAACCCTGACGTTTTTTTGCTATTTTTTATCCATTATTCCTCACTGGAGGAGCTTTCCTCCAGGGGGAAAATGGCCGCCACACCGACGACCCCAGTGGAATTGTGGGATGCGGTGGTGATGGTGACTACAGTGTGCAGGAGAACAAAGACCAGCAGGCACAGCTTCAGCCGGCCGCTGCTGCTGCACAGTCTGGTGGGTGTGGCGGCCGAGGTGACTGATGTCGACACCCCCTGTTGGTGATGGCAGGAGGGTGTTGGAGTCCTTTTCAGCGTCCCACGAGAGCGGTTGTCCGGTTTAGAGTCCCACCGGATGTCGCAGCACTCTGCCTGGCTGTTGGGCTGCCCATGGCTCCCCAGTAGCCCTGTGGGGGATGAAGAGGGTAGTGGGTAAACACTGATATAAGCCATAAATGCAAATGTCACTGTGCATCCCTCTCATGCATCCCTGTGTGTCTGTATCATCCATGCCTGTGTCTGATGATGATGACAAACTCAATTTCCCCAATACCAATAAAGTGTATACATTCATTCATTCAGATGACCCACAATAAGCTAAATAAACGACCCAGCCTAGTTCCAGCCTTACTTGCAGTGTGCTAAAGGCAGTGTTTTGTTGAAATGTATCACCAAAAAAAGACATATTACCATGTGCATAAGAGCATAAATACCAGTCAGTATGCACGATTAAACCATAGTCTTCATACGACTCAACTATCAGTATCATTATGTCATCATGTTGTATCATAACCTAACAATAGTGACCCTATACTGAACTCAAAATGAAAAAAAGTCACATTTAGTACCGAACCCATACTGCAGCACAGTAAATATAATCTACACCGTTGCCCACCAGAACACCTACAGCACCTGATGTCACTGGAAGGCCAAAAAGATCATCAAGGACAACAACCACCCGAGCCACTGCCTGTTCACCCCGCTACCATCCAGAAGGCGAGGTCAGTACAGGTGCATCACAGCAGAGACCGAGAGACTGAAAAATAGCTTCTATCTCAAGGCCATCAGACTGTTAAACAGCCGTCATTAACACAGAGGCTGCTGCCAACATACAGACCTGAAATCATTGGCCACTTTAATAAATAGATCACTACTCACTTTAATAATGTTCATATATCTTGCATTACTCATCCCATCTGGTTCAGCTTGCCTATGGCACTCAGTAATCACTCATCCATATATATTTTTTTGTTGTTTAACCAGGCAAGTCAGTTAAGAACAAAGTCTTATTTACAATGACAGACTACCCCAGACAACACTGGGCCAATTGTGTACCACCCTATGGGACTCCCAATCAAAGCTGGATGTGATGCAGCCTGGATTTGAACCAGGTACTGCAGAGATGCTTCTTGCACTGCAATGCAGTGTCTTAGACCACTGCACCACTCGGGAACCCCAAAATGTGTATATTTATATATATATATATATATATATATATATGTACATATTCTTATTCCATCCCTTTACATAGATTTGTGTGTATTAGGTGGTTGTTGTAGAATTGTTAGATTACTTGTTAGATTTTACCGCACAGTCAGAATTAGAAGAACAAGCATTTCGCTACACTCGCAATAACATCTGCTAACCATGTGTATGAGACCAATGAAATGTGGTTTGATTTGATGTCACGCCTTGTGTAATCTCTTTTCAAAGCAACTGCTAGTTCACACTAAAGGAAGACATCAAATGAGCGGCAGAAAAACAGGGATCTCAAAAGGCAAAGCCTACCATTTAATCGCTGATGCACAAGTAATAAAAAAAATCAAAGGCTATTCTAATTACGGTATTGAAATACTTGAAACTTTGAGGGCTGGGGGAAGAAATGACAGAGCACCCCACTGAGATCAAATCAGGACAGGGTAGGTCATGTTATTCTGGTTCTGCTCTGATCCGTGTGGAGTATTAAAATACTACCCTGTAGCTGTACCCCATCACAGTGATATCTCAGCTATACACTTTACACTTAGAGGGAAGTGTCATTGATTTTACTATCACTGCCTTATGTGGCAGCTAGATGTCGCCAGTGACAAGTACTATAATTCATTATTGGCTATGTTCCCAGAGTTCAAAACCATACAACTTTATCGATACCACTGAAAAGTAATAATTCAAGGCATCATCAGGGGCACAAGAGCACTATTACATATATCCTCCAACATACAATTCCATCCAAATTCCATCTAAATTCCTAAATTGAGTACATGGCTAAATTAATTTACCCAAACCAATCTATCCTAGATCTATGGCACATCTCAGCTAAACAGCATAGCCCTAGAGTGGATATACGCCAACCTGTATAAGCTGTGGCTACAAATTACACTTGATTGATTGATTGACTGACTGATTGATCAGTCCACACCACCACACCCACCTGTACATATGAAGCTGGGGCTTCCTCCATGGATGAGATCATCGTTGTCCGGCAGTATGAAGGGACACCTCTGCTGAACCTCCAAGCAGTACTGGAGACACGGTACTGTCCTCCCACAATGCCTCTGTGTGGTGGGGAAATACTGTGCACACAGCCACGGTTTGTAGGCAACCTTAGAGGTAGAAGATAGAGCATGTTAGTTAAACCAAATGAAACCCATATGTAAATGCAAACAACTTCAAGGGGAAGTTCAGTTTTAGCCATCATAAATAAGCAAACTATTACTTTGACATCAAGACTAAGCTATGTCTGTTCAATAGCAAAGGTCTCAGTGGTCTGTATGGCTCTGAATGTTAGTAAATAACATCCATCCTATCTTCAAAACTAGAGATTTTTCAGTACACATGTTTCCAGAAAAGACTATAGGAATTATTCAGAAACAGAGATTCAACCATTTCTCACAGATCTTGCAAAATCCCATTCGTGATTCAGCCTTATAAGTTGATATGTGTGAGAGATACATGACTCTAAAATACAACCAGATGCCAATCACCATTTGTCAATGTAAACCACCCGTGACATGTGACTAAATCATATTTGTTGTGATTAGGAATGCTTTGATTAAATTAAAGTATCTCGAGGAGAATAAGGATTTGTGGCAGTGTGCCCTAGCTGAGGCAAGTTTCCTCTCATACTACAGTACTTGTACTTATGTCCTGCCTTTTATACTTATACTACTTTCATACTTACCTGATACGTAAAAGGAGTATATGAAAACAATATGAAAAGAATAGCAGAAGGTATTGAATTGCAAAATTCCAGTAACTTTCCCATAATCCTGGTTGGAAGATGATTGGTATTGGGAGGAAATAAACAGGAAGTAGCCTATGGCAATCCTCCAACCGGGACGTCTGGAAAACTGGGACATTTTTGGAAAGTTACTGGAATTTTGAAAAGGATTTTGAATTCAATGGCTCTACTAATTACTGTTTAGTACATTGTATTTGGAATCACCTGGGCCTGTACTGGGCCTGTATTCATAAAGCATGAAACTTCAGCACTCCTGAGGCAGCAGGTAGCCTAGTGCATTGGGCTAGTAACCGAAAGCTCGCTGGATCAAATCCCTGAGCTGACAAAGTAAAAATCTGTTATTTTCTTCCTAGGCCTTCATTGTAAATACAAATGTGTTCTCAATTGACTTGCCTAGTTAAAAAAAAGGTTAAAATAAAACTCCTACTCTTGCTACTATGACCTATATACACCCAGCAGAGGGGAATGTCTCCTCCTAATTCATCCTCAGGATAAGGTTCTCTAATACCCAGCCAAGCCCCATAACGTATGACATTTACCTTAGTACATACATTTTCATATTGGTAGTCCCAGTGGGAATCAAACCCACAACCCTGGCGTTACAAGTACCATTCACTATAACCGAGCCACACAATACCATTCATAGTGCTGCTACTGCCAATGTACTGTACAATTGACTCTGCCCTTAAACAAATCGATGGCCCCCATCCCCCAGTGCAATCTCCCTTTCTCCCAGTAGACGACACTACCTTCACACAAAAATGCATAATGTACCTATCAGGGTTTGACTGTTAAAAACAAAAAAATGAAATCACATACACATTCATGTTATTGCGTGTGTAGCGAAATGCTTGTGTTCCTAGTTCAAACAGTGCAGTAGTATCTAACAATTCACAGCAATACACAAACATCTAAAAGTATCACATCAAGCCGTGGTTAGGAGTCCCATATGGCAGTCCCATATGGCATCGCACGACCGGCCCAGCGTCGTCTGGGTTTGGCCGGGGTAGGCCGTCATTGTAAATAAGAATTTGTTCTTAACTGACTTGCCTAGTTATATAAAGTTGACATTTAAAAAAATCTAATTAAAAAAGAATGGAATTAAGAAATATATAATTATTAGGAAGAGGATTGTTGGAGTGGCATTGACTAAAATACAGAAGAACAAAGTATATACATATTAAATTAGCAAAGCAGTATGTAAAGTCCAAGATAAGCTCCTTCGCTTTGTTGACATTGAGGGAGAGGTTATTTTCCTGGCACCACTCTGCCAGGGCCCTCACCTCCTCCCTGTGGGCTGTCTCGTCATTGTTGGTAATCAGACTGTTTAGTTAGTGGTTCAACGGATCAGTCTATCTAGGCCCACACAATAGTAAAGGTCAGGGGATCAGAGCTGGCAAAGCTTCCTAGAGTTGTAGTGTAAATTAGTCTTAGAGCATGCTAAACAGCGATAATGATGATATCGACCCGAACGGCCCGTGTTATTGGCTGAGAGCCAAGGTCAGAATTTAAGTGCCACTTTTCCCAATGGCTTCAGCATGGCCATGCTCCAATCCGAGGAGCATCAATAAAGAGTGAAAAAGGCAAGTGATTAACAACTGGTGCAATTATATTGGTCATGTTCAGGAGTGTGCAAAACACTAAATGTTGCAGGTAGAAATGCTACGAATAAAGCAGATATTATTCCTTACCCTACATATACTGTATGAGAGGCATGTCAGTTCTCATAATGTATTTCTAACTGAACGTTCCATAACATTGTGCAGTGCTGAATACCACCCTGGAGTAACCTGAACACAACTTTACCAAAGAAGAAAACATAATCACTCATTATCCATCTGGGACGCAAACCATACACCACTCTTTTACATTACAAAACACAGGGGTTTTTGAGCACATGCACACAGGCATGGACCCACCCACACACTCTCACACACACACAGACACACATTCAATCACTCATCTGTTCACACACCCTCATCTGTTCACAAACACCCTCAGGAACACGGTTAGATAAAGCTATGTCTGTATAAACTGTGAATAAATATACATCAGCTTTCCCAAGGACATCACTGTTTCAGCACCATGGACAGCATCTATCAGGTTACATCAGCCTTCCACCAGTGACTGCAAAGCAGCATTGTCCATTTCAGCACCATCTTCAGAAGAGAAAACGTATCTGTGCCATTATGGCATCTGTGACATCATGGGCAGCGCCATTGTGGCTATTTTCATTTTAAGGTAGTCCATTTATTTATTTATTATTTTGTGTTTGAAAAAAGCATAAAGCTAATATTGGTGATTCACAGGAGCCTACAGTGTGTCATTCAATTCTTGTGGCCATTTGATGGTGGTCCTTTGTAGCCCATTAGGTGGAGCATGGTGCTTGCAATGCCAGGATAGTGGGTTTGATTCCTGGGACCAACAATATGTCAAATGTATACACACATGACTATAAGTCGCTTTGGATAAAAGTGTCTGCTAAATGCCATGTATTCTTATATTATGACGGTAATATAGCTTAAGCCATGCGCTTTAGTCATGCAGCCGCCATTTTGAAACGAAAGCGAGGTGGGAAAAAATCCTAGGGGGGAACCCCGGAAGTCAAAACAACAATTGTATGGACTTCTAGTTTTTCAAGTTTGAAGTTTTAATGTCACGTGCACATAGTTTACAACTGTTGCCGGCTGTAACATCGACTTATATTGATAAATGGCAGATGAAGATGTCAGACTGCCCAAGGCAGTCCAACTAAAAGGTTACAGTAACTGGATCGAGGGTTACATTAACGATGTACAAGGTAAGATTGTATGTACGTGTTTTTGCAGCCAGATTGTTGCTAGCTCGGTAGCTAGCTAGCTTTCTATAGCTACCGTAGCGTTGTAGGTTGAAAAAGGTGTAAAGTTGATATTTTAACTTCATTGACAATATTACAGAATACTTTCAGCTATTGCTACTTACAACCATTGTAGCTAAGTAGTTAATGTTCCCTGTTGTTGTTGTGCTTGTCATCTTGACTCGTCCAATGGTTTCACAGTCAAGAGGAGTGAGTCAGGCAGGTGTGAAAGAATGAGCTTTACATAATTCAGATAGTTTGCTGGTCAGTTAGGTCAGTGGGGGTGTCAATTGAGTATGGCAATTTCTTCTTGCAAATTAAGAAAGTGTGGTAGTATGCATTCTAGTCGTGCGCTGGGATGCCATGAACCACGGAATCGACATATAGAAGGTACTGCATGTGTGTAAAAACCTACCCAATTCCCATTTTCATTTAAATCCAGAAAAATGCAATATTAAATAATCAATAGCCATTCTGCCATGCTCAAAATGTCGCTGAAAATGACACAAACTTTATATTCAGCCTGTTTCAGTTCCAACACGATTTCAAATCTGCTTGCTAAACACGCTGCTGAAATGCAAATGGTTTATGGATCTTCAATTAGATTTAGTAGACCCAAATTGAATCATTTTGGCCCTACCAGTTACAATGAAAAACATTTTTTTGAACCTATCACTACTGAAAACCCTGAAATCTATTCAATAATCAAACACGTTGTTTTCAATTTCAGGTAAGTAGCCTTTTCTGCATTGTTCTGCTTTTGGTTTCTGCTTTGTTATAGCATAAGTTAATGCATTATAAAATTGTATGGACAATCCATATCATTATATGTTCTTAATTGTGTGTCCCTTATGGTGTATTAAAATAAATATTAGGTTGTCTTGTCTAACCCAACTCTGTTTTTACTTTGTTTCCAGGTAGAGTTCTCTCCTGAAAGTCCATTCATCATGGAGACTAAATAGAACTGGAAAGCGGGCCAGGGACAGTGCAACCATGCCATCGGTTTACTGCATTACATTAAAATGGGCTACCCGTCTTTTCCACCAACAGAGAGCAAATCGTCCTTGCCTCAAACATGACACATTCCCACACATATGTCAGGTCTGCAGTCAAAACCTCTTAATACAGTTCAAATATTGAACGTTAAGCCACCAAAGAAAGACATTGCACCTGCCAACAAGATCCGGAGGACTTGTGAGTGGATTGTGCCAAACCTCTATTGTCCAGTCCCTACACCATTGCCCAGTAAAGAGTTTGCAAGAAACGTCCTGCAAAACCTTGCAGCAATTCGAAGCAACTGCCAGATGGAAACCTTGCTGGCCTCAAACTCAGAGCAATAGTATGTGTCTTCTGAGTATGGTGAGCTGCCCTTTGGATCCGGTCTGTTTTGCTGGATGCAAGTACCTGACCAATAGAGAAGATGGAACCAATTGTATTCATCACATGCTTTGTAACAACAGGTGTAGACAATGCAGAGAGAAAGAAAATAGATAAATAATAGACAAGTAATAACACATAGTAATAAAAGTAATAATAAATACACAATAATTAGTTATAACTTGGCTATATACATGGGATACCAGTACTGAGTCAATGTGCAGGGGAACGTGTTAATTGAGGTAGATACTGTATATAACTAGGAATAAAGTGAGTAAGCAACAGGAAAAAAGTTAGTGCAGAAAGGGTCAATGCAGATAGTCCAGGCAGCTTTTTGGTAAACCAAATGGCCTGTTAATCCGTCTGGCTCTGCGGCCTTGTGAATGTTAACCTGTTTAAAGGTCTTACTCAAATAGGCTACAGAGAGCGTGATCGCACAGTTGTCCAGAACACCTGGTGCTCTCATGCATGGTTTAGTGTTGCTTGCATCGAAGCGAGCTTAGAAGGCATCTAGCTCATCTGGGCAGATCGTTGTTGGGTTTTCCATTGTAATCTGTGATTGTTTACAAGCCCTGCCACATCCAACAAGAGTCAGAGCCAGTATAGTAGGATTCGATCTTAGTCCTGTATTGAGGCTTTGCCTGGTTGATGGCTCATCAGAGGTTGTAGCGGGATTTCTTATAAATGTCGGGATTTTGTGTCCTGCTTCTTGAAAGCGACAGCTCTAGCCTTTAGCTCAGTGCAGATGTTTCCTGTAATCCATGGCTTCTGGTTGGGATATGTATGTACGGTCACTGTGGGGACATTGTTGTCGATGCACTTATTAATGAAGCCAGTGTCTGATGTGGTAAACTCCTTTTTAAAAAAAAGGTAGGGGAGTGGATCAGAAAACCAGTCATTAACTGGAGTGACCACCAATTGCCTCATGCAGTGCAACACATCTCCTTTGCATAGAGTTGATCAGGCTGTTGATTGTGGTCTGTGGAATGTTGTCCCACTGCTTGTCAATGACTATGTGAAGTTGCTGGATATTGGTGGGAACTGGAACATGCTGTTGTACATGTAGATCCAGAGCATCTCGGACATGCTCAATGGGTGACATACAGTGCCTTGCGAAAGTATTCGGCCCCCTTGAACTTTGCGACCTTTTGCCACATTTCAGGCTTCAAACATAAAGATATAAAACTGTATTTTTTTGTGAAGAATCAACAACAAGTGGGACACAATTATGAAGTGGAACGACATTTATTGGATATTTCAAACTTTTTTAACATATCAAAAACTGAAAAATTGGGCATGCAAAATTATTCAGCCCCCTTAAGTTAATACTTTGTAGCGCCACCTTCTGCTGCGATTACAGCTGTAAGTCGCTTGGGGTATGTCTCTATCAGTTTTGCACATAGAGAGACTGACATTTTTTCCCATTCCTCCTTGCAAAACAGCTCGAGCTCAGTGAGGTTGGATGGAGAGCATTTGTGAACAGCAGTTTTCAGTTCTTTCCACAGATTCTCGATTGGATTCAGGTCTGGACTTTGACTTGGCCATTCTAACACCTGGATATGTTTATTTTTGAACCATTCCATTGTAGATTTTGCTTTATGTTTTGGATCATTGTCTTGTTGGAAGAGAAATCTCCGTCCCAGTCTCAGGTCTTTTGTAGACTACATCAGGTTTTCTTCCAGAATGGTCCTGTATTTGGCTCCATCCATCTTCCCATCAATTTTAACCATCTTCCCTGTCCCTGCTGAAGAAAAGCAGGCCCAAACCATGATGCTGCCGCCACCATGTTTGACAGTGGGGATGGTGTGTTCAGGGTGATGAGCTGTGTTGCTTTTACGCCAAACATAACGTTTTGCATTGTTGCCAAAAAGTTCAATTTTGGTTTCATCTGACCAGAGCACCTTCTTCCACATGTTTGGTGTGTCTCCCAGGTGGCTTGTGGCAAACTTTAAACAACACTTTTTATGGATATCTTTAAGAAATGGCTTTCTTCTTGCCACTCTTCCATAAAGGCCAGATTTGTGCAATATACGACTGATTGTTGTCCTATGGACAGAGTCTCCCACCTCAGCTGTAGATCTCTGCAGTTCATCCAGAGTGATCATGGGCGTCTTGGCTGCATCTCTGATCAGTCTTCTCCTTGTATGAGCTGAAAGTTTAGAGGGACGGCCAGGTCTTGGTAGATTTGCAGTGGTCTGATACTCCTTCCATTTCAATATTATCGCTTGGGAAATCTTTTTGTATCCAAATCCGGCTTTAACCTTCTTCACAACAGTATCTCGAACCTGCCTGGTGTGTTCCTTGTTCTTCATGATGCTCTCTGCGCTTTTAACGGACCTCTGAGACTATCACAGTGCAGGTGCATTTATACGGAGACTTGATTACACAAAGGTGGATTGTATTTATCATCATTAGTCATTTAGGTCAACATTGGATCATTCAGAGATCCTCACTGAACTTCTGGAGAGAGTTTGCTGCACTGAAAGTAAAGGGGCTGAATAATTTTGCACGCCCAATTTTTCAGTTTTTAATTTGTTAAAAAAGTTTGAAATATCCAATAAATGTCGTTCCACTTCATGATTGTGTCCCACTTGTTGTTGATTCTTCACAAAAAAATACAGTTTTATATCTTTATGTTTGAAGCCTGAAATGTGGCAAAAGGTCGCAAAGTTCAAGGGGGCCGAATACTTTCGCAAGGCACTGTATATGGTGAGAGTGCAGGCATTGAAGAACGTGGGACATTTTCAGTTTCTAGGAATTGTGTACAGATCCTTGCTACATGGGGCCGTGCATTATCATACTGAAACTTGATGGCGGCGGAGGAATGGCACGAGAATGGGCCTCAGGATCTCGTCATGGTATCTATGTGCATTCAAATTGCCATCAATAAAATGCAATTGTGTTCATTGTCCAAAGCTTATGCCTGCCTATACCAGAACCCCACAACCACCATGGGCACTCTGTTCATGACGTTGACATCAGCAAACAGCTCGCCCGGTACAGTTAATACCGTGATTCATCCATGAAGAGCACACTTCTCCAGCGTGCCAGTGGCCATCGAAGGTGACAATTTGCCCACTGAAGTCGCCTACGACGCCGAATTGCAGTCAGGTCAAGACCCCAGTGAGGATAACAAGCACACAGAAGACCTTCCCTAAAATGGTTTCTGATGGGTTCTTGTGCAGAAATTCTTTGTTTGTGCAAATCCAAAGTTTCATCAACTGTCTGGGTGGCTGGTCTCAGATGATCCTGCAGTTGAAGAAGCCAGATTTGGAGGTCCTGGGCTGGCGTGGTTACACATGATGTGCGGTTATGAGGCCGGCTGGGCCATACTGCCAAATTCTCTAAAACAAGTAGAGAAATTAACATTCAGTTATCTGGCAACAGCTCTGGTGGACATTCCTGCAGTCAGCATGACAATTGTACATTATCTCAAAACTTCAGACATCTGTGGCATTGTGTTGTATGACAAAACTGCACATTTCAGAGTGGCCTTTAATTGTCCCCAACTGTCACGACTCCCGCCGAAGTCGGCTCCTCTCCTTGTTCAGGCGGCGCTCGGCGGTCGACGTCACCGGTCTTCGAGCCATCGCCACTCCACCTTCCATTTTCCATTTGTTGTATCTTGTTTTCCCGCACACCTGGTTTAAAGCCGCTCATCACTCTATGTGTATATTATCCTCTGTTCCCCCACATATCTGTGTGTTTTATTGTGTGACGCGTCAGGCAGTTTTTTTCCAGATATTGTTTTGAACCCGTGATATTGTATTGTATTTATGTGGACGTCTATAAGTACCTAGGTGTCTGGCTAGACTGCAAACTCTCCTTCCAGACTCATATCAAACATCTCCAATCGAAAATCAAATCAAGAGTCGGCTTTCTATTCCGCAACAAAGCCTCCTTCACTCAAGCCGCCAAGCTTACCCTAGTAAAACTGACTATCCTACCGATCCTCGACTTCGGCGATGTCATCTACAAAATGGCTTCCAACACTCTACTCAGCAAACTGGATGCAGTCTATCACAGTGCCATCCGTTTTGTCACTAAAGCACCTTATACTACCCACCACTGCGACTTGTATGCTCTAGTCGGCTGGCCCTCGCTACATATTCGTCGCCAGACCCACTGGCTCCAGGTCATCTACAAGTCTATGCTAGGTAAAGCTCCGCCTTATCTCAGCTCACTGGTCACGATGGCAACACCCATCCGTAGCACGCGCTCCAGCAGGTGTATCTCACTGATCATCCCTAAAGCCAACACCTCATTTGGCCGCCTTTCGTTCCAGTACTCTGCTGCCTGTGACTGGAACGAATTGCAAAAATCGCTGAAGTTGGAGACTTTCATCTCCCTCACCAACTTCAAACATCAGCTATCTGAGCAGCTAACCGATCGCTGCAGCTGTACATAGTCTATTGGTAAATAGCCCACCCTTTTCACCTACCTCATCCCCGTACTGTTTTTATTTATTTACTTTTCTGCTCTTCTGCACACCAATATCTCTACCTGTACATGACCATCTGATCTTTTATCACTCCAGTGTTAATCTGCAAAATTGTAATTATTTGCCTACCTCCTCATGCCTTTTGCACACATTGTATATAGACCCCCCCTTCGTTTTCTACTGTGTTATTGACTTGTTAATTGTTTACTCCATGTGTAACTCTTTGTTGTATGCTCACACTGCTATGCTTTATCTTGGCCAGGTCGCAGTTGCAAATGAGAACTTGTTCTCAACTAGCCTACCTGGTTAAATAAAGGTGAAATAAAAAAAATAAAAAATAAAAATTGTTGTACATTATTTTGTGTGACCAGTGCGCTATTCGCTTTTGCCTTTGGCTGGAGTGCTGTGACGCTGTTGCGTCCGACTGATTTGCTTCTGCTAATTAAAGTGTGCCTGTTCACTCATCTCTGCTCTCCTGCACCTGACTCCAGTTGACCAGTTGCGCACACAGTCTGACACCAACACAAGATGCACCTGTGTAATGATAATGCTGTTTAATCAGCTTCTTGATATGCCACACCTGTCAGGTGGATGGATTATCTTGGCAACGGATAAATGTTCACTAACAGGGATGTAAACAAATTTGTGCACATCATTTGAGAGAAATAAGCTTTTTGTGCATATGGACAATTCCTCTGATGTTTTATTTCAGCTCATGAAACATGGGACCGACACTTTACATGTTGCGTTTATATTTTTGTTCAACGCATATTTTCTGAGCTTTCTTATATCTGCAAGGTATAGGACAGAAACTTCAAAACCTTTTTCCTTATTTATTTTTTGACTGTCTTTTTTGCCATTTATGAATGTGTTATTCAATGCTTTTGGGGGGGTAAATTCAATATTTTATCAATTTTTTAGATATATATATATTTGGGGCCTAACATTTTAAATCGAACAGCTGAGTAGCTGAACGATTGGACTAAAAACAAACAAAACTAATGTAAAATATTCTGTGTCCGTAAAATGTATATAGTATGTATAAGCTGGAAGTAGAAGCCTAAGTGTTGTTTTCCAATAGGTTACTCAAATTAGGGGAAGGGTGGTAGAGTTTAAAATAATGTATATATATATATATATACTGCTCAAAAAAATAAAGGGAACACTAAAATAACACATCCTAGATCTGAATGAATGAAATATTCTTATTGAATACTTTTTTCTTTACATAGTTAAATGTGCTGACAACGAAATCTCACAAAAATTATCAGTGGAAATCAAATTTATCAACCCATGGAGGTCTGGATTTGGAGTCACACTCAAAATTAAAGTGGAAAACCACACTACAGGCTGATCCAAATTTGATGTAATGTCCTTAAAACAAGTCCAAATGAGGCTCAGTAGTGTGTGTGGCCTCCACGTGCCTGTATGACCTCCCTACAATGCCTGGGCATGCTCCTGATGAGGTGGCGGATGGTCTCCTGAGGGATCTCCTCCCAGACCTGGACTAAAGCATCCGCCAACTCCTGGACAGTCTGTGGTGCCACCCCACACCATGACTGACCCACCGCCAAACCGGTCATGCTGGAGGATGTTGCAGGCAGCAGAACGTTCTCCACGGCGTCTCCAGACTCTGTCACGTCTGTCACATGTGCTCAGTGTGAACCTGCTTTCATCTGTGAAGTGCACAGGGCGCCAGTGGCGAATTTGCCAATCTTGGTGTTCTCTGGCAAATGCCAAACATCCTGCACGGTGTTGGGCTGTAAGCACAACCCCCAACTGTGGACGTCAGGCCCTCATACCACCCTCATGGAGTCTGTTTCTGACCGTTTGAAAAGATACATGCACATTTGTGGCCTGCTGGAGGTCATTTTGCAGGGCTCTGGCAGTGCTCCTCCTTGCACAAAGGCGAAGGTAGCGGTCCTGCTGCTGGGTTGTTTTCCTTCTACGGCCTCCTCCACGTCTCCTGATGTACTGGCCTGTCTCCTGGTAGCGCCTCCATGCTCTGGACACTACGCTGACAGACACAGCAAACCTTCTTGCCACAGCTCGCATTGATGTGCCATCCTGGATGAGCTGCACTACATGAGCCACTTGTGTGGGTTGTAGACTCCGTCTCATGCTACCACTAGAGTGAAAGCACCGCCAGCATTCAAAAGTGACCAAAACATCAGCCAGGAAGCATAGGAACTGAGAAGTGGTCTGTGGTCACCACCTGCAGAACCACTCCTTTATTGGGGGTGTCTTGCTAATTGCCTATAATTTCCACCTGTTGTCTATTCCATTTGCACAACAGCATGTGAAATTTATTGTCAATCAGTGTTGCTTCCTAAGTGGACAGTTTGATTTCACAGAAGTGTGATTGACTTGGAGTTGCATTGTGTTGTTTAAGTGTTCCCTTTATTTTTTGAGTAGTGTATATTTATATTACAGTACCAGTCAAAAGTTTGGACACACCTACTCATTAAAGGGTTTTTCTTTATTTTACTATTTTCTACAATATAGAATAATAGTTAAGACATCAAAACTGTGAAATATTACATTTGGAATCATGTAGTAACCAGAAAAGTGTTAAACAAATCTAAATATATATCTATCTATATATTTGAGATTATTCAAAGTAGCCACCATTTGCCTTGATGACAGCTTTGCACGCTCTTGGCATTCTCTCAAGCAAATTAGTGAGGAATGCACTTCAATTAACAGGTGTACCTTGTTAAAAGTTCATTGTAAAATGTCTTTCCTTCTTAATGCGTTTGAGCCAATAGGTTCTGTTGTGACAAAGTAAGGGGGGTAAGGGGGGTAAAAACCATCAAGCCCTATCAGGAAACTGGCTCTCATAAGGACCGCCACAGGAAAGGAAGACCCAGAGTTACCTCTGCTGCAGACGATAAGTTTTTTAGATTTCCCAGCCTCAGTTAATTGTAGCTCAAATAAATGCTTGTGATGTGTCTGTTCAAGTAACAGACACATCTCAACATCAATTGTTCAGAGGAGACTGCATGAATCAGGCCTTCATGGTCGAATTACTGTGAAGAAACCACTACTAAAGAACACCAATAATAAGAAGAGACTTGCTTGTGCCAAGAAACACAAGCAATGGACATTAGACCGGCGGAAATCTGTCCTTTGGTCTGATGAGTCCAAATTTGCCAATCACTGTGTCTTTGTGAGACACATAGTAGGTGAGCGGATGATCTCTACGTAGTTCTCACCGTGAAGCATGGAGGAGGAGGTGTGGTGGTGATGGTGACACTGTTAGTGATTTATTTAGAATTCAAGGCACACGTAGCCAGCATGGCTAACACAGCATTCTGCAGCGATAAACCATCCCATCTGGTTTGGGCTTAGTGGGACTATCATTTGTTTTTCAACAGGACAATGACCCAAACACACCTCCAGTGTCTGTAAGGGCTATTTGAGCAATAAGGAGAGTGATGACCTGACCTGACCTCCACAATCACCTGACCTCAACCAAATTGAGATGGTTTGAGATGAGTTAGACCGCAAAGTGAAGGAAAAGCAGCCGTCATATGTGGGAACTTTCAAGGCTGTTGGAAAAGCATTCCAAGTGACTACCTCATGAAGCTGGTTGACAGAATGCAAAGCTGTCAACAAGGCAAACATATTTTGATTTGTTTAACACTTTTTGGTTACTACATGATTACATATGTGTTATTACATAGTTTTGATGTCTTCACTATTATTCAACAATGTAGAAAATAGTAAAAATAAAGAAAAACCCTTGAATGACTAGGTGTCTAAACTTTTGACTGGTATATCTATTTACCTCAAAAATATATGGGGGATTGAAAATGATGCAGACAATTACATTGATAGAAGCCACAATCTATCTTCAAAATTAAAGCTTTCTAAACCCTAAACATAAAAAAGCTAAGTTATCCATGGTATGTTCTTAAAACAATTACATTCGTCAACTTAGATCCCCCCCCCCTCCCCCTTTGACTCTTAAGAATTAGATAGTGACCAAATTCAGACGTATAAATTAATTAATGAAGCAAATATATTTGTCTTACTTTTTAACTCTGCACTGTTGGGAATGGGCTCGTAACTAAGCATTTCACTGTGAAGTCTGCGCCTGCTGTAATTCGGTGCATATTACCAATACAATTTGATTTGATTTTGAGTATAGTCATGAAACTTGCACTTGAGAGCGTGTCTGCAGTCAGATACATTGCCATGGGAGAAATTACTGGCTTCCGGATCAATGCTATTTCAAGGATCTCACTGCTGCTTTTTGCACTTGTCCAGGATCAGTTACAGCACCATAAATAGCACAGACATTAGGTCAAGCTGTTCAAGCACAACAAAAATAACATCTTGACCCGACTAGGAACAACTTTGGATCTGAAGTGGGTGGATTGTTGACCCGAGTCAAAACATAGGTTGTGTGTGCATCTTTCTTTCATAAAGCCCTCATCTTACTCAGTAGGCGATACACTAGGCTAGGCTAGATTAGGCTACCGTCCTTACAGATCAGTATTACAGTAGTCAGGAGTTTTCCTAATGGTACCATATGGACTGTTCCCTATAGAGTGCACTATTTTTGGGCCCAGGTCAAAATATATATAGGAAATAGGGAGCCATATTGAGAAGCACTATGTGATTATGAAATCTCTGCTTCTTTCACTGTAGTCACCCAATGCTAGGATGGCAAGAGTTAAGGTTCAAAAGGGCCACAAATGTGCAAAGAGTTGCTCTTTATGTGGTCCTTTACGTGTGAGATGTGTCAACAACAGAAAAAAGGTACATTTACGATGAAAAAAAAATGTAAAACCTGTAAGCTCTATCTGCGTAAATACCTTTTAACTTGCTGCTATACGGTTCTATTTGCAATGCAAACACACAATGATGGGTTGTCAATCAAAAATAATTGTATGTACGGCGACATGCTTATTAAGTCATGAAAGAGGAAGACTTCACAAAACAGTTATGAAATCTGGGACTTGGAAAAATACGAATTATCTCAAAGCTATACATTTTGCAGATAGAACCTTATAATACCATGTCCTTGATAATTCGTATAATAGGTTTTGGTCCTCTTTTTAAATGACTTTTTTTTTTAATCACCGCTTTTTCAGAAGGATGGCCATAACGTAAGCTCTTTATGGTAAAAACAAATAAATACAAGTGCCTTAGAGAATGTTTAAGGCCCTTGGGAGAGGCATTGCTTTTTTTGTCTTGTCCTATGTATATCAATACCAAATCCTCCATGGAGGTTTAACTAGCAAGTAGTTTACTGTCTTTGAGTGACAGAGAGCAGAAAAATGTATCAGTTTACTAATCCAGTGCTAAGCTTTAGCAATGTTGCTACTTATCCATAGGATATAATCTATTTGTCATTTTCGGTAACTATCGCTTTAACAAATGTGTGATGAACATTAATTCATATATTTGATGTGATTAGAAAGAAGGGAGGGTATTCTCTTTATTTCATCTTTAAATGTCTTTACTTTTCCAAATTAACTTAAATAATACAAATTTAAAAACCTTAAGGTTGAACCCAGATTTACATTTCAGGGATTGAAGAGGGGGTCTGGCGTTTGTACGTGACTTGAGTTTTCAATTGCTATTAATCAATAGTGCATCTCAGAACTATGCTTGCGCATATCTCAGAACTATACTTTGCACAGATAGAACCTTATATTCCCAAGGTCTTGCAGTGTGAAAGACAACACCTCGGTCATGTTCCCAGCATAGAAATACATGGGTGGGTACCCATGAGAGTGCAGTCAAATTGCCATGGAGTGAGGGGATTTCCCCATACAATTATATTTATATGGTTCCCATTCATTAATGTGGACAAATAACTCTTGTCGGTGCACCTGTGTGTGTGCTTGATTGCATAATGGAGTGAATAGTCTAGTGCCTTCAATGGGTTTCAGTATTGTTTCAAGCGACCTTTTCCATGCATTGATGACCATCACCGTGACCAATACACATTCTGACCAAAGGATCCAGATGGGATTAGTCACTATATCCACTGCTTTAACAGCCAGAGAGTGGGAGAGAAAGAAAGGAGAGAGAGTGAGGGGGAGGGGGGTTAAAACATGGCCAGTGTAGCAATGCCTTGCAAGGGAAGTTCCTCTTTTAAGCTATGCACGCACGCACACAAACTGCATTTGGAAAGTATTCAGACCCCTTGACTTTTCTCACATTTTGTTGCTTTACAGCCTTATCCTAAAATTGATTACTGTTTTTTCCTCATCAATTTACACACAATACCCAATAATGACAGAACAAAAACAGGATTTTAGAATTTTTTGCTAATTTATTCAATATTTTAAAAAAACGTATCGCAATTATCTAAGTATTCAGACCCTTTACTCAGTGCTTTGTTGAAGCACCTTTGGAAGCAATTACAGCCTTGAGTCTTCTTGGGTATGACTCTACAAGCTTGGCACACCCGTATTGGGGGAGTTTCTCACATTCTCCTCTGCAGATCCTCTCAAGCTGTGTCAGGTTGGATGGGAAGCATTGCTACACAGCAAATTTCAGGTCTCTCCAAAGATGATAGATCGGGTTCAAGTTTGGGCTCTGGATGGGCCACTCAAGGAAATTCAGTCCTGAAGCCACTCCTGCATTGTCTTGGCTATGTGCTTATAGTTGTTGTCCTGTTGGAAGGTGAACCTTCATCCCAGTCTGAGGTCCCGAGCACTCGGGAGCAGATTTTCATCAAGGATTTCTCTAAACTTTTCTCCTTTCAAATTTGCCTCAATCTTGACTAGTCACCCAGTCCCTGCCACTGAAAAATATCCCCACAGCATGATACTGCCACCACCATGCTTCACCGTAGGGATGGTGCCAGGTTTCCTCCAGAAGTGACGCTTGGCATTCAGGCCAAAGAGTTCAATCTTAGTTTCATCAGATCAGAGAATCTTGTTTGTCATGGTCTGAGAGTCTTCAGGTGTCTTTTGGCAAACTCCAAGCAGGCTGTCATGTGCCATTTACTGAGGAGTGATTTCGTCTGGCCACTAACATAAAGGCCTGATTGGTGGAATGCTGCAGAGATGGTGGTCCTTCTGGAAGGTTCTCACATCTCTACAGAGGAACTCTAGAGCTTTGTCAGAGTGACCATCGGGTCACCTCCCTGACCAAGGCCCTTCTAACCTCAATTTCTCTGTTTGGCCGGGAGGCCAGCTCTAGGAAGAGTCTTGGTGGTTCCAAACATCTTCCATTTAAGAATGATGGAGGCCAATGTGTTCTTGGAGAACTTCAATGCTGCAGAAATGTTTTGGTACCCTTCCCCAGATCTGTTCCTCAACACAACCCTGTCTCGGCGCTCTACGAACAATTCCTTTGACCTCATGGCTTGGTTTTTGCTCTGACATGCACTGTCAACTGTGGGACCTTATATAGACAGGTGTGTGCCTTTCCAAATCATGTCCAATCAATTGAATTTACCACAGGTGGACTCCAATCAAGTTGTGGAAACATCTCAAGGATGATCATAGGATGCCCCCGAGGTCAATTTCAAGTCTCATAGCAATGGGTCTGAATACTTACGATAATAAGATGCTTCTGTTTTTTATTGGCAACATCTAAAATACAGTTTTTGCTTTGTCATTACGTGGTATTGTGTGGAGATTGCTGAGGATTCTTCTTTATTTAACCATTTTAGAATAAGGCTGTAATGTCGCAAAATGTGTAAAATGTCAAGGGGTCTGAATAGATTTCGATGGCACGGTATATACAAAAATATTTGGAAACCCCTTCAAAAAAGTGGATCTGCCACACCCGTTGCTGACAGGAGTATAAAATCGAGCACAAAACCATGCAATCTCCACAGACCAACATTGGCAGTAGAATGACCTTACTGAAGAGCTCAGTGACTTTCAACGTGGCTACCTTTCCAACAAGTGATTTCATCAAATTTCTGCCCTGCTAGAGCTTCCCCGGTTAATGTAATAGCTGATATTTTGAAGTGGAAATGTTTAGGAGCAACAGCGGCTCAGCCGTCTGTTCTCGATAGTCTGGGGGACTGATCTGGGTTTGGCGGATATCAGGAGAACACTACCTGCCCAAATGCATAGTGCCAACTAAAGTTTGGTGGAGGAGGAATAGTGGTCTGGGACTGTTTTTCAAATCAAATAAAATTTTATTGGTCACATACACATGGTTAGCAGATGTTAATGCGAGTTTAGCGAGACGTTTGTGCTTATAGTTCTGACAGTGCAGTAATATCTAACAAGTAATCGAATAATTCCCCAACAACTACCTAATACACACAAATCTAAAAGGGGTGAATGAGAATACGTACGGATGAGCGATGGCCGAGCGGGATAGGCACGGTGCAATAGATGACATAGAATACAGTATATACATTTGATATGAGTAATGTAAGATATGTTAACATTATTACAGTGGCATTATTTAAAGTGGCATTGTTTAAAGTGACTAGTGATCCATTTATTAAAGTGGCTAGAGATTGGGTCTCAATGTAGGCAGCAGCCTCTCTGAGTTAGTGATTGCTGTTGAGCAGCCTGATGGCCTTGAGATAGAAGCTGTTCTTCAGTCTCTCGGTCCCAGCTTTGATGCACCTGTACTGACCTCGCCTTCTGGATGGTAGCGGGGTGAACAGGCAGTGGCTCAGGTGGTTGTTGTCCTTGATGATCTTTTTGGCCTTCCTGTGACATCGGGTGCTATAGGTGTCTTGGAGGGCAGGCAGTATTCCCCCGGTGATGCATTGTGCAGACCGCACCACCCTCTGGAGAGCTTTGCGGTTGAGGGCGGTGCAGTTGCCGTACCAGGCTGTGATACAGCCCGACAGGATGCTCTCGATTGTGCATCTGTAAAAGTTAGTCAGGGTTTTGTGTGACAAGCCAAATTTCTTCACCACACTGTCTGTGTGGGTGGACCATTTCAGTGTGTCTGTGATGTGGACGCAGAGGAACTTAAAACTTTCCACCTTCTCCACTACTGTCCCTTCAATGTGGATAGGGGGGTGCTGCCTCTGCTGTTTGTCAAGTCCACGATCATCTCTTTTGTTTTGTTGACGTTGGGTGGGAGGTTGTTTTCCTGACACTACACTCAGAGTGCCCTCACCTCCTCCTCCTTGTTGTTGGTAATCAAGCCCACGACTGTTGTGTCGTCTGCAAACTTGACGATTGAGTTGGAGGCGTGCATGGCCACGCAGTCGTGGATGAACAGGGAGTACAGTAGTGGGCTGAGCACGCACCCTTGTGGAGCCCCAGTGTTGAGGGTCAACTAAGTGGAAATGTTGTTTCCTACCTTCACCACCTGGGAACGGCCCGTCAGAAAGTCCAGGACCCAAAAGCACAGGGCGGGGTTGAGACCCAGGGCCTCAAGCTTGATGATGAGCTTGGAGGGTACTATGGTGTTGAATGCTGAGCTGTAGTCAATTAACAGCATTCTTGCATACAGTATACAAACACATACACAGATATTGAGTTGTACCCCCCCTCACCCTTTTTTTTGTCAAAAGTGTTCCACAGGGATGCTGGCCTTGTTGACGCCAATGCTTCACACAGTTAGGTCAAGTTGGCTGGATGTCCTTTGGGTGGTGGACTGTTCTTGATACACATGGGCAACTGTTGAGTGTGGAAGACCCAGCAGAGTTGCAGTTCTTGACACAAACCGGTGAGCCTGGTACCAACTACCATATCCCATTCAAAGGCATTAAAATATGTTTTCTTGCCCATTCACCCTCTGAACGGCACGCATACACAATTATCCATGTGTCAAAAGTATCAAGGCTTCAAATGTAACTAAAATATATATATATATTATTTTTTCACCTTTATTTAACCAGGTAGGCTAGTTGAGAACAAGTTCTCATTTGCAACTGCGACCTGGCCAAGATAAAGCATAGCAGTGTGAACAGACAACACAGAGTTACACATGGAGTAAACAATTAACAAGTCAATAACACAGTAGAAAAAAAAGGGGGGAGTCTATATACAATGTGTGCAAAAGGCATGAGGAGGTAGGGAATGAATACAATTTTGCAGATTAACACTGGAGTGATAAATGATCAGATGGTCATGTACAGGTAGAGATATTGGTGTGCAAAAGAGCAGAAAAGTAAATAAATAAAAACAGTATGGGGATGAGGTAGGTGAAAATGGGTGGGCTATTTACCAATAGACTATGTACAGCTGCAGCGATCGGTTAGCTGCTCAGATAGCTGATGTTTGAAGTTGGTGAGGGAGATAAAAGTCTCCAACTTCAGCGATTTTTGCAATTCGTTCCAGTCACAGGCAGCAGAGTACTGGAACGAAAGGCGGCCAAATGAGGTGTTGGCTTTAGGGATGATCAGTGAGATACACCTGCTGGAGCGCGTGCTACGGATGGGTGTTGCCATCGTGACCAGTGAACTGAGATAAGGCGGAGCTTTACCTAGCATGGACATGTAGATGACCTGGAGCCAGTGGGTCTGGCGACGAATATGTAGCGAGGGCCAGCCGACTAGAGCATACAAGTCACAGTGGTGGGTGGTATAAGGTGCTTTAGTGACAAAACGGATGGCACTGTGATAGACTGCATCCAGTTTGCTGAGTAGAGTGTTGGAAGCCATTTTGTAGATGACATTGCCGAAGTCGAGGATCGGTAGGATAGTCAGTTTTACTAGGGTAAGCTTGGCGGCGTGAGTGAAGGAGGCTTTGTTGCGGAATAGAAAGCCGACTCTTGATTTGATTTTCGATTGGAGATGTTTGATGTGAGTCTGGAAGGAGAGTTTGCAGTCTAGCCAGACACCTAGGTACTTATAGATGTCCACATATTCAAGGTCGGAACCATCCAGGGTGGTGATGCTGGTCCGGCATGCGGGTGCAGGCAGCGATCGGTTGAAAAGCATGCATTTGGTTTTACTAGCGTTTAAGAGCAGTTGGAGGCCACGGAAGGAGTGTTGTATGGCATTGAAGCTCGTTTGGAGGTTAGATAGCACAGTGTCCAATGACGGGCCGAAAGTATATAGAATGGTGTCGTCTGCGTAGAGGTGGAGCAGGGAATCGCCCGCAGCAAGAGCAACATCATTGATATATACAGAGAAAAGAGTCGGCCCGAGAATTGAACCCTGTGGCACCCCCATAGAGACTGCCAGAGGACCGGACAGCATGCCCTCCGATTTGACACACTGAACTCTGTCTGCAAAGTAATTGGTGAACCAGGCAAGGCAGTCATCCGAAAAACCGAGGCTACTGAGTCTGCCGATAAGAATATGGTGATTGACAGAGTCGAAAGCCTTGGCAAGGTCGATGAAGACGGCTGCACAGTACTGTCTTTTATCGATGGCGGTTATGATATCGTTTAGTACCTTGAGTGTGGCTGAGGTGCACCCGTGACCGGCTCGGAAACCAGATTGCACAGCGGAGAAGGTACGGTGGGATTCAAGATGGTCAGTGACCTGTTTGTTGACTTGGCTTTCGAAGACCTTAGATAGGCAGGGCAGGATGGATATAGGTCTGTAACCGTTTGGGTCCAGGGTGTCTCCCCCTTTGAAGAGGGGGATGACTGCGGCAGCTTTCCAGTCCTTGGGGATCTCAGACGATATGAAAGAGAGGTTGAACAGGCTGGTAATAGGGGTTGCGACAATGGCGGCGGATAGTTTCAGAAATAGAGGGTCCAGATTGTCAAGCCCAGCTGATTTGTACGGGTCCAGGTTTTGCAGCTCTTTCAGAACATCTGCTATCTGGATTTGGGTAAAGGAGAACCTGGAGAGGCTTGGGCGGGGAGCTGCGGGGGGGGGGGAGCTGCGGGGGGGGCGGAGCTGTTGGCCGAGGTTGGAGTAGCCAGGCGAAGGCATGGCCAGCCGTTGAGAAATGCTTATTGAAGTTTTCGATAATCATGGATTTATCGGTGGTGACCGTGTTACCTAGCCTCAGTGCAGTGGGCAGCTGGGAGGAGGTGCTCTTGTTCTCCATGGACTTCACAGTGTCCCAGAACTTTTTGGAGTTGGAGCTACAGGATGCAAACTTCTGCCTGAAGAAGCTGGCCTTAGCTTTCCTGACTGACTGCGTGTATTGGTTCCTGACTTCCCTGAACAGTTGCATATCACGGGGACTGTTCGATGCTATTGCAGTCCGCCACAGGATGTTTTTGTGCTGGTCGAGGGCAGTCAGGTCTGGAGAGAACCAAGGGCTGTATCTGTTCTTAGTTCTGCATTTTTTGAACGGAGCATGCTTATCTAAAATGGTGAGGAAGTTACTTTTAAAGAATGACCAGGCATCCTCAACTGACGGGATGAGGTCAATGTCCTTCCAGGATACCCGGGCCAGGTCGATTAGAAAGGCCTGCTCACAGAAGTGTTTTAGGGAGCGTTTGACAGTGATGAGGGGTGGTCGTTTGACTGCGGCTCCATAGCGGATACAGGCAATGAGGCAGTGATCGCTGAGATCCTGGTTGAAGACAGCGGAGGTGTATTTGGAGGGCCAGTTGGTCAGGATGACGTCTATGAGGGTGCCCTTGTTTACAGAGTTAGGGTTGTACCTGGTGGGTTCCTTGATGATTTGTGTGAGATTGAGGGCATCTAGCTTAGATTGTAGGACTGCCGGGGTGTTAAGCATATCCCAGTTTAGGTCACCTAACAGAACAAACTCTGAAGCTAGATGGGGGGCGATCAATTCACAAATGGTGTCCAGGGCACAGCTGGGAGCTGAGGGGGGTCGGTAGCAGGCGGCAACAGTGAGAGACTTATTTCTGGAGAGAGTAATTTTCAAAATTAGTAGTTCGAACTGTTTGGGTATGGCCTTGGAAAGTATGACATTACTTTGCAGGCTATCTCTGCAGTAGACTGCAACTCCTCCCCCTTTGGCAGTTCTATCTTGACGGAAGATGTTATAGTTGGGTATGGAAATCTCTGAATTCAGACACAGCAAGGACATCAGAGTTAGCAGAGTGTGCTAAAGCAGTGAGTAAAACAAACTTAGGGAGGAGGCTTCTGATGTTGACATGCATGAAACCAAGGCTTTTTCGATCACAGAAGTCAACAAATGAGGGTGCCTGGGGACATGCAGGGCCTGGGTTTACCTCCACCTCACCCGCGGAACAGAGAAGGAGTAGTATGAGGGTGCGGCTAAAGGCTATCAAAACTGGTCGCCTAGAGCGTTGGGGACAGAGAATAAGAGGAGCAGGTTTCTGGGCATGGTAGAATATATTCAGGGCATAATGCGCAGACAGGGGTATGGTGGGGTGTGGGTACATACAGCGAGAGACATACAGCGAGGCATACAGTAATCACAGGTGTTGAATTGGGAAAGCTAGCTAAAACAGTAGGTGAGACAACAACAGCTAGTCAGCTAGCACAACAACAGCAGGTAAAATGGCGTTGACTAGGCAACGGGGCCAACAGATAAAACAAACAAGCAGAATGGAGTACCGTGATTAATGGACAGTCCAGCGTGCATCAGCTATGTAGCCAAGAGATCAGTGTCCAGGGGGCAGCGGTGGATGGGGCAGGAAGCTGGACTGGCGAGTGTTATCCAGGTTAAAGAAAAACTAACAATGACTAGATAGCTTGTAGCTAGTTAGCTGGTTAGCTTCTGGAGGTTCTTGAGTGTGTTCTAAAAATTAAAAATAATAGCGATTCCGTATCACATTGGGTGAGGCAGGTTTCCGGAAGGTATAAACAAATTAAAAATCAAAAAGAGATAAAGTAAATATGGGTCCAGTGAGTGTTTGGGACGCGGCGATTCCGTCGGTTAGCAGGCCTGTGCTAACAAGCTATTAGTTCGTAGGCCCGGGCTAAACAAGGTAGCAGTTAGCGGACCGGAGCTAGACAAGCTAGCAGTTAGCAGGCCGAATTAGCAAGCAAATTACCCACAAGTAATTATTTATCATGAGGGCCATAAACAATAACTAGTAATGCTACATACTCCAAGAAAGGTTAAAATCTCACCTTTCTGGTAAAGATAGTTATAAATTGCTGAGGTGTCGTCACTTTTGAGGACAGAAGCTCAAGTACAGTAGACAGTACAAATATACAACTATGAAAATATGATTTTTTTTGTATGATGTATTTCCTTTTCAACAAAACTACGTAAGGCTTTAAATGACTTCTATTTTTCGAAATATTTGTAGAATCAATTTATTAAATCAATAACTATAAGATTTAACCTTCCTTATAACTGTAAAATACATATTTGTATATTTAGTGTTACAGAAAATTTGATTTTTTTTTAAAGGTCTCTCTTGATCAACCCATCTGCTCCCATCGATGTGAACGTCTCATAGAGCTGCAACTTGGCTCCCTGAACTCATTAGGAACTTGCCTTTCATCTCCTATTAATATTGTCCATCTATGACAAACAGAAAGTTTATATATATTTTTTTTTATGTATTAATAATTATTGGAATAGTGGCTATAAATTGATCTCTGAATGTGGTGCAGCGATGAAGCCACTGCTGGGTTGTGATGTATGGATTCCAGTTATATGTGTTGTTAGTGGCTGTGAAGTAGGAGTTTATGGACATTCAGAAGAGCGAATTATATGGTAGAAGAGACATCCCAGCTTCAAGTGGTGTCAAATTTCGATCTACGTTGTAAACAGATTGACTTATAAATTAAAATGTAGGTCAAAACCGGTACCAGAACAGCGCAGGTCCCATAAACCATGGGATTTACATCAGAGGTTAAAAATCCTTCCTTAACCTGTCCTCTCCTTCATCTACAGTGATTGGAGTGGATTTAACAAGTGACATCAATAAGGGATCATAGCTTTCACCTGGATTCACCTGGTCGGTTTATGTCATTAAATTCAGTGTACTTACACACAACACGTGATTGTAAAGTGATGTTTAAACTCAAACTCTATCCTACAGGCAACCCATTGTGTTGATAAAGCAGTTTGATCAATGAAGAACACACACACACACACACACACAGGACACAAACACTATACACAATAGTAGACAAGTGTTTTTGGAGATTACATTATTTTTTACTACTCCACACATTTGCATTTAGATTATAAAGAAGAACTGATGACAAAGAAGAACTCTCTGCCTCTCTCTCCATCCTCCACTCCTTCCTCTCCATCTCGTGTGCATGCCTTCCTCTCCTTTCTGCCTGGACCTAACGTGTATCCCCTGAGATCCTTTCACATGCAACGCTGCTCTCCTGTTCCGTTCTCTGCACGGGGTAAGAGAGGAAGAGCGCACAGCACATCAGGGGGAGGGAATTGAGAGTTGCTCACTGACATATATCGTGTGAATGCCACGAATACTCTTGAGGAATACACTACACACACAATGTCAACGTAACATGTTGGTCCTCGTCTTTTGACTAAAAGTGTCTGAAGAGAGGAAAATTACTACACAACAGAGTCTGGCTTTATAACCTTGGTAATTATGATGTGTTAGGCGGATATGCATGGCTAAGCTATGCACTATAGGCCTAGGTGTAAGAACATGTTGACGTGAAATCCTACAAAAACGTGTAAAACAAGCTAGAGAATACAGGCAGGGATGCAGAATCCAATAAGGCAAATAGATGACCCACTGACACGAGATATTGCATAAGTTTGATGTGGAAGCTAACGCTGTCATTTGCTAAATAATACTAGTGCAAAGTGACTGTTGCAAGGCACTGGCTAATGCTATGCTAACTGTGGCATGAAGTTTAGCTCTGGGTAGGTTGGCTGAGTTGGTGTTCACAGTTCAGCAAGTAAAAGGAGCTAGTTTTTGTAGAAATTAGGCCCAAATCTGTTGCCTGATATAAATAAAGAATGAGTCAAAAGCTGTGATCTGCTATACCGTACATCATCGCCATTCCCCATTCCCCATCCTAACATCACAGTGTAATGAACTCGAGGGGAGACAGAGAGCTGGTTTGAAGCGCAGAGCACAGCAGGTGTTTATTGCAAAGGACCACATGAGGAGGCAGGTAGCTGGGTCCAGGAGCAGGCAGAAGGTCATACACAGAAGGAGGCAGGTAGCTGGGTCCAGGAGCAGGCAGAAGGTCATACACAGGAGGAGGCAGGTAGCTGGGTCCAGGAGCAGGCAGAAGGTCATACACATGGGGTCCAAAAGGCCAACAGTACACACAGGGAAAAGGCTAGTAAAGTAGTCCGGGAGATCAGGCAATAGACAGACACAGGAAAATCGATAGGCTAAAGTACAGGTAGGGAATAGGCTAAAGGCGTCGTTAGTGAGGCAGGCAAAAGCTATCATACACGGGAGGCGTACATCACGGGAACACCAACGCTCCGAAAGACATGTGCCACAAACAAACAATACCTCACAGTGATGTGGTGCAAAGAACTGAACTAAAAGGTGTGATAATGACATACAGGTGTGTGAACAGGTGATTAGAATTCAGGTGATTGGGATCTGGAGAGTGAGTTGCGTTCAGGGGATGGTAGGTGTTTGAGAGTGTGAGCCGGAAAATGGTTGGAAAGTGAGCTGCATTCAGGGGATCTATGTGTTTGAGGGTGTGAGTTGGAAGCAGACGTTACACACAGTAACATGCAATCCCAATTTAACCCATATCCCTATATCCCCTAACCATGTGTGTAGATCTGTGAGGACTGGATAGACATGCGCAATATGGTGGAAAGTCTACACCTGTTGTATTCAGCGCATGTGACAAATAACATTTGATTTGAAAACATACTTAACCTAACCTATCGATCGGCAAGGTGGAGCTACTTTCATATTGCCTATACCCACACAATCCACTCAAATTTACACCACTGCCTAGGAGATAGCGGCTGATTTTGGATTGGGCAGAAGGGGTAGTTTCATGCCTTGGCAGCACAGCACGTATGTTTGTAATTATCTCTCCAGCAAGCTGAGGCATGTACTTCAGGTGGCAAGTCAATTTTTCCCCCCAAATATGGCACAACTGAATCAAATGAGCTTCACTTCAGTCTGAGGCTGTGGGGTGGTGTAGCAAAGCAAAGCCTATCCCCCTTATTTGGGGAAGCAGCCAAAATTCCCTGCCACCTGCTGCTAGCCTTAAATCTGTCGGCTCCTTCGTGGTAATGCCACCTGCCACAAAAAAAAAAAAAAACATTAATCACAAATCACGCAGAGTCATGAAGTGCCTCTCTCCCCTCCGTTAGCTTGACCTGTCCTTGTGCACATCCTGCCCTGCTCATGCTCCCTTCCCCCATCTCTTCAGTCTACACATCCTGGAAGCCCACTGGAGCTTTCACTGGAGGAAAGATGTGGTGCATCACAAATGACACACTGTTCTCTACAGATGTAGGATCTTAATTCTATCACTCTTTGTTGCTGAGAAATTTCCTGCGCAACACGAAATGCAAACGTGTAGTGCATTCGAGGTTTAAAAAGGCTTCTTAAAGTTTGTAAATTTCACTTTAAAATGTGACTTGATTTGCCATAACAAAAAATATATCAACCCCTACAACAAATGTCCATTAATTATCATCCCCTTAAAAATTCACATGTCCTTGTTGCTGCAGTATTTGTTTCCTGCTGTAAAAAACTGGTTAAAATTAAGATCATACATCTGTATATAATGCACTGAGCCCTGGTCCAAAGTAGTGCACTAATTTCAAGTTCATGTCCTCTGAATGAGGTATAAATTATGTGACAAATAGGCTTACAGTGCCTTCAGAAAGTATTCATACCCCTAGACTTATTTCACATTTCGTTGTGTTACAACCTGAATTCAATGTGGATTTAATATATTTCTATCTCACATCTACACACAATATCCCATATGGACAAAGCAAAAATGTGTTTTGGGAATTTTTAGCAAATGTATTGAAAATGAAATACAGAAATATCTAATTAACATACTGTAAGTATTCACACTCTTGAGTCAAAACTTTGTAGAAGCACTTTGGGCAGTGATTACACCTTTGAGTCTTTCTAAGAGCTTTCCACAACTGGATTTCGCAACATTTGCCCATTATTCTTTAAAGCTCTGTCAAATTGGTTGTTGATCATTGCTAGACAACCATTTTCAGGCCTTGCCATAGATTTTAAAGTAGATTGAAGTTGAAACTGTAAATTGGCCACTCAGAAACATTCATTGGTCTTCTTGGTAAGCAAGTCCAGTGTAGATTTGGCCTTGTGTTTAAGGTTATTGTCTTGCTGAAAGGTGAATTAATCTCACATTGTCTGGTGGAAAGCACACTGAACCAGGTTGTCCTCCATCTCTGTAGTGACTGGGTGTATTGATGCACCATCCAAAGTGTAATTAATAACTTCACCATGTTCAAATGGATATTCAAGGTAAAAAAAAAATATTTGTATCCATCTACGAATAGGTGCCCTTCTTTGGAATTGGAAAACCTCTTTGGTCTTTGTGGTTGAATCTGTGTTTGAAATTTTAATTAAAATAATTTTATTTCACCTTTTTTTAAACACTTATGCCAGTTGAGAACAAGTTTTATTTTGCAACTGCGACCTGGCCAAGATAAAGCAAAGCAGTGAGCCGCAAACAACACAGAGTTACATATGGTTTAAACATATGTACAGTCAATAACACAATAGAAAAGTATATATACAGTGTGTGCAAATGTAGTAAGATTAGGGAGGTAAAGGAATAAATAGGCCATAGTGGCGAAATAATGACAATTTAGCAATTATACACTGGAGTGATAGATGTGCAGAATATGAATGTGCAAGTAGAGATACTGGGGTGCAAAGGCACAAAAATTAAATAACAATATGGGGTCGAGCTAGTTGGGTGGGCTATTTATAGATGGGCTGAGTACAGGTGCAATGATCGGTCTGCTGCTCTTACAGCTGATGCTTAAAGTCAGTGAGGGAGGTAAGACTCCAGCTTCAGTGATTTTTGCAATTCGTTCCAGTAATTGGCAGCAGAGAACTGAAACGAAAGGCGGCCAAAGGAGGAGTTGAAATATAGCTGCTGGAGCGCATGCTACTGGTGCTGCTATGGTGACCAGTGAGCTGAGATAAGGCGGGGCTTTACCTAGCGAAGACTTACAAATGACCTGGAGCCAGTGGGTTTGGCAACGAATATGTTGTGAGGGCCAGCCAACGAGAGCATTCAGGTCACAGTGGTGGACAGTATATGGGGCTTTGGTGACAAAACGGGTGGCACTGTGATAGACTACATCCAATTTGCTGAGTAGAGTGTTGAAGGCTATTTTGTAAATGACATCGCAGAAGTCAAGGATCGGTAGGATAGTCAGTTTTACGAGGGTATGTTTGGTAGCACGAGTGAAGGATGCTTTGTTGCTAAATAGGAAGCCGATTCTAGATTTAATTTTGGATTGGAGATGCTTAATGTGAGTCTGGAAGGAGAGTTTACAGTTTAACCAAAGATCTAGGTATTTGTAGGTGCCCACATATTCTAAATCAGAACCGTCCAGAGTAGTGATGCTAGACGGGCGGGCGAGAGCGGGCACTGATCGGTTGAAGAGAGTGCATTTAGTTTTACTTGCATTTAAGAGCAGTTGGAGGCCACTGAAGGAGTGTTTTAAGGCATTGAAGCTCGTCTGGTGGTTTGTTAACACAGTGTCCAAAGAAGGGCCAGAAGTATACAGAATGGTGTCGTCTGCGTTGAGGTGGATCAGAGAATCACCAGCAGCAAGAGTGACATCCTTGATGTATACAGAGAAAAGAGTCAGCCTGAGAATTGAAACCAGTGTTAATCCCATAGAGACTGCCAGCGGTCCAGAAAACAGGCCCTCCGCTTTGACACACTGAACTCTATCTGAGAAGTAGTTAGTGAACCAGGTAAGGCAGTTATTTGAGAAACCAAGGCTGTTGAGTCTGCCGATAAGAATGCGATGATTGACAGAGTCGAAAGCTTTGGCCAGGTCGATGAAGATGGCTGCACAGCAATGTATTTTATCGATGGCGGTTATGATATCGTTTAGGACCTTGAGCGTGGCTGAGGTGCACCCATGACCAGCTCAGAAACCAGATTGCATAGCGGAAAAGGTACGGTGGGATTCTAAATGGTCGGTGATCTGCTTGTTAACTTGGCTTTCGAAGACTTTAGAAAGGCAGGGTAGGATAGATATAGGTCTGTAACAATTTGGGTCTGGAGTGTCTCCCCTTTGAAGTGGGGGATGACCGCGGCAGCTTTCCAATCTTTGGGGACCTCAGACGATACAAAAGAGGTTGAACAGGCTGGTAATAGGGGTTGCAACAATTGCAGCAGATAATTTTAGAAAGAGAGGGTCCAGATTGTCTAGCCCAGCTGATTTGTAGGGGTCCAGATTTTGCAGCTCTTTCAGAACATAAGCTATCTGGATTTGGGTGAAGTAGAAATGGCGGATATTTGGGCAAGTTGCTGTGGGGGGCGCTGAGCTGTTGACCGGGGTAGGGGTAGCCAGGTGGAAGGCATGGCCAGCCGTAGAACAATATTTATTCAAATTATCGATTATCATAGATTTGTTGATGGTGACAGTGTTTCCTAGCCTCAGTGCAGTGGGCAGCTGGTAGGAGGTGCTCTTATTCTCCATGGACTTTACAGTGTCCCAGAACTTTTTGGTGTTTGTGCTACAGGATGCAAATGTCTGTTTGAAAAATCTAGCCTTTGCTTTCCTAACTGCCTCTGTATATTGGTTCCTAACTTCCCTGAAAAGTTGCATATCGCGGGGGCTATTCGATGCTAATTCAGGATCTTTTGTGCTGGTCAAAGGCAGTGAAGTCTGGAGTGAACCAAGGGCTATATCTGTTCTTAGTTCTACATTTTTTGAATGGGGCATGCTTATTTAGGAAAGCACTTTTAAAGAATAACCAGGCATCCTCTACTGACTGAATGAGGTCCTTATCCTTCCAGGATACCCAGGCCAGGTCGATTAGAAAGGACTGCTCGCTGAAGTGTTTTAGGGTGCGTTTGACAGTGATGAGGGGTGGTCGTTTGACCGCGGACCCATTACGGACGCAGGCAATGAGACAGTGATCGCTGAGACCCTGGTTGAAGACAGCAGAGGTGTATTTGGAGGGCAGGTTGGTCAGGATGATATCTATGAGGGTGGATGCCTATGTTTCCGGATTTAGGGTTGTACCTGGTAGGTTCCATGATAATTTGTGTGAGATTGAGGGCATCTAGCTTAGATTGTAGGACGGCCGGGGTGTTAAGCATATCCCAGTTTAGGTCACCTAACAGTACAAACTCTGAAGATAAATAGGGGGCAATACATTCACATATGGTGTCCAGGGCACAGCTGGGGGCTGAGGGGGGTCTATAACAAGCGGCAACGGTGAGAGACTTATTTCTGGAAAGGTGGATTTTTAAAAGTAGAAGCTCAAACTGTTTGGGACCTGGATAGCATGACATAACTCTGCAGGCTATCGCTGCAGTAGATTGCAACTCCACCCCCTTTGGCAGTTCTATCTTGTAATGCACTGCTTGATTGAGGGACCTTACAGATAATTGTATGTGTGGGGTACAGGTAGTCTGTCACGCCCTGACCGTAGAGAGCGTTTTATGTCTCTATTTTGGTTTGGTTCTATGATTTTCTATTTCTATGTGTTTGGCCAGGTGTGGTTCTCAATCAGAGGCAGCTGTCTATCGTTGTCTCTGATTGAGAACCATACTTAGGTACCCCCCCCCCCCCCTTCACAGTTTGGTTTTGTTGTTTGTTTTGTCTGCGTCATTTTTAATAAAGAGAAAATGTACGCTGACCATGCTGCACCTTGGTCCAGTCCTTCAGCCAGCCGTGACATAGTCATTGAAAAATCATGTTAAACACTATTATTGCATACAAAGAACAGAGTCCATGCAACTTATTATGTGACTTGTTAAGAAAATGTTTACTCCTGAACGTATTATGGCCTGCCATAACAAAGGGGTTGAATACTTATTGACTCAAGACATTTGAGCTTTCCATTTTTTATATTAATTTTGAAAAAATTTGAAAAAATATAATTCCACATTGACATTATGGGGTATTGTGTGTAGGCCAGTGTCAAACAATCTAAATTTAATCAATTGTAAATTCAGGCAGTAACACAAGAAAATGTGTGGAAAAGGTCAAGAGGTTTGAATACTTTCTGAAGACGCTGTATGTTGAAAAGCCAAGGCAATAGAGAAAACAAGACGTTTGTCTTTGTAGGTGAGTAGTGTGTGTGTGTGTGTGTGTGTGTGTGCATCCAAGCTGTGTCTATGACTGACTGTGTTGTGTGTCTTGTGTCTGTGCGCAGAAAGAGAAATGTGTCCGAGGGTTAATTGAGTTATGTGTATGGCTGCAGGAAGCAGACCTCTCAGACAGATTAGATCAGTCAGTGTAAATGTGCTGGCTTTCTCTCTTATTACAGGGAACACGCGCGAGCACACACATACCAGGCCGAATACATTGCAGACATTACATTGCGTCAACCATCGGTTGTCACAACGTCTGCGCAGTCTGGCATCAGATGGCTATATTATTTGATTTTAAACACATATCTAGACATTGTGAGATTTGGCATGCGTCTGCAATGTAGTTAGCCTGGAACATGGCCTTCATAACTAATTTCAGCATTATATCATGAAGTGAGAGAAAATGTACACCCTGCAACCATACACATCTGTGGAGGGATGAATCTACTAGGAAAACTGAGATCATGATGCCAGTAAGTCATATTATTATTTTACTGTAGTCTCTTGACTGCTGCCTTTTGGGAATAGGTCTTTCTTGTAATAAAATGTAGCTTTAATCTCAAAGGAATCCTGTTGTAAAAATTATTTTAAAAATCTAAACGAAAAACAGTCCATTGAACAGAGCATCATCAGTTGAGCAAGTCCTGCTCTTATCTGGAAAAGACAACTTGACATTCCTCCTCTCTTCCATAAAGAAATGGGAAATCCATCTCCTTTTAAAAATCCCTCTCTTCCAAACAAAACACAGGTCTCCACTCCATCAGCGCACACGGCCAAAAGAGTTAGGTCCTTTTCCTACAGAGAACCACACTTCAAAAGGAAGCCTGCTGGCTTTGAGTGACAGCTCCTAGAGCTGAGGTGCCTTGAGTGCCACCGTCTCTTCAAAAGCAACCTCTTTCCACATCCTGTTTAACGCTCTCATTCAGCCTCAACTCCTTTCACATACCTGTTGTCTGTCTGACTGATGGAGAAGAAATGAAAGGAAGAGAGGAAATGTGGCAGTCAGCTAAAAAATTGTGCAGGGAACATTGTGAAATTCAGTTGGTTGAATACACCAAAAGGCACATACTGTATGGGTGTGATTACAACCATGTGAAAACATATTATCTTTTTGCAAAGAAATAGCATCCTTCTGCAACCAGTACACAACCAGACCATGTCACAATAGACGTCAACAAGATATCATTGCAAACACTTTTGCTCCCTGGTTTACAGTTTCTTTATTGCTTTGGTGCTATGTGGTATGTGGTGAATTTTATAAAGTCTTAGTACAAAACTCCAAACTGGTAACACAGCCGGTCTTACATTCAAAACCTTTCATTGTGCATTCATTTTGTTTGGAGACATCTTTCCCTACACAATCATTGATCCAAAATATAAGTTTACTGTGAAATATAATGAAAACATTGGTTTAAATCACCAAAACACATCATAATGATACATTCTCAATTGAGCTCTTTTAACAACCAGTTAAACCATTAGCAAAAACATGAAAGACAGTCCTACATGTTTCAAAATTGCCCTTTTAAATGCTGAAAGTTATATGCTACAGTACTGTAAATCACAGTACATTGCACTGTTTCACATTAGGCTTTGCACTACCAATCAATATTGACTGAACATCTAATTTTCATATTTTCTATCCCATGTGTGGTCGAAGGTGTGGTCATTGGATACCTCTTCCACAATCATGTATTGTTTTTTACAGTATTGTACTTATGTATTGTAATGGTCCTGTGGCTCAGTTGTTAAGTACATGGCTCTAGCAACACCATGGATGTTGATTCCCAATGGGGTGAAAATGTATGGACTTACTGTTGTCACTTTGTTGCCACCCTGTCTGTGTGTGTGTGTGTAGGGCCACCCCGTCTATGACCATTGCCAAAGGTATATGGCACACACCCAGAGGCGGCGCTCCTAGTGGCCAGAGACTTTAATGCAGGGAAACTTAAATCAGTTCTACCAAATTTCTATCAACATGTGAAATGTGCAACCAGAGGGAAAGCAATTCTAGATCACCTGTACTCCACACACAGAGACGCGTACAAAGCTCTCCCTCGGCCCTCCATTTGGTAAATCCGACCACAACTCTATCCTCCTGATTCCTGCTTACAAGCAAAAATTAAAGCAGGAAGCACCAGTGACTCGGTCTATAACAAAGTGGTCAGATGAAGCAGATGCTAAACTACAGGACTGCTTTGCTATCACAGACTGGAACATGTTCCGGGATTCTTCCGATGGCATTGAGGAGTACACCACATCAGTCACTGGCTTTATGAACAAGTGCTTCGAGGGCGTCATCCCCACAGTGACTGTACGTACATACCCCAACCAGAAGCCATGGATTACAGGTAACATTTGCACTGAGCTAAAGGGTAGAGCTGTCGCTTTCGAGGTGTGGGACTCTAACCCGGAAGCTTACAAGAAATCCTGCTATGCCCTGCGACAAACCATCAAACAGGCAAAGCGTCAAAACAGGGCTAAGATTGAATCATACTACACCGGCTCCGACTCGTCTTATGTGGCAGGGCATGCAAACTATTACAGACTGCAAAGGGAAGCACAGCCGTGAGCTGCCCAGTGACACGAGCCTACCAGATGAGATAAATCACTTCTATGCTTGCTTCGAGGCAAGCAACACTGAGGCATGCATGAGAGCTGTTCCGGACGACTGTGTGATCATGGTTTCCGTACAAGATGCTAGAATATGCATATAATTGACAGCTTACGATAGAAAACACTCTAAAGTTTCCAAAACTGTCAAAATATTGTCTGTGAGTATAACAGAACTGATGTGGCAGGCGAAAGCCTGAGAAAAATCCAATCCTGAAGTGCCTCATGTTTTGAAAGTGCTGCATTCCAATGCATCCCTATTGAGCAGTGAATGGGCTATCAACCAGATTACTCTTTCTCCGTATTCCCGAAGGTGTCTACAGCATTGTGACGCAGTTTTACGCATTTATGTTGAAGAATACCCATAGGCGGCTACATTGCGCAAGTGGTCACCTGTGGTCACCAGGGTGACTCTCGCGTAAAATACAGAGGTAGCCATTACTCTAATCGGTCCTACTGAAAAACGAATTGTCCCGATGGATATTATCGAATAGATATCTGAAAAACACCTTGAGGATTGATTATAAATGTTTCTGTCGATATTATGGAGCTAATTTGGAATATTCTTCGCCGTTTTCGTGACTGCAATTTCCGGGAGATTTCTCAGCCAAACGTGAAGAACAAACGGAGCTATTTCGCCTACAAAAATAATATTTTTTGAAAAAAGGAACATTTGCCATCTAACTGGGAGTCTCGTGAGTGAAAACATCCGAAGCTCAAAGGTAAACAATTTAATTTGATTGCTTTTCTGATTTCCGTGACCAAGTTGCCTGCTGCTAGCTGGACAAAATGCTATGCTAGGCTATCGATAAACTTACACAAATGCTTGTCTAGCTTTGGCTGTAAAGCATATTTTGAAAATCTGAGATGACAGGGTGATTAACAAAATGCTAAGCTGTGTCTCAATATATTTCATTTGTGATTTTCATGAATAGGAATATTTATGTCCGTTGCGTTATGCTAATTAGTGTCAGATGATGACAACGGTCCCGTTCACGGGATAGGGTGTCACTAGAGGTTAAACAGATCAACATACACAAGGCTGTGGAGCCAGATGGATTACCAGGACGTGTGCTCTAGGCATGTGCTGATCATTTTCAACATGTCCCTGATTGAGTCTGTAAAACCAACATGTTTCAAGCAGACTAGCATAGTCCCTGTGCCCAAGAACACAAAGGCAACCTGCCTAAATTACTACAGACCCGTGGTACTCACGTCCGTAGCCATGCAGTGCTTTGAAAGGTTGGTAATGGCTCACATCAACACCATTATCCCAGAAACGCTAGACCCACTCGAAATTGCATACCACTCAAACTGATCCACAGATGATGCAATCTCTATTGCACTCCACACTGCCCTTTCCCACCTGGACAAAAGGAACACTTATGTGAGAATGCTATTCATTGACTACAGCTCAGCTTTCAACACAATAGTACCCTCAAAGCTCATCACTAAGCTAAGGATCCTGGGGCTAAACACATCCCTCTGCAACTGGATCCTGGACTTCCTGACGGGCCGCCCCCAGGTGGTGAGGGTAGGTAGCAACACATCTGCCATGCTGATCCTCAACACTGGGGCCCCACAGGGGTGCGTGCTCAGTCCCCTCCTGTACTCCCTGTTCACCTACGACTGCATGGCCAGGCACGACTCCAACACCTTCATTAAGTTTGCAGACGACAACGAGACAGCCTATAGGGAGGTCAGAGACCTGGCCTGATGGTGCCAGAATAACAACCTATCCCTCAACGTAACCAAGACTAAAGAGATGATTGTGGACTACAGGAAAAGGAGGACCGATCACGCCCCCATTCTCATCGACGGGGCTGTAGTGGAGTAGGTTGAGAGCTTCATGTTCCTTGGTGTCCACATCAACAACAAACTAGAATGGTCCAAACACACCAAGACAGTCGTGAAGAGGGCACGACAAAGCCTATTCCCCCTCAGGAAAATAAAAAGATTTGGCATGGGTCCTGAGATCCTCAAAGGGTTCTACAGCTGCAACATCAAGAGCATACTGACTGGTTGCATCACTGCCTGGTACGGCAATTGCTCGGCCTCTGACCGCAAGGCACTACAGAGGCTAGTGGGTACGGCCCAGTACTTCACTGGGGCTAAGCTGCCTGCCATCCAGGACCTCTACACCAGGCGGTGTCAGAGGAAGGCCCTAAAAATTGTCAAAGACCCCAGCCACCCCAGTCATAGACTGTTCTCTCTACTACCGCATGGGAAGCGGTACCGGAGTGCCAAGTCTAGGAAAAAACAATTTTTTTGCACTATTGGTTAGAGCCTGTAAGTAAGCATTTCACTGTAAGGTCTATACCTCTTGTATTCGGCGCACGTGACAAATAAACTTTGATTTGATTTGGTGAAGTTGTCCTCGAGACGCTAATCTTGGGTCAGTTTTTTTTTCTCCCACACTAATGGTTAAGGTTAGGATTGGGGGAATGGGAGCTGATTTGACTTCAGCAGTGCCAAAAGTCTTACATCACAACAACCCAAGAGTGGTGCTCAGAGCTGAGGGAGACAGCCAGAAGGTCAAGCCCCTACTGTAGATCACAAGACTGTCAAGTCACCAGTCATCTGTTGACTTTTCAGATTTGTTCATAAAACCCATTCAACAGCCAGAGAGCATCTCAATTGCAGAGCAGAGAGAGGGAGAGTGTGTGTGTGTGGGGGGTATTCTCACGTTGACCTTTTAGCAGGAGTCTTATATTTATCTTTTTGAGCTGTGTGGGCTGTTATCTCCATATAAACTGTTTAAAAGCCATAGTGCCAAGTCAAACATAGCATATACTGTATGTTCTAACAGGTAGGCAATGACACTCCATGTTGCAAGTACAGGCAGCTGGCTGGTAAGGTCAATTAAATATTTTCCCTTAACACATATCTCTGTTGCCGCCCTGTATGCAGTAGTCAAAATGTGTCTCAACTGAATTCACCACGCTAAGAATAGCAGCCCTCTCCCTTTCACATCCATTTCCCACTTGCTCCTCACAGTCACAGACTACAGACATGTCACGACTTTGCACAATGACTCTCCAGCACTTACAGTAAATGGTCAATCTGGGATTCAAACAACAACAAAGTGCTCCCCCCCCCCCCCCCCCCCCCCCCGCCACGTATTTTTGGCAAACAGATTGCCCATTTAACTCTTTCAAACAGCCCATCTCATGTCTGTTTTGAGAGATGGCATCCTGAGTGAGCTTGCTATTCATCCACCAGAGCGCTGCATTTAATCGGTCAGCCATTCACTCCAGAGCCCAAAATGCTAGGTCTACTGCCATAATTACATAATTACAATTCTTTGTCTATTGCCATACTTACAAACATACTTACATACTTTCAACTAGTCATTCAAAACAACACCGGAACTCAGTCCAGACTAACAACCATGCCGTTTATTGCCTCCAGTCTACAATGATAGCATGGTTGCATCCCAAATGGCACCCTATTCCCTTTGGTGCACCACCCTATGGCCCTGGTCAAAAATAGTGCACTATGTAGGGAATTGGGTGACATTTGAGACGCAACCTATGACTCTGAGGATAGTGGAGATTCCTCCCATGAAGAAAAAGTACATCACCAGTGGGAATCAATGGGAGAAGCTGGTTTTGAGCACCTATGAATGGTGGGAGAGTGGTGAATAATCTAATTCAGTTGCTATATCAGATATGAACATAATACATTGGTATTATAATGCAGTCCGTTTCAACTTTATATTTTTATTTATTTTCTATTTTATTCTGTGTCTGAGCATTTTACAGCTATCAATGAAGTGCAGAAGATGTCCAATCTGATGTGCAAATGCACATAGCTTTCTGTGAGCATGAGTGAGGCAACTGTCCAGTATGATGTAGGCTTCAATACGAAGGACTCTAGGCTACTTTAGAGCTGGACGCAGTATTGTACTGTGGCATCCAACAAAAGTGCCAGTAGGTCCTTAATTCAACTGGCCGGTGTGTATAACTTTTTTTGGGGGCAGGACAACTGTGAAATTGTACTGTATATACTTCCGTTGTACAGATTCGTTTACACTTCAAGGATATTTGTACAAGATGTGTCTTTAATTACCAGAGGTGGTGAGGAAGAACAAAATAAGTCTTTTGATTGCCTACACCTGTTGACAAATGTGGGCACAATCAGAATGTGGAAAATATCAGGACAACGGACGCATGTTCAAACCAGGTATAAACGGGGCTCTAGACAGGCCAACACAAACACACACCACTCTGCCTGTAAGCAAGGCGAATGAGAGGGGAGAGAGCTGGGACATCGAGCACAAGAGCAGACTGTTTGTACAGCTACAGTGCCTTGCGAAAGTATTCGGCCCCCTTGAACTTTGCGACCTTTTGCCACATTTCAGGCATTTCAGTGCAGCAAACTCTCTCCAGAAGTTCAGTGAGGATCTCTGAATGATCCAATGTTGACCTAAATGACTAATGATGATAAATACAATCCACCTGTGTGTAATCAAGTCTCCGTATAAATGCACCTGCACTGTGATAGTCTCAGAGGTCCGTTAAAAGCGCAGAGAGCATCATGAAGAACAAGGAACACACCAGGCAGGTCCGAGATACTGTTGTGAAGAAGTTTAAAGCCGGATTTGGATACAAAAAGATTTCCCAAGCTTTAAACATCCCAAGGAGCACTGTGCAAGAGATAATATTGAAATGGAAGGAGTATCAGACCACTGCAAATCTACCAAGACCTGGCCGCCCCTCTAAACTTTCAGCTCATACAAGGAGAAGAATGATCAGAGATGCAGCCAAGAGGCCCATGATCACTCTGGATGAACTGCAGAGATCTACAGCTGAGGTGGGAGACTCTGTCCATAGGACAACAATCAGTCGTATATTGCACAAATCTGGCCTTTATGGAAGTGTGGCAAGAAGAAAGCCATTTCTTAAAGATATCCAAAAAATGTGTTGTTTAAAGTTTGCCACAAGCCACCTGGGAGACACACCAAACATGTGTTTGAAGGTGCTCTGGTCAGATGAAACCAAAATTGAACTTTTTGGCAACAATGCAAAACGTTATGTTTGGCGTAAAAGCAACGTAAAAGCAACACAGCTCATCACCCTGAACACCATCCCCACTGTCAAACATGGTGGTGGCAGCATCATGGTTTGGGCCTGCTTTTTTTCAGCAGGGACAGGGAAGATGGTTAAAATTGATGGGAGTCTGCAAAAGACCTGAGACTGGGACGGAGATTTGTCTTCCAACAAGACAATGATCCAAAACATAAAGCAAAATCTACAATGGAATGGTTCAAAAATAAACATATCCAGGTGTTAGAATGGCCAAGTCATTTTCCCAAAGGAATGGGAAAAAATTTCAGTCTCTCGATGTGCAAAACTGATAGGAGACATACCCCAAGCGACTTACAGCTGTAATCGCAGCAAAAGGTGGCGCTACAAAGTATTAACTTAAGGGGGCTGAATAATTTTGCACGCCCAATTTTTCAGTTTTTAATTTGTAAAAAAAGTTTGAAATATCCAATAAATGTCGTTCCACTTCATGATTATGTCCCACTTGTTGTTGATTCTTCACAAAAAAATACAGTTTTATATCTTTATGTTTGAAGCCTGAAATGTGGCAAAAGGTCGCAAAGTTCAAGGGGGCCGAATACTTTTGCAAGGCACTGTATATAGGCTCAGAAGGTAGAGGAGTTTGGGTTTGAAACCCAGTTGCTCACTTTGGTGCCGTGACCCTGATGGGTCTTTGCAAAGGAGGTCAAAGGCAGGTAAAGTATAACAGCGGTTGAACCACGCTCACTTGATGAGTACCCTTTCTTGAGACCTGAAGAATCACGTTAACTCCCTGAGCTAATGTCTAGGCTTTAGCTCAGTGGGCTTAAACTGTTTCGTTGCACACAGGAAACCTTGGTTTGAAACAGTCAGTAACATATGCATGTGTGTCTGTGTGGGGTTAAGTTCATCTCTCAACGGGGCACGGGGGGGGGCGCCCCAGTGAGTGAGCGACAGTCGAGGCCTCCCTGTTGGGTCTCTGTAGAGAGCCTGCAGGTGACCAACATCACAAAGCAAACACAGCAGCAACCCCCCCCCCCCGGTCCTACACACAAACACACACACACCATGTGCCTAGACAGCCAGCCCTGCAATCTGCAGAGTAGAGAGGCTAATGTCACCAGATATGCGAAATGCTTAAGGTCTACAACATACCGACCGATGAAACACCTCAATTACAGCACCTAGGTGGTAATAGCCACAATTCGTATCTATGCAGTATCTATGCGATTCTTATTATTCAACCCTCTTATTGTAACTAAGCACTGATTATGACTCCAAATACAAGAGCCGGAATGCTTGAAAAAAATAATAAACAGGATTGTAAAATACAGATGGGTTGTTTACCTTACCCTACAGTAAATATCTGAACACAAAACCAGTTTATTAACTGCTGGACTGTATAATATGACTTCCCTGTTCTCCCTCCATTCCCATTTATCCATATGGAAGCAGGATTGAATTGTGTCTGTGTTCCAGGTTGTTCATTGCTGCACTGGTTTTAGGCTCTAGGCTACCAGGCTCACTGTGTGGGTCAAAGCCTTGCCAAGGTCAATGTCCTCAAGCACTGCAGAGAGGCATCACAGCAGGGTCATGAGTGGGGGGGGGGGGGGGGGTGAGAAACACTTGCACAAACACAAGCATACAAAGACATACACGCTCACACATGTATGAATGCATGAGTAGGGTGTGTGAGACACACACACACACACGGATGGACGCACTCGATCGAGGGAAGGTCAGTTGTGAAAGCTCCTCTATTGGTGGAGCAGCATAAACAGATTATCACACACTATCAAAATTCAGTGTCATGTATGTCACACAGGCTTCTATTGCCACAGACTGTGAGATGGAGAGGAAACGGTGCTGTGAGCGAGTCTAGCGTGAGTAGCGTCCCTCTGTGCTAGGCTAATTCACCCTTCCATTGCACAACGGCAGGAGCTCTCAATGACAGTAATCTTCTCCTCCCTACCGGCTGATCGGTTGATCAGCTGAACCAAGCCGCAGAGATTACGTGTGAAAGGTCCCGCTGGGCTGATAAGACCAACAATGGATGAGAAAGACACACGCCTCTTTTCTTTTCCGCTTTAAGGCAGAAACCTAATATTAGCACTACTCTTAGCAAGAACGCCTGGCGCGGGTGTCAAGAGACCTGCAGGTCTCATATACAGTAAACATACACAAGCCCAAATACTGATCCTAGATTAGCACTCCTATTCGGAGACGCTTTGTGCATACAGGTCTTGATCCTTCACATTACATACAAAGAGCTATAGGGCAAAAAGACCCTAGACGACTATTATACAGAATTACACACAGGACACCAGCCACAGCTAGGTAACACACACACACACACACACACAGTTTTCAAACTGCAGACAGAGAAGTTAGATGTAAAGGTTCGAGGGGGATTCTGTAAACACCTTTGATTGTGAAGCAGAGGTCCGAAGAGTCATTTATCTGCTGACGTAAAAAGTGCTTTATAAATATACATTTGATTGATCGATTGATTTATTGGAAAGGATCCGATTTCAAGGCATTGGAGGTACGTCACATGGTCCTTCTACACTGTTTGATGCTCTGCATTAGGCCGCAATGATCAAGGGTACAGCAGCTGTTTCATGTCAATCTCCGAGGTGGACTCAAAGTAGGCCTTTAAAAGTCTTACGAGTAGGTCGCAGTACAACAGTTTTAAGACCTTGACCAACTGGTCTTAATAAGAGTTATTTTGGCCCCATTAGCTGACAAACCCATCTATACCAACAAAAGTTAAATGTTGTTGTGTGACATTTGCATGGCAGTCTATGGTGATTTACAGGATGAATCCTGGTCTTGATGTTACAGTGTAACACCATCGTTCAAACTCCTAAGGCTATACTGTACAATAAATACCGAACAGTGTGCTGGAATTAGTTCAATGACAATGAACTGAGCGTATGCTGTTACTTAGACACATTCCCATGTCTTAACTACCAGCACACGCAGTAGATAATTTAAATGTAAGGGAATATTCCTTTGGACCAGTGGCGGCCTTACAGGCTTCCTCCCTTAGACTTTAGGCTGCAATAGCCTTCATAGGAAGTATCGTATCAACCCTCCTGATGTCACTTCCTACTTTATTATCTGTCCCGGTACCTCATGCGATAAGTTGCCTATAACAGAGCGTAACATTCAAATTGTTGACGATAGGAACATAATGCAGAGGAAAAACAGACTTATTGTACTCCACATGATTGCTTGTGTCCCAAATGGCACACTTTCCTTCAGGTAACACTATCAGCAAAATTTCAACTAACTATCTACTAACCTTAAACATTACCCTAGTTCTAATCCTAACCTTAACTGTTATTCTAAACCTAACCCTAACGGATTAGCAAACAGTTACTTATCAAAAGATAGTATGGAAATCCAAATAAAGTATGATCTTCCTTTACGATATATATTTTGTTGTATTTTACCCCCCAATTTCATCATATCTAAGTACGATCTTGTCTCATCACTGCAACTCCCCAACAGGCTTGGGAGAGGCAAAGGTCATGCATCTTCTGAAACATGACCTGCCAAACTGCACTCCTTAACACCCACCCGATTGTGTCGGAGGAAATACTGTTCAACTGAGGACCAAGGTCAGCCTGCATGTGCCTGGCCCAACACAAGAAGACACTAGAGCGCAATGAGCCAAGTAAAGCCCCCAACCAAACCATCCCCTAACCTGGACGACGCTGGGCCAATTGTGCACCGCCCTATGGGACTCCTGGTCACGGCCGGTTGTGACACAGCCTGGGATCGAACCTGGGTCTGTAGGGATGCCTCAAGCATTGTGAAGCAGTGCCTTAGACAGCTGCGCCACTCAGGAGGCCTCTATAGGACATTACTTTTATCAGGGTCCATGTAGACTAAGACTAAATGTTTTCACAGAGTAACAGTTGATATAAGGAAATAAATACATTTTTATTCATGAATTAGGCCCTAATCTATGGATTTCACATAGTCATGGGTGGGCCTTGGAGCCCCCCCCCTCCCCTCCCCTCCCCTCCCCATGGTCTGCGGTTGTGAGGTCGGTTGGACGTACTGCCAAATTCTCTAAAAAGTCATTGGATGCAGTTTATGGTACAGAAATGAACATTACATTCTCGGGCAACAGCTCTGGTGGACGTTCCTGCTGTCAGCCAATTGCATGCTCCCTCAAAACTTGAGACATCTGTGGCATTGTGCTGTGTGAAAAAACTGCACATTTAAAAGTGGCCTTTTATTGTCCCCAGCACAAGGTGCACCTATGTAATGAACATGCTGTTTAATCAGCTTCTTGATATGCCACACCTGTGAGGTGGAAGGATTATTTCGTCAAAGGAGAAATGCTCACTAACAGGGATGTAAACAAATTTGTGCACAAAATACTTTTTTTGTGCATATGGAACAGCTCTGTTTTTTTTATTTCAGCTCATGAAACACGGGACCAACACTTTACATGTTGCGTTTATATTTTTGTTCAGAATATATCTATTCCTGTACTCAGTTAAAAACTGTTCATAGATAAATCCAGATTAGTATAGCTGATAGTCAGGTGGCATGCAGCTTCACAGATTCACCATTGAGAGCATCCTGTAGGAATGTATCACAGCCTGGTACGGCAACTGCACCCTCGCAACTCTCCATAGGGTGGTGCGGTCAGTCCAACGCATCACCAAGGCACACTGCCTGCCCTCCAGGACATCTACAACACCTGGTGTTACAGGAAGGCCAAGATGAGTATCAAGGACCCCAGCCACCCGAGCCACGGCCTGTTCACCCCGCTACCATCTAGAAGGCGGAGACAGTACAGGTGCATCAAAACTGGGACAGAGAGACTGAAAAATAGCTTTCATCTCCAGATTATCAGACTGTTAAATAGTCACCACTAGCTAGCCTCCGCCCAGTACCCTGCCCTCAATTGTAGTAACTGTTACCAGCCAGCTACTAGCAGTACTTAACCCTGCACCTTAGAGGCTTCTGCCCTGTGTATATAGTCATTGAACACTGGTCACATTAATAATGTTTACATAGTGTTTTACCCACTTCATATGAACAGTATATACTGTGTTATAAACTGGGTGGATCAATACCTGAATGCTGAATGGATGAAAGCCGTGGTACTGTATATAGTGAATATCAGATCACAAACCACGGGTATGACAAAAATATATATTTTTTGTGTTCTAATTACAGTGGTAACCAGTTTGTAATAGCAATAAGGCACATTTGGGGTTTGTGGTTTATGGCCAATATACCACAGCTAAGGACTGTATACAGGCACTCCACGTTGTGTCGTGCTTAAGAACAGCCCTTAGCCGTGGTATGTACAGTGCATTTGGAAAGTATTCAGACCCCTTGACCTTTCCCACATTTTGTTACGTTATACTGTAGCCTTATTCTAAAACGTATTAAATTGTTTTTTTTCCCTCATCTATCTAAACACAATACCCATAATTTACAAAGCAAAAACAAAAATGTATTAAAAATTTAAAACGGAAATATTACATTACCGGTCAAGTTTTTAGAACATTCACGCATTCACTGTTTTTTTCCAATATTTTGTACTATTTTCTACATTGTAGAATAATAGTGAAGACATCAAAACTATGAAATAACACATATGGAATCATGTAGTAACATTAACAGTAACAGTAATATTTTATATTTGAGATTCTTTAAATAGCCACCCTTTGCCTCGATGACAGCTTTGCACACTTTTGGCATTCTCTCAACCAGCTTCATGAGGTAGTCACCTGGAATGCATTTCAATGTGCCTTCTTAAAAGTTCATTTGTGGAGTTTCTTTCCTTCTGAATGCATTTGAGCCAATCAGTTGTGTTGTGACAAGGTAGGAAGATATACAGAAGATAGGGTTAGGGGACCCTAACCCATTTGGTAAAAGATCCCGTCCATGTAATGGCAAGAACAGCTCAAATGAGCAAAGATAAACAACAGTCCATCATTACTTTAAGACATGAAGATCAGTCTATACGGAACATTTCAATAACTTTTCAAGTAACAGACACACACAACATCAACTGTTCAGAGGAGACTGTGTGAATCAGGCCTTCATGGTCAAATTGCTGCAAAGAAACCACTACTAAAGGTCACCAATAAGAAGAAGAGACTTGCTTGGGCCAAGAAACATGAACAATGGACATTATACCAGTGCAAATGTGTCCTTTGGTCTGGATTCCAAATTGAGGATTTTTGGTTCCAACCGCCGTGTCTTTGTGAGATGATCTCTGCATGTGTATTTCCCACCATAAAACATGGAGGAGAGGTGTTATGGTGTGGGGGTGCTTTTCTGGTGACACGGTCTGTGAATTAATTAGAATTCAAGGCACACTTAACCAGCATGGCTACTGCACCGATACACCATCCCATCTGGTTTGGGCTTAGTGGGACTATCATTGGTTTTTCACCAGGACAATAATTCAACACACCTCCAGGCTGTGTTAGGGCTATTTTACCAAGAAGGAGTGATGGAGTGCTGCATCAGATGACCTGGCCTCCACAATCACCCAACCTAAACCAAATTGAGATGGTTTGGGATGAGTCACACCTGTATTTGGGGAGTTTCTCCCATTCATCTCTACAAATCCTCTCAAGCTCTGTCCGGTTGGTTGGGAATCGTCACTGCTCAGATATTTTCAGGTCTCTCCAGAGATGTTTGATCGGGCTCTGGCTGGGCCATGCAAGGACATTCAGAGACTTGTCTTGGCAGTGTGCTTAGGGTCGTTGTCCTGTTGGAAGGTGAATCATCGCTCCAGTCTGAGGTCCTGAGCGCTCAGGAGCAGGTTTTCATCAAGGAACTCTCTGTACTTTACTCCGTTCATCTTTCCTTCTATTCTGACTAGTCTCCCAGTCTCTGCCGCTGAAAAACTGCTGCCACCATCAAGCTTCACTGTAGGGATGGTGCCAGGTTTCCTCCAGACCTGACACTTGGCATTCAGGCCAAAGAGTTCAATCTTGGTTTCATCAGACCAGAGCATCTTGTTTTTCATGGTCTGAGAGTCCTTTAGGTGCCTTTTGGCAAACTCCAAGCGGGCTGTCATGTGCCTTTTACTGAGTGGCTTTCATCTGGCCACTCTACCATAAAGGCCTGATTGGTGAAGTGCTGCAGAGATGGTTGTCCTTCTGGAAGGTTCTCCCATCTCTACAGAGGAACTCTGGAGCTCTTTCAGTGACCATTGGGTTTTTGGTCAACTCCCTAACCAAGGCCATTATCCTCCAATTGATCAGTTTTGGTGGGCGGCCAGCTCTAGGAAGAGTTTTGGTGGTTCCAAACTTCTTCCATTTAAGAATGATGGAGGCAACTGTTCTTGGGGACCTTCAATGCTGCAGAAATGTTTTGGTACCCCACCTCAAGAATGGTCCACCAACCAAAAGACATCCAGCCAACTTGATACAACCTTGGAAAGCATTGGAGTCAACATGGGCCAGAATTTCTGTGGTACACTTTCCAAATCTTGTAGAGTCCTGATGAATTGAGGCTGCTCTGAGCGCAAAAGGGGAGTGGGGGTGCAAATCAATATTAGGAGGGTGTTCCTAATATTTGGTATACTCAGTGTATATTTATATTACGGATTCTGATTGAGCTCATTCTAATATTTCTATATTCTTAATTCCTTTCTTAATTTGCCTGTATTATTTTAGATTGTTAGGTAATAATGTTTCGAACATTAGCTCGAACTATAGAAATCTGGAGCGTATGAGGCCATTATGCAGAATTAAATTGAACACCTCAGTGTAGGTAAGTATCTGCTCTCTGGTAGGGATGAGATAGTTTGTGTCCCAAATGGCACCCAATTATTTACATAGTGCATTACTTTTGACCAGAGCTTTTTGGGTCATGGTCAAAAATAGTCCACTATATAGGGAATAAGGTTCTATTTGGGACGCAGCCTTAGAGTGCACTCTTGGCTAAGCCTCATGCATCCCATCAGGATGATTAAAATGGTCAGGATGATGACATGGTCAAGCCAGCCTGCTAAATGAATTGAATATGTCAGTGGAATGAGGGACTTGACTGTGGATAGAGAGATAGAGGCATAGTTGATATCAAGATGCAAGTGGAGGGAGGGAATACTTTCATCAACACACACTTACTCTACCCTTACATACATACATACATACATACATACATACACACACACACACACACACACACACACACACACACACACACACACACACACACACACACACACACACACTAGTTCCTCCTTTAAAAGTTGCAGCTTACTGCGGCACAGCTTGCATGGTGCCGCAGAATTCTATGTTACGTTATTTAAGTGTGAACCACTGGTACCATTAATGCTAGTTAGTGTAAGTTCGACCACCAGAGGGCATATTTGAGAAGCATTTGATAGCTTTCAATAATGGCTGTACTAGAGAATGCGGGCACACGGGAGACCGGGGTTCAATTTCCTGATGGGGAGGAAGGAGTAGGCTGTCCTTGTAAATAACAATTTGTTCTTAACTGATTCCATATGTGTTTTTTCATAGTTGTGATATCTTCACTATTATTCTACAATGTAGAAAATGGTAAAAAATAAAGAAAAATCCTGGAATGAGTAGGTGTGTCCAAACATTTGACTGGTACTTGCTTAATTCATTTGATTAATATGATGGTGTTTCTATTCCAAGGGAAGGACCCTCTGGGTTTCCATTAGGATGGAACAGAAAATATGGCACTGTAAAACGTGATGGTCGGGAGTACAGTACTGGGCTATTAAGCTAAAGAATCCAGTGCGAGAGACCGGGCTTCAATTCTCAGACAGGGAGGAAGGAGTAGGCTGTCCTTGTAATTAAGAATTTGTTGTTAACCTACTTGCCTAGTTAAATAAAGGTTACACTAAGATCATAACATTTCTACACCCTAATTTTATAAATATTTTTTTTTTATGAATGCATAAATATGCCATTATTACTTAGTGTTTTAGTTTGAATGTGCAGAATGGCACTAAGAACAGAACAGAGGGAACGTTTCCCTAGGCAGCGCCATTATTAGTGCAATGCCCTTCAAATGTTGCCAGTGTGGTGGGGTGGGGGTCCACCCCCTCCCCCTTCCTCCTCCTCCTCCCTTTCCCATGGGCTAGTTCGGTCTTCTGTGTGCGGCTCTGTGGCCCATCCCGTGCTCCCTCATGCCTTGAACCTCGCGCACTTTCAGTGGATACAGCTGGAGAACTGCTAGGCAGTCCCATTGTGCACCACTCGGGAGCCATGACCAATATGACCAATATATATTGTCCTGTTCTGGAAGACTGTGTGATCACTCACTCCGCAGCCGATTTGAGTAAGACCTTTTAAACAGGTCAACATTCACAAGGCCAGATGGATTACCAGGACATGTACTGTGAGCATGCGCTGACCAACTAGCAAAAGTGTCTTCCCTGACATTTTCAACCTCTCTCTGTCCGAGTCTGTAATACCACCATGTTTTAAGCAGACCACCAAAGGGGCTGTGCCCAAGAACACTAAGGTAACCTGCCTAAATGACTACCGACCCGTAGCACTCACGTCTGAAGCCATGAAGTGCTTTGAAAGGCTAGTCATGGCTCACATCAACACCATTATCCAAGAAACCCTAGACCCATTCCAATTTGCATACCGCCCCAACAGATCCACAGATGATGCAATCTCTATTGCGCTCCACACTAGCCTTTCCCACCTGGACTCCATCATTAAGTTTGCTGATGACACAACAGTGGTAGGCCTGATCATCGACAACATCGAGACAGCCTATAGGGAGGAGGTCAGAGACCTGGCCATGTGGTGCCAGGACAACACCCTCTCCCTCAACGTGACCAAGACAAAGGAGATGATTGTGGACTATAGGAAAAAGAGGACAGAGCGCACCCCTATTCTCATCGACAGGGATGTGGAGTAGGTTGAGAGCTTCAGGCTCCTTGGTGTCCACATTACCAACAAACTAACATGGTCCAAGCACACCAAGACAGTCGTGAAGAAGGCATGAAAAAACCTGTTCCCCCTCAGGAGACTGAAAAGATTTGGCATGGATCCTCAGATCCTCAAAAGTTTCTACAGCTGCCTGGAATGGCAACTGCTCGGCCTCCGACCGCAAGGCACTACAGAGGGTAGTGTGAAAAGCCCAGTATATCAATGGGGCCCAGCTTCCTGCCATCCAGGACCTCTATACCAGGTGGTGTCAGATGAAGGCCCTAAAAATGGTCAGAGACACCAGCCACCCTAGTCATAGACTGTTCTCTCTGCTACCGCACGGCAATCTTTACTGGAGCGCCAAGTCTAGGTCCAAGAGAGTTCTAAACAGCTTCTATCCCCAAGCCATAAGACTCCTGAACACCTAATCAAATGGCTACCCAGAATATTTGCATTGCCCCCCCCCCTCTTTTACACTGCTGCTACTCTCTGTTGTTATCATCTATGCATAGTCTCTTTAATAACTCTACCTTCATGTACATATTACCTCAACTAACTGGAGCCCCCGCACATTGACTCTGTACTGGTACCCCCCTGTATATAGTCTCGCTAATTTTATTTTTATGCTGCTCTTTAATTACTTGTTACTTTTATTTCTTATTCTTATCCGTCTTTTTTTTCCAAACTGCACTGTTGGACAGGGGCTCGTAAGTAAGCATTTCACTGTAACCTGATGCAGTCGGGATTGATTTGCACTTTTCGCACCAAAATACAATAATCTCTAGGAGACAGAACGCATCTCCTTCCTGAGTGGTATGACGGCTGTGTGGTCCCATGGTGTTTATACTTGCGTACTATTGTTTGTACAGATGAACGTGGTACCTTCAGGCGTTTGGAAATTACTCCCAATGATGAACCAGACCTGTGGAGAACTACAATTGTTTTCTGAGGTCTTGGCTGATTTATTTAGATGTTCCCATGATGTCAAGCAAAGAAGCACTGAGTTTGAAAGTAGGCCTTGAAATACATCCACAGGTACACCTCCAATTGACTCAAATTATGTCAATTAGCCTATCAGAAGCTTCTAAAGCCATGACATCATTTTCTGGAATTTTCCAAGCTGTTTAAAAGGCACAGTACACTTAGTGTATGTAAATGTCTGACCCACTAGAACTGGGATACAGTGAATTATAAGTGAAATAATCTGTCTGTAAAAATTTGTTGGAAAAATTTGTGTCATGCACAAAGTAGATGTTCTAAACGACTTGCCAAAACTATAGTTTGTTAACAAGAAATTTGTGCTGGTTGAAAAACGATTTTTAATTACTCCAACCTAACTATATGTAAACCTCCGACTTCAACTGTATATATATACAGTGGGGAGAACAAGTATTTGATACACTGCCTATTTTGCAGGTTTTCCTACTTACAAAGCATGTAGAGGTCTGTAATTTTTATCATAGGTACACTTCAACTGTGAGAGACGGAATCTAAAACAAAAGTCCAGAAAATCACATTGTATGATTTTTAAGTAATTAATTTGCATTTTATTGCATGCAATAAGTATTTGATACATCAGAAAAGCAGAACTTAATATTTGGTATAGAAACCTTTGTTTGCAATTACAGAGATCATATGTTTCCTGTAGTTCTTGACCAGGTTTGCACACACTGCAGCAGGGATTTTGGCCCACTCCTCCATATAGACCTTCTCCAGATCCTTCAGGTTTCGGGGCTGTCACTGAGCAATACGGACTTTCAGCATACAAATCTACACAACTGCATGACTTTCGGTCATTAATAGCCCAATGCTGACCACTGTCCAACGTTTAATGACCTTTGTTACACAAATATTAGAACTGTTAAAAGGCATATAAGATTTATATAACAACCATTGCCACTGACTTATAGTTGCATTTTGCCCCAAGATCTGACCTGCTTATACTTAACATTTGTTTGTCTCTCTCATGCAGGGTGACTAGTCACTCACTGGACCCATATACACTCAGGCTGTATAACTGATGTACAACACATTTGACAGAATGGTTGTGATACGACACATTTTTGAATGCCTTTTAGTTAATACAACATTGAAGTAACGAGACAATAAACAGACATTTTTGTGATAAAACAGAAAGTTTGTCTGCACAACATTTTTGAAAGAAACTCAGTATATCACAAACTTATTGTATTGTACATCAGTTTTGTACATGGCCTCTCACAGGGATCATGTTTCAAGAGATCCAAAATAGACACAACACCTAAGTGTCAACAGTATGACTGTACCAACCCGAAGAGTGGTGTATCAATACACCAAGTCACTATAGAGGTACAGGCGTCCTTCCTAATGCAGTTTCCGGAGAGGGAGGAAACCGCACAGGGATTTCACCATGAGGAGAATGGTGACTTTAAAACAGTTACAGAGTTTAATGGCTGTGATAGGAGGAAATTGACGATGAATCAACAACATTGTATTTACTAACATAACATGGAAACGTGACCATTTTATGTTAATCATGCTATAACTCTGATATTTTTTGCGACTGATTGAATTGAGCCATATTGTAAATGAATCATGCCAGCCCACAGCCTGCGTACTTAAAATCTAGGGAAATCTAAGGTTAACTATTGTTTTCCGGTTTGCTTGAGGGATTCTGGTTGTATGATTTGTACATTTTTTCCACATGGGTTTAACAATATTGGAAACTCACTTCGCCTTCACAAGTCAGGTGCTTTTAAATACATGGAAAGATAAGGAAAGGCCTTACGACAGACTAGCGTCCTGTCCAGGGCAGGGGTGTACATGTACGTCAAGCTGCCTCATGTTACAGAAACAGTAGATAGGCTCCTGCCCTTATTGGCCGTTCTGACTCAGACAATGCTATTTAAACATCTGGAAAATGATTGAGGATCCGGAATGCAGCCAAAATATCCTCTCCCCAAAAGCTTCAAGTTTGTACCTGAAACTAATTAACACCGGACATGGTCAGCCCTTGAGAACAATACACAAAAGGTAGGGGATTGGATCAGATAACCAGTCAATATCTGGTGTGACCACGATTTATCTCATGCAGCGCGACACATCTCCTTCGCATAGAGTTGACAGGATTTTGATTGTGGCCTTTGGAATGATGGCCCACTCCTCTTCAATGGCTATGTGAAATTGCTGGATATTGGCGGGAACTGGAACATGCTGTTGTACACATTGATCAAGAGCATCCCAAACATGCTCAATGGGTGACATGTCTGGTAAGTATGCAGACCATGGAAGAACTGGGACATTTTCAGCCTCCGTGAATTCTGTACAGATCCTTGCAACGTGGGGCCGTGCATGATCATGCTGAAACATGAGATCATAGCGGTGGATGAATAGCATGACAATAGGCCTCAGGATCTCAGACAATGCTATTTACACATCTGTAAAATGATTGAGGATTCGGAACGGAGCCAAAATATCCTCTCTCCAAAAGCTTCAGGTGTGTACCTGAAACTAATTAACACCGAACATGGTCAGCCCTTGAGAACAATGCAGGTAGTGGATCAGACAACCAGTCGACCACGATTTACCTCATACAGTGCGACACATCTCCTTCACATAGAGTTGATCAGGATGTTGATAGTTGATCAGGATGTTGATTGAGTCCTTTGGAATGATGTCCCACTCCTCTTCAATAGATGTGCGGAATTGCTAGATAATGGCGGTAACTGGAAAATGCTGTTGCTGTGCTTTCAAATGGCCATCGATAAAATGCAATTTTGTTTGTTGTCCATAGCTTATGCCTGCCCATACCTTAACCCCACTGCCAACATGGGGCACTCTGTTCACAATGTTGACAACAGCAAACCGCTCGCCCACACGATTCCATACACGCTGTCTGCCATCTGCCCAGTACAGTAGAAACCGGGATTCATCCACGAAGAGCACACTTCTCCAGTGTGCCAGTGTCCATCCAAGGTAAGCATTTGCCCACTGAAGTCAGGTATGATGCCAAACTGGAGCCAAGTCAAGACCCTGGTGAGGACGACGAGCACGCAGATGAGCTTCCCTGAGACGATTTCTTTGGTTGTGCAAGCCCAGTTTCATCAGCTGTCCAGGTGGCTGGTCTCAGACAATCCTGCAGATAAAGAAGCCGGATGTGGAGGTCCTGGGCTGGCGTGTTTACAGTTGGTCTGCAGTTGTGAGGCCATTTGGACGCACTGCCAAATTCTCTAAAATGACAATGGAGGCAGCTTATAGTATAGAAATGAGCATTCAATTCTCAGGCAACAGCTCTGGTGGACATTCCTGCTGTCAGCATGCCAATTGCATGCTCCCTCAAAACTTGAGACATCTGTGGCATTGTGTTGTGTGACAAAACTGCACATTTTAGAGGGACCTTTAATTGTCCCCATCACAAGGTGTAATGATTATGCTGTTTAATCAGCTTCTTAATATGTCACACATGTGAGGTGGAAGGATTATCTTGGCAAAAGAGAAATGCTCACAAACAGGGATGTAAACAAATTTGTGCAAAACATTTGAGAGAAATACGCTTTTTGTGCATATGGGATCTTTTATTTCAGCTCGTGAAACATGGGACCAACACTTTACATGTTGCGTTTATATTTTTGTTCATTGTAGATCTACTCAGGGTTTTCTAAAGCTAACCAGCTACAGTTAGCTTCACATTCAAGCTCTGGCTTCATTTGTTCTGCTATGGTGGATATTGCTAGTCCGCCTGCCACTAACTCTTGCGGGCTTGTAACTGTGCATGCTTTTCGCACATGGCTAGTTAAACGCCAAACTCTTGATTGAGACAATGCTAAAACATCGATCCATGGGCGAGTCAGTGCCACCTTTTCATTTGTGCCAATGAAATCTAATTTCATTGGTCCTCAACTTGTGGCCCAGCAGTAACAGTGCGTGGGTAAAATCACTGGGGAAGTCAATCAAGAAAAAAAGCCAAATAACAACCTGTGTGTTGTGATAATTGCGTTGTTTGCTTTATAACCTGTTAGTTCATATGCCTTGACAGTGTGATCTGTATTCAACCATATATTTGTTTCATTACAAAACCGGAGAACAACATCTGTCCCGTGAAGTTCACAAAACATATGGGGAACAATGTATGGATTTATGGTTGGAGAATGAAATAAAACCACAAGTCCAAATCCCTATCTCCATCCATTGCTAATTTAGGAAAGGGCCGGTTTTAGCTACCTACCTAGCCCCTGGTGGACAACAACACAACAAGATGCAACAATTTTTAAAAAATTCTGTCAATGTTGCCGTTTGCCTTGTGATGTGATTAGTCTGAAGCCAAATTCAAACTGGCTTCCCTTGATACTTTGTTTTGGTGCAATAGTAGCATTCACAGCTGAGCTTGCTCAGTTTAGCTCAAAGCTGATTGGCTATTATGTTATATTTGTTTCTATCAAGGGAGGCCAAATGCTAGTTGGCTTTCCTTGCATTCAATGGTATGGGCGGCAAGAATGTCATACTCTTTCTGACCAGAAAGCATCAGATACACTACACATACCGAGATACAGGGCTACTGTTTAGTTCGCTCTGATCCTTTCTAGGGCAAGATATATTCAGCCTCTTGCGAACTGAAAGAAAGTTATGAAACACAGAGTTGAAAGATAAATTAATTATTTTTTTAATGTTTTTTTTTCTTGGTCTTTTTCTGGGAGAAGCCTGGCTTCCTTTGGCAGCCATGAATACATGTCAAATTTAATTCAGGGTAAGTAGAGTTAGACGTGAGTTAGCCTGCCCTAAAGCAGGGTAGGTATGAAGGATTCGTTGCCTGGCGAAAAGGTTTGCCACTTTTGTATGACCAGTTACCCTGAGTTGAACTCAGAGTTGGCAAAAGTTACCTCGCTACCTCCTCAAATCTGTTTCGTAGGATACCCATTGCTCAATTACCCAACAACCCAACTAAGTGACCCAACAGGCTGGGTCAAAATAACCCAACGTGTGTTCTGTCCAATATTTACCCAAATTGGGTTGTTTTTAACCCAGTATTTTTTTGAGTGAACCAGAGAGAGAGAGAGAAAGTGGGAGCAAAGAAATATAGACTAAGAGAGAGAGCTCTGTCCTCCTCCCACTAGGCCCTAGAAGATGATAGCATTGGTGCTAATGAGAGATACAAAAGCCCCTGTTCACACCTGTGAAACAGAGACCCCTCCATTCATGAACATAATTAGAAATGTTGCGCAACGCTAACTAGCATTTGAATTTTCTCGCTCTCACTCTTTCTCGCTCCCCCTCTCACTGCTAATACTCACTCATAATGTCCAGGCCCTCCAACATGCAGATACAATTTCATGAGGGGGCAGACAGATAGAACCCCCCCCCCCCTCACACACACACACACACACACACACACAGAGAGTCATGAACTTGCTCACACACAGACAATATACACAAACACACACATCATGAACATGCACACACACATCATGAACATGCACACACACAGTCATGAACATGCACACACACACACACACACAATCATGAACATACACACAGACACACACAGTCATGCCCACACAAACACACACAGTCATGAATACTCATAACGTTCCATTTATGTCCATTCATGATGTCGATATGTTTCATTAGACATAAAAAGGTTAATTATTCGCCATTTGTCTTACAAGCCTGGAAAGGGGGGGGGGGGTTCTACTAAGCTAATGTATGGAATTGTTTTAAGATGGTCTGACCATGGATCATTTAGCTATATGATTTAGAATTTTAGGAACGCTTTGGGTATCTTTTTTATTTTTTATTTGATAAAATATTGAATTTGGTCTTCACTACTGTAGCCCATAGAAACGTACTGAATTACATATTCATAAATGGCAAAAAAAGAACAGTAAAAAAAATAAGTGTCTGTCCTTTGATATAAGAAAGATCAGGAAATATATATATATATTTTTTTACATATATTTAACCCCTTATTTTTGGTTGCACAAAGCTACATGCATACTTCAATTCATTTGTAAAGGTTACCTTCTTACGAGTCGTGACACTTTTGGGGGTCGTAAGGCAAAAGGGAGAACACCATCATGTTCATGAGAGTCTCATATTTCTATAGAGTGGTCATATTTGTATACCAAACCGTTGGGATGTTACAGTCGTTTTCGTGAGAAGACCGATTTTCGGGATGTCTCATAGTCTGACAAACACCGCTGTAGCTCGGCCACCTTCCACCGCAGATGTGAAAGGCCGACATAGACGGATGTGGTGGATTGAGATGGAACCTATGATCTGTGGTTTAAATTGACTGATTTTGGAGGGGATTTTTTTATTATGTTACTTTGATTGTCACACAGGTCCGTCAAAAGACTCTTAATTCTAAAAATAAAAAAAATCAATTGCTAACATGCATTGGTTAAAACTGAAGTCACATTGTCAAAACTCTTCACACAGTCAGCGGAATCAGAAATGTATGTGGACCAAACTTTGAATCATTTTTCATTGCTTTCACACAAAACGCATTCATTGACCACATTCTTCGAAATCCATTAACTATTTTCTCATTCATACTCCACCCCCTGAAAAACGATATATTTGTAGCACATGTTTTTCAAATGCTAACACACTGTTTCCAAAACTGTAAAAAACACATTCAAAACAGAATGATGGCAAATGTGCATTTCTGCTGTAACCATATTGAAACATATAGAAAATCTCAGCTGAAAGCCTACCCAAGTGTCCTGTTTTTAGTCTCGTTGCCAAACAGGGTACATACACAGCTATGCGTAATGTAATGTACTGTAAAACTGTATATTTACTCTATTTTGGAGAATAATGGAGATGGAAGCCAGGCAATCTGTACATACATTCATCTTTGTGGATGAAGCTGGATTCAACCTGGCAAAAAAACACTGCAGGGGAAGAAATGTGATTGGACAGAGAGCAACCGTAGATGTTCCAGGCCAGAGAGGAGCTAACATCACAATGTGTGCAGCACTGTCCAATGATGGTTTGCTGTTACACAAACCACTCATTGCCCCTAAAATACAGAGGGGCTCATTTACTTTCTAGATGACCTGCATAATCGACTTGTGCCAGCGGAGGAGAGGGGGGCAAGAAACTCCCTACCATCGTTGTTGCGTGGGATAATGTGGCATTCCACCACTCTGCTGCAGTCACAGACTGGTTTGCTGCACATCCCAGGATGTCAGTACTATTCCTGCCTCCATTCTCCCCTTTCCTAAACCCTCATAGAGGAGTTTTTCTCTGAGTGGAGGTGGAAGGTTTATGACCACCATCCACATGACCATATGTCCTTACTGGATGCCATGAATGCAGGGTGTGGAGACACTTCTCCTGAAGACTTCCAGGGTTTGGAGACACTTCTCCTGAAGACTGCCAAGGGTTGGATTAGACATCCCAGAAGATACTTTCCAAGATGCATCGCCAGAGAAGACATAAGATGTGATGTTGATGAGAACTTGTGGCCAAATGCAGGAGAGAGTGAGAACTAGAACACCCACAGTACTTTACAGTATGGGTGGTTAGACTATACATGTTGTTGATGTAATTCTTTTGCAATTACTATTGCAGCCTTGGAATTTCAGGAATTTGTTTTTTTAACTTTTTATTTTTCACAAGTAATTACAATATGCAAAGATATAGAACAAAAATAAAGGCTACTGAAGCAAATTGATTCATTCTTGTACATATACTTTAGTACAGTCAATAAAGTGAAAATGTGTTATTCTTATTCTATCATGAAATACTTACTTATGTGAAAAATCATTCAAACTTCAAAGAAAAAAGTGAATCATTTATGTAATGGTCCCTGTTGTTAGTGTTTTTTTAGGTCAGTGTGTTATGGGTGACAATGTATGCTTTCTGAGTGAGAATTGTTGCCAGTGTTATGGTCGAATGAGCTTATTTTGAGATCTGCATGAAGTCTTTTGGTGGTTTGAGTGAGTTTTGGAGGTGAGATTAACTGTTCGGCCAAGATGCATGTTGGCAATGCAGACTGTGTGAAGAGATTTTAAAAAGTGGCTTCAGTATTGACCGATGCTTGTTAGCAATTGAAAAAAACTGTAACGGTGAAACCCTGAAATACATTCACTCAGGTATTTCATCTTTATGATTTACCATTCACCATGATGATGTGGTCCAACCACTGAGTAACTTCAATTTCGACAACATACATTTATGTGATGTACAGTACCAGTCAAATGATTGGACACACCTACTCATTCAAGGGTTTTTCCATATTTGGACTATTTTCTACATTGTAGAATAGTAGTGAAGACATCAAAACTATGAAATAACATATATGGAATCATGTAGTAACCCCCAAAAATGTTAAACAAATCCAAATATAAAGTAGCCACCCCTTGATGACAGCTTTGCACAGCTCTTGGCATTATGTCAACCAGCTTCATGAAGGTAGTCACCTGGAATGCAATTCAATTAACAGGTGTGCCTTAAAAGTTCATTTGCGTTTGAGCCAATCAGTTGTGTTGTGACAAGGTAGGGGTGGTATACAGAAGATAGCCTATTTGGTAAAAGACCAAGTCCATATTATGGCAAGAACAGCTCAAATAAGCAAAGAGAAACAACAGTCCATCATTACTTTAAGACATGAAAATCAGTCAATGTGGAAAATGTCAAGAACATTGAAAGTTTCAAGAGCAGTCGCAAGAGCCATCAAGCGTTATGATGAAACTGGCTCTCATGAGGACCACCACAGGAATGGAAGACCCAGAGTTACCTCTGCTGCAGAGGATAAGTTCATTAAAGTAAACTGCAACTTAAAATACAGCCCAAATAAATGCTTCACAGACTTCAAGTAACAGACACATCTCAACATCAACTGTTCAGAGGCGACTGTGTGAATCAGGCCTTCATGGTCGAATTGCTGGAATCAAACCACAACTATAGGGCACCAATAATAGGACCAGACTTGCTTGGGCCAAGAAACACAAACAATGGAAATCTGTCATTCCAATCGCTGTGTCTTTGTGAGACGCAGAGTAAGTGAACGGATGATCTCCGCATGTGTGGTCCCCGCTGTGAAGCATGGAGGAGGATGTGTGATGGTGTGGGAGTGCTTTCCTGGTGACACTGTCTGTGATTTATTTGAATTCAAGGTACACTTAACCAGCATGGCTACCACAGCATTCTGCAGTGATACACTATCCCATCTGGTTTGCACTACTAATGCACTATCATTTGTTTTTCAACAGGACAATGACCAAAACACACCTCCAGGCTGTGTAAGGGCTATTTGGAGAGTGATGAAGTGCTGCATCAGATGACCTGGCCTCCACAATCACCCAACCTCAACACGATTGAGATGGTTTGGGGTGAGTTGGACCGCAGAGTGTAGGAAAAGCAGCCAACAAGGGCTCAGCATATGTGGGAAATCCACGACTGCTGGAAAAGCATTCCTCATGAAGCTGGTTGAGAGAATACCAAGAGTGTGCAAAGCTGTCATCAAGGCAAAGGGTGGCTACTTTGAAGAATCTAAAAACTAAAATATATTTTGATTTGTTTAACACTTTGATGGTTACTACATGATTCCATATGTAATATTTCATAGTGTGTCATAGTCTTCACTAGTATTCTACAATGTAGAAAATAGTACCAATAAAGAAAAACCCTTTAATGAGTAGGTGTGTCTAATCATTTGACTGGCATTTGGAAAGTTCTCAGACCACTTGACATTTTCCACATTTTGTTATGTTAAAGCCTTATTCTAAAATTGATTAAATGATTTGTTTTTCCCTTCACCAATCTACACGCAATACCCCATAATGATAAAGCAAACACAGGTTTTTAGAAATGTTGGAATACTTATTTACAGATCCTTTACTCAGTACTTTGTTGAAGCATCTTTGTCAGCAATTACAGCCATGAGTCTTCTTGGGTATGATGCTACACGCTTGGCAAACGTGTATTTAGGGTGTTTCTCTGATTCTTCTCTGCAGATCTTCTCAAGCTCTGTCAAGTTGGAAGGGGAGCATTGCTGCATGGCAATCTTCAGGTTTCTCCAGAGATGTATGATCGATCGGGTTCAAGTCCGGGCTCTAGCTGGGTCACTCAAGGACATTCAGAGAAATGTCCCGAAGCCACTCCTGCATTGTCTTGGCAGTGTGCTTAGGGTCATTGTCCTGTTGGAAGTTGAACCTTCGCCCCAGCCTGAGGTCCTGAGCGCTCGGTAGCAGGTTTTCAACAAGGATCTCTCTGTACTTTGCTTTGTTCATCTTTGCTTCAATCATGACTATTCTCAAAGTCAATGCCGCTGAAAAACATCCCCACAGCATGATGCTGCCACCACCATGCTTCACCGTAGGGATGGTGCCAGGTTTCCTCCAGATGTGACGCTTGGCATTCATGCCAAAGTGTTCAATCTTGGTTTCATCAGATCAGAGAATCTTGTTTCTCATCTCTGAGAGTCTTTAGGTGCCTTTTTGTAAACTCCAAGCGAGCTGTCATGTGCCTTTTACTGAGGAATGGCTTCCAACTGGCCACTCCACCATAAAAGCCTGATTGGTGGAGTGCTGCAGAGATGGTTGTTCTTCTGGAATGTTATCCCATCTCCACAGAGGAACTCTAGAGCTCTGTCAGAGTGACCATTATGTTCCTGGTCACCTGCATGACCAAGGTCCTTCTCTCTCGATTGCTCAGATTAGCCGGCCGGCCAGCTCTAGGAAGAGTCTTGGTGTTTCCAAACTTCTTCTATTTAAGAATGGTAGAGGCCACTTTGTTCTTGGGGAACTTCAATGCTGCAGAACTGTTTTGGTACCCTTCCCCAGATCTGTCCCTCAACACAATCCTGTCTCGGAGCTCTACGCTCAATTCCTTTGACCTCATGACTTGTTTTTTTCTCTGACATGCACTGTCAACTGTGGGACCTTATATAGACAGGTGTGTGCCTTTCTAAATCATGTCCAATCAATTGAATTAGCCACAGTTGGACTCCAATCATGTTGTAGAAACATCTCAAGGATGATCAATGGAAAGAGGATGCTCCTGAGCTCAATTTCGCTTCTCATAGCAAATGGGCTGAATATCAAATAAAATAAATCAAATTGTATTTGTCACATTCGCCGACTACAACAGCTGTAGACCTTACAGTGAAATGCCTACTTACAAGCCCTTAACCAACCATGCAGTTCTGAAAAATAAACGTTAAGTAAAAAAAATAGATAAGTAAAATATGTAAAATAAAAGTAACAAGTAATTAAAGAGCAGCAGTTAAATAACAATAGTGAGGCTATATACGGGGGTACCGGTTAGTCCAGGGTACCGGTACAGAGTCAATGTGCGGGGACACCGGTTAGTCCAGGGTACCGGTACAGAGTCAATGTGCGAGGGCACCGGTTAGTCCAGGGTACCGGTACAGAGTCAATGTGCGAGGGCACCGGTTAGTCCAGGGTACCGGTACAGAGTCAATGTGCGGGGACACCGGTTAGTCCAGGGTACCGGTACAGAGTCAATGTGCGGGGACACCGGTTAATCCAGGTAATTCAGCTAATAGTACATGTAGGTAGAATTAAAGTGACTATACATAGATAATAAACAGAGAGTAGCAGCAGTGTAAAAGAGAGGTTGGGGGGGGGGGGGCAATGCAAATAGTTTGGGTAGCCCTTCGATTAGCTGTTCAGGAGACTTGTGGCTTGGGGGTACAAGCTGTTAAGAAGCCTTTTGGACCTAAACTAGGCGCTCCGGTACCGCTTACCGAAAACTTACGGAAATAAGGTATTTCTGTTTGAATGGGAGGGGGTTGCAAAACTTTCTAAAAAACCTGTTCTGTAGATTACTGGGGGGAATTGTTTATTTAATCCATTATAGAATAAGGCTGTATCGAAACAAAATTTGGAAAAAAGTCCGGGAGTAATGAATACTTTCCAAAGGCACTGTATACACACCTTATACAGTACACCACACTGACAATGAAGACACAGATGACAACTTCGTTTAGTCCTATTTGTTTCCTGTTGTAATCCTACACAACCACACACACATATCCTGAGACATCATTCATTGCCTTTCACTATGTCACAGTATCTTTATCCGCCACCCTCGAAGGAGACACCTGTCAAGTCCTCCTACTCCTTCTCCTCCTCCTGAGTTTCCCTCTCACTCATCACTTTTGGCTGTTGTCGTTCTGTCTCTCTCTCTCTCTCTCTCTCTCCCCTCTATAATATAATAATATATCTCACACACAAACACATTCATAATCTATCTTTTTTCCCTCATAATCTATCTTTTTTCCCTTGTTTCTGTGTATGTGTGTATAAAGAGAGGGAAAGGGAATGAGGGATCATTCCCTTTCCCTCTCTTTATACACATATACACAGAAACACATACAGAATCTCTCCCCTTGTCTCTCGTCCCTCTTTCCTCCCTCATTCAGGAAAACAAACATAATGTAGCTGTGATTGAATTGGGCTGTATCTCATTCAGGGATGGTGGGAGGAAAGGCGGGAGGGAGCGGTGGTGGGGTGGTGTACCCGCAGGGTGTACCCACAGCATGTAGTATAGCGCAACACACACACACACACACAACACACACACACACACACACACAAACACACACACACACACACACACACACACACACACACACACACACACACACACACACACACACACAACAGTAGAGGAAAGGAGAGCCTTATCCTCCAAGGAGACAATCACACACAGCCACAATGCTGTTCCATCGGGAGGGGAGGGGTAAGGGAAGGCCAGAGTCACGGTGACTAGTGGCGGTGCCATGCTAGTGACATGCTAACTCAATCAGCGGCCAGTCGATTCAGGAGCCAGCCCTCAGCCCTGGGAACCGAACTGTAGCAACAGTGGCTTGCATTTTTCCTATGTTGTTGCCTTACACCCTGGAATTAAAATTGATTTTTGGAGGGTTTGTATCATTTGATTTACAGAAAGCGTGCATAACTGCCCCCCCCCCCCCCCCCCCCCATAGTCAATACTTTGTGGAGCCACCTTTTGCAGCAATTACAGCAGCAAGTCTCTTAGGGTAAGTCTCTATAAGCTTGGCACATCTAGCCACTGGGATTTTCGCCCATTCTTCAAGGCAAACTGCTCCAGCTCCTTCAAATTGGAAAAGTCATACCACATATTCTCAATTGGATTGAGGTCTGGGCTTTGACTAGGCCATTCCAAGACGTTTAAATGTTTCCCCTTAAACCATTAAGTTATATTCTTCAAGAATCAATGGAAATATATATACAAGTCGTAAGTTTACATACACCTTAGCCAAATACATTTAATCTCAGTTTAGCACAATTCCTGACATTTAATCCATGTAAAAATGTCTTATGTCAGTTGGGATCACCACTTTATTTTAAGAATGTGAAATATCAGAATAATAGTATAGAGAATTATTTATTTCAGCTTTTATTTATTTCATCACATTCCCAGTGGGTCAGATTTTTTATACACACTCAATTAGTATTTGGTAGCATTGCCTTTAAATGATTGAACTTGGGTCAAACGTTTCGGGTAGTCTTCCACAAGCTTCCCACAATAAGTTGGGTGAATTTTGGTCCATTCCTCCTGACAGAGCTGGTGTAACTGAGTCAGATTTGTAGGCCTCCTTGCTCGCACACGCTTTTTCAGTTCTGCCCACAACTTTTCCATGTGATTAAGGTCAGGATTTTGTGACGGCCACTCCAATACCTTGACTTTGTAGTACTTAAGCCATTTTGCCACAACTTTGGAAGTATGCTTGGGGTCATTGTCCATTTGGAAAACCCATTTGCGACCAAGCTTTAACTTCCTGACTGATGTCTTGAGATGTTGCTTCAATACATCCTCATAATTTTCCGTCCTCATGATGCCATCTATTTTGTGAAGTACACCAGCCCCTCCTGCAGCAAAGCACCCCCACAACATGATGCTGCCACCCCCGTGCTTCATGGTTGGGATGGTGTTCTTCAGCTTGCAAGCCTCCCCCTTTTTCCTCCAAACATAACGATGGTCATTATGGCCAAACAGTTTCTGTTTGGCCACATTTCTCCAAAAAGTACGATCTTTGGCCCCATGTGCAGTTGCAAACCGTAGTCTGGCTTTTTCATGGCGGTTTGGGAGCAGAGGCTTCTTCCTTGCTGAGCGGCTTTTCAGGTTATGTCGATATAGGACTCGTTTTACTGTGGATATACAGTTGAAGTCGGAAGTTTACATACACTTAGGTTGGAGTCATTAAAACTTGTTTTTCAACCACTCCACAAATGTCTTGTTAACAAACTATAGTTTTGGAAAGTCAGTAAGGACATCTACTTTGTGCATGAGACAAGAGAGTTGGCGCACACCCAGAATAATAGTTTGTGTGGAGGTGCTGACTAAGCTGTAAACTGTTAAAATAAAGAAAGTCGCAAACTCCATGTATAATCTCCCAGCAATTTAATGGGTATTTACCAACGTTTCGGCATCACTGTGTCTTCCTCATGGTAATGTCATGAATACTTGAACCAGGTTATGTAGAAACACAGAGCAATTAGTGTAACCAATGACAGTTGTGAGGGATGTGTCATAATCATTAAGTTAATAAAAATCAATTAGTGAAACTGTTAAAAAAAAGGATATGGCATATTAAATATATTATGCTATTTTTACCATATAGAAACTTAATGGAATATTGTACATCATATTACCGTCAACATACTTTTATTGTTTCATTCAATTTCACATAATTTCGTGTTTAATTTTTGTTACATGTAATATTGGTTCAACCTTAATATATAATGATCATCATCAACAGGGGGAACATATCAGGTGTACGCTAATAAGCTGGATTTTTTTTTTTCAATTCATAAGACTTGTTCATAAAGGAAAACGTGTTCTGCGATCAAGGGCCTGAGATCAAAGTCAATATTCAGACCACTAGGAGTCAATAGGATATCCAATAAGCCTCTCTTTGTAGTAGTAGGATCTCAATGTTACCTCCTCTCCTTGGTAGAGCAACATGCTCAATGCCTGTGTATTTGAGGGAGGAGATGGGATGGCTTTCGACCTGTATGTGGGTGTCTGAAGAAATATGTTTTTATGGTGCTATTACACTGTGCGCATGAGCCACATTTGTAGTTTCTATTTGAGATAGGTGTCAAGAGTGTCTGAGTGGGCTCAGGGGGTATGTATGTCTGATCTCACCAAACTATCTCCAATATTGCGACCACGCTTATAGACCACCAGTAGGGGTTCCTTGAAGAGGTGTGCGATTTTTTTGTTGTTGTCTGATTGTAGAATATGCCAGTGCTTTCTCAGGATTGCTTTCATTTTCTCCGAACCCTTGGTGCACTTACTACAAACGACGGTTGCGATGTTTTTCTTCTTTGGTTGAGTATTTAGTAATTCCGCTCTTGGTTTCTGAGATATTTTCATCATTGCTGCATCAAGAGTTTTGTACTTGTAGCCTCTCATTTTGAATTTATCTGTCATTTTTTAGCAGTGCTGTAAAAATCTGACCGGTGGCCACAGATTTGTTTAACCCTGCATAACTGGCTATATGGTAGACCATTCTTGAGGGGAAGGGGATGCATTGTAAAGGGGTGCGTAACTAGTGGCAGGGAAGTCAAACGCAGGAGAGCAGAACTGAATAGCCGGAGTCATTTAATATTTATAACTAGCGGCATACAAAAACAGCAAACACATGGGTACAACACCCGTAGCCCACCAGTCACACATAGCACACGTACTTACAATAAACAGTTCCCGACAAGGACATGGGGGAAACAGAGGGAAAATATACAACATGTAATTAGGGGACTGAAACCAGGTGTGTGTGAAAATAGATCGGCGATGGCTAGAAGAACGGTGACGTGGACCGCCGAACACCGCCCGAACAAGGAGAGGAACCCGACTTCGGCAGAAGTTGTGACATGCATACTATCCTCACATATAGCAAGGTATTTCGGTCTTTGGGCTTTGTGTATAAGTGTATGCATCATTCTCTTTGATAATCCAAAAATCCAGGTAGTTTATTTTTCTCTCATCAGTTTGCATGGTGAATTTGAGGTACTCAGAGCTCTCGTTTAGTAGAGTTTGGAGTTCATTTAGTTCCTGCTGACTTCCTTCCCAGAGCACAAAGACATGATCTATGTATCTAGAATTCTAGTATTAGGTTCTAGTATTCATGACATTATCCTGAGGAAGACACAGTGATGCCGAAACGTTAGTAAATACCCATTAAATTGATGGGAGATTATACATGGAGTGTGCAACTTTCTTTATTATTATTATTATTTTTATATATTTTACCCCTTTTTCTCCCCAATTTCGGGAGAGACGAAGGTTGAAAGTCATGCGTCCTCTGATACACAACCCAACCATTCCGCATTGCTTCTTAACACAGTGCCCATCCAAACCGGAAGCCAGCCGCACCAATATGTCGGAGGAAACACTGTGCACCTGGCAACCTTGGTTAGCGGGCACTGCGCCCGGCCCTCCACAGGAGTCGCTGGTGCGCGATGAGACAAGGATATCCCTACCGGCCATACCCTCCCTGACCCAGACGACGCTAGGCGAATTGTGCGTCGCCCCACGGACCTCCCGGTCGCCGGTTACGACAGAGCCTGGGCGCGAACCCAGAGTCTCTGGTGGCACAGCTTGCGCTGCAGTACAGCGTCGTCTGGGAGGCCCTCAATTTTCTTTATTTTGATAGTTTGTAGTTTATTCGCCATTAGTCAGCACCTCCACACAAACTATTATTCTGGATGTCTGGCAGCTCTTGTTTTTTTTATCTACTATTATCTTTCGCTGACAGCACCCCAATCAGTCAACTCCTTAGCCAACATGGGAACTGAACCAAATTCAAATGATTCACAATGGAGACTTTTTGAATACAGCCAACAACATTTTAGTAACAGAGTCTATTTTATTGGCCAGAAGGCACCTGGGAAAATCTTTGTAAAGAATTCAAAGACTGTTCATTCAAGAAAACTAGAACACACCTGCACATCGTCACTTTAAGTTAGTATGTTCGAAATGGAGTTATCCCACCGCGGACTACTAATAATAGCACTGTAGAGTTTTGTGAATGATGGTGTGCTATACCAAATAAATGTTCATTGGACCTGATGACTCGGATCATTGAGCAACTTAAAAAGGATATTATCGAGATCGCAACCTCGGTTGAAAATTCCCAGCAAGCTCTACGAGTCGAGCTTAATGACCCTATAAAACTGGATGATCTCATTAAGAGTAACGCTGACCTTCAGACTAAGATTACGACCGGACTGAAGGAAAGGAAAATCAAGAAGTATAAACGCGACTTGGATGATAAGAACAACGGACTAATATATCTCTGGCGAGACTCTAAGCACAAGAAACAAAAAAAAAACGGAAGAGACAAGCCGACGACAGACGCCGAGTTCCTCTGTCAGACAGACCAACTATCCGCAGACAGCGCTAACTCTGGCTCCTCTACCAACGGTGAGTGTTTTTTCTACAACAGAGGGCAAGGACACCGGGGACAATGTCGAGGCCAACACCCCCAGCACGTAAGAGGGTTCGACGCATACGTCGGGGGAAGAAGAAATCCACTACCACCCCGCGACACCTATCAATTCATACCCAGGACGAGCCCACAGTCCAACAGGAGATAAATGTCTTCAACTTATCAAGTAAGACCCTGACATCCGCTCACCTCTGTGTTCTCAATAAGGGGTTAACATTTGTACCCACTGCATACATTAATGTCCAGACAGATCTATTCAAGTTTTTCCGTAAACTGAGATTGCGGAAAAGACTCCACTTGAAATGTCATCATCAGTAAGATGTATACCTAGGTCTACCACGCTAATCAATAGACTTATCTGTCCTACCGTGAGTCAAGGAGGAGATGGAGCCATTAACCCAGCTGAGGTATCTGAGAACTCTGACAGAACTACATTAAGAGAAAAAAGTTGAATTGTACCTCACCCCAAACGCAATGCCTCCATATAAACCTTCTGTAGGATTGTTGAAAATGATATAGGTGACTTAATGAAAGACAAACAGAAACACAAATCCTATGATAACCTGAGTAGAGACGAGAGAATGGCCCTTAAGGACATAAAGCCAGATCCTTCGATTATCATAAAAACATGTGACAAAGGGGGAGGAGTTTGTATACAAAACAAATGTGTCTATGTGAACGACAACTATTTAAAGGTGACTTCTATTGCAAACTGAATTGTGACCCTACCCTGCAATTCCAGCATAATATCTCATCTACAGTGGAAAGCTGTTTGGAATCAGTACAAATCACTAAACAAGAAGTTGAATTTCTATGTGTGAAATTTCCCAAGATACCAACTTTCTAAACAGTCGATAAATTACACAAACAAGTGTCATTGTAGCAGCAATCGACTCTGACATCCGACATTTTTAAATGTGTGGATTACCACGTTAAACCAATGGTTGACAATCTCCCATCTTATGTCAAGGACACTTATGTCAAAGACACTAGTCACAAGAGACTCTACCCTTGCTCCATCCAAACATTGCATCTTACAACTTCCTGAACTGGTATTATCCCATAACTACTTGTCTTTGAGTCAGACTTTGTCCTTCAAATTCGGGGTGTAGCCATGGGCTCCCCTTCCCCCCACCCCAACTATGCAAACCTGTATGTGGGACAATTTGAAGAAGCATTCCTTTGTAAAACAGAGACACACCCCTTACTTTCTAAAATACTTCGATGGAAGAGCTACATAGATGATGACTTTGTGCTCTGGGAAGGAAGTCAGCAGGAACTAAATGAACTCCAAACGCTACTAAACGAGAGCTCTAAATACCTCAAATTCACCATGTAGACTGAAAAGAGAAAAATATCCTACCTGGATTGATGGATTATCAAAGAGAATGATGCATTCCACACAGACTTATGCACAAAGCCCACAGATCGCAATACCTTGCTATGTGAGGATAGTATGCATCCACTTCCCCTCAAGAATGGTCTACCATATAGCCAGTTATGCAGGGTTAAACGGTTTTAACAGAAATGCTAAAGAAATGACAGATACATTCAAAATGAGAGGCTACAAGGACAAAACTCTTGACGCGGCAATGATGAAAATATCTCAAAAACCAAGATTACTAAAAACTCAACCAAAGAAGAAAAACAATGCAACCGTCCTTTGTCGTAAGTACACCAAGGATTCTGAGAAAATGAAAGCAATCCTGAGAAAGCACTGACATATTCTGCAATCAGACAAGAAAAAAAATTTGCACACCTCTTCAAGGGACCCCTACTGGTGGTCTATAAGCGTGGTCGCAATATTGGAGATAGTTTGGTGAGATCTGACATGCCCCCTGTGCCCACTCAGACACTCTTGACACCTATCTCAAATAGAAACTACAAATGTGGCTCATGCGCACAGCGTAATAACATCATAGAAACGTCTTTCTTCAGACACCCACATACAGGTCGAAAGATCCCTGTTAGGGGTATCATCTCATGCAAGACCAAGGGAGTAATCTATCTCATCACCTGTTCATGTGGAAAAGCCTATGTAGGACAAACGAAAAGACAAAACAACAAACAATGCATAGCTGAACACCGCAGCTCAATCAGGTGTAAAGAACATTGACTATCCAGTAGCAGCTCACTTTGTTGAAGCTAACCATCCCATCTCCTCCCTCAAATACACAGGCATTGAGCATGTTGCTCTACCAAGGAGAGGAGGTAACATTGAGATCCTACTACTACAAAGGGAGGGTTACTGGATATCCTATCTAAAAACATTGACCGCTAGTGGTCTGAATATTGACTGTCTTATAAATAAAAAAATATTTTTTTACAGCTTATTAGCGTACACCTGATATGTTCTCCCTGTTGATGATGATCATTATATATTAAGGTTGAACCAATATCACATGTATCAAAAATGAAATAATAATGTATGTTGATGCTAACATGATGTACAATATTCCATTATGTTTCTATATGATAACAATAGCATAATATATTTAATATGCAATATGAGGATATGTATTTCAAGGCTTATCTTCAAACTCAGTGCCTCATTGCTTGACATCATGGGAAAATCAAAAAAAATCAGCCAAGACCTCAGAAAATAAATTGTAGACCTCCACAAGTCTGGTTCATCCTTGGGAGCAATTTCCAAACGCCTGAAGGTACCACGTTCTGTACAAACAATATTATGCAAGTATATGGGACCACGCAGCCGTCATACCGCTCAGGAAGGAGACGTATTCTGTCTCCTAGAGATGAACGTACTTTGGAGAGAAAAGTGCAAATCAATCTCAGAACAACAGCAAAGGACCTTGTGAAGATGCTGGAGGAAACCGTTACAGAGAATATCTTTGTTTGAACTATTTTGTCAAACATTTTGTACATCAGTTGTACAATTTGAGTGTGAACGGGGCCTATAAGAGTCAGTAGGCAACTTGATCTCATAGTTTTACTTCGGGATTTGACGTATTTGGATGAACGTCGTTTTTTGACACATTAATTCCGCGTGGCTACAGGGTTAAAACAGAAACATCTCAAAGGGTTACGTTTAGGTATTAATTCAGAATAGTTAAGGTTAGGGCTATGGTTTGGTGAAAGTATCAAACTAAATAATAAACAAAATAATTGAAGGGTTATTTTTATGGTGAGCGCCGAGGACGGCATATATCGAAGTCCTCAGGACCTTTTCAAATATCTGAAATTGTTGTGTGTTTCTAGTGACCAGCCTGCAATAGGAGCCATATACTGTGCCTTGCAAAAGTATTCGCCCCCTTGGCGTTTTTCCTATTTTGTTGCATTACAACCTGTAATTTAAATACATTTTATTTGGATTTCATGTAATAGACATACACAAAATAGACCAAATTGGTTTCAGTGAAATGAAAGAATTACTTGTTTAACTTTTTTTTTTTATGGAAAAGTGGTGCGTGCATATGTATTCACCCCCTTTGCTGTGAAGCCCCAAAGTAAGATCTGGTGCAACCAATTACCTTCAGAAGACACATAATTAGTTACATTGCACACAGGTGGTCATTATTTAAGTGTCATATGATCTGTCACATAATCTCAGTATATATACACCTGTTCTGAAAGGCCCCAGAGTCTGCAACACCACTAAGCAAGGGGCACTATGAAGACCAAGGAGCTTTCCAAACAGGTCAGGGACAAAGTTGTGGAGAAGTACAGATCAGGGTTGGGTTATAAAACAATATCCTCAACTTTGAGCATCCCACGGAGCACCATTAAATCCATTATTAAAAAATGGAAAGAATATGGCACCACAACAAACCTGCCAAGAGAGGGCCGCCTACCAAAACTCACAGACCAGACAAGGATCTGCATTTTGCATCCTGTAGCACAAACTCAAAAAAGTTCTGTGACACTGTAAAGTCCATGGAGAATAACAGCACCTCCTCCCAGCTGCCCACTGCACCGAGGCTAGGAAACACTGTCACCACCGATAAATCTGCGATAATTGAGAATTTCAATAAGCATTTTTCTAAGGGTGGCCATGCTTTCCACCTGGCTACCCCTACCCCGGTCAACTGCCCGGCACCCTCCACAGCAACCCGCCCAAGCAAATCAAATCAAATGTATTTATATAGCCCTTCGTACATCGGCTGATATCTCAAAGTGCTGTACAGAAACCCAGCCTAAAACCCCAAACAGCAAGCAATTCAGGTGTAGAAGCACGGTGGCTAGGAAAAACTCCCTTGAAAGGCCAAAACCTAGGAAGAAACCTAGAGAGGAACCAGGCTATGTGGGGTGGCCAGTCCTCTTCTGGCTGTGCCGGGTGGAGATTATAACAGAACATGGCCAAGATGTTCAAATGTTCATAAATGACCAGCATGGTCCAATAATAAGAAGGCAGAACAGTTGAAACTGGAGCAGCAGCACGGCCAGGTGGACTGGGGACAGCAAGGAGTCATCATGTCAGGTAGTCCTGGGGCATGGTCCTAGGGCTCAGGTCCTCCGAGAGAGAGAAAGAAAAAGGGAAAGAGAGAGCACACTTAAATTCACACAGGACACCGAATGGGACAGGAGAAGTACTCCAGATATAACAAACTGACCCTAGCCCCCCGACACATAAACTACTGCAGCATAAATACTGGAGGCGGAGACAGGAGGGGTCAGGAGACACAAGCCCCCACCATTTCTCCTTCACCCATATCCAGATCGCTGATGTTCTGAAAGTGCTGCAAAATCTGGACCCCTACAAAACAGCCAGACTAGACAATCTGAACCCTCTCTTGTGCTCAACATTCCTACCTGGCTAAATAAAGGTGAAATTAAAAAATATTTTAAAAGTAGGGCATTAGAGAGGCAACAAAGAGACCAAAGATAACCCTGAAGGAGCTGCAAAGCTCCACAGCAGAGATTGGAGTATCTGTCCATAGGACCACTTTAAGCTGTACAATCCACAGAGATGGACTTTGCGGAAGAGTGGCCAGAAAATAATAAGCAAAAATGTTTTCGCCAAAAGGCATGTGGGAGACTCCCCAAACATATGGAAGAAGGTCAGATGTGACTAAAATTGAGCTTTTTGGCCATTAAGGACAACGCTATGTCTGGCGCAAACCCAACACTTCTCATCACCCCGAGAACACCATCCCCATAGTGAAGCATGATAGCGGCAGCATCATGCTGTGGGGATGTGTTTCATCGCCAGGGACTGGGAAACTGGTCAGAATTAAAGGAATGATGGATGGTGCTAAATACAGGGATTTTTTAAGGGAAACCTGTTTCAGTCTTCCAGAGATTTGAGACTGGGATGGAGGTTCACCTTCCAGCAGGACAATGACCCTAAGCATACTGCTAAAGCAACACTTGAGTGGTTTAAGGTGAAACATGTAAATGTCTTGGAATGGCCTAGTCAAAACCCAGACCTCAATCCAATTGAGAATCTGTGGTATGACTTAAAGATTGCTGTACACCAGCAGAACCCATCCAACTTGAAGGAGCTGGAGCAGTTTTGCCTTGAAGAATGGGCAAAAATATCAGTGGCTAGATGTGCCAAGCTTATAGAGACATACCCCAGGAGAAAGTATTAACTTGGAGGGTGAATAGTTATGCACGCTCAAGATTTCTGTTTCTTTGTCTTATTTCTTGTTTGTTTCACAACAAAAAATATTTTCTTCAAAGTGGTAGACATGTTGTGTAAATCAAATGATACAAACCCCCAAAAATCTATTTTAATTCCAGGAAGTAAGGCAACAAAATAGGAAAAATGCCAAGGGGATTAATATTTTCGCAAGTAGAAAGCGATGGGTTAGAAGAAGCCTACATCACCAATCCATAAAGTAAAATGTAACATTCATATATGGCCAGTTATGTAAACTTTAACACTGATTTATCCTGCAATAGATGTCGTTCAATTGGTAACATAGATGTTTGTCTTCTTCTAATGCCTCTAAAAGGGAACATAATCTAAAAGTAACGGAATGTAATCAGATTATGTTACTGAGTTTGGGTAATCCAAAAGTTACATTACTGATTACAATATCGGACAGGTAACTAGTAACTGTCATGGATTACATTTAGAAAGTAACCTACCCAACCCTGATTGTACCTGTTTGTCTGACAAGGGGGGAATCCAGAGGGATCACTCACTCACTCACTTGTGGTGAGGGAAGGATGATTCATAGTAATGGCTGATACCATTCCATTAATTCTGTTCCAGCCACTACTTAAACACACACATACACATGCACACACAGACACACACACCCACAAGCGCCATGCTCTACCAACTGAGCCACAAGTATCTATGTCCAGATGTTTCCATACAACTCTCTGAAGAGTGACCTCTCTTTGAACCTGCCCCTTGTGACAGCAGTCAATTGGCCAACAGAACACACTGCATCAGGCATGCTATATTGTGACACATAGCGACTCTAGCCTGGTCCCAGATCTATTTGCTCTATCTTGTCAACTCCTATTCTCATTGTCACACCAAACATTGACAATAGGAATTGGCAAGCCAGCACAAACAGATATAGGACCAGCCTGACATAGTGAATCTATGGCAAAAGCATGTAGTAAAGATAGAAACAACACAAAAATCACCCTATTCCCTACTTAGTGCACTACTTTTGAGGGCTCTGATCAAAAGCAGTGCACTATATAGGGAATAGGATGCCATTTGGAATGCAAGCATGATTGTTGGGGTTGGAATAACTGTTCCAATACTGAAGCTCTGTAATACTTTACAGTAATTGGACAGTGAGATATATGCCGAAGTTAATAAAGGGTGTGTGACCGTGCTAACACCTCTGAGTTCATATACACACCACTGGGACAAGACTCCCTGTCCATGTCTCATCAATGAGAGAGAGAGAAACACACCCTTTACACTTTAAAACCGGATAAGTTCTGGCTACTCAAACATGTGCTTTTTTTTATTTTTTTAAGTGTTTTGTGTAACAATTTTTAAAACTTATTGTGTACATAATGTTGCTGCTACTGTCTCTTATGACCGAAAATAACTTCTGGACATCAAAACAGCGATTACTCACCGTGGACTGGAAGATACTTTTTCCTTTAACGAGTCTGACGAGAAGGATATCATGCTTTCACTGGAACCGGCCCAGGTACCTGCCTTTTGCGTGAAGAAAAGATGCAGGACAAGGCGCCGCAGATCGGGCTGCCTTCTGAGAATCCGTAGGCGAGTAAACTCCCACTGACATCCGTTTTTCTTGCTAACGTGCAATCATTGGAAAATAAAATTGATGACCTACGATTGATGACCTACGATTTCTGTTCTGCACCGGCAGAACAGAAACGCTACCTCTGGAATGACGAGGGGTGGGGGTGTGTGTCTATTTGACAATAACAGCTGGTGCGCGATGTCTAATTTAAAGAAGTCTCGAGGTATTGCTGGCCTGAGGTAAAGTAACTTTATGATAAGCTATAGACCACACTATCTACCAAGAGAGTTCTCATCGTAGCCATCTATTTACCACCACAGAATGAATCTGGCACTAATACTGCTCTCTACCAAGGCCATAAGCAAAGAAGAAAATGCTCACCCAGAAACGGCACTCTTAGTGGGGGAAGGGGACTTTTATGCAGGAAAACTTAAATCAGTTTTACCAAATTTTTACCAGCATGTCACATGCAACCAGAGAAAAATAAATCCTAGACCACCTTTACTCCGCACACAGAGATGCACACACAGCTCTCCCCCACCTTCCATTTGGCACATCTGACCATAATTATATCTTCCTGATTCCTGCTTACAAGCAAAAACTAAAGCAGAAAGTACCAGTGACTCGCTCAACACGGAAGTGGTCAGATGACGTGGATAATGGGCTACAGGACCATTTTGCTCGCATAGACAGGAATATGTTCCGGATTTCATCCAATGGCATTGGCTTCATCAATAACTGCATTGACGACGTTGTCCCCACAGTGACTGTACGTACATATCTCAACCAGAAGCCATGGATTACAGGCAACATCCTCATCGAGCTAAAGGCTAGAGCTGCTGCTTTCAAGGAGCGGGAGACTAATCTGTACACTTATAAGAAATCCTACTATGCCCTCAGATGACCCATCAAACAAGCAAAGCATCAACACAGGATAAAGATTGAATCCTACTACACCGGCTCTGACGCTCATCACATGTGGCAGGGCTTGAAAACTATAACGGACTACAAAGGGAAACCCAGACGTGAGCTGCCCAGTGACGCAAGCCTACCAGCCTTTTATGCTCGCTTTGAGGCAAGCAACACTGAAGCATGCATGAGAGCACCAGCTGTTTTGGATGACTGTGTGATAACGCTTTCGGTAGCTGATGTGAACAAAATCTTTTAATAGGTCAACATTCACAAAGCCGCTGGGCGAGACGGATTACCAGGACGTGTACTCAAAGTATGTGCGGACCAACTGTCAAGTAACTTCACTGACATTTTCAACCTGTCCCTGACCGAGTCTGTAATACCTGCATGTTTCAAGCAGACCACCATAGTCCCTGTGCCCAAGGAAGCAAAGGTAACCTGCCTACATGATTACCACCCCGTGGCACTCACGTCAATAGCCATGAAGTGCTTTGATAGGCAGGTCATGGCTCACATCAACAGCATCCTCCCATCATTAAGTTTGCTGATGACACAACAGTGGTAGGCCTGATCACTGACAACTATGAGACGGCCTATAGGGAGGAGGTCAGAGAACTGGCAGTGTGATGCCAGGACAACAACCTCTCTCTCAGTGTGAGCAAGACAAAGGTGCTGATCGTGGACTACAGGAAAAGGTGGGTCCAACAGGCCCCCATTAACATCGACGGGGCTGTAGTGGAGTGGGTCGAGAGTTTCAAGTTCCTTGGTTTCCACATCCCCAATGAACTATCATGGTCCAAACATACCAAACCTTTCCCCCTCAGGAGACTGAAAATATTTCTCATGGGTCCCCAGATCATCAAAAGGTTCTACAGCTGCACCGTCGAGAGCATCCTGACCGGTTGCATCACCGCCTGGTATGGCAACTGCTCGGCATCTGACTGTAAGGCGCTACAGAGGGTAGTGAGAACGGCCCCCGATACATCACTGGGGCCAAGCTTCCTGCCATCCAGGACCTATATAATAGGCGGTGTCAGAGCAAAGCCCATAAAATTGTCAGACTCCAGTTACCCAAGTTATAGAAATGTTTTTTTCTTCTACCGCACGGCAAGCGGTACCAGAGCATCAAGTCTAGGACCAAATGACTCCTCAACAGCTTCTACCCCCAAGCCATAAGACTGCTGAACAATGAATAAAATAGCCACAAGACAATTTACATTGAATATGCATATATAATAAACAGTGAGTAGCAGCAGTGGGGGGCACTGCTGCTACTCACTGTTTATTATCTATGCAAAGTCACTTCACCCCCACCTACATGTACAAATTACCTCAACTAACTTGTACCCCACACACTGACTCGGTACCCTGCCCCCTGTTTATAGCCTCGATATTGTGTTACTTTTTATTATTACTTTTTATTTTAGTCTACTTGGTAAATATTTTCTTCTCTTCTTGAACTTTACTGTTGGTGAAGGGCTTGTAAGTAAGCATTTCACAGTAAAGTCTACACGTGTTGTAGTCGACAAATACAGTTTGATTTGATTTTAACAATTTCCCAGTGTGCCTTGCCTTTTTTTGATCCATTTGTATAGTTTCCACCCATGACTGTATTTGTTAGTGACTGCAAAGTGATGTGTAATTCCTATTGGAATCTAGCCTGTATTCATCTATCCAACAGTTGAGAATTGTATTCACCCGCAAACTGCAATCATAATGACTGCTAGGGTTAAGAACCATTTCCCTTATCGATGCAAAAATTCAATGATTGAATCAATCAATCAATGTACATGCATAAACACAGATATTAAAAACAATTCCAAAAAGTATGCTGGGAAAAAAAAGTTAATTTGTTATCATACTGTATCTTTAAAAAAAAGAATTGGTGTGACTTCTCATTTCGTTTTGAGTCAGTGCCATATTAACATTTTAAGTGATAATGACTTTTCATTGACTTTGAGTACAACTTACTAGATGTATTTGAGTTAAAAATGCTTTGGGGTTTAGAGTGATGTCCTCAACATCCATCATCTGCCTGTCAAAACCAGGGATGAAGGTAGTACTGAAGGAGCGGTTGAGACAGCATGAGCGAGAAAAAGAGGATGAAATTCAAAATACATTTTTATTTTTTTTACAAATGAACTGAAAATACTGATAAGAGAGAACTAATCTTAACCAACATTTGGTAGTGATGGAGATGTCCCTTGATAATTATCAAACAAATATGAGCATGTAGGCCAATGTTTTGGTTTTGTTACCTCGTCATTGTCGAATCACAGTAAGCTCCACAAGGACGAAAGCATCCTGCCAAAAGTAACCTGCCAAAATCATCATAAAATAGTGTGGCTGTTACTGCATCCTCATCACAGTGATTCCTGGCCTATTGGTGGGAGGCTGGGAGCTGTCTTTTCAGCACCACACACACAAACACACACACACACACTATTATCATGACTCATATGTCGGGTTTACAGACACCTGTTTTCATAGAGCACTTCAGGTGATGCCCCATTTCCCCCACCCCCAATTCTAGCCTTAACCATTAGTGGGGGAAATGTGAAACTGACCCAAGATCAGTGTCTAGGAGCAACTCGATCCCACACTGCCCCCCCCCCCCCCCCCCCCCCCCCCCCCGTGTGGCTTTGGATATCATGTAGGCTAGGCCTATCTAATCTACTGGTGCATCATCAGTATAAAGAGCATTACACTTCAACAGTCAACCAACAACAATATAGGCCTTTTTACGATTTCCACAACGCTGAATAAAACATTTTGAATCAATCTCCCGCTGCTGTGTTGATCTTTCACGTGAATGAATAAGATGAGGTGCGCTACTGTAGCCTATGTGTGCATACAGAATCATAGTCATATTCAAGCAAATGCATTTATTTAATTGATTATTTATCATGATTTGTTTGTTTGTTGTCACTGACTGGTTCATGAATACTGACCGCCTGGCTGCCATTCGCTTGGAGCGTCGCCTTTCTATAGATGGATCTCAGCACCATGGACAGCTCTCACACACGTCCATGGTGGCTGTCTGGCTGTCGACTATTAAAAAAATAACATTAAAACTAAACAACAATTCTATACTGAAACTCTAAAGGCACAGGAAATCACACACCAAAAACCCTGAATGCACTATAAACGATGTTTTCCAAGCAAGCTACTCGTGAATGTTGCATACAATTACCGAATAGAGATGGCAAGGGTACACTGAAACATAGACCTCTATTTTAATGGCTCTTGACCAACCACAATACTACAGGTTCGGAGCTTCCTCCAGGCCACATAGTCATATTTGAGGTATAAATTATGTGATAAAAAGAGAGCAGCTGTCGTAATTCTGTGTCAACGCCATTGTCGAGTTTACGACTGATAAGACTGCCCTGGGCTACATACAGCAGGCGAATAACGAGCTGTGCCAAATGCGACGGGGGGAAAGGCCCTTCCAGCGGATTAGGCATGGAAGCCACCGGTGCCCTGTTAACGTTATTGAAATGTACTCAATGTGGAGTGGAGAGGCCATGGCGGAACACCTGGCACCGAGTGGCCGCTACACCGCATGCGCAGCCAAATACTGAAAAAAGACCACCACCTGCGTGTGGTGCGGTGCGGGATGATGCATGAATAGGAAAATAGTAGTAGCTATTGTAATCTTTGCCATATACTAGCCTAGCACAAAATAAAATATCTAAATCAACATTTTACAGAAAGAATTAACATGTAAATCTGGCTGATATTTGCTTGGAAATAATAGCCTATTTCTAGTGATATTGTGGAGCCTGTGGAAGGAAAGTTAGGACACCTCAAGGCCTTGCCCTTTCCCCATTCCACAACCGATGTAAAACTCCTCAATTGTGGAAAAAGCAACCAAAGACACACATGCAAGACCTTAGACTATAAGGCCATATGCTTCTCATCCTGTTTGAGCCTTCTGGTAAGAGAGCAGAGGATCTCCTTGAAGCTGACATCCGTTACCATGACGATCAACGACTGTATGAGACCAAACTGCATCTATTTAGGCAAAACCAACAGATTGGGGGACGATCCCCGTCAGCCTACCTTACATTCATCCATGCATGTTCTCACTGAATATGCATCCGTTTCATATTTCTGAGTCATAAGCTCAAATTCCTCATATTTCTCCAGGGCGTGTTGGTCGTAGCGCTGGTACGCCTGGACGCACAGGCTGCACCTCGCCACATCGCCATCAATAATCACGTCAAGACTGCAGTTCAAATTGTCCGGACTCGTAGACCCGTAAAACAAATCCAAAAGAGAATAAGAATTACAAAAGGAAAGGTACAAATCACTTATATTTACAGTCCGGGTCCCTTCTTTTCCCGAAAGGTCCTTGCACAAATGGTCGGCGTCATCAAAAGTAAAGCAGTTTTTAGATAAACTATCGCGATGGCAAGTTTCAAGTCGCCACAAAGGTTTGGTAGAATTCCCTACAAAAATAGCATATTCGTTTTCTCGGAGGCTGCTGTGTGCTAAATGGAGGTTGGATGATGGGATTGGGTTTGCAGATGGGTAAACTCCCATGTCCGTCAATGCAAACTTATCACGGGTCCTTGTCAATTTCGCCTCGGCGCAGAACCATAAGTGATCAGAGAGCAGAATGGTTACAAACAAGAGTGAAGCCAAGGACAGTCGCCATCTCTGGGCCCGCTCTGAGTCGGTGAATGGCTTTTCGTTCTCGCGGGGTTCTAGCCAGATTTTGAAGCCGTCTTCTTGCTGCAGACACGTCCAAGCACCCCTGGTCATATTTTGGTAACGCGCTTCTTCACCGGCCGACTCCACCGTGGGGGTTTCTCTGCCACAACATGCATTGACTTGGGGTCTAATTTGCGTTTTTCACCTCTTAAATGTTGTGTCGTGGGTGGTGCTGCTGGTTTACCTCCGCGATTATCTGTAATTCACATTCAATTAATGTGTTGGAGGAGATTAAGCCGTGATTTGATGGGGCCGCGTTCTCCATGGCTCTCCGATGAAGATGCTAGTTTTCTGTAGCAACATGTCTCGCTTCCCCCTCCTCTGCTCTAGCCTGCACTCAGCACTGGTCCTTTGTGTAGACCCGTTTTACGGCAACCTGCATTTACGTTCGCCTTGAATCCGCCGGTGGCTCTCGGATGAGGGCTGGGTTCTATGTCAGCCCAGTGATTTTCGCTTACGTGTCTGCTAGGCGGCAAAGTGCCAGAGATGTTGTCTTTTGATGTCCACTGTCATCTTGGTCCTGGGTTAGTTGTCGCCATCGTGTTCTTCTTGGAACACTTTTTGGAGGTGCTGTGTCGTGCGCGACATCTTTAGAGTTGCGACCGTTCCATTCTGACGCACCTGAATGGTCTGTTTTCAGAAGGTGCAGGATCAGTAGGATCAGCTCAACAAGTAGCCTAATGGATGACAAAATAGAATATGAAATATTTAACCTCAGTCACAAAACGCAGCCATAGCGTTCGAATGATAGCTGTCCATGATCCTGAAACCGGGAATGGTTTCATTTCTGGAAGCGTTCCCCCACTAGTGGAGTTGAATGCAAAAAATAAAATTAACGATTCAAACTTTGCACCTGGTGTAAAGGCTTAGTTGATGTGACCCATAGGGGTTGATGTGTGATCTGTATGTAAAGCATGCATGCATTATTTTAGAAATATTACCGAATTATGGCCATGTAAATACCATCAAGGTCTAAAGGAAGAAAAATACACAGACTCCTTTCATTTGCTTTGTCATGTTCATCAGGTGCACCTCATTATACAATCATCATAACAACATAACATTTAATCATGGCATAAAACATCCAGGGTGTTGTCATGTTCTAGCACAAAGATAGAACACAATCAATCATTCAGGGTGATATGGGTTCAGGATTGTATCCAAGGAAACTGATCATGTATTGTGTGGTTTGTTTGGCTGTGGACCTGTTTTTTCAGAGTGGCATAGTGTTTGTTTTTGTGTTGGTTTGTTTCTCTTTTATCCCACAGGCTTATCTTTCAGCAGTCCTTCAAAGACATCACTAGTGTAGCCTGAACACTACAATAAAACCAAAGATACATTTGAAATGCACCATTAAAAAAAAAAAAGTTATTTCTCATTTACACAGTTAAATAACTGACACTCCAGAGTGGTGTAGGTTGCATAAAACGGGTGAATAGCTAGATGAGCTTTGGTAAAGATTCCTGGGAAAAAATATCCTTGAACTAATTTCAGCACCAGGTGCTGTCCACCAATGCACTCGCTCTCTTCTCTCCTGTAGAATACTTCTTAGTTCCTTCTCTATTCTCCACACAAATTAGTTTACTACTCATTCACAGATGCTTTGTTTTTTAACGTTTTTTTTTTGTAAATACCCCGTTGACATAAAGTAAAGCATGAGAGAAGATCAGTGGAAAGAAACAACCCGTTATGAATTTGGTAGTCTTCCGCATCACTTTGTGTCCTTGACATTGATGACTGCAATCTATAGGCAATTTACCACAGACGAGAAACTGAACTGAGGTCAGGGGTCATATTTATAAAGCATCTCAGAGTGGGAGTGCTGATCTAGGATCAGGTCCCCCTTGTTCATGTGATTTTATTCATTACGATCAAAAGTTAAAACTGAAGCTGTATCAGCACTCCTACTATGAGATGCTTTAAGAATATGGGCCCAGTTGTCTGAGAGCTAGCTGGTCTGAGAGCTATGCTTTAAACAGTAGACTGTAGTGTAGAGGATGCAGACAAATAAGCTGATCAGAAGTTTGCTGTAGAGGCAAAAGAGCAAAAAAACATGTTTCTGTCTGTCTTATTGAATTTCCTTCTTTTATAACTCTCTCTCTCTCACATACAAACACACACTGCTCACCTACAAAGACAAACATGCAGCAGAAAGTCATATAAACACGCAGAAACCCAAATACACCATAGAAACACAATCAAACACTAATGTATATGCACATACTGCATATACACAAATCCAATTGCCACACGCAAACACACTTGACATGGCGGATAAACAGGAGGGACGGATTGAAGAATTTCAGGATTTACACAGAATTGGTTAGGCAAACACGGATGCATTCTAGGAAACAATTATTGATATTATAGCATGCACATCAAATAAAATAAAATGTATTTATATAGCCCTTCGTACATCAGCTGATATCTCAAAGTGCTGCACAGAAACCCAGCCTAAAACCCCAAACAGCAAGCAATGCAGGTGTAGAAGCACGGTGGCTAGGAAAAACTCCCTAGAAAGGCCAAAACCTAGGAAGAAACCTAGAGAGGAACCAGGCTATGTGGGGTGGCCAGTTCTCTTCTGGCTGTGCCGGGTGGAAATTATAACAGAACATGGCCAAGATGTTCAAATGTTCATAAATGACCAGCATGGTCGTATAATAATAAGGCAGAACAGTTGAAACTGGAGCAGCAGCACGGTCAGATGGACTGGGGACAGCAAGGAGTCATCATGTCAGGTAGTCCTGGGGCATGGTCCTAGGGCTCAGGTCCTCCGAGAGAGAGAAAAAAAGAGAGAATTAGAGAGAGCATATGTGGGGTGGCCAGTCCTCTTCTGGCTGTGCCGGGTGGAGATTATAACAGAACATGGCCAAGATGTTCAAATGTTCATAAATGACCAGCATGGTCGAATAATAAGAAGGCAGAACAGTTGACATGCAGTAGATGGTACACACACACACGCTATGGAATAGACAGACAGGCTACTATTTCATTGCTTATGAGAAACACTACACTGCTATTGGTAGTTTGCTGTGTGGTGTCTTTTTGAGATACAGTGCCTTGCGAAAGTATTCGGCCCCCTTGAACTTTGCAACCTTTTGCCACATTTCAGGCTTCAAACATAAAGATATAAAACTGTATTTTTTGTGAAGAATCAACAACAAGTGGGACACAATCATGAAGTGGAACGACATTTATTGGATATTTCAAACTTTTTTAACAAATCAAAAACTGAAAAATTGGGCGTGCAAAATTATTCAGCCCCTTTACTTTCAGTGCAGCAAACTCTCTCCAGAAGTTCAGTGAGGATCTCTGAATGATCCAATGTTGACCTAAATGACTAATGATGATAAATACAATCCACCTGTGTGTAATCAAGTCTCCGTATAAATGCACCTGCACTGTGATAGTCTCAGAGGTCCGTTAAAAGCGCAGAGAGCATCATGAAGAACAAGGAACACACCAGGCAGGTCCGAGATACTGTTGTGAAGAAGTTTAAAGCCGGATTTGGATACAAAAAGATTTCCCAAGCTTTAAACATCCCAAGGAGCACTATGCAAGCGATAATATTGAAATGGAAGGAGTATCAGACCACTGCAAATCTACCAAGACCTGGCCGTCCCTCTAAACTTTCAGCTCATACAAGGAGAAGACTGATCAGAGATGCAGCCAAGAGGCCCATGATCACTCTGGATGAACTGCAGAGATCTACAGCTGAGGTGGGAGACTCTGTCCATAGGACAACAATCAGTCGTATATTGCACAAATCTGGCCTTTATGGAAGAGTGGCAAGAAGAAAGCCATTTCTTAAAGATATCCATAAAAAGTGTCGTTTAAAGTTTGCCACAAGCCACCTGGGAGACACACCGTAAAAGCAACACAGCTCATCACCCTGAACACACACCATCCCCACTGTCAAACATGGTGGTGGCAGCATCATGGTTTGGGCCTGCTTTTCTTCAGCAGGGACAGGGAAGATGGTTAAAATTGATGGGAAGATGGATGGAGCCAAATACAGGACCATTCTGGAAGAAAACCTGATGGAGTCTGCAAAAGACCTGAGACTGGGACGGAGATTTCTCTTCCAACAAGACAATGATCCAAAACATAAAGCAAAATCTACAATGGAATGGTTCAAAAATAAACATATCCAGGTGTTAGAATGGCCAAGTCAAAGTCCAGACCTGAATCTAATCGAGAATCTGTGGAAAGAACTGAAAACTGCTGTTCACAAATGCTCTCCATCCAACCTCACTGAGCTCGAGCTGTTTTGCAAGGAGGAATGGGGAAAAAATTCAGTCTCTCGATGTGCAAAACTGATAGAGACATACCCCAAGCGACTTACAGCTGTATTCGCAGCAAAAGGTGGCGCTACAAAGTATTAACTTAAGGGGGCTGAATAATTTTGCACGCCCAATTTTTCAGTTTTTGATTTGTTAAAAAAGTTTGAAATATCCAATAAATGTCGTTCCACTTCATGATTGTGTCCCACTTGTTGTTGATTCTTCACAAAAAAATACCGTTTTATATCTTTGTTTGAAGCCTGAAATGTGGCAAAAGGTCGCAAAGTTCAAGGGGGCCGAATACTTTCGCTAGGCACTGTACCAGGCTCAGAAATTGCAGCCCAAATAAATGCTTCATAGTGCAAATAACAGACACATCTCAACATCAACTGTTCAGAGGAGACTGTGTGAATCAGGCCTTTATGGTCAAATTGCTGCAAAGAAACCACTAAAGTATACCAATAAGAAGAACAAACTTGCTTGGGCCAAGAAACACGTGTGCAATGGACATTAGACCGTTGGAAATTTGTCCTTCGGTCTGGAGTCCAAATTTGAGATTTTTGGTTCCAACCGCTGTGTCCCACTTGTTGTTGATTCTTCACAAAAAAAGACAGTTTTATATCTTTATGTTTGAAGCCTGAAATGTGGCAAAAGTTCGCAAAGTTCAAGGGGGCCGAATACATTCGCAAGGCACTGTATCATGTACTGTTGTCCGATCATTTTTGCTACCTTGTCTTTTTTTAATCTCATTTAAAAACATCCTAAATTCTTAAGTATCAGTTCTGAATCAAGTATAGGGTATACTGGGGGAAAATTTATCCTAATGATCAAGCTTTTGGTGGCGTTCCCCCCCAACTACATTGCAGGCATTGCATTGCATCAACCAATGATTGTGCTCCACGTTATTGACTGCACAGTTGAGCATCAGATTGCGTAATGTTTCTGCCACCGTCTGCCACTTATGACCGAAAAGAGCTTCTGGCTAACAGGACAGCAATTACTCAGATCGTACTGGACTGCGTGGCCATGCACGCCTCCAACTCAATCATCAAGTTTGCAAACGACAATACAGTTGTAGGCTTGATTACCAACAACGACGAGACGGCCTGCAGGGAGGAGGTGAGTGCCCTCAGAGTGTGGTGTCAGGAAAATAACCACACACTCAACGTCAACAAAACAAAGGAGATGACCTTGGACTTCAGGAAACAGCAGAGGGAGCACCCCCTATCCACATCGACGGGACAGTAAGGGAGAAGGTGTAAAGTTTCAAGTTCCTTGGCGTACACATCACGGGCAAACTGAAATGGTCCACCCATACAGACAGCGTGGTGAAGAAGGCGCAACAGCACCTCTTCAACCTCAGGAGGCTGAAGAAATTTGGCTTGTCACCAAAAACACTCACAAACATTTACAGATGCGCAATCGAGAGCATCCTGTAGGGCTGTATCACCGCCTGGTACGGCAACTGCTCTGCCCACAAGCATAAGGCTCTCCAGAGGGTAGTGAGGTCTGCGCAACACATCACCGGGTTCAAACTACCTGCCCTCCAGGACAGTTACACCACCCGATGTCACAGGAAGGCCAAAAAGATCATCAAGGACAACAACCACCCAAGCCGCTGCCTGTTCACCCCAGTATCATCCAGAAGGCGAGGTCAGTACAGGTGCATCAAAGCTGGGACCGAGAGACTAAAAAACAGCTTCTATCTCAAGGCCATCAGACTGTTAAACAGCCACCACTAACATTGAGTGGCTGCTGCCAACATACTGACTCAAATCTTTAGCCACTTTAATATAAAAAATTTGGATGTAATAAATGTATCACTCGTCACTTTCAACAATTCTGCTTTATATAATGTTTACATATCCTACATTACTCATCGCATATGTTTATACTGTACTCTATACCATCTACTGCATCTTGTCTATGCTGTTCGGCCATCGCTCATCCATATGTTTATATGTACATATTCTTATTCATTCCTTTACACTTGTGTGTAAAAGGTAGTTGTTGTGAAATTGTTAGATTACTTGTTAGATATTACGGCATGGTCGGAACTAGAAGCACAAGCATTTCGCTACACTCTCACTAACATCTGCTAACCATGTGTATGTGACCAATAAAACTTGATTTGACAAAGACTTTTTCTTTAACGAGTTGGACGCAAAGGATTTACTTCAGACACCCAACAATGCCCTCCTCCCTGTCATTTGCATTAGAAAGAGACAGAGATATCGGGGACGTAGGTAGGGGTGCCTTGTAAGGATCCAATGGCGAGTAGGTAATCTGCCTATCTGGTCTATAGGAGAAGGAGGACCGAGCAGGCCCTCATTCTTATCGATGAGGCTGTAGTGGATCAGGTTGAGAGCTTCAAGCTCCTTGGTGTCCACATCACCAACAAACTATTATGCTCCAAACACACCAATGAGGGCACGACAAAACCTATTCGCCCTCAGGAGACTGAAAAGATTTGGCATGGGTCCTCAGATCCTCAAAGTTCTACAGCTGCAAAATCGAGAACATCTGGACTGGTTGCATCACTGCCTGGTATGGCAACTGCGCAGTCTCCAACCGCAAGGCACTACAGAGGGTAGTGCGTACGGCACAGTACATCACTGGGGACAAGCTTCCTGCCATCCAGGACCTCTATACCAGGCAGTGTCAGAGGAAGGCCCTAAAAATTGTCAAAGACTCCAGTCACCATAGTCATAGACTGTTCTCCTCGCTACCACAGGGCAAGCGGTACCGGAGAGCCAACTCTAGGTAGAAAAGGCTTATTAACAGCTTGTAACCCCAAGCCATAAGACTCCTGAACAGGTAATCAAATGGCTACCCAGACTATTTGCATTGCCCCCCGCAATTGGCTCAGAACAGGGCAGCACAGCTGGCCCTTGGATGTACACAGAGAGCTAAACATGAATAATATGCATGTCAATCTCTCCTGGCTGAAAGTGGAGGAGAGATTGACTTCATCACTACTTTTATTTATGAGAGGTATTGACATGTTGAATGCACCGAGCTGTCTGTCTGACACCCATGCATACCCCACAAGACATGCCACAACAGGTCTCTTCACAGACCACAAGTCCAGAACAGACTATGGAAGGTACACTGTACTACATAGAGCCATGACTACATGGAACTCTTTTCCACATCAAGTAATTGACGCAAGCAGTAAAATTAGATTTGAAAAAAATATTTAAAAAACAGCGGGGAACAGCGGGGACTGTGAAGCAACACAAACATTGTCACACACACACGCACGCACGCACGCACACACACACACACACACACACACACAAGCATACGCACTATACATACACATGGATTTAGTACTGTAGATATGTGGTGAAGGTGGAGCCTGAGGGCACACAGTGTGTTGTGAAATCTGTGAATGTATTGTAATGTTTTCAAAATTGTGTAGACTGTCTTAATTTGCTGGACCCCAGGAAGAGTAGGTTGCTGCTTTTGAAGCAGCTAATGGGGATCCATAATATATACAAATACAAACTATTTGTTGCTTTTATTTAAACGTTTTACTCATCTATTTTATACTTAACACTTATTTTTCTTGAATCTGCATTGTTCGTTGAGGGCTTGTAAAGTTAGCATTTCAGTGTTGTATTTTGCGCATGTGACAAATACAACTGACTTGACATCTACCCAAGCGTTGTGAGATCTGGCAGCCACCTTTGTTTACAGTGCATGTGGACTGTTTGAATATTAAATGGGCAGGTGCACTTTTGATTTGCCTGTAGAAAGATGATTTTGCAATTAGAAGCAAAGCTGAGCTATTAATTTATATCGCAAACCAGTTTTCCTAGTGGTGATTTGACAAGGAAGTGAAACCAACACACTTTGATGGGAATGTCCCAAATTTTATTGGTCACATACACATGGTTAGCAGATGTTAATGAGAGTGTAGCGAAATGCTTGTGCTTCTAGTTCCGACTATGCAGTAAAATCTAACAAGTATTCTAACAAATTCACAACAACTACCTTATACACACAAATGTAAAGGGATGAATAAGAATATGTACAGTGGGGCAAAAAAGTATTTAGTTAGCCATCAATTGTGCAAGTTCTCCCACTTAAAAAGATGAGAGAGGCCTGTAATTTTCATCATAGGTACACTTCAACTATTACAGACAAAATTAGAAAAAAAATCACATTGTAGGATTTTTTATGAATTTATTTGCAAATTATGGTGGAAAATAAATATTTGGTCAATAACAAAAGTTTATCTCAATACTTTGTTATATACCCTTTGTTGGCAATGACAGATGTCAAACGTTTTCTGTAATTCTTCACAAGGTTTTCACACACTGTTTCTGGTATTTCGGCCCATTCCTCCATGCAGATCTCCTCTAGAGCAGTGATGTTTTGGGGCTGTTGCTGGGCAACACGGACTTTCAACTCCCTCCAAAGATTATCTATGGGGTTGAGATCTGGAGACTGGCTAGGCCACTCCAGGCCCTTGAAATGCTTCTTACGAAGCCACTCCTTCATTGCCCGTGCGGTGTGTTTGGGATCATTGTCATGCTGAAAGACCCAGCCACGTTTCATCTTCAATGCCCTTGCTAATGGAAGGAGGTTTTCACTCAAAATCTCACGATACATGGCCCCATTCATTCTTTCCTTTACACGGATCAGTCATCCCGGTCCCTTTGCAGAAAAACAGCCCCAAAGCAGGATGTTTCCATCCCCATGCTTCACAGTAGGTATGGTGTTCTTTGGATGCAACTCAGCATTCTTTGTCCTCCAAACACGACGAGTTGAGTTTTTACCAAAAAGTTATATTTTGGTTTCATCTGACCATATGACATTCTCCCAATCGTCTTCTGGATCATCCAAATGCTCTCTAACAAACTTCAGACGGGCCTGGACATGTACTGGCTTAAGCAGGGGGACACGTCTGGCACTGCAGGATTTGAGTCCCTGGCGGCGTAGTGTGTTACTGATGGTAGGCTTTGTTACTTTGGTCCCAGCTCTCTGCAGGTCATTCATTAGGTCCCCCCGTGTGGTTCTGGGATTTTTGCTCACCGTTCTTGTGAACATTTTGACCCCACGGGGTGAGATCTTGCGTGGAGCCCCAGATCGAGGGAGATTATCAGTGGTCTTGTATGTCTTCGATTTCCTAATAATTGCTCCCACAGTTGATTTCTTCAAACCAAGCTGCTTACCTATTGCAGATTCAGTCTTCCCAGCCTGGTGCAGGTCTACAATTTTGTTTCTGGTATCCTTTGACAGCTCTTTGGTCTTGGCCATAGTAGAGTTTGGAGTGTGACTGTTTGAGGTTGTGGACAGGTGTCTTTTATACTGATAACAACTTCAAACAGGTGCATTAATACAGGTAATGAGTGGAGGACAGAGGAGCCTCTTAAAGAAGAAGTTACAGGTTTGTGAGAGCCAGAAATCTTGCTTGTTTGTAGGTGACCAAATACTTATTTTCCACCATAATTTGCAAATAAATTCATAAAAAATCCTACAATGTGATTTTCTGGATTTTTTTCCTCATTTTGTCTGTCATAGTTGAAGTGTACCTATGATGAAAATTACAGGCCTCTCTCATCTTTTTAAGTGGGAGAACTTGCACAATTGGTGGCTGACTAAATACTTTTCTGCCCCACTGTACATATAAATATATGGATGAGCGATTGCATAGGCAGATGCAGTAGATTGTGTAGAATACAGTATATACACGAGATGAGTAATGGGGTGTTATTTAAAGTGACTAGTGATCCCTCTATATAAACATTATTAAAGTGGCGTTATTTAAAGTGACTAGTGATACCTTTATTATGTCTGTTTATTTAAGTGGCCAGAGATTTGAGTCTGTATGTTGGCAGCAGCCTCTCTGTTAGTGATGGCTGTTTAACAGTCCCAGCTTTGATGCACCTGTACTGACCTCACCTTTTGGATGATACTGGGGTGAACAGGCAGCGGCTCGGATAGTTGTTGTCATTGAAGATCTTTTTGGCCTTCCTGTGATATCGGGTGCTGTATTTGACCTGGAGGGCAGATAGATTGCCCTCTGTGATGTGTTGTGCAGATCACACTACCGTCTGGAGAGCCTTGCGGTTGTGGGCGATGCAATTGCTGTACCAGTTGGTGACACATCCCGACAGGATGCTCTCGATTGTGCATCTGTAAAAGTTTGAGTGTTTTAGATGACAAACCAAATTTCTTCAGCCTTCTGAGGTTGTCTGTCTGTGTGGTGGACCATTTCAGTTTGCCTGTGATGTGTACGCCGAGGAACATAACTTTCCACCTTCTCCACTACTGTCCTGTGGATGGGGGGGTGCTCCCTCTGCTGTTTCCTGAAGTCCACGATCATCTCCTTTGTTTTGTTGACGTTGAGTGAGAGGTTATTTTCTTGACACCACACTCCGAGGGCCCTCTCCTCACTGTAGGCTGTCTCGTCGCTGTTGATAATCAGGCCTGCCACTGTATTGTCATCAGCAAACTTGATGATTGAGTTGGAAGCATGCATGGCCATGCAGTCATGGGTGAACAGGGAGTACAGGAGAGGGCTGAGAATGCGGCCCATCAAAGTCCAGGACCCAGTTGCACAGGGTGGGGTCGAGACCCAGGAACTCAAGATTAATGACGAGTTTGGGGGGTACCATGCTGTTAAATGCTGAGCTGTAGTCAATGAACAGCATTCTTACATAGGTATTCCTCTTTTCCAGATGGGACAGGGCAGTGTGCAGTGTGATGGCGATTGCATCGTCGGTGGACCTATTGGGCCGGTAATCAAATTGGATTGAGTCAAGGGTATCAGGTAGGGTGGAGGCGATATGGTCCTTGACTAGTCACTCAAAGCACTTCACGATGACAGAAGTGAGTGCAATGGGGCGATTTAGTTCAGTTACCATAGCTTTCTTGGGAACAGGAACAATGGTGGCTATCTTGAAGCATGTGGGGACAGCAGACTGGGATAGGGATTGTTTGAATATGTCCGTAAACACACCAGCCAGCTGGTCTGTGCGTGCTCTGAGGACGTGGCTAGGAATGCCGTCTGGCCCGGCATTCTTGCGAGGGTTAACACGTTTACATTTTTTACTCACATTGGCCACTTAGAAGGAGAGCCCACAGGCTTTGGTAGCGGGCCGTGTCAGTTGCACTGTATTGTGCTCAAAGCGAGCAAAGAAGTTGTTATTTTGTCTGGGAGCAAGACGTCGGTATCTGCGACAGGGCTGGTTTTCTTTTTGTAATCCATGATTGACAGTAGACACTGCCATATGCGTCTCGTGTTTGAGCCGTTGAATTGCAACTCTACTTTGTCTCTATACTGACGCTTTGCTTGTTTGATTGCCTTGCGGAGGGAATAGCTGTCAATTTCTGACCTTAGTTCCTTTGTTTTGTCTTTTGTTTTAGTATGGTCAGGGCGTGAGTTGGGTGGGTTGTCTATGTTAGTTTGTCTATGATTTTCTATTTCTGTGTTTGGCCTGGTATGGTTCTCAATCAGAGGCAGCTGTCAATTGTTGTCCCTGATTGAGAACCATATTTAAGTAGCCTGTTTTCCATTGTGTTTTGTGGGTGGTTATTTTCTGTTTAGTGTTGTATCTTACAGGACTGTTCGTTGGTTGTTTATTGTTTTGTTTTGTGTGTTCATTAAAATATGTAAAATATGGACACTTACCACGCTGCACCTTGGTCCTCCTCTCTATCTCCAGACGACAACCGTTACAGTAGCTGTACTGTTTGTATTCGGTCATATTTCCGGTCACCTTGCCATGATTAAAAGCGGTGGTTAAAAGCGGTGGCCATCAATCCACAGTTTCTGGTTAGGGAAGGTTTTAATGGTCACAGAGGGAACGATATCTCCGATGCACTTGCTAATAAACTCGCTCACCGAGTCAGCGTATACATCAATGTTATTGTCTGAGGCTATCCGGAACATATCCGGAACATATCTCAGACCAAACCCATAGAATAGACCATAGAAATAGAATGGAATGCCATGCTAGTTCTGGGAGAGCTGAAGTTGTGCCAAATATTGTTAAGAGTGTAGGCATACTGTCTTTGTAAGCAAATCAATATGATAGCCTATTTACATCAGACACTGTTTTGTCTTTGTAACACAAACACAACCATATTTTTTTTTTAAATCAATTTATCTACAATCAAGCTGGCTGTGTTGGTGCAATATCCACATGTAGCTACACCTGTAGTTCTAGGATTTGTCCACCAGGGAAGATCTAGCAGCAGACATAAAGAATGACGAGACAAGACAAAACTAGCCAGTTATAGAATATCATGTTGACAGCTGAGCTGACTGAAGACCAGGCATTCAACTACCAGTTGTTGATATAGTTTCCATGGTAACATGTCTTTACGTGATAAAACATCAAGTTGCAAGCTACTTTCGTAGAAAGGTCTTGTAGAACGAGTGTCTCATGAAATACATTCCAGACACGGGTACTTCTTGCTATCTTGGCATGACTGTGATTTGACAGCTGTAGCTATCCCCAAGCTAAGCTAGCTAGCTGCTGTCAAGTTGGCTAAAGGTCAGCTCAGGCTTTAGCCCACACATAGAACTCAATTAGCAGATCATCTTGAGATGGAGAGTCAGTCAGAACTCAGGAGGGGAGAAGTCCTCAAGTTCAAAACTTCTCTTGGTAGCAAAGCTAGCCTCGCTGTCACTAAATTACTTACTCACTGCTGCTCTTGTTTGTTTGTTGTGATTAAATGGCAAAGACACACCCAAGAAATACCCACATTAAACCACACCCCAAAAAAGACAACTCTTGTTTGGGCTTCAGTAATGGCTGCTGCATTTCTTAATGAGCACCAGAAGAAACACATGCGGAATAGGTGAGTGCAGTCAAAAATTATGTATATACTGACAAGGTACATGTCTCTCCGCTCCAACAATGGGAGTCAAAGCAGCGAGACTAGCTCCCACCTATCCTTTCTTTGGATTGGTGGAAATATGTATTTATTGTAATCTCTGTTTGAATATTAGATTAGGGTTGTTGACATCCACCGTCTGTATTCAATGGAGAGAGATTCTATGCTACAAGCCTCATTCAATGAATATGCAAAGCCATCTCGAGACAACTCCGATATAAAGTGTTTTTTCTCAAAGTTGTCCGGATGTCACGTGTCTTACTTACACTACCGTTCAAATGTTTGGGTTCCCTAAGAAATGTCCTTGTGTTTGTAAGAAAAGCTATATTTTGGTCAATTAAAATAACTTCAAATTGATCAGAAACACGGTGTAGACATTGTTAATGTTGTAAATGACTATTGTAGCTGGAAACGGCAGATTTGTTTATGGAATATCTACATATACAGAGGCCCATTACAGGTATGGGCCTCTGGTACAGGTATACAGAGGCCCATTATCAGCAACCATCACTCCTGTGTTCCAATTGCACGTTGTGTTAGATAATCCAAGTTTATAATTTTAAAAGGCTAATTGATCATTAGAAAACCCTTTCGCAATTATGTTAGCACAGCTGAAAACTGTTGTGCTGATTTAAAGAAGCTAGTTGAGTATTAGACTAGTTGAGTATCTGGAGCATCAGCATTTGTGGGTTCGAGTACATGCTCAAAGTGGCCAGAAACAGAGAACTTTCTTCTGAAACGCATCATTCTATTCTTGTTCTGAGAAATGAAGGCTATTCTATGCGAGAAATTGAAGATTGCGTACAACGCCGTGTACTACTCCCTTCACAGAATTGTGCAAACTGGCCCTAACCAGACTAGAAAGAGGAGTGGGAGGCCCCGGTGCACAACTGAGCAAGAGGACAAGTAAAAATTAGAGTGTCTAGTTTGAGAAACAGACGCCTCACAAGTCCTCAACTGGTAGCTTCATTAAATAGTACCCGCAAAACACCAGTCTCAACGTCAACAGTGAAGAGGCGACTCTGGGATGCTGACCTTCTAGGCAGAGTTCCTCTGTCCATTGTCTGTGCTCTTTTGCCCATCTTAATCTTTTATTTTTGCTGGTAAGCTGTTTTATTTAATGTTTGTACCTTCCAATCCACCTCCAGTTGCCATGCCTGTAGAGTGAGAGGAGAAAGAGTACACTGCCTGGCCCTGCTTTGAGTAGAGTGAATCAGTGAGCCGCGGGGGGTTATTGATGGGTCCAGAAGGGAACGATGTGTCTGTCAGAGAGATGGGCAAGCCACAGGAGTCCTCCAAAACAGGATCCTCCTGGGGCTCTCTGCAAAGATGTTCCCTCTTGAGAAAAGGTCATAGAGGTACCGTGGGACTGAATGTCTGTTCTTGTTCCCTTCCCAACCGGTCCCTGTTGAGTGTATGGATTCGTCTCAAATGGCACTCTACTCCATATAAAGTGCACTACTTTTGACGAGGACACAGAAGGCTCCGGTCAAAAGTAGTGCACTAATAGGAAATAAGGTGCCATTTGAGATGCAGGCCACATGTTTGGGGGCTTTTTTTCTCAACCAAGTAAACAGTGTGGTGGGATTAAATTGAGACTTATTGGGGGTCCACATCGACAGCAAACTGTAAACTAGTTGGAACATTTTATTTGAATAAGTGCCACATACAGTGCCTTCGGAAAGTATTCAGACCCCTTGATTTTTTCCACATTTTGTAACATTACAGCCTTATTCTAAAATTGATTAAATCGTTTCCCCCCTCAATCTACACACAATACCCCACAATGACAAAGCAACGTCCAACCGGCCTCACAACCGCAGACCAAGTGTTTGACATCATTTTGGCGAGCGGTTTGCTGATGTCAACTGTCAAAGTTGTGAACAGAGTGCTCCATGGTGGCGGTGGGGTTATGGTATGAGCAGGCATAAGCGATGGACAAAGAACACAATTGCATTTTATTGATGGCTATTTGAATGCAGAGATACGGTGACGAGATCCTGAGGCCCATTGTCGTGCCATTCATCCACCCCATCACCTCATGCAAAATCCATAGATTAGGGCCTAATGAATTTATTTCAATTGACTGATTTTCTTATATGATATGTTACTACGTAAAATGGTAGAAATTGTTGTGTTTATATTTTTGTTCAGCATAGATGTAATTTAATTACCAACTCTGAAAGAAGGCCTTAAAGATTAATAAAGCGCAGTGATAATAGGAAGAGCAGTGTGCAGGTTTCTTATTTTTTATCTCAAATTAACAGCTTTATAAAAAGTCACTTTTTCTTTCATTAAAGTCAGTTAATCTACTGAAGTTAACATGGCAACAACAGTTGAAATATTTTGATACCTGGACAATACATGAAGACAATCTTCTAATACCAATTCCCATATTTATTCAAAATATTTATTTTAGTTCCAAAACATGAGAATTGAAAAGATTAAAAGAAAAACATACAGTATAATATAATTTACATTAAATGAAACAAATAGTTTAGTGGATAGACCAGGGTTTCCCAACCTCAGCCTCGGGACACCAAGGGTAACACGTTTTGGTTTTTGCCCTAGCACTACACAGCTGATTCAAATAATCAACTAATCATCAAGCTGTGTAGTGTTAAGGCAAAAACCAAAACGTTCACCCTTTGGTGTCTCGCTGACAGTTTGGGAAATTATGGGATAGACAGTCTCAAATATCTCAACACAATAGTCTGCATTGGTAAGGACATTAAAATAGCTTACCTCAATTAAAGTAGATACACCATTACATATAGGCCTACACTATATCCATATTGAAATGTGTAGAAAAACACTGGATAACTTTACCTTCTGATTCAGAAAATCCTTTAAAACAAACATTTATTTACACTCTAAAATGGATTAAAACAAAATATAACAATCCCAGAGATATGTCAATCATAACGTGCTTATTGTCCAGTGCTTGCATTACACTAGGTAGTCATTGTCATTCTGCAAAACCCCTGCTTTGATAGATTCTGTTACCCATGACTCTCTAACAATCTTAAACTTTTTGGTAAAGAGTCGTCTGAGGGTTCTTAAAGCCAACACTCTTGTTTCCTCCACCACTATGACATGAGAGACCCCTTCCTCAAGCTTCTGCACTACTGTCCCTCCGTGGAAGCGGAATTCCAGAGCCCGCGTATCCAGACAAGTTGCCGGTACGATGCTTTTAGGGTCTCCTATGTCTGCGTATCTGTCCATGTAGACTCTGAAAGGTCTGAACATGCTAGTGGGGAGGTCGTCCCAGCTGAAGCGTTCCTCCAACTTAGCGATGCACTGTGCCGTCAAAGTGTCCACTCTACCAATCCGACCGAAGACTTCCCTCAGCTGCTGCTCGTCCGTGTCCACAAAGTAGCTGTCTCCATAGCAGTCGTATTCCTTGGCAAAGTGCTCCTTGGTGGAGGGTGAAATGTGTATCATGTGACGCGGTTGCCATGGCACCACCTGCTTCCTGTCTAGGCACTCCAGCAGCCAGGCAGCCCACACTACGTCGTGCTGGTCTGAAGAGATCAGGTTCTTCACACGCATGTTCTCCACAGCAGCGATCACACAGTAGGTGTCCGGTCCCGGGTTCTGGACTACAATACCGCCACATCGGGCCACTGCTTTCTCCAGCTCCGCCTTGGGGTGCGCCTCATTGCCATTCATAACACAGAACTCCACGTCCTCGAACATGTCCGTCTCCTTGGTAACGCCAGATAGGTCCTGGGACTTGAAGTGGTCGATGACGCCGACAGCTTTCTTGGGCTTGGTCGCTGCCGGCGACTTGCGCTTCTTCTTTTCAGGCTCGTCATTGTCATTGATGCGGAGGTGGCGCGAGAACAACTTCCCGGACGCCTTGTTGCGAAACTGATCGAGCTCAGCTAGGGTCATGCACTGGTGCCACTCTTTGTCCTCCCGGATCTTCTCGATCCTGGGGAAGCGTAGCGTGCAGTTGGTTTTGTACATCTCACTACTGACTATTTCTGCTGCCTTCACCTGGATGATGACCGAGTTGCACGGGTCAATGAAGACTTCCGGTCTCTCCATCCCACACAGAATAGAGGCCGGAGGGTCGTTCTTCCGGTAGACTTTCCAGTGCTTGGCCAGCTTCAACCCCAAGTCATACAGCTCCTTCATGGTGTAGCCGGAACCGATGCGACAGAGCGTGTGGAAAACGGAGGGTTTCTCTCCAGGCTCCGGAGCTTCGGCCACCGCGACGAGGAAATGAGACATCATGCCACCTCGCCTTCCTTTTCCCCAGTAGCCTCCGACAATCAACAGGTCGAGCTCATCCATCAAGCCATCAACGTACTCCGGCTTTATCTTGAGCCAGCCCTCACCTCGCTTATCGGGCTTGTAGACGGATGAGGGATCTTTCACCATGATGCCCTCTTCCCTGTTGTCAATGGCTTCGTTGAGGGCGTTTACCACCTCTTGCATAGTTTTGGCCTCCGTTTTCGGCACCACGTGTATCCTCCCTTTAACAGGAGTGAAGACAGTCTGAAGGTTGTCGTGGCGCACCTTCAACGTCTCGTTGCCAAACTTGTGGTCGTTCACAAGAAGTACATCGAAAACGCAAAAGCACGTCTGCAGCTCGGAGTCATCCACTAGCCTCTTGATGTCAAACTTGCTTCCTTTTTGCATGAAGGTGTCGGTAGTGGGGTTGTACGCCATCATCTCCCCATCCAGGATGCATTTGACTACGTGGGGCTTGAAGACATTGTGGATGAAAGGCGTCAGGGAGCCCTCTAGCGGCGATGCACCAAACTGCTGGGTGTACTCGAAGGAGTTCCGTGTGAAGTACTTGTAGACGTCGCCATCCTTGTGCAGCTGGATGCGCTCTCCATCCAGCTTGGTCTCTATGAAGAAGGTGCTGTTGCCCATCTGCTTCTCCACCTGGCGCATGTTGGCCACGGCGGCCAGCATAGGTTTGAAGGCAAAGAACAGGCCAATGGACACTTCGCTGAGGGACACAAAGGGGTCGTGGAGCTGCCGGCACACCTTGTTTAGGTCTGTGGTGACGTTGTAGAGCTCGGCCGCATCTAAGTGGAACACCTGGAGCACGGTCTCTTTGCTGACCCCCAGCTTCATGTCCTTCAGGATCATGCGGATAAGCCACTTCTGCTCCAGTGCCGTGCTCTGGGTGATAAGGTGCAGCAGGCTCTTCTTCACCAGGTCCTTCTGCTTACCAGCATTGTTGATGGCCACCGAGTCCAGAAAGTCGTTGACTTCTCTGATGGTGAGGTTTCCCTGGCTTGTGCAGCGTTTCTTCAACACAAAGTAGGTCATAAGAGCGAAGTCTCCCGCCTCCCCCTGAGATGTGGTGGGGGTGCGGTAATTCAACAGTTTGTTGGCTTCCGGTCCATTCTTGGGGAGACCCAAGACGTCTATGTAGAGCTTGGCTAACATACTCTCTTTAATGCCATAGGCCACACGCTCCCTTTCGAACGAGGGGACTATGAGACGCATGGCCGGGTAGAAAGAGTCTGTGGTGGTAGGGTTGTCTTTGTGGAGGGCCGCATGGAACTTCCTCCAGGAGTCTATGAAGTCACGAAGAAACTTTGATTTGTCTGGTCGGAGTTTGGTCTTCTGTATTTTTTCAAGCGTGGTGCACAGGTGAAGAAATGGAACTTGAGCAGCGACAGAGTTCTGGGGAGCAGCAGATTCGCTTTTTGAGGTTCCCTCCATTGTAAAAGCTAAAAAAAACTACAAAAGAACAAACGTTAATGACCCATAGATTCTAAGGGATGCTCTTAGTTTTCATCCAGGTGTTTATGTAATTGTTATATTGATAGAAAAATATGATCCTGTACTTTAGTAAGTAGTGTTCTACAGTGACTACTTCATTTGCAACATGCAGGGCTGGAGCCTGTCCATTATATGCAGCACAGTACATTGAGTATAACAACATTTCCCAAATTACTCACAGTTCCGTAGCTAATGACTACTCAATAAACAAAACAGAACCTGAGAATGTGTTTTAAAAAATCTGTATGACCTAATCCATCACACCAGCCACATGTTTAGAAACTAGTTAGCGAGAATGTACACTATACAATGCATAGCCTGAATACTTATTGAAAACAACATCTCAAGTTAGCTAGCTATCTTACCTCAAAGCAACCAGCCAACTCGTCAGTGTCTTGCAACTCTTTGGGGATCGCTCCTCTACAACATGCTGTGACATGCCCGGGTTATGACTGCATCCATCATACGTGTCCTGACGAAACTGAAACAAACCAGACAGTAGTTGAGCACTAGAATGCTAAACACAGCTAGTTAGCGTTGTTGTGCCAGAGGTTGTACAATGGTGCATGGTTATGCAGTTGGGGCCACTTCGGTAAGATATGCTAGCTAGCATGCAATCTATAGGCACAGCTGTTCGATTATTTATTATCTACATTTATTTACCTAGGCAAGTCAGTTAAGAACAAATTCTTATTTTCAATGACGGCCTAGGAACAGTGGTTTAACTGCCTTGTTCAGGGGCAGAACGACAGATTTTTACCTCAGCTCAGATACTAACGTTAGATACATTAATGTCATCATGTTGTATGATGCGATTTCAAATTCAACAAATAACGTGTCAAATTACCTGATTACTTCTTCTCGGTCTCAAAACATAAACAGCCTCTTTTATTATTATTTACAAACTGTTATATGAGTTTCTAAAAAAAACACTTCCTTGTTCACAAAGCGGAAACCGTCAGCCGCGTAAAACATCCAGTCGGAAACTAAATAAGATACATAATGGAAAAGCAATTCTTTCATACGTCAGGAGAGGGCGGCAGATACATGTAAAAAAATATTTTAAAAAGGTGTCAAACCACAGCTGGATGAAGGAGTGGCATAAATTAGATGTTAGCGCACTGCTAATTAGAATGCCCTTTATTTTGTGCCCAACTTTTTTTATATATATATATATATAAAAAGGTGATAGGATAACATTCATTTTATCAATGTTTCTGTTAAACATTTAATTTCGATACATATTAATTGATGCAGATACAGCACATGGTCACAATACCTTTGGTTACATGCAGAAAAATAATCATTAAGCAATATTAATTTTGTAAACACACCTCTATAATAGCTTTGAATTTGATCAAATTCATGTTCCAATGTCCATAAGAATGGGTTAAGTCATTTAAGTCCTGACACAGTATGCAACACACACACACACATGCCTCACGGCTGTATTAAACTATATAGTCTGGAAATTCATACAAATTCCTCACTGTGCACTGCCCTGACTGCCCTAAACATAACACACAATGTAGGCCTACAAACAACCTTGCCACATGTCAACCAACAGATTTACTCGAGGTCAAGAGTCCCTGCACCAAGCAAAACATGAAGATAAAGATGTATATGAACTGTGGTGCTTTAGTTCCTCAATGAAAGTATTGTACACCACAGATCAATGAAAGTATTGTACACCACAGATCAATGAAAGTATTGTAGACTGAGAATTGTGTGCACACCAAAAAACATTTTTTCTTGCTTACTCTTGACAGTGAATTCTATATACAGTACCGGTCAAAGGTTTGGACATATCTACTCATTCAAGTTTTTTCTTTTTACAGAGGGTAGTGCGTACGGCCCAGTACATCACTAGGGACAAGTTCCTGCCATCCAGGACCTCCATACCAGGAAGTGTCAGAAGAAGGCCCTATAAATTGTCAAAGACTCCAGCCATGCTAGTCAAGTACTGTAATGCCAAGAGTGTGCAAAGCTGTCAGTAAGGCAAAGGGTGGCTACTTTGAAGAATCTAAAATAGAAAATATATTTTTGTTTGTTTAACACGTTTTTGGTTACTACATGATTCCATATGTGTTATTTCATAGTTTTGATGTCTTCATTATTATTCTACAATGTAGAAAATAGTAAAAAAGTAAGAAAATCCCTTGAATGAGTAGGTGTGTCCAAACATTTGACTGGTACTGTAGTTTAACCAGCGACCAATATATCTATAAAGAGACGAACAGGATCTTCACTCCTTTTAATTATAATGTAATAATAATTATAGGGCTTGCAGTGGATGCAGAGGCACTCGTAGGTAAAATACCCTGCCACCGATAGAAAGTCAGATACTCCTAATGGTTAAGATGATGATTCAGGGTAGGGCAATCTGACCCTAGACCTGTGCTTAGGGGGCAACGTCTACCTCTGAAGTAGGTCGTCCGGTTTGCAATAATCTTTGCCCACTAGGGGGCCTCCTCTCCCTCTACATGCTCGAGAGAGGGAGAGAGGAAGAGAGGGAGGGGGAGGGAGAGAGGGAGAGAGAGAGAGCCGCACATCCTGAGTCACCTCACAGCCAGAGTTGTTTAAATCCAGTTCTGCTGCTGCAGTAGTGGAGAAAGCCAGGAAGAGATGGAGCCCGCAGGACAGAGAACACAAACACACACTCCACGCTCGTTTATCGTAGGGGCACATGGTTCATTTATACAGTAGAGCAGATGCCTGACAGGGATAAAGGCCTATACAATGGTCTGCTGTCATGAAAAGCCAAACCAACATCCACAGTCAGCCATAGCATAGGTCTCACTTTACACAGTAGGACTGCAGAGTTAGCCAGGTTCATAACAGCGGTTGCGTAACAGTGCTCTATGTGCCACAGTCAGAGAGCGAGGTAGAGCGAGCACCGACCTAGAAGATGGTAAACAAGTGACGTCAGCTGCTGCTGCCGATGTCGTGGCCTGCTTCTGCTCGCTCCAGGGTGAGAGGGGAGAATGCAGGATAGGATTTGAAGGGGTATGTGGGGGGTGGGTGGGGGGGTAGTATCATCTGGGACTGGCAGGTTTGTACTGCTCATCCTTCATAGAGGTACAGTATATGGATATGGAACATATTTGGATTTTAACTTAACTGTAATTAAGCTTCTACTGTGACTGTTATGGTTCCAATACCAGGGGTGGTATTTATTAATTGTAGATCAGCACTCCTACTCTTAGACACTTTATGAATACGGCCCTGCTGCAGTAATTATATCCCAGAAACAGTCATGATGATCCATCCCTCATTAAAACGGTTGCAGGAAACAAGTGCCACAGACAAGTTAAACAAAACAAAGTCACAGACAAACACAAAAGTCCTAAGACAAAAATTCCATCAAACCACATGGCATTATTTTCACAGTAGCATCTAAGAATGACATTTTGGGGCCCACTTTCGGGCGAATTTTCTTCTAGCCTTATTTGGGGCTTAAATATGGTCTGGTACAAAATTGTGTTGACTATGGCAAAAATACCAAGCCTCACAGATGGAGGCTCCCAGTTCTCAGAATGAGACACCTACAGGTATGTGCTGCTGGCAGTAGTTGTGTAAACAAATATAGTGCCAAGGCAGGTTTGATTTATTCTGTCTCACATTATACAACGGGCAGGTCGGAGACAGGGTCAGTTCTTGTAATACACACATTATACAGTTTGTGTGTGTGTCATTGGCATGCTACAGTTTTGTGAGGTCTGAGCAAGGAACATGGCTTATGAGGTGTTCATATGCTATCTGGAGGGAAAGGGCCCCTGGACCCCAACCCCCTCAAAAAAATATTGGGTTGGAGGCTCCCAAGAGGTCATAGTGAGTATATAGTGTATTGTGAGGGCGTGTGGTATGCCAGTGGTGTGTGTAGTCCTGCTGTGTTTGTGTAACAGATGTGAAACGGCTAGCTAGTTAGTGGTGGTGTGCGCTAAATAGCGTTTCAATCGGTGACGTCACTTGCTCTGAGACCTTGAAGTAGTGGTTCCCCTTGCTCTGCAAGGGCCGTGGCTTTTGTGGAGCGACGGGTAATGATGCTTCGTGGGTGACTGTTGTTGATGTGTGCAGAGGGTCCCTGGTTCGCGCCCAGGTATGGGTGAGGGGACGGTCTAAAGTTATACTGTTACATTTGCTTTATTCTACTGGCAGGGAGAGCCAGACAGTGCAGAGCATACTTCTACTAAATTTAGATTGACCTCCACACAATCTCTCTTTCTGTGTGTGTGTTTGTGCATGCGTGTCAGCATCACTTTTGATCTCCTTGTCATTCCACCAGATCATCTACAGATGTAGGATCTTAATTTGAGCACCCTGTTGCAGGATAACTGTTCTGCAATGCAGTGTATTTGAGGTTTAAAAAGGCTTCTGAAGTTTGCAATTTCCACTTTAAAATGTTCCCTTACAAGAAATGTATCAACCCCTACAAAACTGTACATTAATTATAATCAACATAATAATTCACATTCCCTGTTGCTGCAGGATAATTATCCTACTGTAGCAAACTGGTTCAAATTAAGATCTTACATCTGTATCTAGTCTGCTGTCTACCCAATGTGAATTTCAACGCTCACTTTCTCTCTCCCTCTCACATTCACAAGTGTTCGACACTGGACATGATGCTATTTGTCATTGTACAGCACCCTATGGTTACATCACAGGCCCGTGGCTAAACAGAGAGAGATCAATAGCTCTCCACTGACCCCCGCATTGACCTTTGACCTGTTGGCTTATGGCAAAGGATAAGTCCGGACGGGAATGGATGGGGGTGGACCAGATGGACGGACTACACTGTGGGAACGCACATATGTACTACTACTCCACACTACTCCACACTGGACGGTTCAATGAGAGTGCTGGTGTCCATCCACAGGCATAGCGTTATATTGATACCAGGAAATGGAAGACATTTACGATAACGCTGGGTATTGCCCAATAATGACCTATTCTACCATGTCATTGAGCGGGTGGGCCGCAATAGCCATGTAGCAATTAAGACCATTGGCCAGTAACCAAAAGGTCGCTGGTTTGAATCCAGAAGCCAATTAGGTAAAAAAAAATATATATACTGAGCAAGGCACTTAACCCTAATTGCTTCTGTAAGTCGTTCTGGATAAGAGTGTCTGCTAAAAAAATGTATGTTGTTTTCTTGGTATTGGAGAGGATTCCTGTTTACCCTTACTCCCTAAGGATATATCACCAGTGGTGGTTTGTACATACGCTGTTACATTCAAGGACCAGGGGTGGAATTTCCAAATTTTGACTGTGACTTTTTCCCCCATTCCAAAACCTTTTTCCCCTATACCTTTTCAGGCCGCTGGGATTTGTGGTGGGAACTGAGCACATTACAACACACACTGGAACTTGACCCAGTACTTGTTCCAGTCACCACAACCATGGACATGAGGTCACACGACATCTCCCTCTTATGCAACCTACTCAAGATATCACAGGCTCTCCTTTAAATATTTGCCTGACGAATCAAAGTGAATTCTTCCACTGCTCTAAGTTCGCTACATAGATCAGTCTGAAACTGCCATCATTGAAGTCGTTTGTGTTGACGTCAAAATAAGGGGTATTGTACAAAACAAAGTAACAGCGATTGGAAGGAGGCTCTGGTACAAAAAAAAAAACATATACAATTCAAGTACAAGGGGTAAAAATATCATGACTGTGTCCCAAATGGCACCATATTCCCTAGCACATTACTTTTGAAAAGAGCCCTATAGACCCCACTCATGAAAAATACTGGTGAATTACTACACAAAAACCTATTTGAGCAGAAGTGACCACGTAGTGAACGTGTAGTTTATGCACTACTCAAGATACACAAGTAGAGTTTTGTAGTGTTTTTAGTAGTAATCGGGTATAGATTTTGACTACTTGGTAGTAAATAAGTAGTCACTACACTAGAGCCAGACTACCAGCTTTTTGCGATCACAGAAGAAGTCAAAACAGGAAGTAGTAGCTGTTAGCTAACTATAATCATCTTTCATCCTTTGTAATCCTCCCTTTCATACCCCTTGTGCTGGCACCATCTGTAAGTTTAAACATTCTTTTATGGTTTATGACTACTTTCATGTCGTTGTTTAGTCTTTTATATAACTTTTTACCACATCTAAAAGACTGCTAGCCAAAACGGTCTTGTGTTTAGCCTAGCTGTTTGCTAGCCCCATTGAAATGAAGCTATGTAGACTGATTTCATCATGCTTGCAAGGACCGACGCCAGAGACGAGAAGCAGGTATGGGGAGGCAAACGTTTAATCAGGAACAGCCATGAAACAAGACAGGAACAGTGTCAGCACACGGGTATACAAGGACATGTGAACATTAATGCTGAAGCAGGGAACAGAGCGGGGAACCAGACAGATATAGGGGAGGAAATGACAGAGGTGATTGAGTCCAATAATCAGTGATGCGCGTGACAGGGGGGGAAGGCAGGTGTGCGTAAAGATGGTGGCAGGAGTGCGCAATGCTGGGGAGCCTGGCGGGATGGGGGAGTGGGAGCAGGCGTGACAATGCTAGCTAATTAATAAGTATATTTTTTCTCTATTTCTGCTTTTCGTGACTCCTCTCTTTGGCTAGAAAAATGGCGGTGTTTTTCTGTGACTAGGTGCAGACCTAACATAATCGTTTGGTGTGCTTTCGTCGTAAAACCTTTTTGAAATCAGACACTGTGGTGGGATTAACAACAAGTTTATCTTTAAAATGGTGTAAAATACTTATTTGTTTGAGGAATTTTAATTACGAGATTTCTGTTGTTTTGAATTTGGCGCCCTGCACTTTCACTGGCTGTTGTCATATCGATCCCGTTAGCGGGATCTAAGCCATAAGAAGATAAGGGGCTTTGGTAACAAAATGGATGGCGCTGTGATAGACTGCATCCAATTTGTTGACTAGAGTATTGGAAGATATTTTGTAGATGACATCGCCAAAGTCGAGGATCGGTAGGATAGTGAGTTTTACTAGGGTAAGTTTGGCGGCGTGAGTGAAGGAGGCTTTGTTGCGAAATAGAAAGACGATTCTAGATTTGATTTTGGATTGGAGATGTTTGATATGAGTCTGGAAGGAGAGTTTACAGTCTAGCCAGACACCTGGGTATTTGTAGTTGTCCATGTATGCTAGGTCAGAACCGCGGGTACGGGCAGCGAACGGTTGAAAAGCATGCATTTGGTTTTGCTAGCGTTTAAGAGCAGTTGGAGGCCACAGAATGAGTATGGCATTGAAGCTCATTTGGAGGTTTGTTAACACAGTGTCCAAAGAAGGGCCAGATGTATACAGAAAGATGTTGTCTGCGTAGAGGTGGATCAGGGAATCACCCTGCTCGTCCGCGGCAGTCCCAGTCTGAAATGTTTGGCACGCTTCTCAACCCAATTAGTTGGTAAAGACCTTTAGAGTCTGTTAATCTGTAAACAAACGTAGCAAGCCATTCATAGAACACAACCAGGAAGCGAGCATATATCTAGTTCCATACCTTTTACACTAGCCATGTGTAGTGGGTAGCCTATCTAGTATCTGCTATGCTCACATGCAAATCATAGAGCAATGGCTTGTAATTTAAATGCCATGAGAAGGTAGGAATACTTTTAGTTATATCATAAGGTTATGTATGTCATTAAAGGAAAGCTCACTATTTTACAACTTGATGTTAGATGGTTCTTCAACCTGATAGTAGTCTATTGGCCAAGAATAAATGTAATCCAGGGTTCAGTTCTTTAAACAGCCACTACAAACTTCAGCTAACCTTAGCCACCATAAGCAATGTGGTGACAAACAGACAGACAGACAGACAGAGACAGATAGACTGTGTAAGTCAGTGGTGTGTGTGATGTAAATCAGCTACTAAACTTTACTGCTGATGTGACGACTTCCGCCGAAGTCGGCTCCTCTCCTTGTTCGGGCAGCGTTCGGCGGTCGATGTCACCGGCTTTCTAGCCATCGCCGCTCCTTTTTCCGTGTATCCATTTGTTTGGTCTTGTTCCCTGCACACCTGGTTTTCCTTCCCCAATCAATCTACATGTATTTATTCCTCTGTTCCCCATCATGTCTTTGTGTACGATTGTTTGTTGTTACATGTGCATTGTTGACGCGCCAGACTGGCTTGTTTTTTCCGTGTTATTTTTCACAAAGATGTTTATTGTTAGACATAATTCTTGTGACTGTTTTGCACTTTTGCCTAAATAAAGTGTGCGCCTGTTCACAAATCTCTGCTCTCCTGCACCTGACTTCGCTACCAGTACGCACACATCCGACAGCTGAACTCACTGGCACTTGACTTCCCAACATGTCTGATCCATTAGGGAAAGCCTGGGCTGCAGAATGCCAATCATTAGCCAAGTGTCAAGTTTGGTGTCCACATTCAACACCACAGTTCATGGTTTGGTCATGCAGTGATGTAGTCAAGTCACTAAACAGTCAAGTCCAATTCCGCAGTATCTGATTGTCAGAGTAGGTAATACTCTAATCATGAGTCGAGTCACTAGTCCTTTGGTAGTGCTAAAAGTTAGATTTTTAATTGTAGGACCCCTTAAGGTATAAATAATATATATTACAAGATGATTTGATGAAATACTGAATTTGGCCTTACTGCTATTAGCCCATACAAACCCATTGAATAACAGATTCATAAGATATAAAAAAGATCAGGAAATTATTTAAATAAATGTCCTAATATTGAGTCGTCGGGGCATGGACTCTACAAGGTGTCAAAAGTGTGTCAATGCTTCCCACAGTTGTATCAAGTTGGCTGGATGTCCTTTGGGTGGTGGACCATTCTTGATACACACAGGAAACTGTTCAGCGTTTAAATCTTTTGTCTTGCCCATTCACCCTCTGAATGGCACACATACATACTCCATGTCTCAATTGTCTCAAGGCTTAAAAATCCTTGTTTACTTGTCTCCTCCCCTTCAGCTGCACTGATTGTAGTGGATTTAACAAGTGACATCAATAAGGGATCATAGCTTTCACCTGGATTCACCTGGTCAGTCTATGTCATGGTGCCCTTAATGTTTTGTACACTCAGTGTATACTTACATTAATTGTTCAAACTGGTACTGGGCTACCTTCAGACGAGTCTTGTGAGCGTCCTAATGCATAAAAAACAACGTGTTTGTTTGTGAGAGTCTCACCTTTCCACGGAGGGGTAATACTAGTGTGTAGGCCAAACTGTTCAGACGCAACAGACAGAAGTTGGTAGATCGGCGGGAACCGTGACGTTTGTGGGCGTCGTAGAGCAGAACGGGAAAACCATCGTGTTCGTGAGAGTCTCATCTTAGAGTGGTCATATTAAACAGTTTGGACACAAGACATTTTTGTGAGAAGAGCATTTTTTTTTTTTTATGTTTCATGGTCCTCCATTGGCGGATGTGGTGGATTGAGCCATACAAACAGATCTCTCTAGTTTAAACAGACACATTTTGATGGGAAAATGTTTATTATGATAATTAGATTTCCGCGGGGGGCAGACATGGTCTCTAGGGGGTTAGGTTACATTTCCTAACAGTGTTGCAGATACACTAAATACACTGAACAAAAAGGCTAAATACACTGAACAAAAAGGCTAAATACACTGAACAAAAAGGCTAAATACACTGAACAAAAAGTTACAGTTCATCAGTCAATTGAAATAAAGGCCCTGATCTATGGATCTCACATGACTGGGAATACAGATACTTATTTTCCACCATAATTTGCAAATAAATTAATAAAAAATTAAGAAAATTGATTTTCAGGATTTTTTTTCTCATTTTGTCTGTCATAGTTGAAGTGTACCTATGATGAAAATTACAGGCCTCTCTCATCTTTTTAAGTGGGAGAACTTGCACAATTGGTGGCTGACTAAATATTTTTTTGCCCCACTGTATCTGTATACAGATATACAGATATCAGTTGGTCACAGATAGACCAGAAAAACAGTCAGCATCTGGTGTGACCACCATTTGCCTCATGCAGCACGACATCTCCTTCACATAGAGTTGATCAGGCTGTTGATTATGGCCTGTGGAATGTTGTCCCACTCCTCAATGGCTGTGCGAAGTTTCTGGATATTGGCGGGAACTGGAACATACTTTCGTACACGTCGATCCAGAGCATCCCAAACATGCTCAATGGGTGACATGTCTGGTGAGTATGCAGGCCATGGAAGAACTAAGACATTTTCAGCTTCCAGGAATTGTGTACAGATCCTTGCGACATGGGGCCGTGCATTATCATGCTGAAACATGAGGTAATGGAGGCGGATGAATAGCACGACAATGGGCCACCGGATCTCATCAAGATATCTGTGTACATTCAAATTGCCATCGATAAATTGCAATTGTATTTGTTACCCGTAGCTTATGCCTGCCCATGCCATAACCCCACAGCCACCATGGGGCACTCTGTTCACAACGTTGACATCAGCAAACTGCTTGCCCATACAATGCCATACGCGCTGTCTGCCATCTGCCCGGTACAGTTGAAACAGGGATTAATCAGTGAAGAGCAAACTTCTCCAAAGATGGGAGCATATAAATCATTTTTGTGGATAGAGAGTAGGAGAGGATTAGTGATATATAATGAGAAGGATGGATGATACTGTTCTCCCACAAGTGGAGAGCTGAACAGACATGGGGTACATGATGTAGATTAAGAAATGGAGGAAACTACTCTACACTCTACCGTACATCTCAACAATGTAGAGTAATGTCCTCTCCTTTTCTTAACCTACACTGATCTGAGAAGACATCTGGATAAATACCTTTCAAATCAGCGAAGATTAAAGAAATAAGAGAGGGAATGGCACGCTATTCCCTATGAAGTGCACTACTTTTGACCAGAATCAATAGGGCTCTGGTCATAAGTAGTGCACTATATACAGACGAAGGATCTTAATTTGATCACTCTTTTGTTGCTGAGAATGTAAACTTGCAGTGTGTTCAGGGTTTAAAAAGGCTTTTAAATGTTAAAATGTCCACTTTAAAATGTCAGACTTGATTTGCCCCAACAAAAAAGTTGTCAACCCCTACACAAATTTCCATCAATTATAATTCACATTTCCTGTTGCTGCAGGATTATTTTCCAGCTATCGCAAACTAGCTCAAATTAAGATCCTACATCCGTAGAGAATATGGTGTAATTTGGGACACAGCCAGGGAGAGTAAGTTACTTCACATTATTTGATCTCCACCATACAGCACTACACTGATGTGTCATAAGTCATCATGTTATATCATAAGTCATGCCATATGTCATCATGTTATGTATGGATTACATAAGGCTGATCTGTGATCCATCATGCCATTGTTTGCCGTAGCTTTATGACGGGACTACACATTAATAAAGCTGATCTGAGATCTGTCATTCCTGTGTTTCCCATAGCATAATGTTGATACTCCTCAGTAAACATGCCCTGAGGAGTGTGTTTTCACCATGTTCAGCAGCGTGAGCTGATTATGCTGTTATCGTTGGCATGACCATAAAAACCCGGTTATGGCTCATAAAAGAGCTATGCTCCGGGACACACTGAGCCCGATCAGTGTGTAAACATCATAAAACGGAGGCAGCACAATATCATTGAGTAAGTGCGCGCACACACACACCCACAAACATATAGATACAGATACGCAAGTGTCAAAGTCTGGCCAGTTGCCAAGAAGGAAGGGTGGGTGGGTGTGTGTGTGTGTGTGTGTGTGTGTGTGTGTGTGTGTGTGTGTGTGTGTGTGTGTGTGTGTGTGTGTGTGTGTGTGTGTGTGTGTGTGTGTGTGTGTGTGTGTGTGTGTGTGTGTGTGTGTGGGTGTGTGTATAACATTTCCTGTATGATAGACTATGGCATTAGGTTCCTCTCTTCAGGTAAACTTCCTTTCGGAGTACAAGGTCCGAAACATTAATGATACACTGTAACTGATCACCATTGAAGTTATTACATATAATAAACCATGTTGACCTGGGGAATGTCATTGGATAATAGTTACCACTTATCAATCACTGATGGGAGTACAAATAACAAGCCGATAATAACCATATAAGAGAGTGTTAGTGTAAGGGTATATCGGGCAATGTGCAATCAAAGTTTGATGAGGACAAAAAGGGAACACTAGGTCTCCTTGAACAAAGTGGTGAAATCATGCTCAAGGTCACATCGACAGATGGTTCACCAAGTTCGCTTGGCGATTCAAACCAGCGACCTTTTGGTTACTGGCCCGACGCTCTTAACCACTAGGTTACCTGCCGCCCAATTTTCCCAATGGTAAATGGTATGGAGTGAGTACCTCCTGAGGCACTGAACAAACAAACAAACAAACAAACAAACAAACAAACAAACAAGCAAGCAAGCAAGCAAGCAAGCACACACACACACACACATATATATATACATACATACATACATACATACATACATACATACATACATACATACATACATACATACATACATACATACATACAGTCTGTTCAGAGGCATTATTTTGATAAATGAGAATTTTTAATGTTGATATGACTTACTGGCCTTATAATATTGAACAGGATGGCATTACATGGTATGTCTGCAGTGCACGTTTGCAGTCATGAGAGCAAACCACTCTCTCTCATTCTCCCTCTCTCTTTCTTTCTCTCTCAAAGTCTTTGATATCAAATCATATCTATCCTAGATGAACTATCTAGGAGGGAATAGAAAGGAGCTCATTTAAATGACAGCACCAGCTACAGCAGCTTACAGCTATGGTATACTATAGCAGCTACTGTATACAACAATTAGAGAGAGTTTGTTGAAAGACCATATGCAATGTGGAAAATTGCTGACTGCACATAGTTATATTTTATTGTCATCATAAATATCAGTACAATAACTTTTAGGTATAAGGAAACGAAAGTGATACTTCCGAGTATAATACACCCGATTGTAAACTTATTCATTCAGAAAAACAACATGCTCTCTGTTTATGACACTGTGGGGTTGGAGTCATATGTGAGCAGACTAAATAGTTATAGTGAGTTTACATAGACTTTAGAGTAGCCTCTGATTTTCAGTTGTCATTTCCATTTCGTACAGTACTTTTTACATTTAGAGTTGACCAGCTGGTTGACCAGCATAGACTTGCTTTGAGAAAGGGCTTGTAGCTAGAACATAGACAGTAAAAAGCCTGCTTTCGATCCTTGTCATTGTTTCTCTGTACAATAGACTATAGCCCTTTGGACTGCTGTCAGAGTCTAGGTGATGTTGGTAAGACGGAGTCTATAGACTATAGCCCTTTGGGCTGCTGTCAGAGTCTAGGTGATGTTGGTAAGACGGAGTCAGGCGCAGGACACAGAGATGAGTAATAATAGTAACTTTACTCGAAAAAATTATTCCAACAAGGAGAAAGAAAATCCAGAATCACATAAACGAGACAACTGACAACAATAAACATGCACAAAACCATGATGGCTCCAGAGGGTTAAATAGGGAAATAATTCAAACGTAACGGGAACCAGGTGTGTACAATACAGACAAAACAAATGGAAAAAGAAATGTAGATCGGTGGAGGCTAGAAAGCCGGTGACGTCGACCACCGAACGGAAGTCGTGACAACTGCAACAGGGAGGGACTACCTGCGCTTGTCCAACAAGGACATGCCTAGACGTGCATTTCCATGTCATCAAAACTGTTTTGGAATCAAATTTAATATAGGAAAATCTTGCTGGAGGGTGATGGGAAAAAAAGTACAGAGGGGGGAGGTTTATCCCATCACTATATCCCATCACCAGAGAGGGTACCAGTCCAAATTTGGGACCAGAAGAATGGTCAAAAAAATTACAAAGCGAACACTTCTATCTTTCAGCCGTGCACCTGGTGATTGAACGGGTAACCAGGTGCGTATTTGGGAATTGCTCTTAATGTCTTCAGGAGGGTGCTGGGGCTCCATGGCCGTTTTCAACCTTCGGCACCTGGGTGGAGAACCCAATGTAATTCAATGACAGAGCTCTGCTGAAAAACGACATTCCCTGCGTGCCCTCCCCCTCGAGCAGTTTGTTTTGTGGCTTGCAACGCACAGCTGGTAGCCGCCAGTTTCCTGGTTTACTTCCATAAAATCTCACTCTCACTGAACATGGTGAGTGGGGATCGCCTAGTGCCATTAAATATTGCTAACCGGCTGGTTATGAGAGCCGCAAACCTATACACCTGTCAGAGCAGGTGGCTCGGACTTCCAGTCTATTGAGAACGCACCTCGTCTCTACATCGTTTGCGAAATTTTGCCCTATGTGTTGCCTGGGTCTGCCACGAAATTCCGATCCATCTTTGCCAAGCAGAGTAACACCTTTCTAATTCCACTGGCTTTAGTCCGCAGACATTTCGGTCGGAATTGCAGAAGATACTTCAGAAAACTTTGAACATTGGTCCAATAGATTTTTCACGTGGATGGCGCCAAACCACGCGCTCCACATTGGCTATACAACTCAGACATGCCTGTAATTAGCCATGGAACACAGTCCTCCATCGGCATTGCCCTCTGACATTATCTGGAGTCACTCCCGTATTCAGGATAGACTGGACCGGGTATTGTCAATGCGTTTTGCTGAAGGGTTTGTACCCAGAATGAAGCCTTCATATTCTGTCAAAATGTCATGTTTTTCACCTCGCCTCGGGTTAGGCCCTCGAGCTTCAATAGTGTATGACACACAGTCAACCACATCACTCTCACTGCCTTTCAAAGTCCCCCCGGTGCAGCTTTGCTCCCTCAGTTCCAACCGTGTTCCACCACTGCTCTGACTGGCCGCGCCTCTGCCGACCACTCACTATCGCCCCCCGGCAAAGTCCCAGGGTTCTCCTGTGGCGTTCCACCACCATCGTTCCGCTGCATGTATTGACCTGATTCAGGCTGCTGTCTGTCAGTCAAAAGCTGGCTCACTAGCATAGCGTGCTTCCATTCGATAGTACCAGACTTAAGTTTATGGGCGACTTTGAAATGTCGGTCTATCCGCCCGATGTTCTGCTTGGGACAAAGCCCACAGGCGCGTTTTAGTCTGCTGTTCATAGCTTCTCTCTCCTGCCTGCCTGCGTGTGTGCATGCCTGTTTGCTCCACCGACCAACAAACTAACTCTAAATAGTGCACTACTTTTGACCATTGCCCAAGTAGTGAAATATGTAGTGAATAAGGTAACATTTGGGACTCACACCATATAAAACAAAACAATTCTACCACTCATCATCGTCAATCAAGCAATGAAATATCAAATGCATGCTTCCCTGTGAAGATATGCACGACAAATTATCCTTTGCCTACTAGACCTACGTGCCTTGCTAACTCATCAAAGGCACTTGTTTTTCATGAGACATGCGCTGTCATATTCTCCCCACTCTTTTGCATGTAAATGTTGATAGCTGTACAAAACAGTGAGGTTGCATCTGAATTGGTACCCTATTCCCTATGCATTACTTTTGACCAGGGTCATCTGTGTCGAAATGGCACCCTATTCCCTATATAGGGCACTACCTTTGATAAAAGCGCTATGAGGGCCCTGGTCAAAAGTAGTGCACTTTATAAGTAATAGAGTGCCTGTAGGGATGCAGACTGAGTGTGTTGTCAAGGGCTTCCTATACTTTCCCATCTGTGAAGCCTAGGAGAAAACTGAGAATGAACAGTGACTCATGGGACAGAGTTGCACTCAGGCTGATATGGTTACAGCTGGCAGAAAAACAACTACAACTGGTGCCTCTTTCGCATTAACTCTCTCACTCTCCCTCTCCCTCTCTTTTTGTATCTCCCTCCCTCTCTCTCCTTTACCGTCAAATATAGTATAACAAGCTGTTGCACCTCTTAATCCCCTTTCTGCTGTGTTATTGTCAACAAGCTGATTGCAACAGCAAAGAGTGCTTAAAAGTGTATGATTTCATCCAACAGGAAGGGCCTGTGTTGACATGAAAAAAGTGGATCACATATTATAGATACCAGCAGTGTGTATTCTATTGTGGAGATACAAGCCACACTGGGGGAGGGGGGACAAACAACTGTGAAACACTTACGCCCAAACAAAATAGTATAGTATTTCATATTCTATTCCTCACATCATCCTCCTTTTTTAATGATTGTTGTTTGTGCTGTTTAAATAAAGTTTTTCAAAGTCAATAGTTTTCCTCTTTGACTAGAAGACAGTGACTACTTTGACCTTTGATTTGAAAAGGTTGGCTTGCATCTATGCAAATAAGACAGCAGATCACAGTCGGGTTGTCAGACTAGACATTTGCATACAAGACTTTCATAGGGGAAGTCACTGGCTGGCTATGACAGTGTGTGTGTGTGTGTGTGTGTCACAGGAGGTTGGTGGCACCTTAATTGGGGAGGACGGGCTTGTGGTAATAGCTCGAGCGAAATAAATGGAATGGTATCAAAGACATCAAACACATGGTTTCCGTGTGTTTGATGCTATTCCATTTGCTCCATTCCAGACATTATTATGAGCCATCCTCCCCTCAGCAGACTGCTGTGTGTGTGTTTGTTTGTTTTCCTATTCACATGTCAGTCCTCGGGCCATATTTCAAACACGGACACTCCTTCTATACTCAAACGAGAGGATTCCCAGCAACCAGTCCTTCACACGTTTGTCTTGCTTCCTCTGTTCCTGTGTGAAACACACCTGCAAAATGCAAAAACTATGTCCACAAACACACAAATATACTTTTGTATTATCAGGGCTGACACTGGCAGCCCTGAGGCCTCCATGCTTGACAATAATATTGTCTCAACTACTTTAATAAAAATAATTTGTCTCAACTACTTTAATAAACGATACATTGCCAAGCAAAAGGAAATTATCCAATTCTTGACTCTGATATGTTGTGTCATAAGTTGTAGAGCTACAAGTGTGGAGGTTAATGAAGGTGAGGAAAGCAACTATCCCCATCACCTGTTTGGTTGAACACAGAATGTGGGAGTTTCTGTATTTACTACTGTACTGTAAACTTGGCATCTAAGTACATTATCTATTGGGTAGGTAGGGTAGAGAGTGGTAAAGAAAATAAGTGTATAGTCTAAATTGATTTACAATGGAGTCAATCCAAGGACAATGAAGTTGACAGCATTAAAAAACAAAAACGGATGCACATATTAACTGTATTACCTTGAAAGTTGTTCTGTTTCTTTTCCTTCTTTAAAAAAAAACTATGCATCAATGTTTCAATTAATATAGGATATAGTGTTTACAAGCACTGAAGTGAGAATGCTACCCAAAAAATGCTCTGTCTTTTTCTAAAACTACGCTACTGTATGGGCCTATTTCGTTCACTAGGCATTCTGAGTGCAACTCCACGAAGGCCTGAAATTCACCAGAGTAGCCTGTTCAACCTCTTGTCAGCCGAACAAGCACACGTGCAGAAAGCACAGTTGTTTAGCTATCGGAAAGAGACGTCCAGAGAATCCGGTGACACAGCTACTCTGTTCAAGGCTTGATTTAACATTACTTTTGATGGAATATACATTTATCTAGGCACAAATGATAGCCAATCATTTTACTTTCATATTCAACTAAGCTAGCTACAGTTGAAGTCGGAAGTTTACATACACCTTAGCCAAATACATTTCAGCTCAGTTTTTCACCATTCCTGACATTTAATCCTAGTAAAAATACCCTGTCTAAGGTCAGTTAGGATCACCACTTTACTTTAAGAATATAAAGTGTCAGAATAACTGTAGAGAGAATGATTTATATCAGCTTTTATTTCTTTCATCACATTCCCAGTGGGTCAGAAGTGGACATACACTCAATTAGTATTTGGTAGCATTGCCTTCAACTTGTTTAACTTGGGTCAAACGTTTCAGTAGCCTTCCACAAGCTTCCCACAATATGTTGGGTGAATTTTGGCCCATTACTTCTGACAGAGCTGGTGTAACTGAGTCAGGTTTGTAGGCCTCCTTGCTCACGCACTTTTTCAGTTCTGCCCAAGAAGTTGTATTTTCTTTGTGAAAGCCTTAGGGGGTTAATTCATTTTTTATTTGCCTTTTAAGTTGAGGCTAACGGGGGAGATACTACCTTCCCCTAGGTATAGGATCATATGTATTATGTTAGGTTGTGGGTAAAGACCCCCTTGTATAATGGTACTTTGTTGATCAAGACTTATAATGGTATGAGTGCTGCGATGTACTTTTATTCGTTTTGTGAGGCTACAAAATATATTTTACTGAAATGAAAGGCCTTGGATGAGGATTAATATTACTTTTCTTTTTCATACTGTAGCTACCTTCTTTCATTTGGATAATGTACTGTATATTGTATTATGTATTGTATGTTGATGGCCAGTACTAATGAATATACTATGAAGTGTTTCTGTTTATTGCTTACACGTTCTGTGTGAATTATGTGGACGTGGTTGCCTTGGGTCACCCAGGGTTCAGTGCAGGGTAAGGCTGCATTTGGGATATTGCACAACATTTTATAGGGGCACCTAGATGTTGTTTTGTGCCTCATCCTGCTCTGTCCCCACGCTGAGTCAAGGAGAGTGTGCCCCACATGGTATGGTTAGATCTATGACAGTCTTTTGGCCAGTTAAACTGACAGGTTTAATTTTCTTCTTTTTTGTCAATTATTAGCCAAAAGAAGGATGCAAAAAAATATGCTTTGGAGGTCTCCTCTTGTCTTATCTTTATCAATATTTAAATGTATCATTTAATTAAAGAAAATTCTGGTATATTGTTGTCCAGGACTTATAATTGTATTATGAGAGTTTTATCATGTATTTATTTTACTTAGTTTTAGTTTATTTTAATTAGTTTTAGTGTGTTGTAGTTGCCAAGTGCAACATGGATTCATGCTGGGAGCAACTCTAGGGGTCCAAGCACAACTAGGGAGACAGGTTGCAATAGGGATGATGCTTTTGGGGGGTAATTGTATATTGTTAATTGTGTTGTATTTTTTGTCAGAGTGGTATTTGGAGGACAACTGGAGGACAACTTACAGTTTGTATGGATAAGTGTATAAAAATGATGGTAAGGACAGTGATATTGTAAGTATCTTAATTATCTTAATGTAACCCATCACGGTAATCTGTGAATATGTGAGCTTGCTATAATTCCAATGGTTTGGTTGATAATAAGAAAAGAAGAGCAGTTTTAACCTGGTTAAATGAGAAGAATAACCATATTTACTGTCTTCAGGAAACTCAATATATTTTATCAAAGTGGTCTGGGAAAAATAATGGGATGGTAAAAGGTATTATGATCCTGCTCATAAATCATTTGGATCTTGAGGTACAATCAGTTAAAATTAATTGTCAAAGAAGATGGATTTCCTTGAATATATTACTGGATGACAAACAGTTATGGCTCATAAATCTATATGGACCAAATGTTAACGGTCCAAACTTCTTTGAAAATATTTATAATCATCTAATTAGTCACCAAAATGTAAATAACTCTATAATAATGGTATGGGAGTACAACACAGTATTAAGTACATCAATAGACCGTAAAGGAAATCATACTATCAATTATCACCCTTTGGTGCTCAAAGAGATTACGAATAATATGGACACATTGGAACTGGTCGATAAATGGAGGCGTAAAAACCCAGACCTTGTAAGATATACTTGGAGAAGGCTAAATCAAGCTCGTCAGATTAAGTATTTTCTGGTATCCTTTTCTATGGTGCCAAAAGTGAAAAGTAAAGGACTGAGGACCGAATGCAATCAGACCATCAGTTTATAGCCCTCCAAGTAACTATGACAGAGTTCCCACGAGGGCAGGGATATAGGAAATGTAATCAGAGTTTATTGACGGACAGTACATTTTTTTATGAAAACGAAGTTTATAACTGATATTTTCTTGCATAATACAGGTTCAGCTGATCAACATATGGTATGGGATGCCTTTAAAACAAAACTGATTCGGTCAAGAGAATAAAGGCTCGTAGAATTAAAAAAAGTCTTACCTCATATTATTCATCATAATCAGACAGGATTCTTAAAAGGAAGATATATTGGAGATAGCATTACACAATTATTAGAAATAATTGAAAACTATGAGAATTTTGAGAAAGACTTCGATAGTACATTTGTCTGAGTTGGCACATCTGAGAATAAACCCTGATATAGCTGTGCCAAAAAGACATCAAGGTTTTCCAGAATCTCTGAGTTAATCAGCTGTCCCACAGGCACAGGGTGTACTGGACTTACCTCATGCTTTTGAGGAAGACTATAGTCAACGGTGACAGCAGTGGCCACAGGCAGAAGATCACTACCGGTTTCCACAGACTTCTCGGACCGATCGTAGCGGATGAAGTATGGTTTCAACATATTGATATGACACAGGCAGTTTTTTTTCTATGCTCTGGTGTGGCGATGAGGTAATTCAGATTACAAATATTTTTCACTATGGGGTAAGGGCCTGAAAAGCGTGCTTGCAACGGTGACCACCGAATGGGCAACACAACCAGGTCTTGTGAAAAGGATGGCTTCGGGCCTTCGATTGTACCAAACTTTCCTTTTCGTTTGTGGCATCTCCAGATTCTCACTGGCAAACTCACAGGCACAGTACAATCTGTATCAAACGGCGCTAACGTGCTCCAACAGATATGTTTTCCGGTTTAAGCAACAACCTCTCTCTCAGCAAGCTCAAAGGACCTCTGACATGATGTCCAAACACAAGCTAATTCTGACTAAAACCGAGAGATTACTGAACAACAGCCAGCACTGCAAACCGTACAAGAGGAACCCCTTCATCCCAGTCTTTCTCAAACTCAAAGCAGTAAGCTCTTAAAATAGACTTCAAAGTCTGAAATCTCTCAAGAGCATGTTGAGACTCTGGGTGGTAGGCACAAGAGGGTCATTGGGTAACACCCAACTGCTGTAGAACTTGTTGGAAGACCATTGACAGTAAAGTACAACCTTGGTCTGATAGCACTACCTGTGGAAGTCCAAACATTGAAAATAATTTCACCAGGACCTTATCAATACAGGGAGCCAATATTTTCCTCAGTGGAATGGCCTCAGGAAAACAAGTGGCAGCGCATATATTGGTTAAGAGAAACTGGTTACCACTCTTTGCTTTGAAGGACCAACACATTCCACTAGAACACTGCTGAAAGGTTTGGCAAAAGCAGGAATAGGCTGCAAAGGAGCAACCGGTACGGCTTACTCCGGTTTACGGAGGTTCCTACCCAAGATTTGACAGTACATGGCCCCATCCATCGTCCATTTGATGCGGTGAAGTTGTCCTGTCCCCTTAGCAGAAAAACAGTCCCAAAGCATAATGTTTCCACCTCCATGTTTGACGGTGGGGATGGTGTTCTTGGGGTCATAGGCAGCATTCCACCTCCAAACACGGCAAGTTGAGTTGATGTCAAAGAGCTCCATTTTGGTCTCATCTGACCACAACACTTTCACTCAGTTGTCCTCTGAATCATTCAGATGTTCATTGGCAAACTTCAGACGGGCATGTAATATGTGCTTTCTTGAGCAGGGGGACCTTGCGGGCGCTGCAGGATTTCAGTCCTTCACGGCGCAGTGTGTTACCAATTGTTTTCTTGGTGACTATGGTCCCAGCTGCCTTGAGATCATTGACAAGATCCTCCCTTGTAGTTCTGGGCTGATTCCTCACCGTTCTCATGATCATTCCAACTCCATGAGGTGAGATCTTGCATGGAGCCCCAGGCCGAGGGAAATTGACAGTTCTTTTGTGTTTCTTCCATTTGCGAATAATCGCACCAACTGTTGTCTCCTTCTCACCAAGCTGCTTGGCGATGGTCTTGTAGCCCTTTCCAGCCTTGTGTAGGTCTACAATCTTGTCCCTGACATCCTTGGAGAGCTCTTTTGTCTTGGCCATGGAGAGTTTGGAATCTGATTCAATGATCAATGATTGATCAATGATTGCTTCTGTGGACAGGTGTCTTTTATACAGGTAACAAACTGAGATTAGGAGCACTCCCTTCAAGAGTGTGCTTCTAATCTCAGCTCGTTACCTGTATAAAGGACAACTGGGAGCCAGAAATCTTTCTGATTGAGAGAAGGTCAAATACCTATTTCCCTCATTAAAATGCAAATCAATTTATAACATTTTTGACATGCGTTTTTCTGGCCTTCACAGTCCGGAACCTCCTGAGACGGTCCACAGTCCGGAACCTCCTGAGACGGTCCACAGTCCGGAACCTCCTGAGATGGTCCACGGTCCGGAACCTCCTGAGACGGTCCACGGTCCGGAACCTTCAATGACGGTCCACGGTCTGGAACCTCCTGAGACGGTCCACGGTCTGGAACCTCCTGAGACGGTACACGGTCCGGAACCTCCTACGACGGTCCACAGCTCGGAACCTCCAGCAACGGTCCACAGTCCGGAACCTCAAACGACGGTCAGTCCAGGCACAGTGTTCAGCCTGGGTCCATGGCTGGATCCGCGGGATGAGTGGGTTCTTCGTCCCGCACCAGAGCCTCCCCCGATGCTGGCGGATCCACGGGATGAGCGGGTTCTTCACCCCCCCTACCCTCCCCATTTGGTTTCAGGTTTTGAGGCCGGAGTCCGCACCTTTGGCGGGGGGTAATGTCATGCCCTGACCATAGAGAGTCATTTTTTCTCCACGGTATAGTAGGTCAGGGTGTGAATAGGGGGTGATCTAGTATTTCTATATCTATGTTGTGTTCTAGTTTCTTTCTATGTTGGCGTTTTGTATGATTCCCAATTAGAGGCAGCTGGTAATCGTTGTCTCTAATTGGGGATCATATTTAAGTCGTTATTTTTCCCACCTGTGTTTGTGGGATCTTGTTTCTGTTTCGTTGCCTGTTAGCACTTCATTGACTTCACGTTTCGTTCTTTCTTTATTGTTTTTGTGAGTTTCACTAAATAAATATGTGGAAACCATATCAAGCTGCACCTTGGTCCAATGATTCTAGCGACGACCGTGACAAAATGTTGTGTAAATCAAATGATACAAACCCCCCCAAAAAAATATATTTTAATTCCAGGAAGTAAGGCAACAAAATAGGAAAAATGCCAAATGGGGTGAATACTTTTGGAAGTCACTGTATAAGGTCCCACAGTTAACAGTGCATGTCAGAGCAAAAAACCAAACCATGAAGTTGAAGGTATTGTCCTTAGAGCTCTGAGACAGGATTGTGTTGAGGCATTGAAGGTCCCCAAGAACACAGTGGCCAACATTCTTCAATGAAAGAAGTTTGGAACCACCAAGACTCTTCCTAAAGCTGACCGTCTGGCCAAACCAAACAAACGGGGGAGAAGGGTCTTTGTGAGGATATGGGAGAACCTTCCAGAAGGACATCCATCTCTGCAGCACTCCACCAATCAGGCCTTTATGGTAGAGTGGCCAGATGGAAGCCACTCCTCAGTAGAAAGGACTTGACAGCCCACTTAAAGACAGTTGTGTAAAGTACTTAAGTCGTTTTTTTTTGTATCTGTACTTTATTTTAACATACATTTTCCCTGACACCGAAAAGTACTCGTTACATTTCGAATGCTTAAAAGGACAGGAAAATGGTCCAATTACGCACTTATCAAGAGAACATGGGACTGGGAGACTAGTCAGGATCGAGGGAAAGATGAATGGAGCAAAGTATAGAGAGATCCTTTATGTAAACCTCCCCCAGAGCGCAACAACCCTAAGCACACAGCCAAGAGAATGCAGGAGGTGCTTCAGGACAAGTCTCTGAATGTCCTTGAGTGGCCCAGCCATAGCCCGGACTTCAACCCAATCGAACATCCCTGGAGAGATCTGAAAATAGCTGTGCAGCAACGCTCCCCATCCAACCTGACACAGCTTGAGAGAATCTGCAGAGAAGAATGGGAGAAACTCCCCAAATACAGGTGTGCCAAGTTTGTAGTGTCATACCCAAGAAGACTGGAGGCTGCCAAAGGTGCTTCAACAAAGTTCTGAGTAAAGGGTCTGAATACTTATGTAAATGTGATATTTATTTTTTTATTTTTTACAAACTGTTTATGCTTTGTCATTATGGGGTTTGTGTGTAAATTGATGAAAACATAATAATTTCATACATTTTAGAATAAGGTTAGAAATAACGTAACAAAATGTGTAAAAAGTCAAAGGGGTCTGAATAATTCCTGAATGCACTGTATATACATATAGTTAGGTGTAAATTGACGAGGCAACATGAGAGATAATAAACAGTAGCAGCAATGTATGTGATGAGTCAAAATAGTTTGTGCAAAAAGGGTCCATGCAGATAGTTCAGGTAGCTATTTGGTTAACTATTAAGCAGTCTTATGGCTTGGGGGTAGATATGGGCTACCCACTGGGCAAAAACTGGCTGAATAAACGTTGTTTCCACGTCATGTCAACAAATAAATTATATGTGATGACGTCGAATCAACGTCAAAAACTGATTGGATTTTTAAAAAGTCATCAACGTTTTTTTATACATTTTTTATGTCACCTTTATTTAAATGGAAAAGTCAGTTAAGTACAAATTCTTAATTTTATAATGACGGCCTACCCCGGCCAAACCTGGACGACACTGGGCCAAATGTGTGCCACCCTATGGGACTCCCAATGACGGCCGGTTGTGATACAGCCCGGGATTGAACCAGGGTCTGTAGTGACTCTTCTAGGACTGAGATGCAGCATCTTAGACCGCTGCGCCAATCGGGAGTATGGGAAATATGGGAAATTCGTCTTTTTTTCACCCAACTTTGAACCTAAATTTGTTGATTTCACATTAAATTCACATTAGTTAACAATTCAACCGAATTAATTCAAAACTAGACATTGAACTGGCATCCGTGCCCAGTGAGTAGTTGATCTGGACATTTATAAATAATCTCTAAGGTCTGCCATGACCGACATGACAAGAGGAAAACTGCTCATGCACTTCCCAATTTAGAAAATGCACCTTGTGCATTCTACTATTGCAACTTTTAAGAGTAAGTTGAAAGCCTGAAAAGGCGGATGGCAGATGGTGGATGTGTATTCTTACAGTTAATGGTCTGGAACTGTTCAGAAAACTCTGATTTAGCAGTGGAGTTAACGTGACCAGATGTTGGTAGATGGAGAGAACTTGAAGGACCGTTGAAGGGACCCACAGGAACCCTAATTTGAGGGGCCAAATGTCACTGTCACTCTGCGGTCGTGGTGTGGTCCTTTTGTAGAGGTCAGTGCTCTTTGACCACATTCGGTCATGTGTGTTTGACCCAGGATCAAAAGAAAACCGAGGCAGCTGGGGTTGTTTCAAGTGGGGTTCTATTTGTGTTTCTATGTTCCTCTCAGCTGGGTGCGTAGGTGTAAGGGCAAAAGAGAATGAGACCGAGAAAGGGTTTGGTTATTTTGGTTGTAATTTTGTGCGTGTGTGTGTGTAGCAGCAGTAACAATCATGTTTTCCCATATCCTCCAGATTGTGATAAAGTGATCCGATTAAACAATTTCCCCAACACACTCCACCAGCGGTCATACCCTTGTATTTATCAAAGGACAACACACTTTGAACACACTCTCAAAGAAGACTCAAGGCCCCCTTGCTTTTCTTATCCATTCTTTCTTTCCTTGTTGTAGCTTTGAACAAATATGCCCATAAACAGGGCCTGTGAGACTAGAACAGAACAGTAGCTCAGTGGGGGTACAGAACACATAAGACTGCATTTCTGCCTGACTGCTGAGCTCCAGTCATCAAGAGTTGCATGCATGTGTGTATGTGTGAGAGTGAGACCCTCTCTGGCTGCCTTACCAAGCCCTGTGTCTGATGTCCGATACTGTAACCAGGAAGTAAGTAATTCGCTGAACATGAGCTTCCTATGGTCTCCTATTAAAAGGGGGAAATGTTTGCAGGCAGCAGGAAAAGGCAACGATACTCGGAAGCCAGGGAATATCCCGATGGGAGGTATGGAGATGCAAATGTGCTGGTATATTCTGAATGGAGAGAGAACATTGTATCTGTTATGCATTTTTTTCGTAGTGGCGTGTTGTTTGTTCCATCAAGCATAACAAGGACGGATAGAGCTTCCTCAGGGACAATACAGCTGAGTACTATGTGCACCATGGTTGACAACTGGAGCAATTGGCCTATTGATGTGAGAGTGTTGTGTTGTGTGTGTGTTGTGTGTGTGTGTGTGTGAAAGAAAGAACCCTCTTGACCCTCTCTGGCTGCCCTATGAAGCCCTGTGTCTGACACTAACAAGTAAGGACGTTCTTTGATGAATATTAGCTTTCTATGGTCTCCTTCTAAAAGGAAAATGATTTTTTTAGCAGAAAAAGGCAGAAATTCTCACAAGCCTGGAATATCCTGATTTGAGGGAGAGTTCTTTTCCTTTCAACCCATTACATGAGTTTGTCCACTGAGCCCCAAATGCCACCCTATTTCCTACATAGTGCACTACTTTTCACCAGAGCCCTATTGGCCATGATCAAAAGTAGTACACAACATAGGAAATAGGGTGCCATTTGAGACAATAAAAACTTGTTAGTTGGTGATACTGACTGTATTCAGAGAACGCCAACAATGTAGAATGTACAGCACAGGTTTGGGCTTGCGGAGGATGGGCTCGTAGTAATGGCTAGAGCGGAATCAGTGGAATGGTATCAAACACATGGTTCCATGTTTGATGCCATTCCATTCACTGTTCCAGCCGCTGTTCCAGCCATTATTATGAGCCATCCTCCCCTCAGCAGCCTCCACTGATGTACAGTATAAATTCTTTGACATGGACTTATTTAAATAATAGAATAAATTCAACAGTATGGCTGATAAAGTATTTTATTGGTTAGCTCTGGCATCCATTAATCTGAAAGCAATACCTTGCAGCCCTATGGTAGAAGTAGTGCACTGTAGAGGGCATAAGGTGCCATTTGGGATGCAGACCTTTTATTCATGCTTTGTTTTCATTATGTATATTTTGCGTTCTTTGGTTCTGTAACTTCTCCCTTTCCTGAAAAGCAAACCGGAGGTAATTGGGATAGGGACTGTAGTCGCGCACCGTGCTCAATAGCGATTGTCCTCAAAGCCTCTCCTGGGCTCTATATATAGACTGGCACAAACATGTGAACTGAATTACCCACGTAGAAGAAAATGAGTAAATGAGAATGTGAGTGTCTTGGGGGCGGGGGTGTTTAAGACCCTGTGTGTTGTATGAGAGAGAGAGAGATCTCTGTAAATAAAGTTATTTATTATTGCCTGTTGCTATCCATAATCAATACAAACAAAAGCAATTCTTAACTACTTAGAATTAAATCATCTCTTTAGAGCATCACAATAAACAGTTATGAACAATGTTCAATCTGTGCCCTCTCAGTATACTGTCCTACCGAGCAAAAAGACACTAACTGCTCACAGCGTGGAACTGAGAAAAATGGCTTTTATTGACCTTGCTTTCACATTAACTTTATGCAGTTACAGCTAACATGACCCCCATTTTGTTCACATGATTAAGCATGTATTTAAAGTAGCAAAAATGACAACTCATTTTCAACTAAACTAGCAGTTAGTGCCTTTTTGCTTGGTAGGGCAGTAGAGTTCACATTTCAATCTTCTCAAGTAAGAAACAGAAGAGAAACACTACAAGTGAGAGCACGGTTGAATATATATATATATATATATACACACACGTTTCCATTAACAAAAACAGCATCAAAAGTTGGCAGAAATAAATATACAAGGGCAAAATAGTTTCCTTAATTCCTTTTTTATTTACAAATATTTCAACATTTGGTTCCAAACTAAGTTAATGTATTTCACTGTTGCATATGCCATATGGGTAAATTGTTATCGGCAAGGCAAAGATAACAAAATATACTGGAGATATCTCTTTTTAAATATTATAGATGTATTCACAAGTTACTGTGAGGAGGTAAAAGCATACATTTTACAATCCAATAACATATAGTTTTGAAAAATATTTTCTTTACATTGTTTAGTAATTTCATTGCAACATGACTAAATGTATCTCTTCAAAAATCGACAGCCTATTTCAGATAAACTCTTATGTACATCTACACAAAAAGGCCTTTGCAGAGAAAATAAACCGTAAGTGTAGTACATATTAAATAATACAGATTGATGAATGTCTACCCCTCCCACTTAATTTTCAATTGTCGTTTTCTACTACATTCAGATGTGTCTCTAGTGTATTACAATCTGAGAAATAGGTGTGAAAATTGGGTAGTGTTCATTAGGGCACCAAACGTTTAAGTCCAAGTACTCTGGTTGTTTCAGTCCATTTTATGCCTAATGAACAGGACCCTGGCACTAGGTACTCCTCGTGCTTACCGCAGCAGTGGCAATCCCCATGAACCAAAATCATGTGGTTCTACCCCATATACATATATCATTGAGATGTTCTACCATGTAATCAGGTTAGAGCTAGGGATTATGGGTAATGTATTGCATATACAGTAAATGCCTGGGATAGAGGAGGATCTGACTTCTACTAGGAAGTACACAGACCAACATCTTTGCGTCCTTCCTACATGAATGTACTTTAATATGCATTGCTCATCTAACTGAAACTAGTAATAAATCCTTTTAAATTGTATCATATTATTATCCTCAAAATATCAAACACAGTTGAAGTCGGAAGTTTACATAAACTTAGGTTTGGAGTAATTAAAACTAATTTTTCAACCATTCCACACATTTCTTGTTAACAAACTATAGTTTTGGCAAGTCGGTTAGGATATCTACTTTGTGCATGACACGTCATTTTTCCAACAATTGTTTACAGACAGATTATTTCGCTTATAACTCACTATCACAATTCCAGTGGGTCAGAAGTTTACATCCACTATGTTGACTGTGCCTTTAAACAGCTTGGAAAATTCCAGAAAATCATGTCATGGCTTTAGAAGCTTCTGATAGGCTAATTGACATAATTTGAGTCAATTGGAGGTGTACCTGTGGATGTATTTCAAGGCCTACCAAACCTAGTGCCTCTTTGCTTGACATCATGGGAAAATCAAAATAAATCAGCCAAGACCTCAGATAACAATTGTAGACCTCCACAAGTCTGGCTCATCCTTGGGAGAAATTTCCAAATGCCTGAAGGTACCATGTTCATCTGTACAAACAATAGTACGCAAGTATAAACACCATGGGACCATGCAGCCGTCATACCGCTCAGGAAGGAGACGTGTTCTGTCTCCTAGAGATGAACGTACTTTGGTGCGAAAAGTGCAAATCTATCCCAGAACAGCAGCAAAGTACTTTGTGAAGATGCTGGAGGAAACAGGTACAAAAGTATCTATATCCACAGTAAAATGAGTCCTATATCGACATAACCTGAAAGGCCACTCAGCAAGGAAGAGGCCATGGCTCAAAAACCACTATTAAAAACCAGACTACGATTTGCAACTGCACATGGGGACAAAGATCATACTTTTTGGAGAAATGTCCTCTGGTCTGATGAAACAAAAATAGAACTGTTTGGCCATAATGACCATCGCTATGTTTGGAGGAAAAAAGGGTAGTCTTGCAAGCCGAAGAACATCATCCCAACCGTGAAGCACGGGGGTGGCAGCATCATGTTGTGGGAGTGCTTTGCTGCAGGAAGAACTGGTGCACTTCACAAAATAGATGGCATCATGAGGCTGGAAAATTTGGTGGATATATTGAAGCAACATCTCAAATGGACAATGACTCCAAGCATACTTCCAAAGTTGTGGCAAAATGGCTTAAGGACAAAGTCAAGGTATTGGAGTGGCAATCACAAAGCCCTGACCTCAATCCTATAGAATATTTGTGGGCAGAACTGAAAAAGCGTGTGCGAGCAAGGAGGCCTACAAACCTGACTCAGTTACACCAACTCTGTCAGGAGGAATGGGCCAACATTCACCCAACTTATTGTGGGAAGCTTATGGGAGGCTACCCAACATTTTTACTAGGATTAAATGTCAGGAATTGTGAAAAATTCCATTTAAATGTATGTAAACTTCCGACTTCAACTATATCATGATAAAGCTTGCTAAAATTAAATTAGATTTAAGAAAATAGTAGAATAAATCAGATTTTCTTTGTTGTGCAGTACAAATACAACCTCAGAGACAAGGCTTTGGGTTGGTCTAAATGAAACATTCCAAAATAAATATAACCTAAATATATCTATACGTTTCTGAGGTAGGGATTGGATTATTTTAAACGGTTTGTTAGTGAATGTGTTACTGAAACGGTCATGGTGTCCGTTTTTACACACACAGACAAACTTTGACCCATCCATACTCATGTAAGCAAATAAATAATATCTGCGTACCGTGTGTGTGTGGGGGGGGTTTAAGTACACATACTGTGCCTTACCAGGGTTTGCTTCACATGTCCTGGGGGTCAAACAGGCTTCTCGAGCCACAACCAAAAACCAAAGGGAAAATTCTAAACAAATAAACAGAGCTAGAAATATAGCCTCTAGCCACATATAGGAGCCTCTGCTCTTCCCCCCCCCCCCAATCTACTTTTTAGTACAGAGTCTCTGGGACAGCACCAGTGTTAGGATTGGGCGAGAGAGTTAGTCATGGCGGGGGTGTTTGTTGGGTCACGAGCCACAGACTGACTTCATTTACAGCAGCAGGTTGTCTCGGCCACCCCAATGTATGACTGTCCGTCTCAGAGCAAGGATGATGAGGGCTTGGATTGTCCACTGTCCTGTTCAGTCTGGGGGGGGAATGAAAGAAGAGCATGTTAAGTATCATTGCATTACATAGAGCAGTACAGACTGCAATTAGCTTAAATTCTTAGATTTCCTATGATTAGTTAGGCAAGCTACCTCAAGTTAGGGTTCTTAGTTTCCATTGCTACCACAATACCACAAAAAACTCCTATAGACCACAAAACCCACGCTGATATCCGACATTGGGAGAGAGATATATGTAAAACAGCCTCCTGTTACCATTCATTCCATCCTCGGAGAGATAACACATTTTGAGCCTGTGTCACAACACACTCTGAATTATAGGATGTAGGATGTTAATTTGATCAGTCTTTTGTTTCTGAGAATTTTCCTGCGCAGCAAACTTGCAGTGTATTCAAGGTTTAAAAGGGCTTCTAAAGTTTGTAATTTACACTTTAAAATGTCACTCTGGGTCAAGGCCCTAACTAAGAAATCAACCCCTAGAAAACATTTCCATTAACTATAACCCACATTTCCTGCAGGATTAATCTCCTGCTGTAGTATACTGGCTCAAATTAACATCCTACATCTGTAGCTGTCGGGGGAAAAAAGCTAGACAACAGGAACAGCAAGTGTATGTTGCACCTCTCTCTCACACACACAGAGGGAGTCCGACCGCAATTGATTTTATCGGGCCGGGCTCAAACTTGCTGAGCTGTGTTACAAAAAATGACAGCGAGTGACTGTGTGACTTGCACCCATTGTCTCGCTCTTCTCCCTGCTGGAGCGACCACCTCATAACATCAACTGTGTTTATCGCTCTGTCCGTGTTGCTGAAGCTGCAATAATAACTACAGCCGTTTGTGACTGAAAAAGTCTTACCGAAATCCCTCATTTGTTAAGGAAAAATACTACTTATTCCCTCAACCCTTGTTCTCTTTACGTGACACATGTATGCATCGCATGTGACCAATAGGGCCTGGCCTATAGCATATCATAATCACATCAATAAATTCAACAAACTCCGAACGCCTTAACACGTGACAGCAAAATGGATGCAGAGGACTTGACAAACTCGAAATGGGGGAATGTTTACTGGTTGCTCAGGAGATAAAGGGGAAGTCAGATGTTTGGAATAAATTTGACTAGTCATGGAAAATACTGGAGATCAAGAAAAATAAGGAGCAAGTGCTGCGTGCATACTATGTGTGCCAAACAGGTACTATAATTTCTCTGACCGTTTGGAACACTAAATAAATTACAAGCATACCACAGAGTCTGTTGTTTTTTTGCAAAGCCTTCATTACAGCAAAGACTAAAAGCAGTTGCATTCATTAGTGAATGCAATTTCCAAAATGCACAGTCTATTTATTTAATTGTTTATGCTAATTATTCAAGAGTCACTTTGGCATTTTATTTAAAACTAAAAGGCTTGATTGCATTTCAAGTCATGAATGACTCATATGCTGTGTGATGACATGAATTAATTCATGATTGATACATTACTGTAGCTTATATACGGTAAGTATTGAAATATAGGCCTAAGTAAATTACGGTATTAAGACCTAACAGGATGCACTCTTAGGCCTACAGCTACTAATGATAATGGCATTACTTGCTATTATAATATGATCATCATATCAATAATAATAATAATAATAACAACAATAAGGAGATCAAGAAAAAGGAGGGTTATTATTATTATAGCTCAGTGGGGCGAGGCGTTTTGGACGGTATCACGCCAAGCAAGCAGCAGCTTTGTAGGGGCTGAGGAGGGAGGAGGGGGGGTTAGGAGTACTGCAGTAGGGGGATGAAGCAACTTCAGTTGTGGAGCTCCTCTATGCCATCTGGGTCTTCCAAGAATGGGACCGGCCACCGGTGATGGTAGTAGGGGCTTAGAGAGCAGAGCAGGAGAGCAGAGTGGCGCTGCAAACCTCATTACAGACGGAACGGTTGGGGCAGAGGCCCTTGTACCTCACTGCAAAGGCTCTGATATGTTGCTGTTCAGTGATTGTAACCTTATAGACTGCTCATTCACATATAATACACATGCCACTATGGTGGACTTCGGCAGTTTACAATGCCGAAACTGAACTTCAGCGCAGCTATCTGAAGCAAATTTGTGAATGGTTTTGGAAGATGGTGTGCGTTTACATGAGTCAAAGAGCGAGAGAGAGAGAGAGAGATTGAGTGTGTATGCACACTTTCATCCCACCTCCATAACGAGCAACCTGGACACGGTGGCGGTGTCTAATCCCCAGCCACACACAGTGTATAATCTCATCTCTAACTCTAACCATGGCTGCTGCTGCTGAGGCTAAATGTAAGGGAGCACTGCCTGGCGTCGCCTGCCGCGTGGGTTATCTGGAGCCGGGAACATCCTGTCCTAGTTTAGTCACCGTGTCACAGCGTCTGCACTGCAACCGCCACCTGCTGGAAACTGACACAGCAGTGCATGTGTTGGGAGGGGATGTTTGTGTGTACTACCAAACAGAGTGAGTGAGAGAGAAACATGCAAAGAGGAGGTAGTACAGAGTAAGCAACAACAAAAAAAGAACTACAAGAAAAGAACACCAAAAGAGGAAAGAGAACAGGAAGAGTGGGAAAGAGAGAAAGACAAAACAAGCGAGGAAGGGTCGAACTGGCTCTAATATTCTCTTCTCTATAATCTCATCTACTTTTGAAATGAAAGCAGAGCCTCATTGAGCATGCGGAGTGAGAGAGAGAAAGTAAGAGAGGTGGGGAGGGGAGAGTGTGTGTATTTTTCATAGAAGAGGTGATCTGGTTTCAAAAGCACAAACAAAACACGTAACACACACTAGGCCTGGCCGAGAGCCAGCCCAGAATCTGCATCTGGCATGCGTGATGTTCCACTATTCTACTGCATTTGCGTGTTTCTAAAACCAAACGCAGCACTGACAAATGCTGACGATGATGATCTTTGATCACATCCGATTCAACACGCACTCTGGAGATGAACAATCGCGGCTCGGATTAACAGTCACGGATAGGATGGATATCAGAGAGCTGTGCTAGTGTGAGAGCTACTGGCTACGGCTTCATCCCCCCACCTCTCTCCCCCCCGGGACATTAAACTGGACATTAAACTGGCCCCTGGGCTGCACCTGCAGTAGCAGAGGCAGCACATGGTGTGTAGTCATTAGTGTATAATAGTGGGTGGTGCTAGCCTGCCTTGACTGGCATGCAAGGCACTGTCCAGTGCTCACCAGTGACTAATGCTCGTTCCTACGTCCCAAATGGCACCCTATTCTCTATATAGTGCACTACTTTTGGCCAGGGCCCATAGCACTGTGATAAAAAGTAGTGCATCATATAGGGTGCAATTTGGGACAGAGCCACGTGTGTTCTACATGCTCGTGGTCCATCGGTAATGAGGTAGTGGGGTTGGAGGAGGGGGCAAAGGTGGGGGTTGAGGGTAAGATAGTGGTGCACTTCCTCCCGGATGCAGAGCCATCTGCCACCACTCAAGAAGAGTTTTCCGTTTTCACCGCACGCCGTTCATAGGAGCACGCACTCCCCTCTCAAGGAGGCCCAAGTGTGTGTGTCTGCACACAAAAACACTGTGTGTTTACCCTCGCTGCTAACAGCCATTAGGGCAAAACACCTCAAATATATATGAGAGAGCGAAAGGAGAGAGAGAGACACCTGATCAGATAAAAGGCTATTAGCCTCCAGAAAGAAAGAGACAGAGATGTCCCTAAACCTAGCCTCTGCCTGCCACGTCTACTAATCTCTGAACACCTTGTTCACATAGGATGAGCGCCCAGATCATGGGGATAGATGGGGTTAGCTCATGTTAGCACACTCTCAGATCATTGTGATAGGGTTTACATTAGCACACAAGAGGTAAACAGAGTTGGTGCCCTGGCCTGCTGATGAGGCAGAAAATAAACACAGTGACTGTCCCTGTGACGTCTATATTTATGCAACTGACTGTCATCTAGATAATCACACAAAATATCTATCAACAAATGTCACCACCGAGTCCCAACTCCTTTGACTGATTGACAGTGACGGAGAGAGAAGAGGGAGTTTGAGTTCATCTGAGGGGCACCATTTGTCCAAAAACAATCCTGTGGTGGCATTCCAGGCAGACGCACATGATGTCGGGGAGGCGCTAAATACCTGGAATGGCTGGAGCTGGGTTGGTACTTTGTACCTAGCAAAACTGCCATGTCTCTCTCACTCTCCTCCCACTCATTCATTCATTCATTCATTTCATTTTGTGGCTTTGAAGTTGAATGATAAACACCGTATTAGGCATCTGACTAGCAGGAAGTCACCAAAATATGTGGCCACCTGCTCGTCGAACATCTCATTCCAAAATCATGGGCATTAATATGGAGTTGGTCCCCCCCTATACTGCTAGAACAGTGTCCACTCATCTTGGAAGGCTTTCCACTAGATGTTGGAACATTGTTGCGGGGACTTGCTTCCATTCAGCCACAAGAGCATTAGGCCTGGCTCGCAGTCGGCGTTCCAATTCATCCCAAAGATGTTCGATGGGGTCGAGGTCAGGGCTCTGTGCAGGCCAGTCAAGCTCTTCCACACCGATCTCGACGAACCATTTCTGTATGGACGATTGGCATTTCGACGATTAGCATTTCGCATGATTCTACTACTTCCGCGCTGACAGAGATGGCCGCCTCACCATCAGTACGACCAGGAATATAACTTTCCCGAAGCGGATCCTGTGTTCTGCCTTTCACCCAGGACAACGGGATGGATCCCAGCCTGCGACCCAAAACAAAGACGTCGTAAAAGAGGGAAACGAAGCGGTCTTCTGGTCAGGCTCCGGAGACGGGCACATCGCGCAACACTCCCTAGCATAATTCGCGCCATTGTCAAGTCTCTTGACAACAAGGTTGATGAAATCCGAGCAAGTGTAGCATTCCAGAGAGACATAAGAGACTAACGTTCTTTGCTTCACGGAAACATGGCTCACTCGAGAGAAGCTAACGGATTTGGTACAGCCAGCTGGTTTCTTCACGCATCGCGCCAACAGAAACAAGCATCTATCTGGTAAGAAGAAGGGTGGGGGGGGTATGCCTTATGATTAACGAGATGTGGTGTGATCATAACAACCTAAAGGAACTCAAGTCCTTCTGTTCACCTGATTTAGAATTCCTCACAATCAAATGTCGACCGCATTATCTACCAAGGGAATTCTCTTCGATTATAATCACAGCCGTATATATTCCCCCCCAAGCAGACACATTGATGGCTCTGAACTAACTTTATTTGACTCTATGTAAACTGGAAACCACTTATCCTGAGGCTGCATTCATTGTAGGTGGGGATGTTAACAAGGCTAATTTGAAAACAAGACTCCCTAAATTGTATCAGCATATTGATTGCGCAACCAGGGCTGGTAAAACCTTGGATCATTGCTATTCTAACTTCCGCTACGCAAATAAGGCCCTCCCCCGCCCTCCTTTTGGAAAAGCTGACCATGACTCCATTTTGTTGCTCCCTGCCCACAGACAGAAGCTAAAGGTCTGTTCAACGCTGGTCCGACCAATCTGATTCCACGCTCCAAGACTGCTTCCATCACGTGGACTGGGATATGTTCCGCACTGCGTCCAACAACAACATTGTTGAATTACGCTGATTCGGTAAGCGAGTTCATTAGAAAGTGCATGGAAGATGCATTCCCAAACCAGAAACCGTGGATTGATGGCAGCATTCGCGTGAAACTGAAAGCGCGAACCACTGCTTTTAACCAGGGCAAGGTGACCGGAAACATGACCGAATACAAACAGTGTAGCTATTCCCTCCGCAAGGCAATCAAACAAGCTAAGCGTCAGTATAGAGACAAAGTAGTCACAATTCAACGGCGCAGACACAAGAGGTATGTGGCAGGGTCTACAGTCAATCACGAATTACAAAAAGAAAACCAGCCCCGTCACAGACCAGGATGTCTTGCTCCCAGGCAGACTAAATAACTTTTTTGCCCTCTTTGAGGACAATACAGTGCTACTGACATGGTCTGCAACCATAACATGCGGACTCTCCTTCACTGCAGCCGATGTGAGTAAAACATTTAAACGTGTTAACCCTCGCAAGGCTGCGCCCTCAGAGCATGCGAAGACCAGCTGGCTGGTGTGTTTACGGACATATTCAATCAATCCTTATCCCTGGGTCTCGACCCCGCCCTGTGCAACTGGGTACTTGACTTCCTGATGGGCCACCCCCAGGTGGTAAGGGTAGGTAACAACATCTCCACCCCGCTGATCCTCAACACTGGGGCCCCACAAGGGTGCGTTCTGAGCCCTCTCCTGTACTCCCTGTTCACCCACGACTGTGTGGCCATGCACGCCTCCAACTCAAATCATCAAGTTTGCGGATGACACTACAGTGGTAGGCTTGATTACCAACAACGACGAGATGGCCTACAGGGAGGTAAGGGCCCTCGGAGTGTGGTGTCAGGAAAATAACCTCACACTCAACGACAACAAAACTAAGGAGATGATTGTGGACTTCAGGAAACAGCAGAAGGAGCACCCCCCTATCCACATCGATGGAACAGTAGTGGAGAGGGTAGTAAGTGAAGTTCCTCGGCGTACACATCACAGACAAACTGAATTGGTACACCCACACAGACAGCATCTTGAAGAAGGCGCAACAGCACCTCTTCAACCTCAGGAGGCTGAAGAAATGTGGCTTGTCACCAAAAGCACTCAAACTTCTACAGATGCACAATCGAGATCATCCTGTCGGGCTGTATCACCGTCTGGTACGGCAACTGCTCCGCCCACAACCGTAAGGCTCTCCAGAGGGTAGTGAGGTCTGCACAACGCATCACCGGGGGCAAACTACCTGCCCTCCAGGACACCTACACCACCTGATGTCACAGGAAGGCCATAAAGATCATCAAGGACAACAACCACCCGAGCCACTGCCTGTTCACCCCGCTATCATGCAGAAGGCGAGGTCAGTACAGGTGCATCAAATCAGGGACCGAGAGACTGAAAAACAGCTTCTATCTCAAGGCCATCAGACTGTTAAACAGCCACCACTAACATGGAGTGGCTGCTGCCAACACACTGACTCAACTCCAGCCACTTTAATAATAGGAATTGATGGAAATTGATGTAAAATATATCACTAGCCACTTTAAACAATGCTATTTAATATAATATTTACATACCCTACATTATTCATCTCATATGTATATACTGTACTCGATACCATCTACTGCATCTTGCCTATGCCGTTCTGTACCATCACTCATTCATATATCTTTATGTACATATTCTTTATCCCTTTACACTTGTGTGTATAAGGTAGTAGTTTTGGAATTTGTTAGGTTAGATTACTCGTTGGTTATTACTGCATTGTCGGAATTAGAAGCACAAGCATTTCGCTACACTCGCATTAACATCTGCTAACCATGTGTATGTGACAAATAAATTAGATTTGATTTGATGGTGATCTTAGGCTTATGTGCGGCTACTTGGCTATGGAAATCCATTTAATGAAGTTCCCGACAAACAATTCTTGTGCTGACTTGCTTCCAGAGGCGGTTTGAAATCCGGTAGTTGTGTGTTGCAACCAAGGACAGACCCACGCTCTACGTGGATTTTTTTTATGTGGGTATTTTCAATTGAATGCCTATAATACAGTATCTAATGGGTTAGGTCCCAGATTGCAGTTCCTATGGCTTCCACTAGACATCAACAGTCTTTAGACATTGCTTCAGGCTTGTTTTCTGAAAAATTAAGAAGAATGAAACTGAGGACTGAGGAAGAATGCAGAGCTGGTTTGCGCGCATGACCGAAGCCCGAAGGGCGCGCCCCTTCGTTGTTTTTCCTTTCTATTGAATACGCTATTGTCCAGTTAAAATATTAGCGATTATTTTGACAATTGACAACCTGAGGATTAATTATATACATCGTTTGACTTGTTTCGACTAACTTTACCGGTACTATTAGGATGTATTCATCTGCATGTTTTGACCACCTTGGAGCCAGTTGATTACTGAACAAAACGCGCCAACAAAACTGAGTTTTGGGGAAATAAAGAGGGACTTTATCGAACAAAGCAAACATTTGTGTAGCTGGGACTCTTGTGACTGCAACCATATGAAGATCTTCAAATGTGATTAATTTTAATCGCTATTTCTGACTTTTGTAATTCCTTTACTTAATCGCTCTGCAATTTCACCGGATGTTGTCGAGGTGGGTCGCTAGCGGAACACCTGCACCAGAAAGGTTAAACAAATGCAAACGTTGCTACTTTGCTGTTATTCTGGCTGCACTTTTTGATATGACTGTAAATTAGTCACAGTTGGCTAGCTAGCAAGCGATAAGAACGTTGACAGCCAGTATGGCAATGGAACATTTAGAACGAACATCTGGGTCGCATCCATAGATCCAGAACAAAAAGACTGAATAACTGGGTCGCATCTCTGGAAACCAAACCGATAGAACGAACGACCAACCGGCTTGGGTAGGACTATGTCTTGTGGAAGGATGAAATAGTATGAATACATTTTTTTATTTTTTTTAAATGTCAATGTTGGTAACCCGTTGTATAAAAGTGATAATGCTCTCGAAGCCGGTGTTGAGGATATATTGGCACGGTTTGCCTAACAACATCTGTGCCAATATATCCTCCAAACATCGGCTTCGAGGGCATTATCACTTCAATGAAATCAGAGCTAATAGGTTTGACACAGGTAACCATGACAACAATTACATCCACTAACAACAACAGCAACCACCTCTGTCATTTGTACTATGTCCATGCAAGTCCAAATGTACATGTTTTGATGTTTTTTTTGCCCCATCCCGGGGCCTCATTGGAAAATAAAAAGGTCGCAAATCCCCCCAGTTCAGGCCCCTCACTGGGCCAATAGGGAACAAAAACCCAATAGTGTTCAGTTGACCCATCCCTCCCAGCAGCCTTTGCAACACAGACAGGAACTCTGAGCGTGACACTTCATCATTACCTGGAGTCTAGTAAACAATGAGCTCACTTGTTTTTCTGACCTCGCGGAGCAACTAGCCAAACTCATGAAAGACATTGGCACGGATGCCACATCCAAGGGACGCGTAACATGGATGAGGCCTCACACACAGATAAACAGTCTCTCACTCTCACACACACACACACACACACACACAGTGTTTGACAAAAGTACACACACACACACACTAATTGTGTTTGACAAAAGTACAAGGAGAGGGCAACTAAAAAACCCTCACCTGTCAACAAGTCTCCTGCACCTCAATGTTTACAAGGTACAATGAGTGAATGACTGCCAAAACACTGACTCTTTGTGCCTTGCCCATGAGACTGGAACATTGGTTTGTTTATAGCTGCCACAGGGACTATTCTGGGCCAGAATACTGACCCCAATGACACCAGGACTGTGAGATGGACCTGTGATATGCTTTGGATGATTTAGTGATGGTTGCTTGGGGCTGCAAAACATTTTATTGCCTGCCTGCCTTTCTGACTGAGGCATGGAAGGAACCGGCAGTGTATAAGGAGCAGCCAAGGGCTGACATGTCATAAAAACACTGACAAGATGATCTAGCTTGGTTAGGACGGATCCCTACTTTGAGTACAGCATTCTCACAGCACTTTCTTAAACAGATCTCTGAAGGATATGCATACGAGCTCTGCAGATAAGTATTTATGAATGAATAACGTGAAAAGTGTTATTATAGTAGTACAGTACCAGTCAAGAAGTTTGGACACCTACTCATTCAAGGGTTTGCCTTTATTTGCACTATTTTCTACATTGTGGAATATTAGTGAGGACATCAAAACTATAAAATAACACACGGAATGATGTAGTAACCAAAACAAAAAAGTGTAAAACAAATCAAAATATATTTTATATATTTGAGATTCTTCAAAATAGCCACCCTTGGCCTTGATGACAGCTTTGTGCACACTTGCCATTCTCTCAACCAGTTTTGTTAAAAGTTCATTTGTGGAATTTCTTTCCTTCTTAACACGTTTGAGCCAATCAGTTGTGTTTTGACAAGGTAGGGGTGGGATACAGAAGATAGCCCTACTTGGTAAAAGACCAAGTCCATATTATGGCAAGAACAGCTCAAATAAGCAAAGAGAAATGACAGTCCATCATTACGTTAAGACATGAAGGTCAGTCAATATGGAACATTTCAAGAACTTTGAAAGTTTCTTCAAGTGCAGTCGCAAAAAACATCAAGCCCTATGATGAAACGGTCTCTCATGAGGACCGCCACAGGAAAGGACGACCCATAGTTACCTCTGCAGCAGAGGATAATTTTATTAGAGTTAACTGCACCGCAGATTGCATCCCAAAATAAATGCTTCACAGAGTTCAAGTAACAGACACATCAACTATTCAAAGGAGACTGTAAATCAGGCCTTCATGGTCAAAATGCTGTAAATAAACCACTACTAAAGGTCACCAGTAAGAAGAAGAGACTTGTTTGGGTCAAGAAACACGAGCAATGGACATTAGACCGGTGAAAGTCTGTCATTTGGTCTGATGAGTTCAAATTTTTGATTTTTGTGAGACGCAGAGTAGGTGAACGGATGATCTCCGCATGTGTGGTTCCTACCATGGAGCATGGAGGAGGAGGTGGATTGATGGTGTAGGGTGCTTTGCTGGTGACACGGTCTGTGATTTATTTAGAATTCAAGGCACACTTAACCAACATGGCTATCACAGCATTCTGCAGCGATACACCATCCCATCTGGTTTACGCTTAGTGGGACTATTATTTGTTTTTCAACAGGACAATGACCCAACATACATCCAGGCTGTGTAAGGGTTATATGACCAATAAGGAGAGTGATGGAGTGCTGCATAAGATGACTTGGCCTCCACGATCACCCGACCTCAACCCAATTGAGATCGTTTGGGATGAGTTGGACTGCAGAGTGAAGGAAAAGCAGCCAACAAGTGCTCAGCATATGTGCAAATTACTTGAAGACTGTAGGCAAAGCATTCCAGGTGAAGCTGGTTGAGAGAATGCCAAGAGTGTGCAAAGCTCTCATCAAGGCAAAGAGTGGCTACTTTGAAGAATCTGGTTACTATAGGATTCCGTGTGTTTTTTTTCCATAGTTTTGCTGTCTTCACTATTATTCTACAATGTAGAAAAGTTTTTTTTTTTTAAATGAATGAGTAGGTGTCCAAACTTTTGACTGGTTCTGTATTATTATAAACCGTGTAGTTTGGGATGCTGATTGGCTGAAAGCCGTTGTATATCAGACATTAAAAACTGGGTTGTTCGATCCCTGAATGATGATTGGCTGACAGCCGTGATATACCACAGGTATGACAAAATATACACTTTTACTGCTCTAATTACGTTGGTAACCAGTTTATACTAGCAATAAGGCACCTCAGGGGTTTGTGGTGTATGGCCAATATACCACCACTAAGGGCTGTATCCTGGCACTACGGCTGCGTTGTGCATAAGAATAGCCCTTAGCCGTGATATATTGGCCATGTACTACACCCACCCTGGGCCTTATTGCTTATGTATAGTAGATGTTTTTTAGCAAACAATTTAAAACAAATAAGGTGATTTGTCTTGGGTGGTATCCAGGTTGTCATACTGACCATGTGCCATACAAGGACATCCGGTAATACCGCACTGAACACAAGGGGCACTGTTTTCAAACCCTACTATACTCTAATGCTTAGGTTAGCAATGCTAACAAGTACATGTAAAATCCGACTGAGAATGCTAACTAAATGCTAACGAGCGCATTGCGAACATTTTGTACAGTTTCTGACCTAAACAAGTATACAAGCAACTCAAATGCTACTCAGTTTGCTGCACATACAAAACAAATATTAGCCAACAAGGCTCTTGATCCAAGAGGGGATTCTCTGCTGTTACCAAGCAAATGCTTGATTTTGGAAGAAGCTAACCACTCAGCCAAATAGCTAACTAGCTACTAAATTAGCAAACCAAATGCAGAGCATTTAGCAGATTTTAGACAGTCAACAGTTTTAAGATATCTAGATAGCAAACATTTAGTTGTGAATTCCATACTGTAACTAGATCAACTGGTGCATGCAGCACAACAGTGAGTGACTTACAAGGCTCCAGTCTCATTGTTATGTGCTTGTAAACAAGCACCACGTGACTGGGGACTACCATAAACTTCATAATAATGTAGTTTATGTAGCTCATGAAATTAAGAACGCAATGTTCTTTATCTCCTAACGTATTGCACAAGCTGACTGCAGGTATTTACATAAAAAGTATCTACAAATATTCAAATTTATGAAAAAAATTCTAAGAAATCATTTAAACAGTATTGATGGTATTGAAAAACCATCCTGTGGCTATTTGCAAATACCCCATATATGGTAGCCTAAAGGTGATGATGCCATTGCGCAATATGTTAAACATGCAATGCATTGATAATTGCTATAAACATGCTTGTCAATAGGAGCTCAATGAAAGTTTAATGTAAACAAACCAAGATTCAGCCATTACATCAACGTTAATCTATATTGACATTATTTCGACCCTTCGTTCTTCACTGTCCATGCATACACTCCGCCTGCACACTGTGTGTAATTTCAATGTGTAATTCTATCAACCATATTCATTCGTGTGCCTTCCCTAATATAATTAGTATGACACGGAGAACAAACAAGTTTTATAAGATGGCTGGTGCCCAAAATCAATTTTGCTGTAATTTATATTTGGAAAAGGACATGCCAACGATGCAACATTATGTCCTGCAGTGTCACGGTGCCTACGTACCCACCCACCACTTGTTTACTTCAGTGTTTCAAAAGTCAGACATTCGTCACGCTGCGGGTCCGTTTTGAATTCATGTACCACCTACGCATCTTTGGTGGTAAACAGAACAATCTAATTTTGTGCAGTCGAAAGCCAAGGGCACCACAGCAAATAATCTCAACGTGTCCATTTCGAAATATGTTTTTCCCCTCATGTGTTTTTCATTATCTCGTCTATCGCAATACACATGGCAGAATAGCATGCTGAAAAGTAGTATGAGGGGGGATATGCTGTACGAACTGAAATAATTCATTTTTAACTCATTGCCAGTCCTTCATTCAGGTTTTCCTTTCATGCAAAATAAATGCCAGTTCTCCTCTTATCGTTGTTGACAGTGACAGCACCCTCCAGTATAAATGAGTGAAGCCATAAACTAAAAATGTCCACGATCACCATAGAAGCTGGACACATTTTTCACCCCAAACATAGAATCAAAGTATAGTCTCTAAGGCAGCCAGTCAACAAACATTTAAATAAATGTTCTCCCAGGTCTAAAAATGTGTTGATTTAAGTATCATGTTTTCTTCCCATAAAGTTTGGACAAAGTTGTTTTCAGCACCATTGCCATAAGTATATGACCACTGCAGACCTCTAACCCTACATTTACAAACTCTGGCCAGCCATGAAATGGGCAGATAAAGCCAGCCAGCTACTAAACACAAACACACACACAGAGAAGCATCACTCACCTTTAACAGAGGTGACCGCCTCCTTGAACCCCAAACAGACGTACGGCGCGACATGTAATCCATGGAGGGCTCCCTTGCAGCTGCTGGCCGGCTTAAAGCTGACCGTGGTCAGGTCTTCGCAACAAGGTCCCTCCAGGTCCCTGTCCTCCATCAGGTTCAGGGCAATATAGTTCAGTCCATTCTGGAAGCCCCCAGAGATCGCTCTACTCATGGGGCTGCCACACTCCTCGTCTGAGCTCTCGCTGCTCCGCACCGACAGGTTCTCCACCGAGCTGTGGTGTTTGGCGTCCCCATGGGCGAACGAGGGGAACACGGGGGTGACGGTAGCCGTAGAGGAGAAGGTTTCAGAGCTGTGCCGCCTGCGGCCATGGGGGTCGGCCCGGATCACCTTGGCGGCCCTGTCAGGATCCACGGGGGTGGCCGAACCAAGGAGGAACACCCCCATGCCCCCCGGGAGGCCCTGCTCACCCAGGGATAGCCTCTTCTCTCTGGCACTGGGGCTGAAGATAATAAACAGAGTTAATATGTATTACAATACATGGTATATTACCAAACATCCATAGATAGATGTGATACAGAAAATATTTTATCCTTATCATGAACTCAAATCCACCTACAAACACCACATAAAGTGCCTGCTGTGCCAGGGGAATCTATTAATCTATGACTAGCCAAATAACGTTGCTGAATAACGTTATTACAACTTACATTATGGCTAGAGTACCGAGTGTACTGTACCTTGTTGAGGTCTGAGGGAGGAACTGGGGAGGCATGTTGGCCATTCCAAGTCCAAATGTCATCTCGGTGTACTCATCCTTGCCTCTCTGGGGGCACTTGGAATCCATCTTCGATCTGAGACGGTACACTCCCTCCCCATCCGGACAAGGGCACAGGGATGACTCAGGGACCGTGTCCAACCGTCCGTCAGGGGTGTCTCCGGCCTTGGGTGAGTGTGAGACGACGTGGTGCAGGTTCATGTAGTCGGAGAAAGGGGACCTCGGCTGGCCGCCGCTGGAGCCCAGAGACGACTCCTGGCTCTCATTGGATGCTGACGGCGGGGAGTACTTGGTGCCCTCACTGAAGTCTATGTTGATATACTCGCCCGGGCTCCTGGGTTCCCCGGGCAAGAGGTGCTCGTTCATGCTGGGTAGGATCCTACAGCTGTCCAGAGATAGCCGGTTGGGTCGCCCCATTCTCCCCCGGTGGGATGTCAGGCTCTCAGTCCACCGGCTCTGTCTGATTGGCGAGGGCACCGAGGAGTTGGGCGGGGCCGGATTGGTCATCACTGAGTAGTAGTCATCTGACTCCCTACCTAGCGACTGATGGCCTTGCGGGCTCATCAGGACGTACTGGTCACCAGTGTCCCCCGCCTCCTTGGAAGTCTGGTGGAGTTTGATGGGGCGTGGAAGGGAGTCTGTGGAGTAGATGGAAGGCCCACGACCCGGAAGCTGGTCTAGGAAGTAGTCCGGAGGGGTCTGCGAGGTGGTGTAAGCGGCGTTGCAAGAGGACATGTTCATGTAGGTCGAGCGGCTGTCTGGGCTTTCAACAGAAGACTTGGAGCCGCACCACATCCTCATGTAACCTCTGTCCTCCAAGGAGCCTCCGCTGCTGGGTGAGTTGGTCTGGTCGCCGGCCTCGTACTGGTGGTTTTGGGCCAAGGGGTTAATGATCTGCTTGGGAGCCGAGACACACATGGGGCTCATGGGCATGTAAGCATCTGCTTTGCTGTTGTTGCACCTGGGCGGTGCTGCCACGCCCGCCATCATAGGCATATAGCCATCATCCCTTACTTGGTTACCATTGGATTTGGGGTAGGACACCTTTGGGGAGGCGGAGATGGAGCTGCGCCCAGAGTGGTGCCCGCTGTTGGTGTGGTGGGCAGCCCGCATTAGGGTGTACTCATCCAACGAGGCAGAGGACAGCTGGGCGGGCACCCGCTGATGGCGTGGTGTGGTGAGAGAGTATGTTCTCTTCCTGTACGCCTTCTCCGATGTCAAGTCCTCCTCCTGGCACACCTGCCGTTGGTCATTGGTCCTGTCCATAATCATGTAGCCACACAGATCGTTGGCCTCCCGGGAGGGAGGAGTGCTGGAGAGGGAGTCGTGGGTGTCACTCCTGGTGAGGGGTAGGAGAATGGAGGTGTCGCCTGGGCTGGCGCTGTGCTCATTGCATAGCATGAAGCTTGCGTCGCTGAGGGAGCCTGAGATAGAGGCGCTGCAGCTGAAGGGGCGGTGGGCCGCATCAGGGGTGGGGAGGGTCCCACTCATGGGGGAGAGACAGATGGAACTGCAGACTGAGGGAGGGGAGTTGGAGATGGGCATGGAGCGGCTGTGCTGGAGGCTGGACTCCAGTATCTGGCAGGTGCGGCCAGTGGAGAGCGTATTGGACCTGCTCAGAGGGTTCCGGTTGGAGAGGGGACTGGTGGGGCTCCCGCTCATAGATATTGACATAGACACTGGCCTGACCATGCTGCCATCCCCCTCACTAGCTGTCCTTATCCGACTGGATGTGAACTTGCTCATTGGGGATGTGGCCACTATGCTGTTTGTTCTCGACCTCCTCACCAACCCTGTCTGACTTGGAGGCAGATTGTTCAAGTTGCGTCTTGTGGGCACGGAAATGGGGTTGGTGCTAGCCGACTGACTCTTGCTGCGCGGTCTTGATTCTGACAGCTCTTTCATGGCTTTCATCGCCTCCAGGATGGTCTCGTGGATGTTTTGCGCAACCACCGAGTCATCCGCCTGCATCCAGAGCTCACCAGGGCCAGTGACAGCCGATCTACCAACCTCGATGAAGAAAAAGCTGTCGGAGTGGCCACATCTCCGGATATTCATGAGCTGTAAACTGACAGCTGCAACCTCCGAGTTCAGTTTCACAAAGCTGATAGTCCGACTGGATAAACATAGCCTAAACACCCCTGTCAAATGTTTTGTTTGACCCAGTCCTCTGGATTTCAAATTCACTTGCCATACCTCCTTGCAAAAGGTAGTGGCCGGCGTGATCATACTGTAATTCGCCTCCTCAAAACAGAAAAGAGAGGTGGAATTAGACGCGGGGCTGTCATAGACTTTCCCCTCTTCGACCAAATCCGACAACACTCGAAACCAGCTCTCCTGCTCCTGCTCGTTCTCGGCTGCCACTGCAAAGTATTCGTCCTTGGTGTAAAAGGCGATGAGGTGTTTGTGCTTGGAGTCCGCTCGCTTGTTTATGCAAAGACAGGAGTCCAGCAGTATCACCCTTTTAGCAGCCGACTTGTTTTTCCACTTCTTCTCGCTCTCGTAGTATTCCAGGCGGGCAGGAAAGCTTTCGCTGGGTTCTCTCAACACGAAAAAACGTCTGTGTCCATGCTTCTGTTTCTTTAGATATCCACATTTCTTAATGTTATTGGTCACATTAGACAACAAGTGTCCTCCATTCGTTTGAGGACTCGCCATTCTGATGCGCACGCTTCACTTACTTTTAGAGAAGTTGTTTTGAGCTATTTTCCAAAGCACCGAAAAATCCGCTTTACTTATTCCATTACCCGACACCGGTATTCCCGTCCGCTATCTGCAACAGTTAAGCACCAAATAACACCACAGTGACTGCGCTGAGAGAGAAAACAACATGTGACGTTCTTACATCCAGTTTTGGCTTGCAGTAAAAAAGAGAAGAAAACTACAGTCATAAAAGGCGGCGCAACCTTGAAGAGGCGTGCCTGTCAATCTAGCCAATTCTTCCCAGCTCATTGGACTCATTGGTGGAACGAACGAACAGCTAGAAAACGGGACCCGACGCACAGCAGCCTTATCCCTCCCCTCTCGTTCTTTTAAGCCCGCCTCCTATATTACCAGTTTTTTATTTCCATGTACAGTACAGCAGAGATCACTGTAGCGTAGGCTAAATGTATCAAAATAGCTAATTAACGCCTCCTTCCGCTACATTGTAACGATGTAATAACTGATTAAGTGTCCAAATGCTGGCATTCTACATAGCAGAAATAGGCTAGGTGTTGCCTCTTGCATTGAACTATGATTTTTTGGGGGGGCAGAGACGCGCATAGCCTTCAGCATCGGCGCATAATATAAAATATTACATTTGTTTTCGTTTTTTGCTGTGGAAATGCAATAGCCTACACTTTATATTGTGGGAAACTGTGAATGTTTATTCTTAATCAAATGCACAATATGTAGCTGAGCACCATTCGTATTGTTGTGAGCCTGTAGTGCAGAGCACATTAAACTGTAAAATTATAAACACCCTCATGTCATGGTGCGCCCCACTGTTAAATAATCGTGCGCTGTGATATATTTTGCGCGCTTGGGTATCCCTGTCCAGCAGTGCGCTGCGTATTCGACCTCTATATGCGTTCTACTTTCTACTTATGGTTCATCAACAAGCCTGCAATTTACACCATTTGATCTCGCAGATGGACCTATGATAATTGTGTTTTAATGCACATATATCTAATGCATATAGATAGTTTTTCAACAAAATAATGTACATCGCTTGTCATAGTGTGGGAATCACGTTTGGGTTGGAGTATATATGTTTAAATCGCGATAGTGATGACATGGATTAGATGTGTGTTGTTTTGGGTTCTCTTTACTTGGTGCGTCAGGAGCTTCTATTGCGTGTAAAAACCTGAAATGCTGCCACCATCTGGCTAATTTTGAATTAGAATAACTTTATTTCTCAAGTGAAAAAAGAAGAAGTAATAGTCTCACCAGACACTTCCAGTCTGGGGATGTTACATATAGGCCTACTGGAGAAACTCGACTAGATTTAATACCATTTATTTTATTTTATTTCATTGACTTAATTGGCCCCTTAGCCCTGAACAGGCAGTTAACTCACTGTTCCTAGGCCGTCATTGAAAATAAGAATTTGTTCTTAACTGACTTGCCTAGTTAAATAAAGGTAAAATAAAATAAAATAAATATTCTGTTTTCTCTCAAATACAAATCTGCATGCACAGCCAACCTCTCAGCTAACACAACATTCTCAGTCATGAATAAATTATGCCCCCTACTCCTATTCGGTGTGTAAGCTATGCGTCATCAACACACTTGTTATTCATTGTGCTGTAAAAACAAGTGCTTAATATAGGCTGACCTAAGCTCATGGTCCCTGCATAGAAAAACACCTCTGTTTGTAAAGCTACTGCTTTATTGACTTGTCTTATGGCGCATTTCCATAGAGAATTTGCCCCAGTGTTTTACACAAAAGGCTCAGACTTTTCTGTTTCCATCTATGCGGGCTGGCATCCATGTCTCACTGGCCCATGGCTCTGGGGGACCTGCTCTCACTTGGGGCCACTGGTACTTTTCAGTTGTCCTTTACATAACAATGGCTAACTCTTCTCACAAAGCAACCGTTTTGATTATGCAGAGGTTGTTGATTCTGCTCCTCATAGCCCAATGGCTGGCAGATGACGATATTGAATCGTTTCTTCTTACCGACCAAAGGGAGTGCATGCAACCGGCTATACATTCGTAACCCACGTGGACTGGTTCGTACATAAAACATTCTCAATTCAGGCTGCAAAGGTGTTGATTTCCTCCTTAACTAAATTCTATTGACAAGAAGGCAAGAAAAAAAAGGGGGAAATGTGCATTTTCCACACCCATGGCTAATGGGTGGCTAATGTGGCTAATGGCTAGGAATGCTAGTCTTGGATGATGCGTATAACGTTCAGCCAATCAGGTTGATTACCAGTGTGTTGATTACCCTTGGCTGAGCGCAGAGCGCAACATCAGGAAGGAGCATTAGCCACTCTAGCATGGTGGTAGAAAATGGTGTTTCATAAAGAAAGTACACATATTTCCCCCTTTTCTGTCTGCCTTCTCGCCATTAAATAGAGTTAAGGAGGAAATCGCCGTCTTTTCAGCCTGAATGGAGAATGCATTATATACGAACCGGTCCATGGGGGATATGAGTGTATAGCCAGCTACATGCACTTCATTTGGATGGTAAGATGAAATGACTCAATATCGCCATCTGCCGGCTTTTGGGCTATGCTCTTCACAAGTCTACACTGTCAGCCTTAGCTATGAAAACACAATTTCCCTAGTTTATCATAAGAGTATAAACATTAGAGTAACACTGGTGTTACAGTCAAAAAGAAACATGTGTCTTTACAAAAAGTAAGGGAGCAAATATCTGCGAACTCTTGGATCATCCTGCCAATTGTGGGCCACAATGCTAAATACTAGCTACCTTTGATTTATCTTGTCCTGCTCTCTGAACTTGATGCGTCACTACAGATCCGGGTTTGATCCCAGGTCGTGTCGCAGCCGGCCTAAACCGGGAGACCTATGAGGCCTTGTCCCATCGTGCTCTAGCGACTCCTGTGGCGGGCCAATGCATGCACGTAGCTAGTTGTACGGTGTTTCTTCTGACACATTGGTGCAGCTGGCTTCCGGGTTACGTGAGCAGTGTGTCAAGTAGCAATGCAGCTTAGCAGTGTCGTGTTTCGGGGGACGCTTGGCTCTCGACCTTTGTCTCTCCCGAGTCCGTACGGGAGTTGCAGCAATGGGACAAGACTGTAATTACCAATTGGGGAGAAAAAGGGGTAAAAAAAAGTAAATGCTGACTCACAGCAAGCTGTAAATACATACATGTTTACAGAGAATGCACGTCGCTCACTGTATAGTACAGTGTTCCAGAAGAAACAGAATGTACGCACTTTCTCTCAATGCTCTCTTACCCTGTTTCGCTCTCTTGAATGGTCATGTTTTTCTCAGTTGCTGTTTTTTATGTCAATCCTTCAACCCCCTCCCTATCTAGCCTATAATCATGTTTTCTCTCCATATATGTGTTAACATATTTATGTTTTATGATTCAAATATATTTCTTTCCATAGCTGTGGGAAATAGGGGTGCTGAGGGTGCTGCAGCACCCCTTGAAAAATCGTAATGAAAAAAATATATACATACAATATAAGTGTGCCTTGAATTCTAAATCAATCACAGACCGTGTCTTTTATTTGATTTAACTAGGCAAGTCAGTTAAGAACAAATTCTTATTAACAATGACAGCCTACACCGGCCAAACGCAAAACTGTGCAACACTGGGACAATTTTGCACCGCCCTACGGGACTCCCAATCACGGCCAGTTGTGATACAGACTGGTATTGAACCAGGGTCTGTAGTGATGCCTCTAGCACTGAGGTGCAGTGCCTTAGACCGCTGTGCCACTAGGGTGCCCTAAGAAGGATCTCAAATATAAAATACATTTGACACTTTTTTGGTTACTACATGATTCCATTTATTATTCATAGTTTGATGTCTTCACTATTATTCTGTAGAAAATAGTAAAAAATAAACCTTGAATGAGTAGGTGTGTCCACATTTTTGACTGGTACTGTATGTGGTATCATTTTTATGATTTTAATATACTGCTCTCTGGGTGATTGCCAGGCAAAGCGATAGAAGAGGGAGCACAGAGGAATGTCTTGCTATGGTGATCATCCACGATGTTGCAAACCCAATACATGTAATCATCACAGAGCTGAGTAGGGCAGAGAGGGGCCTGTAAGCCTCACAGCTGTAGCATGAGGGTTGCGTTCCAAATGGCACCCTATTCCCTATATAGTACAGGGCTCTGGTCAAAAGTTCTACACTAGGGAATAGTGTGCCATCTGCCTAAGAGATGCAGCTGCTCTGCCTCCCCACCACCTGTCACAATACATAAATCCACATGATTACCCAGCATACAGGAGAAGTCCTGAGAATATTGGGCGACGTTCCCATTAGGTCCCTTAAGGGTTTCGGCGCAATGAACCAAGAGGTTCATGGCGCGATGCCATGAACCACGGCGATGCCGTGAACCAAGAGGTTATGAGTTCCAATCCCGGACACATTAAATAATAAACACTGTATGAATAAATATACACAATATAAACACTGTATGTTAAAAGCTCTGTTTGTGTGTGTGTGGGGGGTGTCCCTAGCATTGCCAAAAGACAAAGAGCTGTGATTGGATCAGAGGATCACCAATCAGGGTCTTGATGGGCTTGGCAACAGTAAAAAGGGATGATGTGTAATGAAACTATGGTGTGTGTGCCCTCGGGGGGGGGGCTTTCTTTGCAACCATTAGGTGACGTCCCTGGGAAAAAAACAGGAACTAGACAAAACCACCAGGAGACCATGACACAATGTCCCAAGAATGACCTAAACAATGTTTTCGGGGACATCCCGTGACCAACCGGGAACTATACAAAACCTCCAGGGGACCATGACACTTTAGGCGACCATTTCATCCTATTTACTCATTTTTGTTTGTATTGCATGCAGTCTGTGGCCAATTGCAAATCCCCAACCCTTCATGATTGACTAAGCAAAACCCTTGGGAAACATGCGAAGCCTATAATCTAAGTTCCTGCCCAGTACACTATCAAGATGTTACCCCTATCTGTGTTCTGAATCACAGCTATGTTCCTATCAAAATGGGAAAAAGAAAATTAGACGTAAAAGTGGTACCAATCAAGTAAAAGTAACTGTATGTACATACCAATCCTATGATATGGTATATACATGAGTCTGTTTTTTCTCTCTGGTTATTAGACTACAATAAGATCATGCTTTTCTCCTATTTGGGAAACAATTGTCATAGTTCATACAAAAAGTGTTTTCCCTATCCGATTGAGCTTAAAATGGCCCTAGAATCATGTTCCCACTAGCTATTGTAGTATATCAGGAAATGTGGATTATGTCAACGTTAGGTTGTGTATAAACCGCCTGTTTTGGCTCGGTGGTATTTCTATTTCAGTATGATTAGATAGGATCATTTTAAGCCCTTTTGCATTCCACTAGACAGGCTGTTTTTGTCAATGTTTTTCAGCGGTGCAGAATTTCACATGAAATTAGAGAGCAGGGCCTGATAGGGCTAGCCTGCCATAATCCTAATTTCTTCAATTAAATATCATGTTATGTGTTTGGGATATTGACATAAGTGGAGTGTGGAAACTAATAGAGCTGTGTAGTGTAAATAAACATAGGAGAGGATGCAGAGAGAGAGAGAGAGAAACATAAATCAGTGTAGAAATATCATAACTTATTTTATAATAAATCGTTTTTGTATCATGACATTGCATTGGAAGATCATAAGGAGTTGGATTACATTTTGTTGTAAGATGGAAAAGGGCTATCCAATGGAATGGAAATAACTTGAATGAAAAACTAAAATAGAAAGCTCAGAGTTCAAAGATCATGATACCAAATAAATAATACAAATAATAAGAGGGCAAAAGCACATTATTTCTCCTTTTCCATTTGTGTGTGTGTGTGCGCGTGCGTGCAGTGTGTGTGTGTGTGCAGTGTGTGTGTGCGGTGTGAGGTGTGTGTTTATGTGTGTCTGTGCGCATATGTAGGTGCTCGGAAGTCAAACGGACAAACAGACAGGACATCGAGGGATCTATCCCCTTACACAACAACAACTAGCAACAAACAACAACAACCCTGAAATAACCTCACCTCAGCGGCGGCCATCCGTAGCAGCCAACGGCCTAATCACTGGTCATCTCCACCATCACGGAATGGGAGGAAAGCTATAAGGGGAACTAGGGAACACTCAATACAGACGGGTAATAAATCCTGACACTAGCGTGTCTGACCCCCCCCCCCCCCCCCCTGCCGTCAATGAGATCGAAAGGCACCTATTAACAGTCTGCCAGCACGGTTAGCAAAGTCCCTCTGCCAGGGGAAGCAGCAGGGTCTGGCTGTTTAGATGAGCATCCCTTCGTGGGGCTTTAGCTATAGCCAGCCAAAGATTGGTAGTAATATGCTGTAGGTCAAATCAAATCAAATCAAATTTATTTATATAGCCCTTCGTACATCAGCTGATATCTCAAAGTGCTGTACAGAAACCCAGCCTAAAACCCCAAACAGCAAGCAATGCAGGTGTAGAAGCACGGTGGCTAGGAAAAACTCCCTAGAAAGGCCAAAACCTAGGAAGAAACCTAGAGAGGAACCAGGCTATGTGGGGTGGCCAGTCCTCTTCTGGCTGTGCCGGGTGGAGATTATAACAGAACATGGCCAAGATGTTAAAATGTTCATAAATGACCAGCATGGTCGTATAATAATAAGGCAGAACAGTTGAAACTGGAGCAGCAGCACGGTCAGATGGACTGGGGACAGCAAGGAGTCATCATGTCAGGTAGTCCTGGGGCATGGTCCTAGGGCTCAGGTCCTCCGAGAGAGAGAAAAAAAGAGAGAATTAGAGAGAGCATATGTGGGGTGGCCAGTCCTCTTCTGGCTGTGCCGGGTGGAGATTATAACAGAACATGGCCAAGATGTTCAAATGTTCATAAATGATCAGCATGTTCGAATAATAAGAAGGCAGAACAGTTGAAACTGGAGCAGCAGCACGGCCAGGTGGACTGGGGACAGCAAGAAGTCATCATGTCAGGTAATCCTGGGGCATGGTCCTAGGGCTCAGGTCCTCCGAGAGAGAGAAGGAGAGAATTAGAGAACGCACACTTAGATTCACACAGGACACCGAATAGGACAGGAGAAGTACTCCAGATATAACAAACTGACCCTAAGTAACTATGTGGTTAACATTTCAGAGTATTGCAGCTCCAGGGTGATACAAGAATATGGACTAATTTAGGACTAATGTAAGCATTTGAATTGTGTTCGTGTGCTGAGCCCTGTCTTTGGCTGTGTCTGAAATGGCACCATATCCCCTATATAATACACTACTTTTGACAAGGGATCTATATGGGCTCTGCTCAAAAGTAGTGCACTATATAGTGCAGGAGTATAGTGCATTTTTTTTGGGGGGGGGGACTCAGTCGGTCTCATCTTACTGTTGAGAGTTAGAATAATGGAATACACAATGTGCAATTTCTAAATGTGGTTGTGCATCAGCAGTCACTCAATTAGCCCATGTCAGCTAAAACATTTTAGATGGGGGCCAGCTATCTAAACTTGTGCTAAGCCTGGTCGAAATACCGACCGGGGGTGGGGCCCATTGATCATATTACAAAACTGCAAACAGGGAATACGACCATTTCAGACGTAGCCTTTTGACCTATATGGACCCTGCTCAAAAGTAGAGCACTACATGGGGAAAAGGGTGCAATTTCAGATGCTGCTTGTTTGTTTTCATTCGATGCATAGGATTAGTTTACCGGGCCTCCCTGATAACCAAATGATCGCCCCCAGTTTCAGGAAGTCGATTGGTCTCCAATCTAAACTGGCAAACTGGATTAGTGGCACTGTGTGTGTGTATATATGTGTGTGTATGTTAATTACTCAGAGCATATGTGAGCGTATTATTGGAGCTTCTAAAGATTTTTATAAATAAAATAAACAACATTAAATCTGAATTAACATTCAACTTTTTTTGAGGTTAATCTCATTTTAAGGAAATGTTATGTGGCCTTCCATGGCTTCCAGTTTCACTGCGGTATAGAAATTATGTAAAATAAAAAACATGAGCTGGCGCAGACGCAGAAAGATTATTTTGTGTGGAGGTGCTAACGGCGAATAACCTATAAACTATCAAAAGAAAGAGAGTTGCACACTCCACATATAAACTCCCAGTAATTTATTGGGTATTTACCAATGTTTCGGCATCACTATGCCTTCTTCAGGGTCACCATCACTGTGCCTTCTTCAGGGTCACCCGACAAATTACTGGGAGTTTATATGGCGTGTGCGACTCTATTTATTTTGAATGTATAAAAATGAGGTAACACACGTGCAATCTCTTTGTCTTCCATCACCATTGGGAAAAGCAAAGAACTCAATGAAAAAAGAGAAGAATGGTTTGTGACTTTTATAAATCAGGCAATAATAAAAACTGAAAAATCTAATATACCACTTACCACTATTAGGGCGACAATTAAGACGTTTAAAACCACTGGAACAGTGGTAAACTTGCCTGGTAAAGGACGCATACATACAGTGTGGATGGTTTGGAAGTTAAAGAAAAGTCCAAGGGCCATAGTTGGAGAATTACAGAACTTGGTCATATCTTGGGGTCACCAAGTCTCAATACCTATAATTAGACACCACCTCCATGTTAATAGGCTATTTGGAATGGTTGCCATAATTTTTTTTTGTAAATGCCTGGAACTTGTTAAACGGCATTGGCACTTGGATTGGAACTGGGTGTTTTGGTCAGATGAAACCAAAATAGAGCTCTTTGGCCATGCACATCAGTGGTTGGTTGTGCCTTGAAAAAGAAGGATGCATATGTAAAAAATAACTTCATGCCTACTTTCATGCCTACTGTAAAGTATGGTGGTGTATCTTTGATGTTATGGAGCTGTTTTGCTTCCACTGGTCCTGGGTCCCTTGTTAATGTCTACGATAAGTTGAACAAGTACCAGGACATTTTAGACCTAAACCTGGTTTCTCTTCCAGGAGACTGAAACTTAGCTGCAAGTGGATCTTCCAGCAAGACGATGACCCCAAGCACACATCCCAATCCACAAAGAAATGGTTAATTGACCACAAAATCAACGTTTTGCAATGGCCATCTCAGTCCTCCGACTTGCCCCCATTGAACACCTGTGGTTTGAATAGAAGAGGGCAGTCCATAAGCCCAAACCCGAAAAATATTAAGGATCTGGAAAGAGTCTGTAAGGAGGAAGATCCCTCCCTCTAAGATCCCTTCCAATGTGTTCTCCAATCTCATAAAATATATGTATAGAAAAAGGCTAAATGCTGTTTTCCTCAGAAGGGGATGGTGAACATTGAATAGTCCTGAGCCTTCTTCTTTCCGAGAATCCCATCTAATGTACCCATCTAACTACATCTAATGTAATCATGTACACTCAGTAATGTATTCTATACATATTCAGGTTATGAGTTGTCATTTAAACCAATGCCCTACATTCAATAACCATTAAGCCCAGATGATATTTCAAAACAAGTATTTTGTTTATGCCAGGCAAGCCCATCTGATATTCAAATCAGGGGGCCCCCTTTCCTCACAGTGTTGCACCCATCTGGTGTGGAGCCGTAAGAGATGCAGTATTTGGGGGCATAAAGGTCAGTTACTGCAGCCACAATGACATTGAAACAGCATCCTACTTTAGCCAAGGACCAACCAGCATAGGCAAGATGGTGCCACAAGTTAGAACTTCTGCTGAGAAACACTTAAACTGTCCACCTAATGTTTCTTAAAGGATTATGAAGCTGTTAAAAGAACAGTGAAATCATAAGAGACCTGTGACGCAAATGAGAGATTCATGTTTCGGGCACAGCATGATGACAGGGTCACCGCAAACATTTAATCACAGCACCATAATTACTGAATTATTAACAGTTAATCACTGTAAGACATGACTGACACATGGATACATCAGTGCCAATTAGTCTGCAGCCCCTCTTCAAGTGGTTGGGTCATTTACATATTTGCTTTCATGTCTGATTAGCGTTTACTGATGTCAGGTATACAGCTAGCCAGACTGGGACGTGACTGGAAGGTAGATTAAAGCGCGTACAGCAGCCATATGCAGTGTCTGCAGCCTTTTCTGGGTCAATCTCATTGGCCTTTCCTTGATTCCTCGCTTGCTTTCTCCTCGCCTCTGAAGGGAAAAGAGAGGCACTGAAGGGAAAAGTGAGACGTGGTGAAGGATAGGTGGAGGAAGGCTGGAGACACCAGCAGTCCACAAAGCATTGGACATCTTGTGTCAAGGCCTTGTGTTCCGAGAGGCATGGTTGGGTGAGTAAGTGAGTGATGCCCACCTACTATTACTTTCTAAAAGGTTATGTGGGGCACACACTGCCTCACAGGTTAACATTGGAAACCCATGTCATCCCTAGGTAGCTACCCCAGCCATACATGCACTGTGTCTGGGTTGGGTAGGCCATGCTCAGGGTAGCAGATGGGAGTATAGGTCCTCAGTGATGGACTTCTAAAGGGATTGATTTGAATGAGAATCACCCCATACTCATTATCAGCTTCCAATGAACACCCAGAACTAACATTTTGCGTAATTGCATCAGATGATCGATTAAGTTCTGGGGGAGATGTATTAGAAAATGTACTAACAGGATTAGCACAGTCTCCAAACCTCTGAACAGAAACTCAGAGGCAGTTTCGGGTAAGTGTACAGGCCAAATGCCTGTACATCTGCAAAATCGTGATTTGTCCAAATGATCGGTGAGTAAAAGACAGCGTACCGGAACAAAGTTCCTTGTTAGTTGTTGCAGAGGGTAAATGGGCAAGACAAAAGATGTAGGTGCCTTTGAACAGGGTATGGTAATAGGTGCCAGGTGCACCAGTTTGAGTGTGTCAAGAACTGCAATGCTGCTGGGTTTTTCATGCTCAAAAGTCAAGAATGGTCCACCACCCCCTTAACTGTCAATCATCCATGTGCCTGCTGCTGTGGGTCTCTGTTATGGGTTGTATCTCTATCTATAGGCCCTTATTCATCATTCACTCTTGTGGTCACATTAAGGAAAGACAAAGAGGCCGTTAATGGCTATGTCAGATGAAGGACAGCTCATTGATTGGTCAGTGATTGAGAGGCTAGCCAGCTGTTCTGGAGGTGACTGATTGTGTTAGCAAGGGCAGCAGAGTATTTAGGAATAACCCGTTTGTTTACATGCTATCAAGTTATATAGCAGTTATTTTCAGGCAGTGGGTGTAACCTTGTCCCACTGATCTAAAAATATTCGGATACTTTCCACCAACAGCCCCCCGTCCACATGCATGCACTTGCAGGGGCACGCACACAGAAACACACAGGCACACACACACAATATCCAAAGCAATACTACAAACAGCCAACAATTGATGAATGCCCAAGGATACAAATAAGCTGCTGCTGTTGCAAAAAAGTAAATTGTCTTAATATCACATTCTCCGTTGCTGTGTTATGAAATTATTTACAACTTCGGCTGTGGTAGAAAAATACAGATGACTGGCCTGATTGTAAAAGATGAGAAAGGCTGTTGGTGACATTTCCCTCTCAGCATTCAGTTGTTTCCCTTAAATCGTTAAAATACAGGCGGGAGCTGGAATAGTGTCAAGCCAGCATCTAGAGTGTGAAGTAAGCACATTCTTTAATCCTGCTGTCCCATAACATAATTTCCTTGTGGGCCATGGCAGGTTGTTGTTGAGGGTAAGGTTAGGAGAGTTTAAAGTTTAACCACTTGTGCCTTAATCATACGATCTGAGGATACTGACCCCCTCGGTCATCCATATGGGTCCTGAACATTGTGCCAGTGTGTGGTGGGCTTAAACCTACACTGGGGTCAGACCAAGAGACTTCACCCAGAGAGAGCACCAGAGAGGGCATCAAGGGGGGGTTAGCCATTTGAGTCCATGGGGACCCTATGACATAATTTTGTTTTAAGGGGACGCTTGAGCTAGCGTATTCCCAGATCTGTTTGTGTTGCCTTGCCAACTCCTATGGTCATTGTTACACCAAACATATCTGGGACCATGCTACTCTTGGGCCCTTTCGTTCACTGTATAATCCTACTGAGGATAGTGCTAGACGCTTGACGACTTCCTCTTGCTGTGAGCCATTTTACACCTCTGGGATTGGTCTTTGGGGAATTAATTTAGCACAAGGGTGATTTAGCTTTACTGGCATAAGCCCGCTCCAGAAGTAGGGGTGGGTCACCTGGTTAACCTGGTTAATATTATTGAACCTACATATACATATTAACAAACATACATTTTTAACAGGATCATTAAAATATAATGTGCAATAAGCGCAGCCCTTGTTCATTAACTAACAAACATTGAATTCATATTTCCTATTTACCAATCATTATCATAATTGAAAATATGAGTCTAAGTGCCTTAAAAACCTGTAGCACGTAGCCTAACGATTGCATGGTGCAGCCTGTGTCCAAAACAATGGAGTCTGGTCCATTTAATGCGGTATTTAAAACATTTGCTCCGCTATCCTGATGTACACTTACTGCTCCCCAGTCATTCTCTCAACCCAAGAGCAATGTTTTCTCCCATGTGATCTCTGGAGAAGTAGCCAATTATGTTTGCAAGCACCGACCGTTCAGTTGAAACTCCTCAGCAATGAAGTCTATTGTCAAACTAATGTACAGTAGGACTCGGTTGTTTTACTAGACCAAAGGTCTGTTGTAGTCTCGTAGTAAGCCGCCATTGTAAATTACAGCCTACAAATAAGAATGTGTTCTTAACTGATTTTGTTCTTAACTAGGCAAGTCAGTTAAGAACAAATTCTTATTTACAATGATGGCCTACCCCAGCCAAATCCGGGCCAATTGGGAGTCCCATAGGGCGGCGCACAATCACAGCCGGTTGTGATACAGCCTGGGATCGAACCAGGGACTATAGTGACACCTCTTACACTGAGATGCAGTGCCTTAGACTGCTGCGCCAATCGGGAACCAATCGGGAGCCCAGATAAAGACTTGCCTAGTTAAATACAGGTTAAATAAATACAAATAAAGTGACCTAATAATCAACATGTGTGAGCTCTGTTTCAACTTCTCCCTTAATTTTGTTTTACAGTATTGGGATGGTGACTTGGGAGATGGAATCTTGTATCGGTGCTGTCCAGCTTGTTAATCATCCTCTTGAAGCTGTCTTTGCTGACTGTGAAAATAAGAACCATTTTTTGGGCTGTGTGATGCCCATGTTGACGCCAATGCGCCCCACAGTTGTGTCATGTTAGCTGGAAGTCCATTGGTGGTGGACCACTGTTGAGGCTGAAAAACCCCATTAGAGTTGCAGTTCATGACACAAACCGGTGCGCCTGGCACCTACTATACTCCGTTCAAAGGCACTTAAATCCTTTGTCTTGCCCATTCCCCCTCAATGTCACACATACAAAATCCATGTCTCAAGGCTTAAAAATCATTCTTTAACATGCTCCTCCCCTTCATCCACACTGACTGAAGTGGATTTAACAAGTGACATCAATAAGGAATCATAGCTTTCACCCGGATTCACCTGGTCAGTCTATTACATGGAAAGAGCAGATCTTTCTTAATGTTTTGTATACTCAGTGGAGGTGATAGCCTCTGTGATTTCTGTGTCTGTGGGATGTTTTGAAAACTAATCGTCAATCAATGCCTGTTTAATGTAGGTGGCTGGCTGTGGCTGAGGGGGGATTGTCGTCGTAGGGGATTGTTCTTCAGGTTATTGAATACATTTGTTGTCGTCACAACTCTGAAGCACTTTTTATACAACACTTGCATATGGTTAATATCTGTTTGCCTATAGCCGAAATACTGCCATACCACTGAAAATGCTTTGGCTCCAAATCAAACTCGATTAGCAGTCGCAGCACTCATTTTTCTCAAGGTTTATTGAGGTAAAGCTCTCGCTCTCCTCTCTAGCATCTAACTGCGCTTAGGACACTTGTGATTGGCGGCATGTGCATGCCATGCAAAAACTGAGAGAGCCTGCTTGGTCAGCAATCAGGGTGTCCCAAACTCCCTCCTCCGGGACAACAAGGGGTAGACATTTTTGTTTTTGCCCTAGCACTACACAGTTGATTCAAATAATCAACTAATCATCCAGCTTTGATAATTTTAAATCAGATGTGTAGTGTTAGTGCAAAAATGAAAATGATCCCTTGGGATCCCAAGGACCAAGTTTGGGAAACGCTAGCGCTGCTCATTGGAAGAGGTGCCATAGTATAGTTTTTGTTATATTAATGGAGTGTCAAAGGAGAATCGCAGCCTCTTGCGATATGGATATTGCACGTGTCAATATTGCAATTTCGATCTGAATTCGATTAATCGTGCAGCCCTACTATACGGATTGGCAAACATGCATGCTTACTAGTGTAGCGCAAATGCTAACATATTACATCTAGACGTATTCAGCTGCTGTGCAAATGCAAAGACAGTGAGAAGTACAAACAGAAACATTTTCCACTACAGTGCTATCTATACCCCTTTCCAATCAATTTACACTGACAAACACAATACAAACTTCTTTAGCATGTGTGGGTGAAGAGAAACTTATTGTAGAAAACACACAGCCTTTATGAATACAATACATGGTAAGAAAACAGAAGCATGGGAGTCATACAGTAAGTCAATATTTAAGTCAAGATCAGCCTGCTTTACTTACAGTGGATATAAACAAATGCAAATGAATTACTTAAAAATCATACGTGATTTTCTGGATTTTTGTTTTTGATTCCGTCTCTCACAGTTGAAGTGTACCTATGATAAAAATTACAGACCTCTACATGCTTTGTAAGTAGGAAAACCTGAAAAATCGGCAGATAATCAAATACTTGTTCTCCCCACTGTATGTATGTATGTATGTATGCATGCATGCATGCATGCATGCATGTATGTATGTATGTATATATATGTGTATATGTGTGTTTCAAAGTTTCTTCAAGTGCAGTCACAAAAAACATAAAGCGCTATGATGAAACTGGCTCTCATGAGGACAGCCACAGGAAAGAAAGACCCAGAGTTCTCTCTGCAGCAGAGGATAAGTTCAGTTAACACCACCTCAGATTGCATCCCAAAATAAATGCTTCACAGAGTTCAAGTAACAGACACATCTCAACATCAACTGTTCAGAGGAGACTGCATGAATCAGGACTTCATGGTCGAATTGCTGCAAAGAGACACCTACTAAAGGACACCAATAAGAAGAACAGACTTGCTTGGGCCAAGAAACAGACACAATGGACAATAGACCAGTGGAAATCTGTCATTTGGTCTGATGAGTCCAAATTTGAGATTTTTGTTTCCAACCGCCGTGTCTTTGTGAGACGCAGAGTAGGTGAACGGAGGATCTCTGCATGTGTGGTTCCCACTGAAGCATGGAGGAGGAGGTGTGATGGTGTGGGGGTGCTTTGCTGGAGACACCGTTGATGATTTATTTAGAATTCGAGGCACACTTATCGCTGCAGAATGCTGTGGTAGCCATGCTGGTTACGCCATCCCATCTGGTTTGCGCTTAGTGGGACTATAATTTATTTTTCAACAGGATAATGACCCAAAACACACCTCCAGGCTGTGTAAGGGCTATTGACCAATAAGGAGAGTGATGTTGCTTTATCAGATGACCTGGGCCCCGTTTCAGAAAGCGGATTTGGTGAAAACTCAGTTGACTTGAGTTGTCGGTTTCACAAAGCCAGTTCAGCTTAACTCCGAGTCAGTCACTATGGCAACATACTCTGTTAAGCTAACCTGCTCGCTGGCAGGTTTTCAACTAACCCCGAGTTTCTCTTTATCTGAAGCCTGCAGACTGAAGGTGGTGTCAGACATGGCGTGTCCTTTTCTTGAAGAGCCAGTTGATATAGAAGCACAAATACTCTGCATAAATATCAGTCGGGAAGAGGGTGATCAGACTCCGCTTGCATGTTTTACCATTCCCTGATGATTATCTGTTTGAGCGTATCCATTTTTCTGCACAATCGATCATTCATCTGAACAATATTCTCAGGCCTCATTTCATTCATGACACATCGTGGACATGCTGTCAGTACGGAACAGATTCTTTGTGCTGCACTTCGTTTTTTTGGGGGAACGGGAGTTTTCTAAACTTAGCGGGGGAAAAAACGTCATCTCACTGTCAACTGCGTTCATTTTCAGCGAACTGAACATGTATAAATATTTGTATGAACATAAGATTCAACAACTAAGACAAACTGAAGAAGTTCCACAGACATGTGACTAACAGAAATTGAATAATGTGTCCATAAACAAAGGGGGGTTCAAAATCAAAAGTAACAGTCAGTATCTGGTGTGGCCACCAGCTGCATTAAGTACTGCAGTGCATCTCCTCATGGACTGCACCAGATTTTCCAGTTCTTGCTGTGCGATGTTACCCCACTCTTCCACCAAGGAACATGCAAGTTCCTGGACATTTCTGGGGGGGGAATGGCCCAATCCCTCACCCACCGATCCAACAGGTCCCAGGCGTGCTCAATGGGATTGAGATCCGGGCTCTTCGCTGGCCGTGGCAGAACACTGACATTCCAGTCAGGAAATCACACACAGAACGAGCAGTATGGCATTGTCATGCTGGAGGGTCATGTCTGGATGAGTCTGCAGGAAGGGTACCACATGAGGGAGGAGGAAGTCTTCCCTGTAACGCACAGCGTTGAGATTGCCTGCAATGACAAGCTCAGTCCGATGATGCTATGACACACCGCCCCAGACCACGACGGACCCTCCACCTCGATCCCGCTCCAGAGTACAGGCCTCGGTGTAACGCTCATTCCTTCGACGATAAACGCAACGTGTTTTTCAGAGTCAGTAGAAAGGCCTCTTTAGTGACCTAAGTTTTCATAACTGTGACGTTAATTGCCTACCGTCTGTAAGCGGTTTGTGTTTTAACGAACGTTCCACGTGTGCATATGTTCATTAATTGTTTATGGTTCATTGAACAAGCATGGGAAACAGTGGTTAAACCCTTTACAATGAAGATATGTGAAGGTATTTGGATTTTTACAAATGAACTTTTAAAGACAGGGTCCTGAAAAAGGGACATTTATTTTTTTGCTGAATTCATATATAGAACATTTCTGGTCCCAGTCTATCCCAGATTGTCAGGTAGGGAGCTTAGTTTAATCAGCTCAAGACACAAACAAACACCATCATATGCACGGCACAGTTCTAGACAGACTCGGGCATGTAAACCGCTTACTAGAACACTTGTTCCAAAGGCAAAGGTGACAGGTGAGTAAAGTGGCCACAATAACAAGTCACTCAGCCCTAGTTGGGATTCTGAACATATTGAGATGTTTATGTTCTAAATTCCCAGATAATCAAAATGTTCGAAGAACATTTAGTAGTGGATTTGTGACAATGTTTAAAATGAAGCATAGTTGTTTGAAATCTCATCAGGGACTCACCAGTACATCAATTCTGTTCAATTTCTTAGTCAATGTGGCAACATAATGTCTTTGGGGTAAAGAGGATATTTTGGTTCTTTGAATAATGGAGGACTAAGAATACGGCCAATAGGAGCTCTCTAAAAACAGTCCCTACACTACACCCTTGTGGTAGCATTTTACAACATATGTTCAATAACAACATGGTGACTTTAAAATGTAAAAAACATGTTATTCACAGAAAGCTGAAATTCAATAACTATTATTGGAGGTAGAATGGCTTTAATTTAGGCAGATGGTAAACAAAGATAAAGAAATAAAGGTGTCTGAAATTGGCAAATGCCACAAAAATCAAGTGAAACTGCATTTTTCTATCACAGACAAACAGCTCAGACAAGTGACATTTTTGTGCAACTCAGTCCAAAAATTCCCCAAGATCAGAATTGACTAAAAAAACATTTAAAAAAAGTGACATTTCCTTTTTAGTGTGAAACCATAAAATGAAATCTGAACAGCAGTGACAGACTACTGGACTTAATTACAGAATTAGCACATTTTGCCATGGTGCAGAGAGGAAAAACGTGAAGTTTTCTAATGCTATTCTACGCATTTTGTCATGAGGCTAAGAGCAAATTTTGACAAATAGTTTTAAAGCCAATTTCCTACAATTCCACACTTTCGCCATTGGGCAGATTTGTTTTGTTGGTATTTTATAGCGCATCTCATTTTGTTCACATTTTGCCATGAAGTTAAGATAATTTTGCAGTTTTAAACCTAATTTCCTACAATTCTACACATTTTGGTATCATATGCAACAAAAACATGGGTTAGGGGCACAGGGCACATGCCCAGTGCCTGTTCGGTAATCCGGCCCAGCTCAGTTGAGCTCACTTGATGAGTAATCCCTCTGTATTAAAGTAGAAACAACGTGGGTGTACGTACGTGTACGTCTGTGAAAACCAACCCCTAAAACCAGGGAAGATTCTCAATTGCATACTCCTCGCATCCTCTCTCCATCTCAAAACCTATTGGAGGAGCTGGTCAGAGGGAAGGGACCTCTGGCTTTCTCATTCAATGGGTTATGAGAAGAATACTAGGCGAGAAGAGGCGAGGAGTATTCAATTGAGATTCTCCTCAAGACTTCTTCCTTGTCGTCTTCAGCAGGCTCTGGGGTAAACGTTCCCCAATGTACAGATCTAGGATCAACTTCCCCTCCCACAATCCTAACCTTACCCATTTGTGGGGAAAATGCAAAATAGACCCAAGATCAGTACCTTGGGGCTACTTCACCCTACTCCGTTCAGCAGCAGCCCCCCTTGGTTTGCTTGCTGGACAACGGCCCATAGTCCTCCAGGTCTATGGTGGGTGAGGCCTCGCTCTCCGACCTCATCCTCAGGATGGACGGCAGCACCATTTCGAACAGCGTCTCAAACAACTCGTCCACGTTGGCACCCGTCTTGGCGCTCGTCTCAAAGCACATCCTCTCTGCAGGCGGGCTCAAACACTCATCCAGCGCCTTGTACCGGAGGATACGCTGGTAGAGCGCCACGGCGTCTTCCTTTCGAACCTCTCGGTTGGCCACGAGGGAGACCGTAGTAGAGGAGGCTGGAGGGATGAGGTGGCAGGCATAGTGCGGTGTGTGAACGGGGAAACCCCCCTCATAGTCTTCTTCCACATTGGGGGGGTCAGTAATGTCAGCCTTGTTGCCCACCACGGCGTAGATGCAGTCGTGATTGGCTGTGTCGGTGAGAGACAGGAAGCGCTCCTCCAGCTCGGCCAGGCTCTGCCAGTTGGTCACGTCGTAGGTAAGGATGACAGCGGACGCGCCCCGGCAGTACATGGAGCCGAGCCCGTGGAACTGCTCCCGACCTAGTAGTGAAACATTAAGCATGTTTAGATGGTTACAGAGTGTAATGAATCAAGAAGGGAGAGTGAGCTTGTCCAAGGTAGTCTGCGAAACCTCAGACTAGGAAACCTGGGTAAAACACTTGCACGCTAACAACTGCGCAAAGAAACCCATCTCTCTTGCGGGAGTCAATATGAAGTATTGTTAAATCTGCCACTGAGCAAGGTAGTGGATGTCGATTAAGGCAGTCCCCCGCACCGCTCTGATTCAGAGGGGTTGAGTTAAATGCGTTAGACACATTTCAGTTGAAGGCATCCAGTTGTACAACTGACTAGGTATCCCCCTTTCCCTTATATGCATTTATGAATGCACGGTCGCTCCACAATACATGAGCAGACAGAAACGTTTACCATATATACCCATTTGTATTATGCTGTGGGTATTCCACACACACACACAAAAGCTACTGGTTGCTGTATTGAATGGAAAAATCCAGTCACTCAAGATAAAAGGTTAACTTCAGTTTAGCTCTGTATGTAAAGTAGGCCTAACTACTGTTACAAGCACTACCTCCACCCATTCTTTCCGCACTGTAAACAAATCCGCCCCAAAATTAGACATAAAATACAAATTCAATCATTTTTTTTCTTGAAACCCTACTGTGAATTTGGAAAAAAAATATTGATGCTTGAGTCTGTCAACAAATGACGCTTGATGGGTATAGCCTAATTAGTTGCAATTAGTCTCTGTGCACTTAAAAATGCAAAAATAAAAGTAGAAATTGACACTGCACTTTCCCCATGTGCTATACTAGTACTGGAAGTAAAACATGTTATCATATAAAATACCTACCTGCGGTGTCCCAAAGCGATATGTTGTAGGGTCCCCACTGCTTTAAGTAGAACGCACCGCCGACGGTACTAATTGTATCATTGAACTTTTTATCCATGTACCTGTGTAACAGAGAGGTCTTGCCAACGTTCATGTCCCCCAATATAACCAGTTTCACGTCGGGCCTCCTCGCCCTTTTCATTTCAGGCATGGTTCTTTTCATTCTCCTCCTAGACACCCGAACAGGCGACACTATCTCAAATGTGCAATTGACTTTCATTAAAAACGTATTTGATAAAATTGTCAAAGCAATTAAGATTCCCTACTGTTCCAGTCTGTCAGGTGGCCTTCGGTTTTGACATGCATAGAACATGTGTAGGTCTAAAGCGAAAGAATGCATAGGATTTACCACACCAATCGTGCGTCAACTTCTACCCATTAGCATCCACCGCAGAATAAAAGGCATATGACTCGTTTCTACATGAACGGATATATCAATGAAATTGTGAAACAGCTTGCTCAATGATCAGAGTTCACTCAGAAAATGACGACAGGGGAAACTTGTGCGAACGACTGCTGGAAGTTTTAAAGCAGTATCTGGCCAACGAGCATGCAGGAACATCAATCAAATAACTGAGATTTGATTGGAAAATGTAAATGTACTCCACCAGCCCAAAGAGGGTTTTCCCTTTATATTTGCATGGGTGTAGCTATTGTATTTGTTGTGCTATATTTGTCTTGTGACCTTTATTTGATAACAATTAATAAACTGAGAAATCACAAAGGTTGGCATCTTTTTACTTCTATATTTCCACCCCCTCTAATGTGTGTGTGTTGATGCAATTAGTATAATGTAACAACAGAAAGTCAAACACTGAACAAAAATAGCAGGCAAAATTCACTGGACAACGTTGGAAGCAGCTTATGGTAGAAAATTGAACATTAAATTATCTGGCAACAGCTCTGGTGGATATTCCTGCAGCCAGCATGGCAATAACATGCTCCCTCAACTTGAGACATCTGTGGCATTGTTTTGGGTGACAAAACGGCACCTTTTAAAGTGTCCTTTTGTCCCCAGCACAAGGTGCACCTATATAATGACCATGCTGTTTAATCAACTGCTTAATATGTCACACCTGTCTGGTGGATGGATTATCTTGGCAAAGGTGAAATTTGAGAAAATAAGCTTTCTGTGCATATGGAAAATGTCTTTCATTTTCTATTTCAGCTCATGAAACATGGGACCAAGACTTTATATTTTTTTTTTAGTGTGTAATAATTTAAATGGCATTTTGCACAGGAATAATTTGACATTTCTGATTTCAAAAGATTTACATATTTGATAAGTCATTCCCCTGAAATACATTTTACTTTGAATCAAGTAGCTTAAGGCGAAAAATATTTAACATTAATATTTTATATACAATTCTATCAACACTTTATTGCAGACCTAAGTATAATTTTATGACAATCCCATTTATAACTATGCGATAGTATCATTTCCAATGCCAGTGATATAGTCCAACCTGCCCTATGACAAATTCCATTATACCAATCCTTCCAAAGTCTTGAGGAAACAGTCAACAACATCATAGCAGCTCCAACCCACAATTCCATGTCTCCCAGTCTTTGTGGTAGTCCTCAATCTTCATCCAAACCAGGGCATACAAAACTCAATCTAAGCTCATTCTATTTGCAATTCTGTTCTATTATTTCTTGTCCTGGCCAGCTGGCCTCTTCTGCGAAATCTCCCACGTGGAGTTGGGGCCTCTGTCCTGAATCCAGAAAAAAAAGAACAACTTGAGTCATAATGAAGGAATGTCACCCAGTTAAACCTCTTCATACTACAAACACTCAAGTCTTTCAAGCAAGTTATAACAGTATGGTTTATTTTGCAATATCAGTACATAGCTATGCAGGATGTATTTTTAGACACTAGATGGCATAAAGTGTTCAACTTCTTGGATTAGTTTTAGCCTATGGTTTTACTTTTGAGGAAAAATATTTCATGTGTTAATTTTTTTTTCCTCCATTCAAATATTACTTGCCTAAAGGAAATATGACAATGAAATGCTGAATGAGAGGTCATCCAGTGCTTCCAAAACTTTCTTTACTCATGTCATTCATATTCCATTCACCCAGCTCAATGTAACATCGATAGGTTTAGGCTACTACATGATACTTGAATTTGCCCTATACCCATCATGAGGTTGCAACAAGGTAACCTACATATGTAAGTTTATAATGTATTAACATAGGTGCACAGGCGGTTGAGGGAAAGGTGGCAGTGACATTCAATACCGCCTTGCACACTCTTGCCTGCATCTAGCGGATCTAGGGTGTACTCATAAGACCAAACATTTGTTCTGATTTGCAACCAAAACAAGGGTTTCTATTGCAGGTCGGTCCATCCCGTTTACTTACGTTTAAGAAAAGTTTTGCAACAGAATTGGCAGAAGGAATACACCCCTGATCACCCGCACACACAGTTAACTTTCATAGCAGCCACATACAAACAGCATCATCACCTTGCTCGATGTATAATTCCTTCTCGCATCTCACCTTTTCTCTTTGCTTGTGAACCTTGGTGCACAACAGCTGTCTGTGACCCAGTGAAAAAACCTCTCCAAGATAAACTTTCATAACATACCCGCTAACCACTACACACAGCCTACAATTATCACCATATTAGCTCATTTCAGTCAACATAGCTACTAGAAGTAACGCATTAGTAAACACACTACAATAAGCTTGGGTGTTATCCAGATTTTTTATACTGCTATTCTGCCATTCCGGGAATTACGCTATTACCAGTTTAGCATACAAGGGGGTGCTAAAAATACAAAAAGTCCATTGGGCGTCTATTAACAAAATGCTAACAAAATTAGCACAAGTAATTTGCACAGTTTCTCTCGTTCATTTTAGCTTGTAAATGTCCACACTTTTGATTGGTCGGATAACGTGTCAGTTAATGTTGCAAGAGCTCTGATATGTTGGGGCGGCAGGGTAGCCTAGTTGTTAGAGCGTTGGACTGGTGACCGGAAGGTTGCAAGTTCAAACCCCCGAGCTGACAAGGTACAAATCTGTCGTTCTGCCCCTGAACAGGCAGTTAACCCACTGTTCCTAGGCCGTCATTGAAAATAAGAATTTGTTCTTAACTGACTTGCCTGGTTAAATAAAGGTAAAATAAAAATAAAAATGTTGGAGGACGTCGTTATATGGAAGGGGGTGAGAACCATGAGCCTCCTAGGTTTTGCATTGAAGTCAATAAACCCAGAGGACGGAAACTAGCTGTTCTCTGGCTACACTACCTGAGAAAGTGCTGTTGAGGCTACTGTAGACCTTCATTTAAAAAAAAGGTGTTTTAATCAGTTATTTGGTGTGAAAATATTTAGTATAGATTCATCTAAAAAGGATAACTTTCTTAATGTTTCACTATTTTTATGAAACTCACTGAGTAGGATTGTCTTCCCCTTCCACCTTGGAGGAGCCTCCACTGACATACACACACACTAACCCTTATGTGCACTCCCATAGATGCAAGATCTTTCCGCAGGGTGTCGCAGGCCTTGAGGAGGGGTAACTTTTCTGAGCATGGACTTGGACTGGCATGGGTGGGCTCTCCAGGGGGCGTGTCTTGCACGGACAAAGCGAAGGCCCGCACATCGCTACGGAAACGAGCCAACTGCTCCACCACGTTCTCTAGGGTCCCCGAAGAATCAACAGAATGAGCCCCCTGAAGATGAAGAGAGGTGAGATATGGAACAAGTAAACCAGTTAGGGTTATGGTCCCTTATGGTCCTGTGTGGCTCAGGTTTGTGGATTCGATTCCCACGGCGGACCAGTACAAAAATGTATGCACTTACATAAGTGTCTGCTAAATTACTAAAATGTCAAATGTTACATAAAATGGTTATATTTAACCTGATTTTAGGCCCATAATGTTTGCCATTTTAACCACAGAAAAAAAAGTAACTCGCAACAAAAAGACAACATACTACCCCATACTACCAATAATGCTGGCATTTATATCAAAGAGATGTTGGCAATCGTTTATGGACATTTACCATTAAAATGGTGCAGACACACAATCATAAGGCCGGGATTCAATCCAATCAGTGGTAGATCCGTATAATAGTGCTTCTTGATATTTAAATTCTATTTCTGATTGAGCCGACATGCTGAATTTACTGTGAATACGGTCTTTGCGAACGAGGGAACATTGCTTTAAAAGGTGCAAAGCCCGATCGGATTGAACCCCGGTCTTAGTGGTGCGCTGAGTATTTGAGGAGATACACTCCTATTGTGCTGTCATAATGTCAGTCAACTATGTGTTATTATGAACTTTAATCTGACCTTTCTGTCCAGCAGGTCGACCCCCAGGACCTCAAAGACTTCCCTGATGTAGGCGAGGAAGGCCCCAAACACAGCTGGGCTCCTTGGTGATCTGTCAGGCTACTCAGACAAGGCACAACAAGTAACAGTGAACTATTCACCATATACAGTGGGGCAAAAAAGTATTTAGTCAGCCACCAATTGTGCAAGTTCTCCCACTTAAAAAGATGAGAGGCCTGTAATTTTCATCACAGGTACACTTCAACTATGACAGACAAAATGAGAAAAAAAATCCAGAAAATCCCATTGTAAGATTTTTAATGAATTTATTTGCAAATTATGGTTGAAAATAAGTATTTGGTCACCTACAAACAAGCAAGATTTCTGGCTCTCACAGACCTGTAACCTCTTCTTTAAGAGGCACCTCTGTCCTCCACTCGTTACCTGTATTAATGGCACCTGTTTGAACTTGTTATCAGTATAAAAGACACCTGTCCACAACCTCAAACAGTCACACTCCAAACTCCACTATGGCCAAGACCAAAGAGCTGTCAAAGGACACCAGAAACAAAAATTGTAGACCTGCACCAGGCTGGGAAGACTGAATCTGCAATAGGTAAGCAGCTTGGTTTGAAGAAATCAACTGTGGGAGCAATTATTAGGAAATGGAAGACATACAAGACCACTGATAATCTCCCTCGATCTGGGACTCCACGCAAGATCTCACCCCATGGGGTTAAAATGATCACAAGAACGGTGAGCAAAAATCCCAGAACCACACGTGAATGACCTGCAGAGAGCTGAGACCAAAGTAACAAAGCCTACCATCAGTAACACACTACGCTGCAGGGACTCAAATCCTGCAGTGCCAGACGTGTCCCCCTGCTTAAGCCAGTACATGTCTAGGCCCATCTGAAGTTTGCTAGAGAGCATTTGGATGATCCAGAAGAAGATTGGGAGAATGTCATATGGTCAGATGAAACCAAAATATAACTTTTTGGTAAAAACTCAACTCGTCGTGTTTGGAGGACAAAGAATGCTGAGTTGCATCCAAAGAACACCATACCTACTGTGAAGCATGGGGGTGGAAACATCATGCTGTGGGGCTGTTTTTCTGCAAAGGGACCAGGACGACTGATCTGTGTAAAGGAAAGAATGAATGGGGCCATGTATCTTGAGATTTTGAGTGAAAACCTCCTTCCATCAGCAACGGCATTGAAGATGAAACGTGGCTGGGTCTTTCAGCATGACAATGATCCCAAACACACCGCCCGGGTAACGAAGGGAGTGGCTTCGTAAGAAGCATTTCAAGGTCCTGGAGTGGCCTAGCCAGTCTCCAGATCTCAACCCCATAGAAAATCTTTGGAGGGAGTTGAAAGTCCGTGTTGCCCAGCAACAGCCCCAAAACATCACTGCTCTAGAGGAGATCTGCATGGAGGAATGGGCCAAAATACCAGCAACAGTGTGTGAAAACCTCGTGAAGACTTACAGAAAACGTTTATCCTCTGTCATTGCCAACAAAGGGTATACAACAAAGTATTGAGATAAACTTTTGTTATTGACCAAATACTTATTTTCCACCATAATTTGCAAATAAATTCATTAAAAATCCTACAATGTGATTTTCTGGATTTTTTTTCTCATTTTGTCTGTCATAGTTGAAGTGTACATATGATGAAAATTACAGGCCTCTCATCTTTTTAAGTGGGAGAACTTGCACAATTGGTGGCTGACTAAATACTTTTTTGCCCCACTGTATTACAAGGCATCCCCTTGTGAAACACAGGAAAATCTACATGAGAAATTGTGTCATCTTTGTAACAATTCAATGCAATGTGTGAAGGTATGACTTGTGATTATGTTACATCTTATTCAGGTTAGTTGTGTGTTGACATGCTGAGACGTTGATTTTCTTTGCCTGAAACTGTTCCTCAGAGTGGTACGCCACATTTGTCATGGTTCTCATCTTGACAGGTTACCTTAGTGATGGGCTGAAGATGGCGGTTCCCATGGTAAACAAGGCTCATGATGGCATTAACGACCCTTGGCGTATCAAAGTCATCTGCCAGTGCTCTGACAACGTTTGCTTTAGTTTCAGCTAACCTTGAAAACACAGACGCCAAGGAATTGGTGAAGGTTTATCTGCTTACCTTCTGAAGGACATGGGATGTGGTAGGACAATTAACTGTTCAACCTGACCTATGACAGTTAAACATAGATAAGTGTGTAAAATATGCCAGTAAATGTATATCCCTGACAACTGCGTCATCAGAAACGAAAATGGCAGTAATGTCTCAATGAACTGAGAATGCATGTGACGTTCCTGCACTAGAATTAATTTGTGTGTGTGTATATTCAATGCTGTACTACACTCCATATAAAGTACAATAGCAGAAAGGAGATGTAGGCCCTACCTTTCCCATAATGCCCCCTCCTCCACAGCCGGGCACTGCAGCTGGCCCCTCATGTAGGCCTGGGCATCATGGGTGAAGGCAGTAATGGTTGCCAGGGAGCTCCGAGCTTCGTTCAAGCTGGCGTCACTATAGTCGATTGCTGTGAACAACAAAAAAATGACCTCAGAGCTCAACATCACTTGAGTAAAATGAAAACCAGTTTACCATCATAAAAACAACCAAAAAGGGTTCACACCTGATCTGTATTTGGTCAGAAGGCAGAACATTCGGAATTCATTGGCAGAGTAAGATTCTAGGAAATCCTACAAGTGAGAGAGACGAATACACATGAAGTACATATTACCTCAATTAGGAAGAACGAAGACTTGTTATAAAACAAATGACCTTTACTATAGTGCAAACCCGACACCATTTAATAATGTTTATTTATTTAAAAGTCGTAATGTACTGTAGATCAACACTTTACCTTTATCGTTATATAATTATTCAAGGACTTTGACATTTTCTCAGCACTTCCTTTAAGATGTAAATGTCCTGCATAAGAAAATAAAGTCAAAGTAGAAATGCAGATATGAATCATCTCCTTTTGCCATTCTCCAACATTAGCCATGGAGGACGTAAGTAAAGCATAATCCATGTAAGTGGACATCACAGTCATGTTTATTATCTTTCAAACTAAATAATACCGACTTGGACATGTACAATAAGAAACAATCCTTTTCGTTTGCTACGGTGTGCCCTACTGAATATGATCTACGTGTCACAAGACTGTGGAGTCCTACCTGAGTGCAGGAAGTAGTTCCCCCACTGGCCACACTGGTGGTAGGCCTCACACTGGGCGATCTCATTCTCATGGTGAGGGAAGGCCAAATCGATGCCCCCAGAGTGAATGTCCAGCTGACTTCCAAACACAGAGCTGGAGACCAGAAAGGTGAAAGTAAATCTTCAGAAACTGATCTATATGCATTCCCATATACTTTCGGCCAAAGATACAGACATCAGGGGGATTATTTAACTCCATACAGTGAACGCCCAACATATAAATTACATGGTGATAATAAAATGCATATTTTATCAGATTAACAGAAGCCATGGTAGGTAGGCAAATATTTCTTGATGTGACAGAGAATAAGTTGAAAACAAAAGCAAATACATGATGATGACCTAAAATAGCCTGATTCCAGATCTGTTCGTCTTGCCAACTCAAGTGGTCATTTTCATTGGCAAGACAGCACAAGCAGATCTGGTACTATGTTAGTCCTAAATGATGAATATAGGGTTATTCTTCAATAACCAAGGGTTAGTAAAAATGAGGTTGGCACCTGGCAATGGTGGAGCATTCGATGTGCCAGCCGGGTCTTCCCTTGCCCCAGGGAGACTCCCAGGAGGGCTCCTGCGGCTTGGAAGCCTTCCACAGGGCAAAATCTCGGCTGTCCCGTTTCTCTCTGTCCCCTAGGAAACAGTATGTTAAAGCTTAGTTCCTACCCAAAACATGTATCAGTTAGTCAATCATTTCCTTGCCTGTGGTTTTGAAAAAGCATACTGTAGTCTTCCAAACACAAAGGAAGTACAATCTAAGATAGATGCCCTCAAACTCACTCAAATTATCAAGGAGGCTAGGAAACACTGTCACCACCGATAAATCCATAATAATCATCTCTCTGCGGCTGGCCATGCTTTCCTTCTGGCTACCCCAACCGCAGCCAACAGCTCCGCACCCCCTGCAGCAACTTGCCCAAGCCTCCCCAGCTTCCCCTTCACCCAAATCCAGATAGCAGATGTTCTGAAAGTGCTTCAAAACCTGGACCCGTACATATCAGCTGGGCTAGACAATCTGGACCCTCTCTTTCTAAAATTATCCGCCGCCATTGTTGCAACCCCTATTACTGGTCTGTTCAACCTCTCTTTCGTATCGCCCGAGGTTCCTAAAGATTGGAAATCTGCCGCGGTCATCCCCCTCTTCAAAAGGGGAAACACTCTAGACTAGAGGTCACCGATTATGATTTTTCAACGCCGATACCGATTATTGGGGGCCCCAAAAAGCCGATACCGATTAATTGGCCGATTTTTATTTATTTATTTGTAATAATGACAATTACAACAATACTGAATGAACACTTATTTTAACTTAATATAATACATCAATAAAATCAATTTAGCCTCAAGTAAATAATGAAACATGTTCAATTTGGTTTAAATAATGCAAAAACAAAGTGTTGGAGAAGAAAGTAAAAGTGCAATATGTGCTATGTAAGAAAGCTAATGTTTCAGTTCCTTGCTCAGAACATGAGAACATATGAAAGCTGGTGGTTCCTCTTCAATATTCCCAGGTAAGAAGTTTTAGGTTGTAGTTATTATAGGAATTATAGGACTATTTCCCTCTATACCTTAACCTTTGACTATTAGATGTTCTTATAGGCACTTTAGTATTGCCAGTGTAACAGTATAGCTTCCGTCCCTCTCCTCGCTCCTCCCTGGGCTCGTAACAGCAACACAACGACAACAGCCACCATCAAAGCAGCGTTACCCATGCAGAGCAAGGGGAACAACTACTATAAGGCTCAGAGCGAGTGACGTTTGAAACGCTATTAGCGCGCGCTAACTAGCTAGCCATTTCACTTCGGTTACACCAGCCTCATCTCGGGAGTTGATAGGCTTGAAGTCATAAACAGCGCAATGCTTGACGCACAACGAAGAGCTGCTGGAAAAACGCACGAAAGTGCTGTTTGAATGAATGTTTACGCGCCTGCTTCTGCCTACCACCGCTCAGTCAGATACTTAGATACTTGTATGCTCAGTCAGATTATATGCAACGCAGGACACACTAGATAATATCTAGTAATATCATCAACCATGTGTAGTTAACTAGTGATTATGATTGATTGTTTTTTATAAGATAAGTTTAATGCCAGCTAGCAACGTACCTTGGCTTACTGCATTCGCGCAACAGGCAGTCTCCCTGTGGAGTGCAACGAGAGAGAGGCAGGTAGTTATTGCATTGGACTAGTTAACTGTAAGGTTGCAAGATTGGATCCCCCGAGCTGACAATGTGAAAATCTGTCGTTCTGCCCCTGAACGAGGCAGTTAACCCACCGTTCCTAGGCCGTCATTGAAAATAAGAATGTGTTCTTAACTAACTTGCCTAGTTAAATAAAGGTATAAAAATCGGCGCCCAAAAATACAGATTACCGATTGTTATGAAAACTTGAAAATCGGCCCTAATTAATCGTCCATTCCGATTAATCGGTCGACCTCTACTCTAGACCCAAACTGTTACAGACCTATATCCATCCTGCCCTGCCTTTCAAAAGTCTTTGAAAAGGCAAGTGAACAATCAGATCACTGACCATTTCGAATCCCACCGTACCTTTTACGCTGTGCAATCCAGTTTCCGAGCTGGTCACAGGTGCACCTCAGCCACGTTCAAGGTACTAAACAATATCATAACCGCCATCGATAAAAGATAGTACTGTGCAGCCATCTTCATCGACCAAGGCTTTCGACAATGTCAATCACCATATTCTTATCGGCAAACTCAACAGCCTTGGTTTCTCAAATGACTGCTTTGCCTAGTTCACCAACTACTTCTCTGACAGAGTTCAGTGTGTCAAATCGGAGGGCCTGTTGTCCGGACCTCTGGCAGTCTCTATGGGGGTACCACATGGTACAATTCTCGGGCTGACCCTTTTTTCTGTATATATCAATGATATCGCTCTTGCTGTGGGTGATTCCTTGATCCACCTTTACGCAGACGACACCATTCTGTATACATCTGGCCCTTCTTTGGACACCGTGTTAACAAACCTCCGAGCTTCAATGCCAAACAACACTCCTTCCGTGGCCTCCAACTGCTCTTAAACGCTAGTAAAACTACATGCATACTATTCAACCGTTCGCTGCCCGCACCTGCCTGCCCGACTAGCATCACTACTCTGGACAGTTCTGACTTAGAATATGTGGACAAATACAAATACCTAGGTGTCTGGCTAGACTGTAAACTCTCCTTCCAGACTCAATGCCTCTTTGGCTGCCTTTCCTTCCAGTTCTCTGCTGCCAATGACTGGAACGAATTGCAAAAAAAACACACAAAAAACCCGCTGAAGTTGGAGACATATCTCCCTCACTAACTTTAAGCATCAGCTATCTGAGCAGCTCACAGATCGCTGCAGCTGTACACAGCCCATCTGTAAATAGCCCATCCATTTCTACTTGCATATCATCATCTGCACATCTATCACTCCAGTGATAATTTGCTAAATTGTAATTACTTCGCTACTATGGCCTATTTATTGTCTTACCTCCTTACTCCATTTGCACACACTGTGTATAGATTTTTCTATAGTTATTGAATGTACTTTTGTTTATCCCATGTGTAACTCTGTTATTTTTTGTCGAACTGCTTTGCTTTATCTTGGCCAGGTTGCAGTTGTAAATGAGAGCTTGTTCTCAACTGGCCTACCTGGTTAAATAAAGGTGAAATATTTATGACAAAAACATGTCACAATGAAGTGATGTAAACACGTACCAGGCTCACCAGTTGCATCTCCAGCACCCATAAGCTTGCCGTAACGGTCCCCGATGGACCCGATATCGAAATAGACGTCCCCTGCAGCAGAATGAACACCCGGAATTCAGATCCTGCAACTATTTGCAAACTGATCTTGGCTTGAGAAAGTGACAACGAGAATGTATCAACAACGACTTTTACATATAGACACACCTTGTTTTGTGGCATAGGCGTGTTCATTTCTGATGATGCCCTCAATGAAAGCCACGATTTGAGGTATATTCTCAGTGACCCTCAAGTACACAGCAGGAGGAAGAACCTTGAAAAATATAAATAAACATGCATATCTTTGCCAACATATCAAATATATGTGCAGTAATTAATGTATGCAGGGTAAGTACTATATATATACACAGCTAACAAAAGCTCAAATTTCTTCCACCCAGCAAACATTACATACTCACACACCTTCAGGGCTAACATGTCATTTTTAAATTCCTCCTCGTACATTCTGGCCAAGACTGTTGGAGATACGCTTTTCTGCAATGACATCAAAAATACAAAAATTACATCAATATCATCAGCACAACAGCATCTCAATTATAAGGGCTGCATTGGATAATAAAGCCTACCTCCAAAGCTCTCCTAATGATTTTATCATCGATGTCAGTGATGACCATGACATGAATGACATTGATGCCAAAGACCCTGGATAGAACCCTCTGGATGATGTCAAATCTGACATAGGAACTATGAGAGAGATTAAAGTTCAGCCGTTTCAGTACAGCAAAATCAATTTATGACATTTCATTTTGTATCATTGAAACTATACTTTGAGAGTGGGTTACCATGCATGCCCCAGGTGAGCATGGTCGTAGACAGTGGGTCCACAGCTATACCTGCAGTAACAGTACAAATAGTTACTACCGTCAATACCAGGTCAGCAGCAGTAGCTATATGAAATCCCATGTTTTCCATACCAAGTAGCAATTCCTTCCTGCGCCAATATCAGTGGTTCTTTCTGTTTGGTGAGGCTGTTGTAGGTCTTCAACCCCGTGTCGTATCCTGTTGGTCGAGTCCATTTCTTCCCCACCCCTGTACATGATGCACTGGGTCTGAAGATCAGTTTGCTTGGTGACACTAACGTTTGCCGAGTGTCCTTTGAGAAAGCATACCTGCTTCTTAATTTCAATAGAAGCGGCCTACATATTGTTATGCAGGGCCACATGGTTACAACTGAGTGCAAAAGAATAGGATGTACCTGGCGACGGAGCCACTCTTCCAGTCTCTCGTGTCAAGTGTGACAGACAAGTAGCTACCTAGCTTGACAGTTCTCAATAAAGCAAAGTAATGTAGATTAGCAGGCAACTCAACTGCCACTTCCAAATGTGTCGTTAAGTCCGTTGTGCCTGATCGCTACCTCGACATGCTTTAATATTTGATTGTAAAGTGCACGTGCATAAACCGAATCTTGAAAGCTGCTGTACTCGGCGTAACAAAGTTGCATCCCGTTCACAACTAGCCTTGTACTACACATCCAGATCTCGCGAGTGCTTCTTCTTCTTCTTCTTCTTCTTCTTCTTCTTCTTCTTCTATGATATAATGGTGGTCCGCAAACCAACGTTAAAGGTGTATGCCGCCACCTACTGTGCTGGAGTGTGTGGTCATTCACGGTTTATAACGTGAATGACCACACATAACTTCTAATAGACCCTTCCCCCATCCACAAAATCCTTTCCCAACCCGTCCGACCTGAATGACCCTACACTTCATACCAACCATCTCTTCAACATACTTACAAAAATATAACAACACACTTGCTGTGGACTGGGGACAGAGGAGTCACCAAGAGTTTTTTATTTTACCTTTATTTAACTAGGCAAGTCAGTTAAGAACAAATTCTTATTTTCAATGACAGCCTAGGAACAGTGGGTTAACTGCCTGTTCAGGGGCAGAACGACAGATTTGTACCTTGTCAGCTCGGGAGTTTGAACTTGCAACCTTGCGGTTGCTAGTCCACCACTCGAACCACTAGGCTACCCTGCCGCCCCAGTCTTGGTGGTTCCAAACTTCTTCCATTTAAGAATTACGGAGGCTACTGTGTTCTTGGATATCTTTAATACTGCAGAATTTATTTTATACACTTCCCCAGATCTGTGCCTCAACACAGTCCTGTCTCGGAGCTCTACAGACAATTCCTTTGACCTTATGGCTTGGTTTTTGCTCTGACATGCACTGTCAACAGTGGGACCTTATATAGGTAGGTGTGTGCCTTTCCATTTTTTTTTAAGAAAAAAATGAAAAAAATGTTACCTTTATTTAACTAGGCAAGTCAATTAAGGTCAAATGACGGCCTACACACTGTCCAAACCCAGACGACACTGGGCCAATTGTGCGCCGCCCTATGGGACTCCCAATCACCGCCGGTTGTGATACAGCCTGGATTCAAACCAGGGTGTCTGTTGTGATGCCTCTAGCACTGAAATGCAGTAACTTAGACTGCTGTGCCACTCAGGAGCCCATGTCCAATCAATTGAATTTACCATAGGTGGACACAAATCAAGATGTAGAAACATCTAAAGGATGATCAATAGAAACAGTATGCACCTGAGCTCAATTTCAAGTCTCATAGCAAAGTGTCTGAATACTTGTAAATAATCAAATCAAATGTATTTATATAGCCCTTCTTACATCAGCTGATATCTCAAAGTGCTGAACAGAAATCCAGCCTAAAACCCCAAACAGCAAGCAATGCAGGTGTAGAAGCACGGTGGATATGAAAAACTCCCTAGAAAGGCCTAAACCTAGGAAGAAACCAGGCTATGAGGGGTGGCCAGTCCTCTTCTGGCTGTGCCAGGTGGAGATTATAACAGAACATGGCCAAGATGTTCAAATGTTCATAAAGGACCAGCATGGTCAAATAATAATAATAATCACAGTAGTTGTCGAGGGTGCAACAGGTCAGCACATCAGGAGTAAATGTCAGTTGGCTTTTCATAGCCGACCATTGAAAGTATCTCTACCGCTCCTGCTGTCTCTAGAGAGTTGAAAACAGCAGGTCTGGGACAGGTAGCACGTCCGGTAGTCCTGAGGCATGGTCCTAGGGCTCAGTTCCTCAGAGAGAGAGAAAGAAAGACAGAATTAGAGAGAGCATACTTAAATTCAAACAGGACACCAGATAAGACAGGAGAAATACTCCAGGTATAACAGACTGACCCTAGCCCCCCGACACATAAACTACTGCAGCATAAATACTGGAGCCTGAGACAGGAGGGGTCAGGAGACACTGTGGCCCCATCTGATGATACCACCGGACAGGGCCAAACAGACAGGATATAACCCAGACACTTTGCCAAAGCACAGCCCCCACACCACTAGAGGGTGTAAGGTATCTGGTTTTTATTTTGAACAAATTAGCAAACATTTCTAAAAACCTGTTTTCGCTTTGTCATTATGGGGTAATGTGTCAATTGATGAGGACATTTTTTTATTTAATACATTTTATAGTAAGGCAATAACGTTAAAAAAAAGGGAAAAAGGGAAGGGATCTGAATACTTTCCGAATGCACTGTAAATACTTATTCTCAGAGTCCCATCTCTTCTGCCACACATCTTATGTTTGGCCTCACCTCTACCCAGTGGAACATTAATATCAATTATATCTCGTTTAAAGCTCTTTTGGCTAACTGGTCTACAATTTCATTCCTTCCACACCCAAATGTGCTGGGTCCCAGCAGAATCTCACTACTACACCAATTCTCTCAATTCTCCATAATAACATGAATACCTCCAATAGTAGGTCACTCCTATTCAATTTACCAGATGATAAACTATTCAATACATACAGCAAATCTGAGCATACTATAATTCTAACAGGTTGCACTTCCTCCACCCACTGGAAGGCAACTATTATCGCCAATAGTTCAACTGAGTATACTGACAGTTCATCTGTTAGTCTTCTACATATCTGCACATCAAATTCAGGAACATAAACGCCTGCTACTGTGCGCCCACATTCTGAGTACTTGGATCCACCTGTGAAAAACTTCTGATAATGTAACTGTTAACCAATTTCCCTCTATCACTGACTTGTGACCAAACGTCCCTTTTCCCTACCAAGGTTAGATCAACAACAGGATCTGGGAGTAACCATGGAGGATCATCCCCTATCACCACAGAAGGGCCAACCTCCAACTCCTTCAAACCACTCTTCTCAGCAAGCTTCCAAATGTCCAACCAAAACCACTGCCTGTCTACTAGTATATTCCCAACAGTCATCTAAACGTGTAGCAGTGGGATGCTCAACCTCACAGCTTTTCAACCTAACCCAAGGCAGCAGCTACTCTTCCTGGGGTCCAAACACACCAAAGCACCCATATTACATATAAAACAAAAGATACAACAGTGAACTGTTTGTAATGAATGAGCTAAAGATAAAACAGTACATCCCTACAGCACCACATATATCACCTGACCACACTACTGAACAGTAGTCTAGGTGCAACAATACCAGGACCTGCCTTGTTGATAGTGTTGTTAAGGCAGATAAGCGCATTATTATGGACAGACTTCTCCCCATCTTAGCTACTGTTATATCTATATATTTTGACCATGACAGTTTACCAACCAGGGTTATTCCAAGCAGTTTAGTCACCTCAACTTGCTCAATTTCCACATTATTCATTACGAGACATAGTTGAGGTTTAGGGTTTAGTGAATGATTTGTCCCAAATACAATAGTTTTAATAATATTTAGTACTAACTTATTCCTTGCTACCCATTCCAAAACTAACTGCAGCTCTTTGTTAAGTGTTGCAGTCATTTCAGTTGCTGTCGTGTATAGTGTTGAGTCATATGTAAAAGATGTACCAGGAAATGTGAATGACTCCTTTACTAATAAACAACCTGAAATGGTTTCCTGTGTTGTTTCAACAGATGTTCATCCCCAAATAAGGTCCCAATTGGTTTTGCTGTGTTTTATAATGAACTATTTCGGATATTATTAGCATGTCATGTGGTTGTATGTAGCCTTTTGTCATGTGCATAATGTGCAGCAAAGTTAACATTGCTCGTTTCACCTGATCTACGGTGGGTTACACAGTGGAGCTACACAATTAATATTCCATAGAATATTTAAGATCAATGGCAAAATTAGATGGTTGTTAAAATATCACGGCGACGTCGCTTAATTTCTCCATCTCTGCATTACATCCTGGTATTTCTCGTTGAAAACAAAGAAAACTAAATGCTTGTTTAAAAATTATATATATTTTTTTTATGAAGGTTGCCCTTTTTATTACAAGTGCAACAAAAAAAATGTCATTTTAAAAACCTGTGCTGATACTGTACATGAAGTCAGATGTGTTCTCGCTACACTGTATATACATGTTTGAGACAGACATACACTGCCGGAGGCATTCATGCATATGGTGTGGCGGATTGTGGATTGCAATCAAGTGTATGGGGTCACGACACTAACAGTACAAGTCCAGTTGATTCTACTCTGAGGAAGAGCTGCATCTCAACCTCCCCAAAATATGCCCATGCATATCACTGACCACGTTTACATGCACTCCAATATCCCATTGTTATTCGGGATACTCAAGTATTCTGTTTTGACACATATAAACATCATATCCCGTTTACAATAACCCGAAAAACCTTGAATCCCGGTTATGAGAAACCCGGATAAAATGCCTGGGATATGCTGATTTTTAGACAGGATACTGTGGCATGTAAACATCTTATCCCGTTTACAGTTGTTTTTCACAGTCTGAGTAGGCTTAGTTTCGGAAATCATGGGTGTTGATGTTTTCATCTAATTGTCAAACAAATCACTTCAGAATGTAGGCTAGCTGAGCAGTTCTATCCCCCATAATAATTTATTTCACCGATGCTCTGTACTGGACCTTGTACTCTACTGGCTTAGGCTACTTTTATCCCTAATTTAGATACATTTCTGCTTATAATTTCTGACATTTGGTAGGCCATTTATTTGTCAACTGTAGTTAGATACATGCAGGTTCTCTTCTGTCATAACTTGTTGCTCCAGAAGACTAAATAAAGAAGTGCTCCCCAGAATAATGTCTTACATCAATAGAATTAATGCATTAGTATTCTAGTTAACACTGATGAAGTTGTATTTAGTTTACGGACCGAATAAATGCAACTCCAAAACAGCTGGAAGATTGTTCCTGTACGAAATGTCCAAAGGTCTTCAGTTTGACCGGTTTCAACTAAAAGAGAGGCTGAGAAAACGATGAAACAGGTTTCTGATAATACTTCAGTTAAACTTGAGGGCATATTGTATGTGGTTTAAATACTGTCTGCTTGCATATCTGCAAGTCTGCATGTATGTATTACAATTATACACTTCAACAGTGTTTACCACTCCTGCTCTGAGGTGGGGAGAGAGGTGTAGAAGACAGAAAGGGAAAGGAGGTAAGAACAGTGGCAGACAGCATATGATTCATGAATTACAGTGCTACCCTAATATTCTCTCAGTTCATCACAATTGCGGTGTCTCCTAACCAGCCTTGGGCCCCCTGTTGGCCCGATGGTTATCATAAGAGCGGGTGAGGTGGCGATGACATGGCTGGCTTTCCTCTCTCACATCTAAACATACCTGTAGATGAGTGAGATATGTATAGAGAGAGAGCATGATTAAGCCTTGTTTTTTAAAATTCTAACACAGTCAAGTCATCATAATCAGGAGGTGAAATGCAAAACTGACCTTGGATCATTAACTCTGGTACTACATCTCTGTCTGTATTCCAATGTAAAACATCTCTTTAATAATAGTTCCTGTTGACCCGACCAAGTGACATCTCACATATGATCATGCTGTGCCCTCAGTGTCAGCCAGTTCAGATGCGGGAGGGGTTCACCAAAACAGCTGATATAACCTAGAGGATTTAGGGAGAAGGGGGAGAGGGATGAAGTGAAGAAGAGAGACTTATTGTGTGTGTGTGGTCTCACCTGGTGTCCACATTAGTGGCTGCAGAGTACTTTATACTGAAAAACAGACACATGAGGACAAACAATAGAAGATAATGTCAATAGAAGATACTGTATGTGACGCAGACTCCTATCGGAGTGTACCTGAAACATTTAAATATAGAGGGCTATGTGTCTCACCACCATGCAAATCATGACTTGGCAGCAACAGAGCAACAGATAGTCCAGTGAAAATGTCTGTGTTCATGTGGTGTAAATCTGAAAATTAGCAGCTGACATCTTAAGTTTTTTTAAATGAATGCATGTGAGACAGGTTCCATGTACAACAAGACAGATAGAAATGGAGAAAAGAACACAGAACAGTTTAATTCATTATGGCCACTTTTTCCAGCAATAAAGCTTCCACGGCCTGTTCCTCGGACAGTGAACATCTGGCAATATCAACATTTTCGACCCCTTGATCAGCTCGCTCTCTGAAAGTAATGAAAACAGCTTATTTTGTATAGATATGAAAACAATAACTGAGATATGACCATTCAATTTAAAGCAGCAGATGTCCTTTTTGGGATACGTCAGTGCTGCTTACCTGAGATGACGTCTTCGTAGGTGTGCGCTTTGACTTCCTTTGTGTCGGAAAAAAGTTGCTTTCAGAACAATTATTTTTGATTGAAAATAAAAAAGGCTTTGCTCTCGACAAAAATACACAAAATGTACCTCCATAGCATATAACAATTTGCCTGTGAATAACCACACTTTCAAACTAACGTGCTACTTTATGCAGAATTCTTGACACACAACCGAAGATGCTGCCATATCCTACCAGCACGCCCACAAGCGAGACACTCAGGAGCAGAATGATGATGCATGGAAGAGGGAAAGGAATGAGATGGGAACAACAATTTGTTGCAAGTTGGGGAGGGGGGCTCTTAGCTGAACAACAGACTATAAAACCGTTACTAAAGAATAGTCTAATAGCCGAGCTAAGTGTGGAATACATCAAACTTGCCAGTATACTTTCGGCTAACTAACTGCCCAACGTTTCCTGACTTGATTATAATCGTCATTCTTAGCTTAGCTAAATGGTATAGTCGTTGTGCTTTCTCAATGGACATTTGGGTGCTTTTGTAAATTCTCTCTGGCTATATATAGGCTGGACAATAGAACGAGTCAAAACTGGAAGAAAAAAAAACTACTTGTGTAGAAAGTATCATCCGCACCTTGATGGTGTCAACTGTGCTTATGACTCCGTAATGACAAAGTAGGGAAAAAAATAAAAACGTCTGAAAAAAACAATGGGGGGAGCTCAGCATTCCAAGGGCAAAAAGTATTTTGGGGCTAGCATGATGACAACCGAGCTAGCTGCCCAGGCTTACATAATTAGAAAGAGGAGATCCTCATGATTAAAATGGCGTCCGACTTGAAAAAAAATCGAAATATACACATTGCGAGATATTTTGTGAAATAGACAGACATGCCTATATTTCCCCCATGGAAAACAATGGGAAGACTGCAGAGTTCCAATATTATATTTTTGTTGTTTACATTTTAACTATAAAACAATGTGAGCAGGTCTCGTTGTCAACAATAGCGAAGCAGGCATTGTGACGTTCAACAATAAACTGGGAATAGGACGTTCGGAAGGCGAGTTGGTGCCACGGTGCTCAATAGAACAAATAGGAGCCGACAGGTTGAAAAATGCACTAAAGTATTTTTTTTTGTTTTTTTGCGAATACTTCAAAACGACAGCAATCAGCTGGGAAATATGGTCATATTATGAAACTGGGGTCCATGGCGGATGCAATTAACTAGTTTTTTTAATCAGAAAATAACGTTGTTAAAAATTTCATGTGTCCAGCCTATATCTACACGGATTTCAGAGCACTCTGGTCAGTGTACCAGAGTGCAGAATAATTACTTTACGAGCGCTCAACACCCGTTGAATATGGCCGGTGTCAGTAAATGTAGGAAAAAACGCGTAATTAAATTGTTTCCAGCAGCACATTTACAGTCACCAAAGCTCTGGTTAACACAAACACTGCCTTACCAGTAGAAACACCATAATATTAATTAAATTAAAAGCAAGTACCAGTCAAAAGTTTGGACACACCTACTCATTCCAGGATATTTATTTATTTTCTACATTGTAGAATAATAGTGAAGACATCAAAACTATGAAATAATACTGGCCTCCCGCATGCCCTGCATTCTGTATTACAGACATGGCCTGCTCTCCCATATGTAAGGAATTAGGCACTTTCCCATGTTTACAACAGTATGTATTGTGGACTGCACAGTATCCCAATAAACAAATAAACACATTTCGTTAAAATAAAGATTTACAAAAATACTCTTTCAAAATGCAGATGTTGATTTAGTTATGGATCCATAACGAATTCCATGGGAATAAATATAACTGATTTACAGAAATATTGGAACAAAGTTGTCTAATGAAGGCAAACAATTTAGAATCCTCCAATCCTGTAGCCTACTCCCGACAGCGCCGTATTTTCCATTCCATCCTAACAGAAACCCTTAGGGTTTCGTTTTTTCTTCTTTCTCTGAATGGAAACACCATAATATGAATCAAATTAATTTGGCCAAATTTCTTAAAATCAATCCCATATACTATGTTATTACAAGAAAGGTTTGAAATTCTCTGGTAATGCCAATACGGAATACTATCAAATGCCGGGGCGGCAGTGTAGCCTAGTGGTTAGAGCATTGGACTAGTAACCGGAAGGTTGCGAGTTCAAACCCCCGAGCTGACAAGGTACAAATCTGTCGTTCTGCCCCTGAACAGGCAGTTAACCCACTGTTCCCAGGCCGTCATTGAAAATAAGAATGTGTTCTTAACTGACTTGCCTGGTTAAATAAAGGTAAAAAAAAAAAAAAATATTAAAAAAAAAATATGCCCTCTGGTGGTCAAACTAGCAATAACGTGCAGTAACAGAAAGAATGGCTGAGAATTGAATGACGTGCCACAGAATGCCGGAGCAGTACGCAAGGTGTACCGCAGTATGACAACTTTTAAAGGAGGAACCACATATCAGGATGTTTCATCATGGACATATATACATTCTACTATTGGTTTTCGTTGCTGTAGATGTTACTTTACGTATTGGAAAAGTGTTTGTTGAACTCATGAGCTAGGGGCATGATTTTCCATGTTTGAAGCGGGCCTGTATAGGTGTATTTATTTGGGAAGACAGCTGTGCATGAATGCATCTCACCGTAGTAGGCTGCGTTTTGGTTATTTGGATCTCCATTCACCTTTAGTTTACTGTGAACTAACTTTATTGAACTGATATTTTGTTTAATAGACCTACTACTTTGTACCATTGTTTTGTTCTGTTCGCAGTTGTCTGTATTCTAAGCCAAACTGCTATTCTGTTTTTTTTTGTTGCAGGCATGAATAACTAGGCTATCACTTTCAGCATTTAGTTGGTAAGACAGCTGTGTGTGTGGCTGCATTCACAAAAACGATTTGTAATAGGTGAATTGCCCGATCTATCTTGAGGCGTATATCCATAACCAAAACGGCCTTTCTGTAGCACACTGTTCATTGTGCTGATACAGGGCAGCAGAGCTCAAATCAAACTTTATTTGCCACATGCGCCAAATACAACAAGTGCAGCCTTTACCGTGAAATGTAAATGTCAATGTAAATTGTCCGGTGGCTATTTTTATGAATTGTTCAGCAGTCTATTGGCTTGGGGGTAGAAGAAAATTACTATATGTAAAGATATAGAAAAAAAATAAAGGCTATTGAAGCAAATAGCTGCATTTCTGATTCATTCTTGTTACATATATTTTAGTACAGTCATTAAAGTGAAAAGGTGTTATTCTTATTCTATCATGAAAAATCATTCAAACTTCAAAGAAAAAAGTTAATCATTTATGTAATGGTCCCTGTTGTTAGTGTTTTTTTAGGTCAGTGTGTTATGGGTGACAATGTATGCTTTCTGAGTGAGAATTGTTGCCAGTGTTATGGTCGAATGAGCTTATTTTGAGACATGTATAAAGTGTTTTGGTGGTTTGATGCATGTTGGTAATGCAGACTGTGTGAAGAGTTTTGAAAAAGTGTCTTCAGTATTGACCGATGCTTGTTAGCAATTGAAAAAAAATCTAATAGGTGTGCCTTCTTAAAAGTTCATTTGTGGAATTTCTTTCCTTCTTAATGCGTTTGAGCCAATCAGTTGTGTTGTGACAAGGTGGGTGGGGGTATACAGAAGATAGCCCTATTTGGTAAAAGACCACGTACATATTATGGCAAGGACAGCGCAAATAAGCAAAGAGAAACGACAGTCCATAATTACTTTAAGACATGAAGGTCAGTCAATATGGAACATTTGAAGAACTTTGAAAGTTTCTTCATGTGCAGTCACAAAAGCCATCAAGCCCTATGATGAAACTGGCTCTCAGGAGGACCGCCACAGGAATGGAAGACCCAGAGTTACCTCTGCTGCAGAGGATACGTTCAATAGATTTACAGTGCCTTGCGAAAGTATTCGGCCCCCTTGAACTTTGTGACCTTTTGCCACATTTCAGGCTTCAAACATAAAGATATAAAACTGTATTTTTTTGTGAAGAATCAACAACAAGTGGGACACAACAATGAAGTGGAACGACATTTATTGGATATTTCAAACTTTTTTAACAAATCAAAAACTGAAAAATTGGGCGTGCAAAATTATTCAGCCCCTTTACCTTCAGTGCAGCAAACTCTCTCCAGAAGTTCAGTGAGGATCTCTGAAGGATCCAATGTTGACCTAAATGACTAATGATGATAAATACAATCCACCTGTGTGTAATCAAGTCTCCGTATAAATGCACCTGCACTGTGATAGTCTCAGAGGTCCGTTAAAAGCGCAGAGAGCATCATGAAGAACAAGGAACACACCAGGCAGGTCCGAGATACTGTTGTGAAGAAGTTTAAAGCCGGATTTGGATACAAAAAGATTTCCCAAGCTTTAAACATCCCAAGGAGCACTGTGCAAGCGATAATATTGAAATGGAAGGAGTATCAGACCACTGCAAATCTACCAAGACCTGGCCGTCCCTCTAAACTTTCAGCTCATACAAGGAGAAGACTGATCAAAGATGCAGCCAAGAGGCCCAGGATCACTCTGGATGAACTGCAGAGATCTACAGATTTGTATTTATTTATTTACTTATTTTACCTTTATTTAACCAGGTAGGCAAGTTGAGAACAAGTTCTCATTTACAATTGCGACCTGGCCAAGATAAAGCAAAGCAGTTCGACAGATACAACGACACAGAGTTACACACGGAGTAAAACAGACATACAGTCAATAATACAGTATAAACAAGTCTATATACAATGTGAGCAAATGAGGTGGGAAGGGAGGTAAAGGCAAAAAAAGGCCATGGTGGCAAAGTAAATACAATATAGCAAGTAAAACACTGGAATGGTAGTTTTGCAATGGAAGAATGTGCAAAATAGAAATAAAAATAATGGGGTGCAAAGGAACAAAATAAATAAATAAATAAAAATTAAATACAGTTGGGAAAGAGGTAGTTGTTTGGGCTAAATTATAGGTGGGCTATGTACAGGTGCAGTAATCTGTGAGCTGCTCTGACAGTTGGTGCTTAAAGCTAGGGAGGGAAATAAGTGTTTCCAGTTTCAGAGATTTTTGTAGTTCGTTCCAGTCATTGGCAGCAGAGAACTGGAAGGAGAGGCGGCCAAAGAAAGAATTGGTTCTGGGGGTGACTAGAGAGATATACCTGCTGGAGCGTGTGCCACAGGTGGGAGATGCTATGGTGACCAGCGAGCTAAGATAAGGGGGGACTTTGCCTAGCAGGGTCTTGTAGATGACATGGAGCCAGTGGGTTTGGCGACGAGTATGAAGCGAGGGCCAGCCAACGAGAGCGTACAGGTCGCAATGGTGGGTAGTATATGGGGCTTTGGTAACAAAACGGATTGCACTGTGATAGACTGCATCCAATTTGTTGAGTAGGGTATTGGAGGCTATTTTGTAAATGACATCGCCAAAGTCGAGGATTGGTAGGATGGTCAGTTTTACAAGGGTATGTTTGGCAGCATGAGTGAAGGATGCTTTGTTGCGAAATAGGAAGCCAATTCTAGATTTAACTTTGGATTGGAGATGTTTGATATGGGACTGGAAGGAGAGTTTACAGTCTAACCAGACACCTAAGTATTTGTAGTTGTCCACGTATTCTAAGTCAGAGCCGTCCAGAGTAGTGATGTTGGACAGGCGGGTAGGTGCAGGTAGCGATCGGTTGAAGAGCATGCATTTAGTTTTACTTGTATTTAAGAGCAATTGGAGGCCACGGAAGGAGAGTTGTATGGCATTGAAGCTTGCCTGGAGGGTTGTTAACACCGTGTCCAAAGAAGGGCCGGAAGTATACAGAATGGTGTCGTCTGCGTAGAGGTGGATCAGAGACTCACCAGCAGCAAGAGCGACCTCATTGATGTATACAGAGAAGAGAGTCGGTTCAAGAATTGAACCCTGTGGCACCCCCATAGAGACTGCCAGAGGTCCGGACAGCAGACCCTCCGATTTGACACACTGAACTCTATCAGAGAAGTAGTTGGTGAACCAGGCGAGGCAATCATTTGAGAAACCAAGGCTGTCGAGTCTGCCGATGAGGATGTGGTGATTGACAGAGTCGAAAGCCTTGGCCAGATCAATGAATACGGCTGCACAGTAATGTTTCTTATCGATGGCGGTTAAGATATCGTTTAGGACCTTGAGCGTGGCTGAGGTGCACCCATGACCAGCTCTGAAACCAGATTGCATAGCAGAGAAGGTATGGTGAGATTCGAAATGGTCGGTAATCTGTTTGTTGACTTGGCTTTCGAAGACCTTAGAAAGGCACGGTAGGATAGATATAGGTCTGTAGCAGTTTGGGTCAAGAGTGTCCCCCCCTTTGAAGAGGGGGATGACCACAGCTGCTTTCCAATCTTTGGGAATCTCAGACGACACGAAAGAGAGGTTGAACAGGCTAGTAATAGGGGTGGCAACAATTTCGGCAGATAATTTTAGAAAGAAAGGGTGCAGATTGTCTAGCCCGGCTGATTTGTAGGGGTCCAGATTTTGCAGCTCTTTCAGAACATCAGCTGAATGGATTTGGGAGAAGGAGAAATGGGGAAGGCTTGGGCGAGTTGCTGTTGGGGGTGCAGTGCTGTTGTCCGGGGTAGGAGTAGCCAGGTGGAAAGCATGGCCAGCCGTAGAAAAATGCTTATTGAAATTCTCAATTATGGTGGATTTATCAGTGGTGACAGTGTTTCCTATCTTCAGTGCAGTGGGCAGCTGGGAGGAGGTGTTCTTATTCTCCATGGACTTTACAGTGTCCCAGAACTTTTTTGAGTTAGTGTTGCAGGAAGCAAATTTCTGCTTGAAAGCTAGCCTTGGCTTTTCTAACTGCCTGTGTATAATGGTTTCTAGCTTCCCTGAACAGCTGCATATCACAGGGTGGGAGACTCTGTCCATAGGACAACAATCAGTCGTATATTGCACAAATCTGGCCTGTATGGAAGAGTGGCAAGAAGAAAGCCATTTCTTAAAGATATCCATAAAAAGTGTTGTTTAAAGTTTGCCACAAGCCACCTGGGAGACACACCAAACATGTGGAAGAAGGTGCTCTGGTCAGATGAAACCAAAATTGAACTTTTTGGCAACAATGCAAAACGTTATGTTTGGCGTAAAAGCAACACAGCTGAACACACCATCCCCACTGTCAAACATGGTGGTGGCAGCATCATGGTTTGGGCCTGCTTTTCTTCAGCAGGGACAGGGAAGATGGTTAAAATTGATGGGAAGATGGATGGAGCCAAATACAGGACCATTCTGGAAGAAAACCTGATGGAGTCTGCAAAAGACCTGAGACTGCGATGGAGATTTGTCTTCCAACAAGACAATGATCCAAAACATAAAGCAAAATCTACAATGGAATGGTTCAAAAATAAACATATCCAGGTGTTAGAATGGCCAAGTCAAAGTCCAGACCTGAATCTAATCGAGAATCTGTGGAAAGAACTGAAAACTGCTGTTCACAAATGCTCTCCATCCAACCTCACTGAGCTCGAGCTGTTTTGCAAGGAGGAATGGGGAAAAAATTCAGTCTCTCGATGTGCAAAACTGATAGAGACATACCCCAAGCGACTTACAGCTGTATTCGCAGCAAAAGGTGGCGCTACAAAGTATTAACTTAAGGGGGCTGAATAATTTTGCACGCCCAATTTTTCAGTTTTTGATTTGTTAAAAAAGTTTGAAATATCCAATAAATGTCGTTCCACTTCATGATTGTGTCCCACTTGTTGTTGATTCTTCACAAAAAAATACAGTTTTATATCTTTGTTTGAAGCCTGAAATGTGGCAAAAGGTCGCAAAGTTCAAGGGGGCCGAATACTTTCGCTAGGCACTGTACCAGGCTCAGAAATTGCAGCCCAAATAAATGCTTCATAGTGCAAATAACAGACACATCTCAACATCAACTGTTCAGAGGAGACTGTGTGAATCAGGCCTTTATGGTCAAATTGCTGCAAAGAAACCACTAAAGTATACCAATAGGAAGAACAAACTTGCTTGGGCCAAGAAACACGTGTGCAATGGACATTAGACCGTTGGAAATTTGTCCTTCGGTCTGGAGTCCAAATTTGAGATTTTTGGTTCCAACCGCTGTGTCTTTGAGAGACGCGGTATGGGTGAACGGATTATCTCTGCATGTACATTTCCCAGCGTAAAACATGGAGGTGTTATGGTGTGGGGGTGCTTTGCTGGTGACACTGTCTGTGATTTATTTAGAATTCAAGGTATACTAAACCAGCATGGCTACCAAAGCATTCTCTAGCAATACGTCATCTATGTGGATTGTGCTTAGTCCCACTATCATTTGCTTTTCAACAGGACAATGACCCAACACACCTCCAGGCTGTGTAAGGGCTATTTTACCAAGAAGATGAGTGATGGAGTGCTGCATCAGATGACCTGGTCTCCACAATCATTGAATATTGTAATAGCTTTCATTGTCTGTTTATCTGCCCCCTTAATTTATCCAACGGTTCTGACTTGTTGTACTGTAAGAACAGCCCATGTTCTGAATTCTGTTGCTGTACATTTCAAACGTGTTGAACAAATAGGCTATATTTACTACGTCCATCGTCGCTCGCTCATTAATGTCTTAATCGAAATCACGCATTTCCTATGTTTTTTTAAAAGGCAGTAAATGAAGCTGAATGAACTGTTTCGCTGCCAGACAAGGCTCCGCTGAAAGCCAGGTGTTGCGGTGGTAAGGTGCTGGGACTGCTGCTGGGACTCTAATGGGCCCTAATAGTTTGTGGGCAATGTTTGTCACCGTTATAGTACAATTCATGTATTGTTTAGTGTTGTGGCTTTGCTGTCATGCATCCCACTATTTTTGTTTGTTTGCCCCACCAAGATTTACGTGATAAAATTGACACTGCTCCTTTGTTACTTTTAGGACCACAGTCGCCCGAGTTTACTCTTCATACCGTCAGACAGATTGAGACGTACAGCTGCATCAAAGCCAAGACCGAAAAACAGCTTCTATTACCAGGCCAGTCTGATAAACCGCCGTCAATAGCCATCTACCTGGTGATGCACACTCACACAACGCTGCTGTCCCATGTTATAGACACATTGAACCACCGGTCACTTCCCGTTTCACACTGTGTATTTAAAATACTGTATCCCCAACATAGTGTATTCTAATATTTCTACTACTGTATATTGTATTTAGTTATATTGTTTATACACACCGCATATTAATTTATATACCTAATTATTGACACTTACTATAATATATCTACTGCTGTACATATCATTCTTAGTTTATCTTGTGTAAATTCCCCCAGTGTACATATGTATAGATTGTATAGATTTTGATACTGCTACAGTGATATTTCTGTTAATTGGATTCGTTCCACCGTTCTTTATTTCCTTGTGCGGTACAGACACTAAAAAGACAAAACCTATCCCCTCAGCCCTCAAATTAAGTGGACACTTCTGATGACGTATCATGACATTTGTCGAGTATACACTTGCAGAGCAAGGAAGGAAGGAATTCATTTCAAGTGGACCACCCTTGGCCGGAAATTCGTCACTGGTTTGTACCGCCCGATGATTGTGTTTTCTGACACCGGTAACTTGTGGGTGCTTTATATGCGCTACAGTCAATTATGAGTGCATATCTAAGTATATTAAATATATAATTATTAATATACGCCTACTGTATGATAGCTAGCAAATTAAATTTGCCAACTAACATTAGCCTGCCTACATCTACAATTTCCAAAAGGTAACCAAACAAAAACATATTTACTTTTTACGTAGTAAAGCAACATTTCAAACTTATTTGCATTAGGTTTTACTTACATTTACGTATGTTGACTTCTCCATTGATGTTGTTTTTAAGTTTTCGATGACTTTTCTTAGCGGATGAAAATGGTCGGAAATTGAATTATGGGGAGTTTCAGGCCAGGAGTGACTATGGTTGCAGTCCAAACACTTAAAATACCCACCCTATCCCCTCAGCCCTCAAATTAAGTGGACTCTTCTGATGACGTATCATGATGTCTGTTTTTGTTTTGTTTACATATGCCTACTGTATGATAGCTAGCAAATTAATTTGCTAACTAACAGTCTGCATAGCTGGAACTTCTGAAGAAGGAAAATGTTTTATTTCTACATTTTCCTAAAGCTAACCAAACAAAAACATTACTTTTACAAGACATGTTTGTTCCGCCATTTGCATTAGTATCACCATTTCAAATTGATTTACATTCGTTTTCACTTTACACTTGTATGTTGACTTCTCCATATTAACGTTGGAGTTAAGTTTCTGCGGACTTTTCTTAGATGTACAACCGTCGCAAATTGAATTATGGGCAGTTTCAGGCCCCGAAGTGAACATAATTGTACACTCGCAAAGCCGACTAAAAAGGAGGGCTGAAGGGCTTAAATTGCAAACTTCGCCTGATTGGCTAATCATTTGGACCACCCTCCAAGATGGCGACGGGGATTCCTCGAGGGCAAGTGGACGAGGGTGTCTTTTAAGTGTTTGGACTGCAGCCCTTGACTTTTTTTAGGCTACATTTTAAATTGTTTGATGGCATTGTTAGGAGCTAGTAATGTAAGCATTTTGTGTTATGGGTGTAAGATGGCACAGTGATGCCATCTGTTGGTAAATGTTCATTACTGTTGATGGGACTCAGTGGCGTGGAACCCATAGCAGATGACATCCTCGTAGTAGGCTGTGGGGACAGTGATGAGGAGGCAGAATGTGACCATGACGATAAGCTGCTGGCCCTGATGGTCAGATGCAGACAGCTCAAGCTAAGGCGAAGCATAAAAAAAGCTTCAGTTTAAAGAGCCAGAGGTCTGCTTTCATGGGCACATCTTGTCCTCCACCGGATTGAAGGCGGATCCTGAAAAAGTTGGGCTATCTTGGAAATGCCCTACCGATCTGACGTGAAGGGAGTGCAGCGCTTCGTCGGATTCGTCACCTACCTGGCCAAATTCCTACTGCGGCTCTCTGAAGTGTATGAGCCACTAAGGAGGCTCATGGACAAGGACACCATCTGGCATTGGCTCCCAAAACATGACGCAGCGGTGAGGGAAATAAAACAACTGGTCACCCAGACACCTGTACTGTGATACTACAATGTGTCAAAAGCTGTCACGATTCAGAGTGACTCAAGCCAGTATGGACTTGACTGTTGCCTCATGCAGGAGGGCCAGCCTGTGGCATTTGCCTCTAGGGCACTCACGCCAACAGAGCAGAACTATACCCAGATAGAGAAGGAGTGCCTCAGCATTGTGTTTGCATGCCAACGCTTCCACCACTACCTGTACGGGCGCGACAATATTACCGCAGAGACAGATCACAAGCCCCTTATTGCTATATTCAGCAAGCCTCTTCTGAATGCCCCAAAACGACTGCAGAGCATGCTACTGGCCCTACAAAACTACAAACTCAAGGTGGTGTATAAGCCAGGGCCAGAGATGTATGTGAGTGACACGCTCAGCAGGGCTACTGCATCAGGCACTCACACACGCTCCATGCATGAACAACACGCAGTGTGCAGCTTACAAACACAGCAAGTGGATGTTGAACACATCAACCAGGCTGACTACCTCAATGTTACGGACCAGCGCCTTATACAAATCAGACAGCACACAGACAGGGACGAGCAACTCCAGGCATTGAGGTCTGTGATTCTGATGGGCTGGCCCAACTGCAAGGAAGAAATTGCTTTAGCCATCAGAGAATATTGGCCAGTCAAAGAGGAGCTCAGTATTCAAAACAGAGTAATATTCAAGGTGTCAGAGAGTCGTTATTCCCCGGTCTATGCGCCCTGAGATGTTGGCGTGCGTGCAGTCAAGTCACATAGGAGGAGAGGCCTGTTACAGACAAGCACGTGACACACTGTATTGGCCAGGAATGCAGAGTGAAATCAAAGACTATGTCAGTAAATGCACAATCTGCAATGAATATGCCATTGAGCAACAGAGAGAGACGATGTCCAACGAGCTACCGATGCACCCCTGGCAGATAGTAAGTCTAGATCTCTTCCAGCACACAGTGGCAAAGACTTTCTGCTGGTAGTCGATCATTACTCAGACTTTTGGGAGATTTACCTCCTCCCTGACCTCTCAGCAGAGACAACGATCAAACGCTGCAAGGCTCAGTTTGCCCGCTATGGCCAGCCAGATAGGGTAATTGCAGACAATGGACCCCAATTCTCCAGAGTTGAGTTCCCGAAAATTTGCTGCAGGATGGGAATTTGAGCACGTCACTTCATCACCACGACACCCAAAAGCTAAATGGGAAGGCGGAGTCCGCAGTAAAAATCGCAAAGAACCTCTGCAAAAAGGCTCTGTGAAAGGGCAAAGATGCCTGGAAAGCAATCCTGCAGTGGCGCAATACCCCGACAGAAGGCATAGATAGCAGCCCGGCACAGCGCCTCATGGCACGGCGCTTAAAAGCAGCTCTGCCAGTAGCCAGCACTCTCCTGGAGCCATGTGTGGTGACAGACGTGCTGGTGAAGCTACGTCACAGAAGACAGGTCTCCAAGTTCATCTACGACAAATCAGCAAAAGACTTACCTGAGCTCAGTGTGGGTGAAACGGTGCGAATGAAGCCACTACCAGGGGACCGGACAGGCCTCTGGAGACTCGGATCCTGTGTACAGAAAGTGGCACCACGCTCCTACTTGGTCGAAGTGAATGGATCACTGTACCGTCGTAACAGGGTTGACCTTCGGATTGCTGAGCCAGCACCTACTCCGAACCCTGATGGCCAAAGGGGTCGCATGACAAAAGACAGAACCCCAGCAAGTCACATGGGGCCTGAGGCACTGGACGAAGAGCCAGGGGATCACAGGTCGGCCGCTCCCTCGCCCATCAATTCTCCCCTTAGACAGTCAGGTGACACGCCTGTGCGGGAACCCGCAGTCCTCACAGACAAGCCCCCTGTCTTTTCACGCTGCGGGCGTCTGTCCCAGCCACCAAAAATACTTAATCTGTAGGTTTCCCATCAGGGATTGTTGACAGACAGAGATAAAAGTGAAGAGAATATCAAAATGTGTTGTTGTTACCTGAGAATAAATAAATAAAAATACTAAACTGTTCATGTTGGAAATTGTTACTAGGTTTGTTTTGTTAGTGAATTGACACCTCCTGTCCTATTTTATTAAATGGAAGATGTTATGGGTGTAAGATGGCACAGTGATGCCATCTGTTGGTAAATGTTCATTACTGCAACTCTTGTGTTTTACCGGGGTGCTTGAGATACCGGATGTGTTGTGATGTACTGAACAAGACTGGTTACTCGCATCAATGCCTCTGTCTCGTCATTTAACATTCAAACATTTTGCTGCACCACTGCAAAACTGTGTACGTGACCAATATACTTTGATTTGACATGCAAATCTAGGCAAATTTCCATACCCAAATATGACAGCATTCCACACCATGATGTTGTTCTCCGATGAAGCGACACTGACTCAAGCGGATCTTGTTGCAGTCAGTCAGATGCATGAGAAAAGAAATCAATACAAAGTGACAAGGGATGGAGTGTTACAATGTATCAACATATTGTACGCAGCGCTGTAGCCAGATCACTATGCTGGTTTGTTTTAAACAGTAAACAAGCTCAATGCCTTGACACCGCCGCAACAAATCACCTTTTGAAATCCCTCACGAGTCGCCTTCTCGCTGGAGTGGACATCACTGAAGACTATGCACGCATCTTTTCGGGTCTATCATTTTTGCAGTAGTTATGTTTTGACACACGAAATTCACCCTTTTTTCCTAAAAACAAAACATGTTCTTTGTATGCCCCAAAATATGAGCGGCGATATCGCATTCTCAAAATAGATAGGAGTTCTGTATATAGTTGTCTTCCTCAAAGACAAAATCTACAATAATGTCAATCAGCGTGGCTAATATCACATATAGAGATACTACAAATGCACACCCCTATTTCTAGGTGTAAAATGGAACAGACTCAGCTGGAGGCGTGGCCTTGGAACGTGAGGGGTTGTACAAAAAGGTTGACTGCGGAGGTGACAAGGTGATGCACACAAATGCATAGCCATGTGAGTTCGAGATTGCTCTCAAGGGGTGGCATGTACTTTTAGGACTACAATTAGTATGCATGTGAAGAACAACTTGAAATAGATTTGACAAATGCATTTTGTGGTCACACCTTGTCCATCCAGGACTTCTACATCTGGTGGTGTCAGAGGAAGGTCCTACAAATTGCTAAAGACTCCAGTTACCCAAGCCATGTACTGTTGTCTGACACAGGGTGACTTCTCGAATCAACAGGCACCGAGACCGCAAGTACCCCCAAGCCATAAGACTGCTAAATAGCCAGACCATTAAATAGTCAATTAATGGGTACCCAAAATATCTGCACTGACTCCACACACACACACACACACTACACTGTCACTCCCAAACATATACCTCACACATTGAGACTAGATATGCACATACACAACACACATACTGACTTCAAACATATACACACACTCATTTGCTGCTGCTACGGTTCTTATTTTACCCTCATCTATCCGGATGCCTAGTCACTTCACCCTGCCTTCATGTACATATCTACCTCAAGTGCATCTGCACATTGACCTGGTACTCCCTATATATAGCTCCATTATTGTGTATATTATTTTATTCCTCATGTGTTAGTAACTATTTTCTTTTTAAAACTCTGGATCATTGGGAAAGGTTCGTAAGCAAGCATTTCACTGTAAAGTGTACACCAGTTTTATTTGTCGTATGTGGTCAAATTTGATTTGATTACAATAGTATCCCATGAAAGCACATCTTCAGACATGATTGAGTTTGTATTTTTAAGTCCAACACAACCCTATAATTCCCATTTAAAATAAATGCTAGTTGCAGAAGCAAGATAAGACAAGGTCATTCAAAAAAATCGTTCAAACATTTTAGCAATGTCATAGAAGCAAAAGGGAAGACATGGTCAAGTATGCAATTTGGTAACACATTTATTTCAGAAGACCCCAAAAAATGAATCTAAAAAGGACTGTCATAAGTCAGTTTACAGATTGTCTACATGATAAATACTGTTTGCAGTGCTCCAAGTACAGACAATGAACAACAAGGTAAAACAAACTCAGTAAAAACACTTTTTTGTGCCATAATAGATTTAACATAAGTGTTGGCACAGAACCTACATGCCAAACACAAGTAATTTACCCTTTTGGTCAAAAAAACAAAAAAAAAAACAGGCATCGCCGACTTATCATAACTCATAATTCTAATAACCTGCATTTTATGCAATACCATCACCAGACAAACTAGGATCAGCTTACCACAATCACATCTCTTGTGCTACAACAGACAGTAATAAAATAAGAATTTCAAATACAAAAACGACAATGCTACAGTTGAAGACAGAAGTTTACATACACAAACAAGTCATTAAAACTTGTTTTTCAACCACTCCACAAACTTCTTGTAAACAAACTATAGTTTTGGCAAGTCGGTTAGGACATCTACTTTGTGCATGACAAGTAATTTTTCTAACAATTGTTTACAGACAAGATTATTTCACTTATAATTCACTGTATCACAATTCCAGTGGGTCAGAAGTTTACATACTCTATGTTGACTGTGCCATTAAACAGCTTGGAATATTCCAGAAAATGTCATGGCTTTAGAAGCTTCTGATCATTTGAGTTAATTGGGGGTGTACCTGTGGATCTATTTCAAGGCCTACCTTTGAACTTCGTGCCTCTTGCTTGACATCATGGGAAAATCAAAAGAAATCAGCCAAGACCCCAGAAAATAAATTGTAGAAATCCACAAGTCTGATTTATCCATGGGAGCAATTTCCAAACGCCTGGAGGTACCACTTTCATCTGTACAAACAATAGTACGCAAGTTTAAACACCATGGGACCACACAGCCGTCATACCGTTCAGGAAGGAGACGCATTCTGTCTCCTAGAGGTGAACGTACTTTGGTGCAAAAAGTGCAAATCAATCTCAGAACAACAGCAAAGCACCTTGTGAAGATGCTGGAGGAAACGGGTACAAAATTATCTAGTTGTGGCCAAAAGTTTTGAGAACGACACAAATATACATTTTCACAAAGTCTGCTGCCTCAGTTTGTTTGATGGCAATTTGCATATAATCCAGAATGTTATGAAGAGTGATCAGATGAATTAAAATTAATTGCAAAGTCCCTCTTTGCCATTCAAATGAACTGAATCCCCAAAAAAACATTTCCACTGCATTTCAGCCCTGTCACAAAAGGACCAACTGACATCATGTCAGTGATTCTCTCGTTAACACAGGTGTGAGTGTTGACGAGGACAAGGCTGGAGATCATTCTGTCATGCTGATTGAGTTTGAATAAGACTGGAAGCTTCAAAAGGAGGGTGGTGCTTGGAATCATTGATCTTCCTCTGTCAAACATGGTTACTTGCGAGGAAACACGTGCCGTCATCATTGCTTTGCACAAAAAGGGCTTCACAGTCAAGGATATTGCTGCCAGTAATATTGCACCTAAATCAAGAATTTATCAGATCATCAAGAACTTCAAGGAGAGTGGTTCAACTGTTTTGAAGAAGGCTTCAGGGCGCCCAAGAAAGTCCAGCAAGCGCCAGGACCGTCTCCTAAAGTTGATTCAGCTGCGGGATATGGGCACCACCAGTACAGAGCTTGCTCAGGAATGGCAGCAGGCAGGTGTGAGTGCATCTGCACGCACAGTGAGGCGAAGACTTTTGGAGGATGTCCTGGTGTCAAGAAGGGCAGCAAAGAAGCCACGTCTCTCCAGGGAAAACATCAGGGACATACTGACATTCTGCAAAAGGTACAGGGATTGAACTGCTGAGGACTGGGGTAAAGTAATTTTCTCTGACAAATCCCCTTTCTGATTGTTTGGGGCATCCGGAAAAAAGCTTGTCCGGAGAAGACAAGGTGAGCGCTACCTTCAGTCCTGTGAACAGAAAAGTATCTTGAGACCATTCATGTGTGGGGTTGCTTCTAAGCCAAGGGAGTGGGCTCACACACAATTTTGCCTCAGAACACAGCCATGAATAAAGAATGGTACCAACACATCCTCCGAGGGCAACTTCTCCCAACCATCCAGGAACAGTTTGGTGACAAACAATGCATTTTCCAGCATGATGGCAAACCTTGCCATAAGGCAAAAGTGATAACTAAGTGGCTTGGGGAACAAAACATCAATATTTTAGGACCATCGCCAGGAAACTCCCCAGACTTTAATCCCATTGAGAACTTGTGGTCAATCCTCAAGTGGCAGGTGGACAAACAAACCCACAAATTCTGACAAACATTGATTATGCAAGAATGGACTGCCATCAGTCAGGATGTGGCCCAGAAGTTAATTGACAGCATGCCAGGGTGGATTGCAGAGGTCTTGAAAAAGAAGGGTCAACAATGCAAATATTGACTCTTTGCATCAACTTCATGTAATTGTCAATATAAGTCTTTGACACTTACAAAATGCTTGTAATTATACTTCAGTATTCCATAGTAACATCAGTGTCTAAAGACACTGAAGCAGCAAACTGTGTAAATTAATATTTGTGTCATTCTCAAAACTTTTGGCCATGACTGTATATCCACAGTAAAACAAGTCCTATATCGACATAACCTGAAAGGCCACTCGGCAAGGAAGAAGCCACTGCTCCACAACCGCCATTAAAAAAGCCAGACACAGTTTGCAACTGCAAATGGGGACAAAGATTGTACTTTTTGGAGAAATATACTCTGGTCTGATGAAACAAAAATAGAACAGTTTGACCATAATGACCACTGTTATGTTTGGAGGAAAAAGGCGGAGGCTTGCAAGCTGAAGAACACCATCCCAAATGTGGAGCACGTGGGTGGCAGCATCATGTTGTGGGGGTGCTTTTCTGCAGGAGGGACTGGTGCACTTCACAAAATAGATGGCTTCATGAGGATGAAAAATTATGTGGATATATTGAACATCTCAAGACATCAGTCAGGAAGTTAAAGCTTTGGTCGCAAATAGGCCTTCCAAATGGACAATGACCCCAAGCATACTTCCAAAGTTGTGGCAAAATTGTTTAAGGACAACAAAGTCAAGGTATTGGAGTGGCCATCACAAAGCCCTGACCTCAATCCCATAGAAAACTGGGGACAAAATTCACCCAACTTATTATGGGAAGCGTGTGGAAGGCTACCTGAAAAGTTTGACCCAAGGTAAACAATTTAAAGGCAATGCTACCAAATACTAATTGAGTGTATGTAAACTTCTGACCCACTGGGAATGTGATGAAAGAAATAAAAGTTGAAATAATTCTCTACTATTATTCTGACATCACATTTTTAAAATAAAGTGATCCTAACTGACCAAAGACAGGTCATTTTTACTAGGATTAAATGTCAGGAATTGTGAAAAACTGAGTTTAAATGTATTTGGCTAAGGTGTATGTAAACTTCCGACTTCAACTGTACTTGTTCCCTTTGGTAGATGGGCCAAAGTGTCTCTCTCTACTCCATCCCCAGTGCAACAATGATGTTATGGTAACCATTGGATTTTAAGGCAGGCTAGCGGCTCTATGCAAAGTTGTGTCACCGCTGGGGTAGGTAGATAGACTGACTACTTACTTGGGAAGGGCCAGCCTCCCCCAATTTAGGATCCGTGGTAGAGGTGCATGTCACTGAGCACGGCCTGGTCGTAACACTGCTCCACACATACCGCGTTGCTGTGCTCTTCAGCCAGGTCCTCTGCCGTGTCCCCAAAGCCATGGTAATGTCCATAGTGCAGGGTGTCTCCCAGGTCGCTGGCCATGGCCTCCCAGGAGGGTCGGTGGGACACGCAGCTGCTGGGGCTTCCCGTCAGGTGTAGCGAACCGCACATCTCGTGGGCTGAATGCCGCCGGGTCTCCTCCGCCTCCTGATTAGCTAGCCGTGATGACGACAGACTGTTTTCAGTGGAAGTAGCCAAGGCCGGCAGTCCCCATGACGTGGAGAAGCCAGTTGACAGCACAGCAGGGTTGTCCCCACTTAGGTGTTTTGGCATGTGGCCATTGGTGGAGATGGCACCGTTCTGTGGCCCATTGTTGTCGTTCGTCTGACCTGTGGTGGCTTTGGGGTCATCTGCTGTTGAAAAAAAGACATGACTAGTCATATTCAAATGTTGGATGGCACATAGAAAGAACACACTTGGCAGGTTAATGAACAGGATTTGGTAGCAACTCTCCAAACACATAAATACGAGGTAAGCAACTTGATTTTGTTTTGCAAACACATCCTTGTCCGATTCTCATGATACTTTTACAAAAATAAACCATTGAATATGGCCCAGACAATTACTTTACCCTAGACAGATGATTTCAATGTAAATAAATGCCTATTAAATTTCATCACGTCAAGGTCATCAAAAAGGTTAATAAAAATATTACTTTCGAGTATACATTCTCTATCAATGTGCCTTTCAAACACATGACAATGTACCAGAAATACATACCCCTGGCCAAACTTGATTTTGTACTTACACTAACAAAACATTAATACAACTGTCAGAATCAGAAAAAAATCTAGGTGTACTATAAACATTGGTCATTATTTCTATAACGTACAGTTGAAAGATACTGTCAGATTAATCACTACCATACCATGCAAATAAAATTGAAAATGTATTATTTGCTGAGGTTTATCAAATACAGTGGCACAGCACAAATATATTATGTTTCATTGAACTGATTAAACCACAACTGGCCAATTATATAGTACAAACAAGTTAATTTCTCATCGCTTCCCTTTGAAATTTTGAATCAGTCAGGGGAGTAAGAAGTCTACCCTTTGGCTCTTAAACAAAGGATTTACAAGGAGTTAAACCAAAGCACCAGCTTGGATCTCATTCTCTTAATTTTCTTTAGATCAAACAGGGTATGGGACAATGCTATTATACACTGCTCAAAAAAATAAAGGGAACACTTAAACAACATAATGTAACTCCAAGTCAATCACACTTCTGTGAAATCAAACTGTCCACTTAGGAAGCAACACTGACAATACATTTCACATGCTGTTGTGCAAATGGAATAGACAACAGGTGGAAATAGGCAATTAGCAAGACACCCCCAATAAAGGAGTGGTTCTGCAGGTGGCAACCATAGACCACTTCTCAGTTCCTATGCTTCCTGGCTGATGTTTTGGTCACTTTTGAATGCTGCCGGTACTTTCACTCTAGTGGTAGCATGAGACGGAGTCTACAACCCACACAAGTGGCTCATGTAGTGCAGCTCATCCAGGATGGAACATCAATGCGAGCTGTGGCAAGAAGGTTTGCTTTGTCTGTCAGTGTAGTGTCCAGAGCATGGAGGCGCTACCAGGAGACAGGCCAGTACATCAGGAGACGTGGAGGAGGCCGTAGGAGGGCAACAACCCAGCAGCAGGTCCGCTACCTCTGCCTTTGTGCAAGGAGGAGCAGGAGGAGCACTGCCAGAGCCCTGCAAAATGACCTCCAACAGGCCACAAATGTGCATGTGTCTGCTCAAACGGTCAGAAACAGACTCCATGAGGGTGGTATGAGGGCCCGACGTCCACAGGTGGGGGTTGTGCTTACAGCCAAACACCGTGCAGGACGTTTGGCATTTGCCAGAGAACACCAAGATTGGCAAATTCGCTACTGGCGCCCTGTGCTCTTCACAGATGAAAGCAGGTTCACACTGAGCACGTGACAGTCTGGAGACGCCGTGGAGAACGTTCTGCTGCCTGCAACATCCTCCAGCATGACCGGTTTGGCGGTGGGTCAGTCATGGTGTGGGGTGGCATTTCTTTGGGGGGGAACGCACAGCCCTCCATGTGCTCGCCAGAGGTAGCCTGACTGCCATTAGGTACCGAGATGAGATCCCCAGACCCCTTGTGAGACCATATGCTAGTGTGGTTGGCCCTGGGTTCCTCCTAATACAAGACAATGCTAGACCTCATGTGGCTGGAGTGTCAGCAGTTATGCTATGGACTGGCCCACCCGTTCCCCAGACCTGAATAAAATTGAGCACATCTGGGACATCATGTCTCGCTCCATCCACCAACACCACGTTGCACCACAGACTGTCCAGGAGTTGGCGGATGCTTTAGTCCAGGTCTGGGAGGAGATCCCTCAGGAGACCATTCGCCACCTCATCAGGAGCATGCCCAGGCGTTGTAGGGAGTTCATACAGGCACGGAGGCCACACACACTACTGAGCCTCATTTTGACTTGTTTTAAGGACATAATTTTGAGTGTCACTCCAAATCCAGACCGCCATGGGTTGATAAATTTGATTTCCATTGATAATTTGTGTGATTTTGTTGTCAGCACATTCAACTATGTAAAGAAAAAAGTATTTAATAAGAATATTTCATTCATTCAGATCTAGGATGTGTTATTTTAGTGTTCCCTTTATTTTTTTGAGCAGTGTAGTTGTGATTTTGTATTAGTTTCTATTAGTTCTTCAAATTTTATTTGAAATTCAGTTATGATTTTATAAAACTAAGTCTAGTCTATTTTTTCCAATATGATTTAGTTTGTGTTATGGACAGAAAGTAGCCCATGTGTGGGAAGCTAGGAGTCATTTACAGTGGGGCAAAAAAGTATTTAGTTAGCCACCAATTGTGCAAGTTCTCCCACTTAAAAAGATGAGAGAGGCCTGTAATTTTCATCATAGGTACACAACTATGACAGACAAAATGAGGAAAATAAATCCAGAAAATCACATTGTAGGATTTTTAATGAATTTATTAGCAAATTATGGTGGAAAATAAGTATTTGGTCAAAAACAAAATATTCTCAATACTTTGTTATATACCCTTTGTTGGCAATGACAGAGGTCAAACATTTTCTGTAAGTCTTCACAAGGTTTTCACACACTGTTGCTGGTATTTTGGCCCATTCCTCCATGCAGATCTCCTCTAGAGCAGTGATGTTTTGGGGCTGTTGCTGGGCAACACGGACTTTCAACTCCCTCCAAAGATTTTCTATGGGGGTGAGATCTGGAGACTGGCTAGGCAAATCCAGGACCTTGAAATGCTTCTTACGAAGCCACTCCTTCGTTGCACGGGTGGTGTGTTTGGGATCATTGTCATGCTGAAAGACCCAGCCACGTTTCATCTTCAATGCCCTTGCTGATGGTAGGCTTTGTTACTTTGGTCCCAGCTCTCTGCAGGTCATTCACTAGGTCCCTCCGTGTGGTTCTGGGATTTTTGCTCACCGTTCTTGTGATAATTTTGACCCCACGGGGTGAGATCTTGCGTGGAGCACCAGATCGAGGGAGATTATCAGTGGTCTTGTATGTCTTCCATTTCCTAATAATTGCTCCCACAGTTGATTTCTTCAAACCAAGCTGCTTACCTATTGCAGATTCCGTCTTCCCAGCCTGGTGCAGGTCTACAATTTTGTTTCTGGTGTCAGCTCTTTGGTCTTGGCCATAGTGGAGTTTGGAGTGTGACTGTTTGAGGTTGTGGACAGGTGTCTTTTATACTGATAACAAGTTCAAGCAAAGTGCCATTAATACAGGTAACAAGTGGAGGACAGAGGAGCCTCTTAAAGAAGAAGTTACAGGTCTGTGAGAGCCAGAAATCTTGCTTGTTTGTAGGTGACCAAATACTTATTTTCCACCATAATTTGCAAATAAATTCATTAAAAATCCTACAATGTGATTTTCTGGATTTTTTCCCTCATTTTGTCTGTCATAGTTGAAGTGTACCTATGATGAAAATTACAGGCCTCTCTCATCCCCACTGTATGTGTTGTTGGCCTTTTGTTGTTTTTTGGAGATTTTCACATCTTGCCACTGGGGGCAGTAATACAAGCTGAAGGTTTGGCAATGTTTAAAGGAACTTAATGTGACTTGGATTTAAAAGGATAATCGGTGTCTGATTCAAACATTTCTGCCACGCCGTTTATAGTCATGGCCAGCTCTGGGGGTTCTTGTTCATGGGTATTCTCTTGCCTGTTTGGAAAGCGTGATAGCCATGTTCGTCCCGTTGCCAGTTACAAGTAGGCTCTTCTCTGTCCTATACGTCCAATGTGCAGTCAATTACCACTCCGGTGTGTGGATGTTAAATCCAAGAGGCTGAGCAACACGTGGTGTCTTGTTGGATGGGTGAAGCAGTCAGTCTTTTCTTGCTCCAGCAGTCAACACACAGGGTTGATTTTCATGCCTCTTTTAGAATGTCCTTAACTTTGTGTTGCTGTATCCATTTGCAAAGCAATCAACACATTTACTCTAGCAGAGGCAGGAGTTATACATTTTGGGATCAAGTCCCAATGGACAAAGACGTCAATTCGACATTGATTCAACCAATGTATGCCCAGTGGGGTATTTGGTTGAATTGTCTGAGGGCTGGTTCATCACACAGTCTTGTGGACTTGCCAGACTGGAAGAATAAATTAACCAGTGTTGCTTTCATTTTTTTTTTTTTTTTACAGATTTGAATGAGGTTTCCATGTTTCTGCTCTTTTCATTCAAACTGCTAGTTGGTTGTCCTAACGTTGCCGTGCAGCTACTTGTAGCTTCTGGCTGTCTCACCTGGTCTTTAGCCTGAAATTGTTTGTATGATTCTTTGTGGGCACTGTTCAGATTAACTTTGAGATTGGTTTGGACTTCCCTTTTACCTCTGTTCCATACACACTGCTGACACTATAATAAAATGGTCCTTTCCAGCAATGTACTCAAAACAATCCCATACAGCGCTTTACCTTTTGCTGCCACCATTGCTCACCCTCAGATTTCTTCCCCGTTAGGTTGTGATAGTGATGCACAAACTAGACCTATTTGAAACATTGCCATCTACTGGCAGCATTTCTCCACCAGATTCAGAAAACTAAGTCATGCGCGCTCTGAAACATGATTTGTCGAAATGTGCTTCTTAACCCGGAAGCCAGCTGCACCAATGAGTCAGAGAAAACACCATTCAACTGACGACTGAAGTCAAGCCTGCAGGCGGCCGGCCCGCCACAAGGAGTCGATAGAGTGCAATGAGCCAAGTAAAGCCCCCCCCAGCCAAACCCTTCCCTAACCCAGACAACGCTAGGCCTAATTGTGCACCGCAGCAGTGCTTTAGACTGTCCTCCAAGTGGCACAGCAATGGTTATTTTAATTTGTTATCCAAGTAAATGATAGAAAAATACTTAAACTAAATGTTCATTATTTTAACAAAAATTGGAAAAACTATTTTGTTTACTATAATAACCTCAGTATTGACAGAAGGGAATATGGAGGGGGCAAACTTGGAATAACACTTATACCATGTAATCATTCAAAATGTACTTCATAAACACCATCTTTCAAGAAAACCTTAAATCTACAGAACACATTCATTAAAGCCTTATAGTTTCAGTCCTGGTAGCGATTCTGCCATTTGGTTGTTGCCAAAGCATAAATGGTACACAGGGATGTGGATATAGTCATATTTTCTACACAGGATTCGACTAGGGCATAACCAAATTGCAGATGACAGACTTGTGAAAAACAAATGTAATTTGATGAGGTTCATTCACACAACTACCATATTGTGGAGGCCTATCAAGAACAAGGGAAATATTTCAAACTGAACAGTAAGGAAAGGACATTTGGGTACACACGGAATGGGAAAATGCATTAATGGATTCCATGCATAAAATATGCATGTCTGGATTTGTGTGCATTCGTACATCATGAACATGAATGTGCCAGAAATGCAGAAGGTGTAGGATGAGCTGCTCAGGGATAATGAAAGTTAACATTACTAGAAGCTTAATACATTTCTGAACCATTGAACATTTTCAGATGCCTTGATCTTGACAAGATATTAAAGTCAAGATGATAACAACCTAGCTTATACATAAGCCAGTTTCACACTCTGAATCATGTGTAAGGCCACTACAAATAGGTGCAGGAGTTAGTGCAGCGGCATAGAATCTGCATGGAGACCACAGTAGAGATATCCAGCTCTTTCAGGGCTGTGGAGGGGCCAGTCCCACCTGAGACAGGGTCTGCAGACTCCATATACATGGTCTCCAGCTCCTCCCCGCAGCCATGCTGCATCCACTTGGGCAGGTCCACACCTGAGGGACGACGGACAGACAGACAGAGCGGAATAAGACATAGTTAAGGACCTACTATAAGAATGTCTACAGATCAAATTTTGTTCTCATATGGTATCTATAAGAGTTGCCGTTCAGACTTTCATGCCCACTGACTTGCCAGGCAATTACATTTTTGTAAGAGCTAGAAAGATAGTCCAACTGATTCATATCGAATCAGCACATTGGCAAAGATAAATACACACATTTGAACATTTCTCAGGCCCTGCAACAGACTAGATAGTCCCCTACCGTCTGTTCTGGCCTTCTTGATGTGATTGGGCTCCACACCGTCCAGAAGCCTCTTTCTATTGGCCAGCCCATTGAGGAGACCCTGGCTTTGGCTGAGAGAGCGGTGGCCGTTTAGCGCACCGTTGGAGTGGAAACCATTGAGCTGGTTGAGGTGGTTTTGAGCGTTGGAGAGCAGCTGGGCGCACTCCCAGAAGCCCTGGGCGTGGGCCAGGTCTGCCGCCGTCAAGCCATTAGCGTTCCTTAAGCTGCCCGGTGAGATGGGACCAAAGTTAGGAACTTCCCCAAGCTAAAGCAAGCACGTACAAGACAAGTCACACAGCCCCCTCTATATCCAACCCTGTCTGCTCTACTTCTGCTATCATTCTACATTTTATTGCACTGACTCAGTTACACTGAAACTGACCCATATCTTATCCTGAAATAACAAAACAAAAATAGACGAAGGATGGTAGAAACCAACACTGCAGTAAGAGATGATTAATGTCCATCTATGGGTTGCATTAAACGTGACAATCCAGGAAATAATTTGACTTTTCGTAGTAGTTCAGTGGATAGAGTAGGTCCAGACAGAAGAGGACCAGAGCTTCAACTAAAAAGTAACCCAAAAGTGAGTTTTTAGAGAATGCAGTCCCAAAAATATATAATTGTGAAAAAACCTTGTGCTGAAACCAATTGGTAAAAAAAGTGTTCCGTTTACATATTTTCTGGATAGCAAGGTAGACTGCGTAAAATGTCAGGATATAAGGATTCAAAGATGTAGCATTTCTCTGCTTTGAAACTCACTACAATACTCAGTTGTTGCAATTAATCATTCATTGACTCCATGGTAAGAAGAGTTAACACACGTAAGAAAACTAGCCTTTTAAGAACAGACTTGAGAATGTAGGCTACCTATTGGTGCTGGTTGACTAAACTACCAGTTAAAATAGAAGTCAACATTTCTCTGGGCCCTACCAATAACTTATGTTCAAATAGTCTTTCCAAGAGGATGCCATGTCAACAAGCTCCACGAAGTCCAGATCTTCATGTGGTTGATGATGGAAAAATATGATAATTTGCAGAGGAAGTAAGAGTGGGATCCATCGAGAAAGTGAAGACCCGGTGTGGTGTCCCTTCATTATAGACATTAGAGAAGCCAAGATCGTCAAGCTTTCTGGATATGGACAGGAGAATGTTCAAGTGAAAGGCCCTGCCGGAATGTAGATCTGCGTCAAAAATGGTATTTCAGGCATTGAATAGGCCTAGAAGTTCAGTCCATATTCATAGCTAACAAGAAGGTTAGATATTCAGAATGTCTAAGCAGGAACAGAGAAGAGACCAAAATAATGTTTAATTGAAGTTAAGGAACTATATTCCTTCACCCTAAATGAATAATGTGAAAGTAGTAAGGCTGTGTTAACACAAGCAGCCCAATACAGATTTTATTCCCATAATTGAGATGCCTGTGTAAACACAGCCTGAGACACACAGGAAAGGCATGTTGGCCAAGTGACCGTTTGGAATGGACACAGCATCAACATGGATTGTAGCATCCTCACCTTAGACCTGACCATCTCCCACTGCAGTGTGAGCTAATCCTGGTCTGAATTCATGAATGAACAAAACCCTTTAATTAGTCTCGTAACTCACTTGTATGATGGGCCTCCCAATACTATTCATTGAAGAAAGCCAATTTGTTATCAGCACGTTTATTTGTGGGACTGATCAAAATAAATTCAAAGCTCTCCCGTTCCTCTGCAGCAGACATATGGTGAGCAATCATTTTGGAATCGCAATAAATAATATATATATTTTTTTATAATCACAGTATCATATTGCAATACATACAGAATCATGAGAATTACAATACATATCATATCGGCACCTAAGTATCGTGATAATATCGTCTTATGAGATCCCTGGCAATTCCCAGCCCTACTTGGTTTCAGTGTAAACAAAATGTTTAGAGAACATTTTCCACCTGACCTAAACTGTCAGTTCCTTTGGCCCCATCTACCTCATATTTAAAAGAGGTAGCCAAAAACATTACAATATACAGTGCATTCTGGAAAATATTCAGACCCCTTGACTTATTCCACATTTTGTTACGTCACAGCCGTATTCTAAAATGATTAAATCGATTTTTCCTCAATCTACACACAACCTATAATAACAAAGCAAAAGCAGTTTCAGAATTTGTTTAAATGAATTACAAATAAAACAAATACTTTGTTTACTTAAGTATTCAGACCCTTTGCTAGGATACTCGAAAATTGCGCTCAGGTGCATCCTGTTTCCATTGATCGTACTTGATGTTTCTACAACTTGATTGGAGTCCACATGTGGTAAATTCAATTGATTTGACAGGATTTGGAAAAGCACACCTGTCTATATAAGGTCACACAGTGAACAGTGCATGTCAGAGCACATTTCTGCAGCATTGAAGGTCCATGAACACAGTGCCCTCCATCATTCTTAAATGGAAGAAGTTTGGAACCACAAAGACTCTCCCAGAGCTGTCTGCCCAGCCAAACTGAGCAATCTGGGAAGAAGGGTCTTGGTTAGGGAGGTGACCAAGAACCTGATGGTCACTGACAGAGCTCCAGAGTTCCTCTATGGAGATGGGAGAACCTTCCAGAAGGGCAACCACCTCTGAAGCACTCCACCAATCAGTCCTTTATGGTAGAGTGGCAAGACAGAAGCCACTCCTCAGTAAAAGGCACATGACAGCCCCCTTGGAGTTTGCCAAAAGGCACCTAAAAGACTCTCCGACCATAAGAAACAAGATTATCTGGTCTGATGAAACCAAGATGGAATTCTTTGGCCTGAATACCAAGCGTCATGTCTGGAGGAAACCTGGCACCATCCCTACGGTGAAGCGTGGTGGCAGAATCAAGCTGTGGGGATTTTTTTCAACGACGGGGACTGAGAAGCTAGTCAGGATCGAGGGAAAGATGAATGGCGCAATATACAGAGATCCTTAATGAAAAACTACTCTAGAGTGCTCAGTACCTCAGACTGGGGCGAAGGTGCACCTTCCAACAGGACAACAACCTTAAGCAGACAGCCAAGAGAATGCAGCAGTGGGTTCGTGACAAGTCTCTGAATGTCCTTGAGTGGCCCAGCCAGAACCCAAACTTGAACTCAATCTATCATCTCTGGAGAGACCTGAAAATAGATGTGCAGCGATGCTCCCCATCCAACCGGACAGAGCTTGAGAGAATCTGCAGAGAAGAATGGGAGAAACTCCCCAAATACAGTTGTGCCAAGCTTGCAGCATCATACCCAAGATGACTCGAGGCTGTAATCGCTGCAAAAGGTGCTTCAACAAAATACTGAGTAAAGGGGTAGAATTCTTATGTAAATGTAATCAGTTTATTTTTAATACATTTGCAAAAATGTCTATAAACCTATTTTTGCTTTGTCATTATGGTGTACTGTGTGTAGATTGATATATTTTCATCCATTTTAGAATAAGCATGTAACAAGGGGTCTGAATACTTTCAGAATGCACTGTATTTTCCACAGGTGGTAAATATCAAACTTGTTTGGCATCAGAAGGTTTGGCACTCAGAGGGCTGTGGGCAGAACATTGGTTCTGTCAGGGAAATTCTCCTGCTGGCGATAGCTTCTGAAATTACATTGAAATTAGGGAATGTTAAAAAAAACTGTCTCCTAACACTGCAGCACCAGTCAATTGTACAGGGTTGCTCATTATGGCAGCCTATATTAATGTCGAAACAGAATTTTGGGTGCATTGCAACAAAGACGAGGGACTTTACATTGAGCCCTGTGTTAGCGCGTATTTCTCTCTTCTCAAAACTATACTACCAGACGATTACAAGCACACTGCATATGCGTGCAAAAATGAGCTTGATTGCAACGAAAAACCAACAAGAATAAACTAGTGATTTAGCTGCTCTTTTGTTGTCCAGGTTCTCTATTCCCACCCATCAACGAAATAATGACCTATCAGGAGCATCGGAAACCATGGGCCTGATGAATGTAAAATACTTAAGAATATAGAAGTAGTAGTAGACTTCAAACGTTTCATCTTAAAATTGCTAAATAATGTGTGACATTTGAAATAACTTTTGACCATTTTAATTTGATAAATTAAGATATGTAACTCATCATGATTGACTTGATTTAGTTACATATTTCAAATATGCACAGTGCAGGGATATTCCCCCCCCCCCCAGTCTTGATAAGAAGTTATTATAGTTTGCAAAGTCAAATTGTAATTACTGGATTACATAAATTGGAAATGAAAAATGTACATGAGAGCACCAAAATTTGTTTTCCATTAGTATGTAGGGTAAATTACCACAGCAGATTTCAGTTGTACGGAATATTTCAGTTGTACGGAATGATTGTCAAATTGATAAATCGCTTTTAGGATGAATTTTTCCCGATGACAATAACCAGAGGGCGAAAGTCTTAATGTTGGCAGCGATCAGGACTAAAATAACCTTGGCATCTACTTTAGGGAGTAGTAAAATCAGTGGCCAATGATGGTTGTAATTGAGATCAGCTGTGCAGGAGATAATCTTGTATTAGTGCGCTGACCAATGTTCGTTGAAATAGGCCCTACAGGTCCTTTGACATAAATTTGGTCATTACTACTACTTATGGAGATTGATCATTTATGAATTCAGACAAATGCAACATAGGCCTAAGCTCTACTTTATTCCTCATCACTTGTATAACAAGCTCAAATAATGTAGTAAAATAAACAGCAAAATGCAATTAGTTGTAAGTTAGAATTTCAAGTGCACAATCATATTACATTACAAATTAAAACGAACAGATTTGCATACAGCCATTTCCCCAGTATACCCCAGCTATCCACTATATACAAATAAAATGTTTCCAAACATGATCAGATTTTTTTAACTGTCTAATAACAGACATGACTTAGTATTGGGGAGTCACCTGGAGAGTCGCTCTCAATGCCAGGCAACCTGCAAGGAAGAACCCTAACCCAACACCTTTGAATGGTCTGCTCATCTATTTTCCAATCAGTTCACCTATTTGCGTTCAAGTTGAATGGAGGTGGGTTGTAAACAAATCCATAGATCCTAATAAAAATCAGATAGGAAAGCACCATTTAGTCTTTTGTAAAAAAAAAACTTTAAAAAAGAAACCCAGTGATCATGTTTGCTTGGGCTTTCTTTCAGCGCGGGAAGAATAGGACTACTGTTTTGCCTTGCACCACTAACATCCGGATACCAGGGGACCATGAAAACAGACCAATATAGCAACAGTGTTTGCTATTAATAGAGAAGTCTGTATACACAATGTCCTATGATGGACTTGGGCCTGGTACACATTGTATGTATGCCAGTGGCTACTGTTGTCATTTAGTCTGATTATAAAATGAACAAGATGCTTATCAGGCTTCTTATAAAAAAGGATTGATCTTTTTCTAATGACATTGATTGGCTCTATGGGATTTATACCCTTTCAAGATTGGGTATTAAATTAGGCTTACTTCTCTTGTCTGGCATTGAGAGTAAGACCTGTAACAAATTTGCTAAATGCATACTAATGACTCAATTGGACTGCATTCTGCACTATTTCTGATTTGTAAATCCTGAGCTTGACCAATAATCCTATGGTTAGTTAGCAAGTATCTGAAAAAAAAAATAGATTAACAATTAGGTAAACTAAACATGCAGGTCTAGACATGACTATCATGACTGCTATCCTAGCATTAAAACCAATCACTGCAAGAAATACCTTGACAGTTTGCCAGTGTGTAGAAACCAAGCGATAGTGAGAACACTCAATGCCACAACTGTAAGATGTTCGCTGTAGCACTTGTGGCAGATTCTGCAGTGCCTATTTGGAATGCTCCCCCTTTCTGGGATTACTTGGGAAATTCAAGTTCAAATTCAATAGCTGCAAAACATCGAAACGTGCAGGGGATTTGTTTTTTAGTGACAGTACAATTTTTTTGCAATCAATTCTTAGATGGCCATTTAGCAAATGATTTCAAAAAGATCTAAATCAAATATATTAACATTCAAAACAGTGAAACAATCCTACATAAAACATGGAAACATTAATGAATCAGTTATGCTGTAATAAGTAAGCAACCTAAACCCACGCAGGAACTGCTGTCCTAACATATCTCTATATTTTCACCCCTTCACTGACTTTCCCACTAAATTCAAGAACCTGAAAGCTCATGATGTAGAAAAATATAATAATATAGCAGTCACTTAACTGTATATATATAAATTTCGGGACTATGCATTTGGTTTCTCTTGAAAATGTATCTTTAAATTAATGAGTAATTTTTGCAAAGACATGGAAGTTAAAAAGTCTAGTCAAAATCTAGCAACTATGGCACTTGGAGGATTGTTAATAAATTGATAAGAAATGACCCCAAAAATTACTGCTCTATGTCCAGGTGAATCGGGCAGTATAAATAATGGAAAGAATTGGAACGCATGGGGTAGTTAATAATAAAATATAAATAAACATTTGATGGGTACTTAGTCCTGTTTCGCATATGCACAAGTGTGTATTATACGCATGGAACTGAAATGTGTTTTTTGCATATCCCAACTCCCCCTGAGATAACCTTGGAGAATAACGTCACAGCCAGAGTCAGCCATTATCAACTGTAACCCTGGAGCAATTAGGGCCGAGTGTCTTGCTCAAGGACACGTCGATATGTTTCACCTTGTCGGCTCGGGAATTGAACTAGCAACCTTTTCGGTTACTGGCGCAACGCTCTAATAGCTAGGCTACCTACAGCCCGATGATCAAGGCACTGGCATGTACATAACTTGATTTCGGAAAAGTATATGCAAGAATTTGGAACAATGTAGAGGCCTTTGATTATTCTATGCAAAACAATTGCTCACATTTAGCTCCATCAGAGTTATACAGCAAGTAACTGCATGCTTTTCATGATCAGTAAACATCAATTGATGATGTATTTTCAGATTCGCAAGGGTAGCCTATCCATTTGGCATGTAGCTAGCTAAGATTAGGCTTTGGAAAGAGCTTGACATTGGCAAGTCCTCGTCTTAGTGAAGTTGTCAGTCGGACGACTGTCATCATCACTATAGATTGCAAGCAAATCAAACAATATTTGGACATGATAAATGAATGTTTACTGATCTTTTAAAGCATGCCATTACTTTCTGTACAACTATGATGTAGCTAAATGTGAGCAATTGTTTTGCACGGAATAATCAGAAATTTGTAGTTCTGACTATGTTCTTCAAGAGGTGATGATATTACAACCAAATAGTTAAATAAATGTTAACAATCCCTTGAAAACGTCACGCAGTTGTCAATGGTTTTGGCAGAGCTTGGAGTCTCCTTTCCCGCCAGCAGGCAAATCTAATCCTCTGCACCTTATTGTGATGTTTTATTGATAATGACATCTTCAAGATGTATAGTTGTTCAAGCAATGTTGTTTTCAGGTATGGTTGAGGAGGGTGTTATAAAAAAATGCAATGGCGTAATTTGGGTAAGGAATGTAAAGGTTTGTTCTGCTCAGAATGTTCTATTTGGAATTACGATTTATTTTAAGAGAAAAACTGAGTAATCATGTGGTCTAGGACAGAGTCATCCTACCACAAAAAAAGCTCCTTATAAAGTTCAACCTTAAACCCACGATTTGGAGAGATGTCCAATAAGATCAATATAAACGGTCTCTCCATGGACACAACGTGGAATGAATTGTGAACAAGTAAAAATCTGCCTTAATCTCCAGGCTTTGAACGAGAATAATTATGGTGTAACAAGGACATAACACTTAATAATTTTTCCATGGTGGCTTTGGTTGGTACGTGTTATCTTTGAAGTCATGATAAGGGATTCAAGAGAAATCAAAAGTTTCCATCTTTTGGAAGACACTACAGTCCTGATTGAGTGTGGTGAGGAAGGACACACTTTTGAGAGACATTATTTAAAACCTCAACTCTTATTGTGCCAAAGTTGGAGGCAATATCAACTCTGAGGTATAAACAGTTGAATAGTCTGTTTTTCATGGAAGCCGCTAATCCAGTATTTTGGCTCAATTGGCCTGGGGAAGTCAATACAGAAGCATTGCCCATTAAAATTAGAACCGATCCCTGCTACAGAAATTCATTGAGGTTTGCCAGGCTTTTGAAAGCCATAGAAATGGTGAGTTCTTATCTTATAGCCATATTCTAAATTGGTGGATGTAGAATAAATAATGGATTTAAGTTCTCGTATTGTGCCAATTCAAGTTACTTTAAAGGAATTACCATGGATCTTTAATTTTCAAAATGGTTGAAAATATCTCGAACTAATGATAATGTCAGTCTCAGATGTCATCTTCTTGAGTGACTGCAAATTAAAATAGTCTACAAAACATGAGCTTCCTTCATTTTACTAGTCACTATACATTTTACCTAAACTTTTCACGAACATAAGGACTAATATACTAGATCTTAGTAGCTGTCAAAGGCATGAAAAAGCATGGGCAATACATAATGCTATAAATATACACAGATGCAGACTACTAAGAGTTATATTATGACTTGTACCACATTTCTTACAAATCATTTTTCATTGATAGTTTTGGAAGGAAACATGGACCAAATGCACATTTCCTCATTTTCAATTATTTCATGATTAAATAATCCTTGTGGAGATTTATGAAATTGTGACAAAAACATGACAAGGAAGTGAAATCTTCATTGTGACTAATGGGCTCGACTGTGAAACTTGACAGTAAATGTGGTCAAATCAATTAGGCGAGGTGTCCAGGTACAATGCTTGTTATCAAGCTTACAAAATACTCAACACTTAAGGTGGGGTATGCCGTCTTAACACTGCATTCCTTAATACCAGCAAACATACTAAATTAGTACAGGGCCTAACTGTTTGTGCCAGCTACAAGTTCGTGCATCTGCACTAATGAAAAGTATCCGATAAGATGCAGTTTAAAGCAGATAAAAAAAACTCAACATGACAACTGAATAAGTTCAAAAGACGCCAAAGTAAACACGTACACTTCAACATTCACCTTCTGCTACCATTTCTGTCAAGCCGTCTCCGGATACAGTTTGACACATACATTGGAACTATACAGAACGCACTGCAACGCTGCAAGGCAAACGCAGCGTTCCATTGGAAATTAATGTACTTCTGGTGTACCAAAATGCACTGACGCGATTGGTGTGATCGAGGCGTTAGGCCTAGGTTAAGTTAAGATATCACATACCACTGTAGTTCCGTAACACTACATATATGCTATAGTTCTGTTGTCACATCCCTCACATGGTGAGATAATTATTAGATGGCACTAGCAAGGAAAGGGAGAAATCCAGACTCCGTATAAGCCACGAGGAAATGTGCATTTGCCCTATGCCCTGCTAAGAGAAGTACATTAACTCTAAATAGTATATTTCTAGTATACATTTACATCAGACATTTTAAAACGCATTCAGTTAGCATAAACGTACATTATTTAACATTACCGAGTTATAAAAGACAATGAAACGTAAACATTGAAATAACCAATACAGCAGCAGACTTATTGATGAGGAACACCACCAACAAACATTCTCCAAAAGCCATTTGTATCGCACAAACGGCAGTAGACAACTGGGACAAAAAGTCAACTACAATAAGTATGAGTGTGGTTGTGGTGGCAGATTTGAATTCAAGACCATAATTTGGAGTGGTTGAAGTGGATGGCACATGGTAATGATACAGTGCAGCGAGGGAGAGTATTCCTGAGAAGGTTGGGAACTGACTAATTGGCACTGCCATCACCAACTAAGCTGTTTTTTAATAAATCACACAGAAACAACTTCCTCATCAACCCCTCGGGAAAGGGGCTTTATCATGAGTCACCTTATGGACACAGAGGATTTGGATGTCACCCACCGAAATGCAAATGAGCTTATGGAGCAGCCTAACAGCCAAATCCTTACAAAGCTCCATTTGCTGCAGAAGCAACCCGAACGAATCATCAGCCTGTTCAGGCCTTTCATTACAGAGCCATCTGGCACCTGCGCTGTGACAATTGTGTCAATTAGTGATTACATTCAAAAAGAGAAGTAGGTCACTCAGAAATGACCAGATTTATCATTAGTTTCTGCCATGTTTGTACTGATTTGGTTCAGAAAATAATTTGAGCAAGCATGCTTGTAAAGACACCCTACTGGCACAAACATTTTCTACAACACAACCCAGCACAGAAGTGGCACAAAGACAATCATTGAGCAATACGGGGTGCCAAATTCACGCAGCTAAATTGCCTTGACTTCAAGGGAGGGGGGGGGGGGGGGGGGGCAGAATGGAGGCCATCTGGTGGAGTTCCCCTTTCAACAATAATGTTGTTGCTGTGGTAACAAAGTATTGTGTGGTACAGTTTGGTGTAAACGGGCACAGCGAGGTGGGGGACTTACTCCGGTTTAGCACCCTGTATCAAGAGGGCGTTGACACACTCCATACTACCAGCCCGGGCTGCCTTGTGGATAGGGGTCTCACCTACATAGTCCTGGAACAAGACAAGGCAAAAACATATCACTATACAAAGTGATAGAGAATCATAATCATGCTCTCAACCAGTACAATGGGGAGAATGGAAAAACATTATTGCTTGCAATATATCAATATACAAGGCATTGTTATACATTTTAGTAATTTAGCAGACGACTTACAGGAGCAATTAGGATTAAGTACCTTGCTCAAGGGCACATTCACAGATTTTTCACCTCGTCGTCTCAGGGATTCAAACCAGCGACCAACGCTCTTAACCACTAGGCTATTAACCAACTGCCGCTTATGTTGATATTGGCCACTCATAAATAAGGCTCTAAGTGTCTGCTGAAAGGGGCCATTATCTGTGTGGCATGCTCCAACAGTTGAGCACAGCAGCAACAGTCCTCCAGAGAGACTAATCACAGAGAGAGGCTGTGAAAAGGTGTCTGCTGCCAACAGAGACAGTGGGCACTGGAGACAGCCGCTGAACTCCTCACCCAGCTCTCCGGCACCCCCTCGAGCCAAGGAGAACCGACACATTGCACTCTAGCCAGCAAATCCGCCCTCCAGCTACCATCCCGTTCTGCTCCATGCAGCCAGAATGTAAGTCAGGCTGCACAATTTCACTGTTAGTGAACAGTTAAGGATGGTGAAGGGATAAGGGGCTCTGTGTGTATGTATTAGGGATGTAACATTCACGGATATGCATCTGTCCCTGATTCAAATGTTTAAGATATGATTGCATGGTTCGGCGGACCCCAAACTGATCCAAATTAAGCTTGCGGTGGTCCAAAAATCAACAACTGTTGCTCATTACTTTTTCTACCTTCCGTAAATACCTAATCTTTTGTGACAACTGATGCGTTTTTCACCTTCAGTGCCAAACTAAGCATGTTACTGTGTTGACAGTCATTGATCTACAAGTCATTTTGCATACCGAACAACCCCAGGGAATGTCATTAGCCTAGTCAAACTGTGCCCAGCTTAGCGAGCTATCCAATGTGAAGTACATGGCCTGTTCCTGATCTTGCACATCTGGGTGGCACCTTCAACATTCAAACACAAAAATGGCTAGATATTAGGCTTTATTAGTTGAGTGACACCCTATGTAATTTGCTAGGTGGTTGTTGTCTATGCGCTGTGAAATTGTTTTAGCATAATAAAAGTAAGCTACTGGAGACAACCCTCAGCTGGCTATACCTGCTGAACAGGGGGGCTTACAATAGTTTTTATTTTAATTGTTATATTGTTTTATAGGTTCACCAATAGTTCTGGTAGTTTTGCTTCAAACAATCAGGGTGTATGGTCATTTTTAGATACACAGGGTAAAGTTGATCATTTCTTAACTAGGACAGGATTCACTTGCTGGGTTTTTCACACTCAACAGGTTCCTGTGTGTATCAAAAATGGTCCACCTCCCAAAGGACATCCAGCCAACTTGACACAACTGTGGGAAGCTTTGGAGACAACATGGGCCAGCTTTCGACACCCTGTAGAGTCGATGCCCTGATGTGTTGAGGCTGTTCTGAGGGCAAAGAGAGGGGGGAGGGTGTACAACTCAATAGTAGGAAGGTTTTCCTAATGTTTGGTATATTCAGTATACATCGAATGGAAAATGAATGCGTTTATGTAACAAATATTAGTGCATCGAATCATATCGCAGTAAACGGAATCGTACCGAATCGTTTCAAACTAAAACTTACCATTCCTGAATCGTTTCGGAGCCATGTATCCAGAAGCGTATCAAATCGTCTTAAAAGGGAACGATGCACATCCCTACTATTTATTTATGTGTGTATGTTTGTTGCAGGCCAGTGTAGCTATGCTCCCCCATAGCTCTGAGGCATCACAATCTTCTCCTACTTACCCCCATTACATTGGATCAGACTGCTGAACTTGACCCATAAAACCTCTAAATGTCACAGTGGAGAGAGCCAGGTGGAAAGGATGAAGCAGTAGAGTGTTATGCAATCATGACCTCCTAATCTGAATTCCCGAGCAGAGCTTCCCTGGCTGCTTCCTTTAGGTGCTTAAAAAAAAAAAAGTAGTCACAGACAAACAGTAGCACCGGCAGGCCGGGGCAGACCCTATTTGAGCTGTGGTCATGACACGGCTGCCTGCCTGTTGGCTCTATGCTGTGACTCCGAGGCCATACATAGTCTCTAGTCAAACAGTCTGGTGTGACATGAAGAGACAGTCTCAGATAAATCGACACACAGCATGAACTATAGCTCTGTCTCCCAGAAAGCCTGATCCCTAGATAGTAGAATAATTCTGGCCTACATGGGCCGCATGGCAAAGATAGACGACATAGGTTTGACTCACTTTTGCAAACAGGGAAAGTACTTGTAGTCTGTCTTGTTATTTGGTCTATCCAGTCATAAGTGCCATTGTCTTGTAACCTGTAAGACTGAGACCCACCTGTCTGTTGATGTCGGCCCCTGCCTGCAACAGCCACAGCACACACTCTGGGTGGCCTCCAAAAGCCGCGATGTGTGCGGGGGTCTGGGCAAACCTCGTCGTCATGGCGTTCACCTTGCAGCCCACCTGCACCAGGCACATTACACACTCCAACTGTAAAGAAAGTGAGAGTGAGTCAACATACTGTAGTTGACCAATCACAAAAGCTTTTCTGTTGAGAGCAGAGTTAATGATTGACAAGACACACAGCCATTACGCAAATCACAGTGGGATTATCACTACAGACTGTTGTATTCAAAGCTCTGTCATTACAGAAACCAAACCACAGCAAAGAAAATGTGTTTGAGGTAAACCCCAAAGGCACACTAACCAACCAGTGGCATCTTTATTAGGGCCTGGACAATACCAGTATCGCAATATTGTTTTCATGCCAAAAAATGACAACACGTAGAGCAAACTCTTCCGTGCTTTTACATCTACATTGCTTGCGGTTTGGGGTTTTAGGCTGGGTTTCTGTACAGCACTTTGTGACATCAGCTGATGTAAGAAGGGCTTTATAAATACATTTGATTGATTCAGTCCTTTAAAAACCTGCTGTATGTCAAATAGTGTGCGTATAGCTTGGAAAATGTGACTCTGGATGACAACATAAATTGTTTGTTTCCAACATTAGGGCTGTTTTCCTAAAGCAGTTCAATACACTACGTGTTTTGTTTCCTTGCCGCGATAGTAATGAGTATCGCGATACTGGCATTATCCCAACCCTAATCTTGTTGGTCTCCTTTTTTTCCCCCTGTATTGAGCTTCTTGTACCGAAGAGGACACCTAAGCCCATATATGGTCACAGTATAGGGGCTTCAACTCCCACTGACTTATGTTCAGGCCAGCCTCTGTGTGGGAAGAGTGGGCACACCCAGCCTAAGCAGTTTTGGCGGGACACACTGCAGTTTTCCTGGCAAACAAAGACACTTTAACCCCACCATATCAAATAATGTTGTCTGGGAGGACCTGTAGCCTAATAGCTCTGCAACAAAGACCAGGCCATGAGTCATAGTTGATATTCTACTGAAGTCCCACTTCAAGACAGGGCTTGGTAAATACAGTACATGTAGTTTAAAAACATGATCCAAGCAGCTGTTCAAAATGTGTATGCCTGACTGGCTTAACTAAACAATCTCTCTCCCTCCTGTCAAACGTGCATCTCTAGATTGAGAAGTGCCGATATGATTAAGATAAAATGCAGATACGATAGTTCGGATGGCCATGCTGTGGACATGGGGCAGAGAACGCTGCGGTTTAATTTGTTGTTTCGGCTTAGGGCACAATAGTAACTAATAACTGCCTCATTCCTTTCCTCTTCTGCCCTATTCCTTCTCCAACATCTGTGGAACTTTCTCCAAACCACCTCACTCAGGGGAACCTTGCCAGTGACACACACAGAGCTCTAGTGACCAATTTGGTTGCATATGCGACAAAATATACATAATGTATTCGGAAAGAATTCAGATCCCTTGACTTTTCCCACATTGTTACAGCCTTATTCTAAAATTGATTAAATTGTTCTATCAATCGACACACAACACCCCATAATGACGAGGTAAAACCAGTTTTCGAAATGTTCGCTAATTTATTAAAATTAAAAAACAGAAACCTCACATTTACATAAGTGTTCAGTACTTTGAAGCACCTTTGGCAGCAATTACAGCCTCGAGTCTTCTTGGGTATGACGCTACAAGCTTGGCACACCTGTATTTGGAGAGTTTCTCCCATTCTTCTCTGCAGATCCTCTCAAACTCTGTCAGGTTGGATGGGAAGCGGCGCTGCACAGCTATTTTCAAGTCTCTCCAGAGATGTTCAATTGGATTCAAGTCCAGGCTCTGGCTGGGGCACTCAAGGACATTCAGAGACATGTCCCAAAGCCACTCCTGCGTTGTCTTGGCTGTGTGCTCAGGGTCCTAGTTCTGTTGGAAGATGAACCTTCACTCTGGAGCAGGTTTTCATCAAGGATCTCTCTGTACATTGCTCTGTTCAGCTTTCACTTGATCCTGACTAGTTTCCCAGTCTCTGCCGGTGAAAAACAACACGACAGCATGGGGCTGCCACGACCATGCTTCACTGAATGGATTGTGCCAGGTTTCCTCCAGCTGTGACACTTGGCATTCAGGCCAAAGAGATCAATCTTGGTTTCATCACACCAGATAATCTTGTTTCTCATGGTCTGAGTGTCTTTAGGTTCCTTTTGGCAAACTCCAAGCAGGCTGTCATGTGCCTTTTACTGAGGAGTGGCTTCCATCTGGCCACTCTACCATAAAGGCCTGATTGGTGGAGTGCTGCAGAGATGAGTACCTTCCAGAAAGACAACCATCTCCACAGAGGAACTCTGGAGCTCTGTCAGTGACCATCGGGTTCTTGGTCACCTCCCTGAGCAAAGCCCTCCTCCGATTGCTCAGTTTGGCCGGGCGGCCTTCTCTAGGAAGAGTGTTGGTGTTTCCAAATTTCTTCCATTTAAGAATGATGGAGGCCACTGTATTCTTGGAGATCTTCAATGCTGCAGAAATGTTTTGGTACCCTTCCCCAGATCTGTGCCTCGACACAATCCTGTCCTGTGACAATTCCTTCGACATGCACTGTCAACTGTGGGACCTTATATAGACAGGTGTGTGCCTGTCCAAATCATGTCCAATTAATTTAATTTAGCACAGGTGGACTCCAATCAAGTTGTAGAAACATCAAGGGTGATCAATGGAAACAGTATGCACCTGAGCTCAATTTCAAGTCTCCTAGCAAAGGGTCGGAATACTTATTTAAGGTATTTATGTTTAATAGATTGGGAAAACATATTTTTTTCATCTGTTTACGCTTTGTCATTATGGTGTATTATGTGTAGAATGAGTCAAATTCAATTTAATCAATTTCAGAATAAGGCTAACATAACAAAATGTGGAAAAAGTCAAGGGGTCTGAATACTTTCCCAAGGCACTGTACTTCAAGGATTTTGTCAATTAGGCCCTTTACTTCCTCAGAGTCCGATGACCTTGTGGATACCATTTGTCTCCATGTCCAGTATGAAGGAAGTTAGAGGTAGTTTTGCATGCTAGCAGAGACTTCCAGGCATTGCACTAGCCAATGCTCACAAAATGACCTCTACCTTCCTTCATACTGGAAACAGACATAAAAATGGTAGCTACAAGTTCATCTGACTCTGGGAAAGTAGATAAATGCCCTCCTTGCCAAAATCCCGAACCATCCCTTTAAAAAGATCTGACCCATATCACCAGCGCAATGTTTTTTTTCTTCCTGTCGAGGATTGTGGGCATGCATTTTATATTGAGTGAGCTCTATTACGCTGGCCCAGGTTGAACCAAGCAATGGCCCGTCACGTCACTGAGCGAAAGCAGGGAGGGAGGAGCGCCATTCACAAATCAAACAGAAATCTGCACCGCTCGGTCATATTGTCAACAAGGCAGCATGGTGCATCGTCCATAAACATGCATCTATTGTCCATTAAATAAATGTTTGAAACCTCAAAACTAGTTGTCATTGAAATGGGCGATACAGCGGTTTTTTCAAAATGAATCACTTTTCCATATGAAAACAGAATCCTACTCATCACTTAATTACGCAGTGGTGGAAAAAGCACCCAATCATCATAGTTGAGTCAAAGTAAAGAGAACTTAATTAGAAAATTACTCAATTATGTCACCCAGTAAAATACTACTTGAGTAAAAGTCTAAAAGTAATTGTGAAAATATACTTTGTCAGAAATAAAAGTATACATTTTAAGTTCCTCATATTAAGCAAACCAGACGACACCTTATTTTTATTTTTTTTGCGGATAGCCAGGGGCACAAGCCAACATAATTTACAAACTAAGCATGTGTGTTTAGTGAGTCCGCCAGATCAGATTCAGTAGGTTAGACCAGGGATGATCTATAGATAAGTTTAACAAATTAGAGCATTCATGTCCTGCTAAGCATTCAAAATGTAATAAGTACTTTTGGGTGTCAGGGAAAATGTATGGAGTAAAATACCTTATTTTCTTTAGGAATGTAGAAGTTAGTTGTTAAATATAAATAGTAGAGTACAGATACCCCCAAAAACTACTTAAGTATCATTTAAGTATTTTGAAACCACTGTAATAATTCCCTTTTGTTTTGAGCAGACACCATAGGCCAGAGCATGGCACCTGGCTCACCCCCAGCAGGCAGCCCGGTTCTAAAACAAATGCAATCACATTTCACCCGGCTCAAATTCTTCCCACGGGGGTAACCCGGCCAGAAAAACAACCCCCTTTATTCATAAACCATGTCACAGGTTGTTCTAAAGCTAATTGCTGGCAAGTTTAACCATGTGTTTTACACATTGTTCAGTCATGTTTGTTACCTCATTAGCTAGCTAACAACCTGGTAACATTACCAGTATATCCCTACATTTGGGGGGCACAAAAAGAAAGGAAAAGCTTCTTCAGGAGATCTAGCATGTTGTCATCAGAAACTTGACTTCTTAAAGACACCGTGTAAATGTTCTAGAATGTATTGCAATAGAAAAATTGTGATTTTACATGAAATATGAAACCTCATATTACACATTACTGTTTAATTTTTAAAAATGTAGCTTTTACACAGTTAAATATTGTTTTTCTTGGGCACAGTATGTGCTCCAGATGTAGCTAGAATTCATATAGGCTATATCTCAACCGATACAAATACAAATCTGGTGCTCCTAAATGTAATGTTGCGTTCTTAACTTCTTAAAGTTGTGAGTACCAGTGCTCTCAGTTGGGAGCCTGTCAGTACATTTCAATTAAACAAGTCAAAAGTTTGAAAGATATTGGGGGGGGGGGGGGGGTTACGTAATGTTTTTATGGGATATACTTGTAAAACAAAGTTTGAATAAAGCAATGCCGCAGTCATGCAAGACTTTTGAGAAAATGGTTGTTCCATGAGCACAGCACAGTATGCAGAGCAGGTACGTGCAAGTTGTTTCAACTGTAGATATTGTTGGCGGGTTGTTTGCCATTGGCCCATGCACAGCCAATAGAAAACGATGCAGTTCTTTATAAAATATTGGACATTTCCTGAAATAAACTGACAGGAAGGGAAGACTAGCTACTTTCTCGGGAAGACTAACGTTAGCGCTATGGCCCAACTGAAATACTGACAACTAGGCTTCAACAGCAGCCCGAATGCACTATTAGGACAATCAATGTCGATTCACACAATCTTTGCTTTCAGGTGTGAACGCACGCACGTTTCACGACATTAGGTGATAACATTTGATTTCACATTATGGAGATGAACAATGAGAAAATATTAGAAAACATTATGAGTGTTGAGACAAATTACGTAAATCGCTGTTCAGCTAGACAGCTTGCTACATTGTAACGTTTTAGATACTTAAATAAATGGTATGTATATTTGTATCAATGTATCGGATTAGCATCACAAATCGGAAAATCTAACTATGTCAGTTCTTTCGAAAATAGCATTTCTTACTAGATTTACGCCTGCTAACAATGTGACAATATGAATAATCTATCTCTATTAGTTTTAGAATGTTTGCAAGCTACCTTTCCAAAATGTGCTGCCCAATGAATGGGACTCCAGCCATAGACGGAGTCTTCCGTGATGAGGTCTGCTTGGTTTGTGGTGCACTGAAGAAGCGAACACAAAGCAACAACGTCTCCATCCCTGCAAGCCCGGTGGAGAGGGTAACGAATGTTCAGCACCTCGTCGTTTGAAAATCCAGACTCTACGCTGACGGACATGGTTGCGATACAGTGTGTACAGATGTTTGGGAGAAAAGTAGCCGTATCAAGTTGCCTTAGTCGCCAAGAATTTAACCCGCTTCGCACGCCCCTACATGAACATGCACAAGTGATACACAAAGGAAAGGAAGAGATGAGAGCTCGCGCTTTCAACTTGGCGCGAATCGCAAAACACGGACTGTTTTTTCTTGGCTGCTTGGTTCTATCAAAACCCGTCGTGGAGTCCTTTGTTAAATCTTCTTCTTTGTCAATGAGGTTTAACGGCGGTTGGCATCCATCAATGTTGCATTACCGCCACCTACTAGACTGGAATATAACTCCCTTAGACTTTGCTGGATAATAAATAAATAAATAAATACGAATAAACAAATAAATAAATACCCTACCATCTAACCCTAAACTCATCATCCTACTCAACTGTTTAAATCAATTTAGTCCTACCTCAGGCCAACAGCCTGAAAGGATGGGATACCACCACTTAACATACCCTGTAACTCTTCTGACGTCCAGTCTTGCACATCCAAATACCTCCCTGCAGCTGCCACCAAAACCTAAATTTTCTGCGACTTACATTCTATCCCTGCAGTACAGTTGATAACCATTGCTATGAATGCTAAAAATCAAATCTTACTGAAACATATCACTTGTTGGCCTATCCTTGTACAGCTGTACTATTCACACCACTCCTCTCAGGATCCCTCCTCCTTGATCCATCTTCCTCTACTTTCTTCATTGCTTCAGCATACAACAACTTCTGCACTACTCTAACCCTGGAAACCTCAATCTGCCGCTCTTACACCGGACATTTCCGATCCCCAGCCCCATGGGCACCCCTACAATTAACAAATACCACTATTTTCCCCAATGCTACACATTCCTTTGTCTCATGCCCTTCTGCACATTTCTCACACCTAGGAACCTCCCTCCTACACACTGCTGCAACATGCCCATAAGCTTGACACCTATAACAACTTAATGTATTTGGCACAAAGCTCATATGGGATAATTTATTATCCTAACAGCACTTTGTTAGGCAGTGTCAACATCAAAAGGACAGACAACAACTCTTCTGTTTTCCACCATAATTTGCAAATAAATTCTTTAACAATCCAGGTCAACATTCACAAGGCCGCGGTGCCAGAAGGATTATCAGTATGTGTACTCAGAGCATGCGCAGACCAACTGGCAAGTGTCTTTGCTGACATTTTCAATCCCTGACCGAGTCTGTACTACCTACCTGTTTCAAGCAGACCACCATAGTCCCTGTGCCCGAGAAAGCGAATGTAACCTGCCTAAATAACTACTGCCCCGGAGGCATGAAGTGTTTTGAAAGGCTAGAAAAGGCTCACATCAACACCATCATCCCGGAAACCCTAGACCTACTCCAATTTGTATACCGCACCAATAGATCCACAGATGACACAATCTCAAACGCACTCTACACTGTTCTGGACAAAAGGAACACCTATGTGACAATGCTGTTCTTTGACTACAGCTCAGCGTTCAACACCATAGTGCCCACAAAGCTCATCACTAAGCTAAGGACCCTGGGACTAAACACCTCCCTCTGCAACTGGATCCTGGACTTCCTTACGGGACTCCCCCAGGTGGTAAGGGTAGGCAACAACACATCTGCCACGCTGATCCTCAATACGGGGGTGCCTCCTCAGGCCTACAACAATGATGAGACAGCCTATAGGGAGGAGGTCAGAGACCTGGCTGTGTGGTGCCAGGACAACAACCTCTCCCTCAACGTGAGTAAGACAAAGGAGATGATCATGGACTACAGGAAAAGGAAGGCCGAACATGGCCTTCATTCACATCGACGGGGCTGTAGTGGAGCGGTCGAGAGTTTCAAGTTCCTTAGTGTCGACATCATCAACAAACTATCATGGTCCAAACTCACCAAGAATGTTGTGAAGATGGTACGACAACACCTTTTCTCCCTCAGGAGACTGAAAAGATTTGGCATGGGTCCCCAGATGCTCAAAAAGTTCATCAGCGGCCTCCCGGGTGGCGCAGTGGTTAAGGGCGCTGTACTGCAGCGCCAGCTGTGCCACCGGAGACTCTGGGCTTGCACCCAGGCTCTGTCATAACCGGCCGCGACCAGGAGGTCCGTGGGGCGACGCACAATTGGCCTAGCGTCGCCCGGGTTAGGGAGGGGTTGGCCGGTAGGGATATCCTTGTCTCATCGCGCACCAGCGACTCCTGTGGCGGGCCGGGCGCAGTGCGCGTTAACCAAGGTTGCCAGGTGCACGGTGTTTCTTCCGACACATTGATGCGGCTGGCTTCCGGGTTGGATGTGCGCTGTGTTAAGAAGCAGTGCGGCTTGGTTGGGTGGTGTATCGGAGGACGCATGACTTTCAACCTTCCTCTCCCCCGAGCACGTACGGGAGTTGTAGCGATGAGACAAGATAGTAGCTACTAAACAATTGGATACCACAAAATTGGGGAGAAAACGGGGTAAAATGTACATTTATTTTTTATTTGTTTAAGTTCATCAGCTGCACCATCGAGAGCATCCTGATTTGTTGCATCATCGCCTAGTATGGTACCAGCTGGTCATCCGACCGTTAGGCGCTACAAAGGGTAGTGCGCATTGATCCAAGATGGCGTAGCAGTCAGACATCTTTGTCCTGTCGTGTCCCTTGTATATATCATTTTCCATCTTTTTCTTCGCACATCTTTTTAAATATTTTGCTAAACCTCAACTTCTAAATACTCTCCTGCAACCCGCCTCACCCAATGTGGCGTGGATCTGCTTTTTTTCCAAAAGTATTTATATTTTTCTTCGGATCTGGAATCCGTCAACTGAAGCTAGCCAGCTAACTACCAGCTATCAGTCAGCAAACCATTGCCAGCGGTCATCAGCTAACCTTCAGCTCGGAAAGCTCTCGCCAGTTCGAGCAAAGTGACTAACCAGAGCATAACGGACCTATTATTTTTATCCCCGGATTCCTACCGCAAACTGAACATTTTCATCTGGATCTTCACAACTAGCTAACCGCAATCCCGGATGACTACTCCTGGCTAACGTTTCCATCCCAGAGCAAGCACCGATTAGCTTGAAGCTAGCTCGGCCAGGGCTCCTGTAATACCACCGAAGCATATTCCTGGGCTACAATATCCGGAACCCTTCTATAGCTGGTATGGGGCACGGAACCCGGCAGATCCCCTACGACTGGAGTACCGACATAATCTGCCCGAGGACTCCAACAGGCCCCTCAGACGCGACGCCCGCTGAAGACCCATTCTGCTAACCAGCTAGGCCTGCTAGCTACCTAGAGCTACTTGGAACCCTACTAATTCCATGACTTGTCTATCGACGTCACCGCACGAAGAGGCAAAAACAGACTTACCCCCATTGCGACATCCCCCAAAGGCTAACTTGCTAGCCCCTGCTATCTGCTTGCTAACCCGGTCTGCTAACTGCTAGCTTTCCGGCCACGGTCTGCTAACTGCTAGCTTGCCTGCCCGGTCTGCTAACTGCTAGCCCCTGCTAACTGCTTGCTAAGTTTGTTTTATAAGTCCTGCTTTAGCACACTCTGCCAACCCAGATGGCTTAGCCGTGTCTGAATCCTAGCTTAGGAAAACCACCAAAAACCCTGAAATCTCCATCACTAACTTTAACGTTTTCCACCAAGATAGAGCTGCCAAAGGGGGAGGTGTTGCAATCTACTGCAAAGATAGCCTGCAGAGTTCTGCATTACTATCTAAGTCTGTACCCAAACAATTTGAGCTTCTACTTCTAAAAATGCACCTTTCCAGAAGCAAGTCTCTCACTGATGCCGCTTGCTATAGACCTCCCTCTGCCCCCAGCTGTGCCCTCGATACCATATGTGAATTGATTGCCCCCCATCTATCCTCTGAGCCTGTGCTACTAGGTGACCTAAACTGGGACATGCTTAACACCCCAGCCAACCTACAATCTAAGCTTGATGCCTTCAATCTCACACAAATTATCAATGAACCTACCAGGTACAACCCCAAATCAGTAAACACGGGCACCCTCATAGATGTCATCCTAACTAACTCGCCCTCTAAATACACCTCTGCTGTTTTCAATCAAGATCTCAGGGATCACTGCCTCATCGCCTGCATCCGTAATCGGTCTGCGACCAAACAACCACCCCTCATCACTGTCAAACGCTCCCTGAAACACTTCTGCGAGCAGGCCTTTCTAATCGACCTGGCCCGGGGTATCCTGGAATGACATTGACCTCATCCCGTCAGTAGATGATGCCTGGCTATTCTTTAAAAGTGCCTTCCTCACGAACTTAAATAAGCATGCCCCTCTCCAAAAAAATAGAACTAGGAATATATATAGTCCTTGCTTCACTCCAGACCTGTCTGCCCTTGACCAGCACAAAAACATCCTGTGGCGTTCTGCATTAGCATCGAATAGCCCCCGTGATATGCAACTTCTCAGGGAAGTTAGGAACAAATATACACAGGCAGTTAGAAAAGCTATGGCAAGCTTTTTTAAACAGAAATTTGCATCCTGTAGTACTAACTCAAAAAAGTTTGGGGACACTGTAAAGTTCATGGAGAATAAGAGCACCTCCTCCCAGCTGCCTACTGCTCTGAGGCTAGGGAACACTGTCTCCACCGATAAATCCACTATAATTGAGAATTTCAAAAGCATTTCTCTACGGCTGGCCATGCTTTCCACATGGCTACACCTACCCCGGTCAACTGCCCAGCACCCTCCACAGCAACCCGCCAAAGCCGCCACCATTTCTCCTTTACCCAAATCCAGATAGCTGATGTTCTGAAAGAGCTGCAAAATCTGGACCCCTACAAATCAGCTGGGCTAGACAACTTCAAAGGGGAGACACTCTAGACCCAAATTGTTACAGACCTATATCTATCCTACCCTGTCTTTCTAAGGTCTTCGAAAGCCAAGTTAACAAACAGATTACTGACCATTTTGAATCCCACCATACCTTCTCCGCTATGCAATCTGGTTTCAGAGCTGGTCATGGGTGCACCTCAGCCACGCTCAAGGTTCTAAACGACATCATAACCACCATCGATAAGAGACATTACTGTGCAGCCGTATTCATCGACCTGGCCAAGGCTTTCGACTCTGTCAATCACAACATTCTTATTGGCAGACTCGACAGCCTTGGTTTCTCAAAAGATTGCCTCGCCTGGTGTAGTGGAAATTTCCTGTATTACCAAATCACAAGAGAGCAAACCACACACAAGACAGAGTTATCATAAAGTCCATCTTTAATTATATGAGCTCCATCACAACCCTGTGACTCTCAGATCAATTCAGTGTCTATAAATGAATTATCTGAGAGTGCTTACACATTGCAACTGAGATCCTTTATAGCAAAGACACACATAGCCAGACAGCATTGGCTATAAATTATCGTTCAGCTTTGGTCTCCTAAACTATGTTCTTATCTCGCTCTTGGTACCACTCAGAACCAAAAACACTACCTCTTCCAATGGCATATATTAAATACACCCCCTCCTGGACAAGATCACAGAGAGACAGTGACTGGCACACAGACATTGTGGAGCCAAGAGATAATTGTTTCCCCCTCAATCATCCCTTCACATGGTTTAAAATATACATTTACACATGACTCATTCACATATAAGAATAACCAGACCTCTCCCCTCTCTGGGCCCAAGTAACTTTTTCCACATAAGCATGCTATAAAATGAATAAAACATCTTATTTATAAATGTTACCTAAAGAATTCTGATTCTGCCACGACACTGGTTTACCAACTACTTATCTGATAGAGTTCAGTGTGTCAAATCAGAGGACCCGTTGTCCGGACCTCTGACAGTCTCTATGGGTGTGCCACAGGGTTCAATTCTCGGGCCGACTCTCTTTTCTGTATATATCAATGATGTTGCTCTTGCTGCTGGTGATTCTCTGATCCACCTTTACGCAGAAGACACCATTCTGTATACATCTGGCCCCTCCTTGGACACTGTGTTAACTAACCTCCAGACGAGCTTCAATGCCATACAACTCTCCTTCCATGGCCTCCAACTACTCTTAAACGCAAGTAAAACTAAATGCATGCTATTCAATCGATCACTGCCCGCACCTGCTCGCCCGTCCAGCATCACTACTCTGGACGGCTCTGACTTAGAATACGTGGACAACTACAAATACCTGGGTGTCTGGTTAGACTGTAAACTCTCCTTCCAGACTCACATTAAGCATCTCCAATCCAATATTAAATCTAGAATCGGCCTCCTATATCGCAACAAAGCATCCTTCACTCATGCTGCCAAACATACCCTCGTAAAACTGACCATCCTACTGATCCTCGACTTTGGTGATGTCATCTATAAAATAGCCTCCAACACTCTACTCAACAAACTGGATGCAGTCTATCACATTGCCATCCGTTTTGTCACCAAAGGCCCAAACACTACCCACCATTGTGACCTGTACGCTCTCGTTGGTTGGCCCTCGCTTCATACTCGTCACCAAACCCACTGGCTACAGGTTATCTACAAGTCTCTGCTAGGTAAAGCCCCGCTGTATCTCAGCTCACTGGTCACCATAGCAGCACCCACTCGTAGCACGTGCTCCAGCAGGTATATCTCACTGGTCACCCCCAAAGCCAATTCCTCCTTTGGTCGTCTTTCCTTCCAGTTCTCTGCTGCCCATGACTGGAACGAATTGCAAAAATCTTTGAAGCTGGAGACTCACATCTCCCTCACTAGCTTTAAGCACCAGCTGTCAGAGCAGCTTACAGATCACTGCACCTGTACATAGCCCATCTGTAAACAGCCCATCTATCTATCTACCTCATCACCATACTGGTATTTATTTATTTTGCTCCTTTGCACCCCAGTATCTCTACTTGCACATTCATCTTCTGCCGATCTACCATTCCAGTGTTTATTTGATATATTGTAATTACTTCGCCACCATGGCCTATTTATTTCCTTAACTTACGTAATTTGAACTCACTGTATATAGAATTTTTGTTTTATTTTGTTCTACTGTATTATTGACTGTATTTTTTGTTTATTCCATGTGTAACTCTGTGTTGTTGTATGTGTCAAATTGCTACGCTTTATCTTGGCCAGGTCGCAGTTGCAAATGAGAACTTGTTCTCAACTAGCCTACCTGGCTAAATAAAGGTGAAATAAATAAAAAAATATCCCAGTACATCACTGGGGCCAAGCTTCCTGCCATCCAGGACCTACATAATAGGTGGTGTCAGAGGAAGGCCCAAAAATATCAGACTCCAATCATCCAAGTCATAGACTGTTCACTCTGCTACCGCACGGCAAGCGGCACCTGAGCGCCAAGTCTAGGTCCAAAAGCCTCTTTAACAGCTTCCACCCCCAAGCCATAAGACTGTTGAACAATTAATCAAATATTTGCATTGACACCCCCGTTTGTTTTTACGCTGCTGCTACTCACTGTTTACAACAGTTGAAGTCTGAAGTTTACATACACTTAAGTTGGAGTCATTAAAACTCGTTTTTCAACGAATTTCATGTTAACAAACTATAGCTTTGGCAAGTCGGTTAGTACATATACTTTGTGCATGACACACAGATAATTTAACTTATTATTCACTGTATCACAATTCCAGTGGGTCAGAAGTTTACATACACTAAGTTGACTGTGCAATTAAACAGCTTTGAAAATTCCCGAAAATTATGTCATGGCTTTAGAAGCTTCTGATAGGCTAATTGACGTAATTTGAGACAATTGGAGGTGTACCTGTGGATGTCTTTCAAGGCCTACCTTTAAACTCAGTGCCTCTTTGCTTGACATCATGGGAAAATCAAAAGAAATCAGCCAAGACCTCAAAACATAAATTGTAGACCTCCACAAGTCTGGTTCATCCTTGGGAACAATTTTCAAATGCCTGAAGGTACCAAGTTCATCTGTACAAACAATAGTATGCAAGTATAAACACCATGCGACCACGCAGCCGTCATACCGCTCAGGAAGGAGACGTCTTCTGTCTCCTAGAGATGAATGTACTTTGGTGAGAAAAGTGCAAATCAATCCCAGAACAACAGCAAAGGACCTTGTGAAGATGCTGGAGGAAACAGGTACAAAAGTATCTATATCCACAGTAAAACGAGTCCTATATCGACATAACCTGAAAGGCCACTCAGCAAGGAAGAAGCCACTGCTCCTAAACCACCATTAAAAAGCCAGACTATGGTTTGCAACTACACATGGGGACAAAGATCATACTTTTTGTTTGAATTGTTTGGCCATAATGACCATTGTTATGTTTGGAGGAAAAAGGGGGATGCTTGCAAGCAGAAGAACACCCTCCCAACCGTGAAGCACGGGGTTGGCAGCATAATGTTGTGGGGGTGCTTTGCTGCAGGAGGGACTGGTGCACTTCACAAAATAGATGGCATCATGAGGCTGGAAAATTATGTGGAAATATTGAAGCAACATCTCAAGACATCAGTCAGGAAGTTAAAGCTTGGTCGCAAGTGGGTCTTCCAAATGGACAATGACCCCAAGCATACTTCCAAAGTTGTGGAAAAATGGCTTAAGGACAACAAAGTCAAGGTATTGGAGTGGCCATCACAAAGCTCTGACCTCAATCCCATAGAAAATTTGTGGGCAGAACTGAAAAAGCGTGTGCGAGCAAAGAGGCCTAAAAACCTGACTCAGTTACACCAGCTCTGTCAGGAGGAATGGGCCAGTATTCACACAACTTATTGTGGGAAGCTTGTAGAAGGCTACCTGAAACATTTGACCCAAGTTAAACAATTTAAAGGCAACGCTACCAAATACTAATTGAGTGTGTGTCAAATTCTGACCCACTGGGAGTGTGATTAAAGAAATAAAAGCTTAAATAAATCACTCTCTAATATTATTCTGGCATTTTACATTCTTAAAATAAAGTGGTGATCCTAACTGACCTAAGACGATACATTTTTACTCCGATTAAATGTCAGGAATTGTGAAAAACTGATTTTAAATATATTTGGCTAAAGTGTATGTAAACTTCCATCTTCAACTGTATCTATGCATAGTCACTTTACCCCTACCTACATGTACAAATTACCTCGACTAACCTTTACCCCTGCTGGTACGTGGTTTCGGTACCCCCTGTACCTTATTATTATGCCTTATTATTGTGTTGTGTTGTGTGACAAAACTGCACATTTTAGAGTGGCCTTTTGTCCCCAGCACAAGGTGCACCTGTGTAATGATCATGCTGTTTAATCAGCTTCTTGATATGCCACACTTGTCAGGTGGATGGATTATCTTGACAAGGGCTAAAATGCTCACTAACAGGGATGTAAACAAATGTATGCACACAATTTGAGAGGAATAAGCCTTTCGTGCATAATTATGGAACATTTTGGGATCTTTTATTTCAGCTTGTGAAACATGGGACCAACACTTTACATGTTGCGTTTATATTTTTGTTCAGTGTAGTGCATTTGATTTTACCATATTAGTTGTTGTAATATTTGATCTGTCTTTTCTCGAGGATGAAACTGGAATAGCAACCAGCTTTGTGTGGCTTGTTTTAGAAAATGATTTTTTTTTTAATAAAAAGGGGTTCCATTTCATTTAACTGAAAATGAGAGGTTGTAATCTGGATAAAGGGAAAAAGGCAATTTTTGAACAAGGGATGATCCATTTTTACTAATCTACTGGAGAACAAGTTCAGGTTTAAGTATAACTTTTCTATGACAGGTTTTTTAAATTCATTTTATTGAACCTTTATTTAACTAGGCAAGCCAGTTAAGAATAAATTCTTATTTACAATGACGTCCAACCCCGGCCAAACTCTAACCTGGACAACGCAGGGCCAATTGTGCGCTGCCCTATGGGACTCCCAATCACGGCCGGTTGTGATACAGCCCAGGATATAACCATGGTCTGTAGTGACGCCTCTAGCACTGAAATGCAGTGCCTTAGACCGCTGCGCCACTCTGGAGCCCTGATGCTTTTAGTGAGCGGTTTAATGCTTTAATATTTCATGAGTTAAGCCCCCAAAACTCATATTCATTATACAAATAGGCATGTTTTTTTTTGTCTGGGTTGCCATTCCAAATAAAGGGAAATTATTTTTTGCTTAAATTATTTTAAAGACAAATTGTTTTCCATGTGCCGGGACATATATAAGATAGGTAAACTGGGATGTGACTAAAGAATGAATCATGGTGATTTTTCCACAAATAGACATCCTTACCGTAGTAGCAAAATCGTATCTATTTTTGCTAACTTTCTGTTCTAATTTGTTGTAGTAAGTTATTTTATTTCTTTAGGGACCTTGAAATTAACATTTTGATGTTAGTTTCAATCAGTCCAAATAACTGTCTGGTAATTTATTATGTCAAAAAATGTGTTATTATTGTATTTCATTTGTATTAATCATAATTACATTTGATGATTTAAACAATAACTGTGTACATGATTATTTTATGCAAAATTGTAATGTCTTCTAATCAAATGAGAAGTTTTAAGAAGAAGAAAAAATATTCACAATAATTCAATTTACAACAATAGGCACAATAGTTTCACAATATCATACAAACAAAGGCCTGCGCAGGATCTACAATGAAAATAATAGGATACATAATAAAAAATAAAAAAAGAGTAGGACAACAATACATACTGTAGCAGGGGTTCTCATAAAATCGGATTTGCATCCATAACAGTTGTCTGAAATGTACATACTTTTTTGTTCTTCAGCAATTTAAGGGATTCCGTATAAATGTGGAATTCATGTTGGAAAAGTTGGGGTTAGTCTTCGTAAATGTCACTTTGTCGATAAAAAATCGCCAATATTTATTATATTGGTTAGAAATTCCGAATTTGAATATTTTATCATAGCCCCATATACAGTATATGATATAATATCTCGAAAAATAAAGCGCAAACCAGTCTTGAAGAGGAGTCCAGCATGTTTGGGTGAAGGTACAGGAGAAGAATATGCATGGTCCGCAGTTTTGGCCAAGGTTGAAACGAAGCCTGGATAAATATTATTGAGCATTTTAAAGTGCACTTTAGTTTACAGGGGAAGCTAAGATAAATCGTTTTTATTGCAATGGACTGGCAGCCTACTTGTCTTCTTTCTTGGATTAACTGCCAGTTACCCCATCTCACCAAAAGCAGGGGGCATGAAATCACAGCGATTATAGAGCTCGCCAGTTTGTAGTCCTAGAACCCGGAAATTAGTAACCTCTGGTTTGTTCAACCATCTCTTTGGAATAAATGCCGAAAATTAGGTCTGAGTTTGACACAGGTTTATGAGATGTTATACTTTTTGTTGTATGAGATAATATTAGTCAGTTAACATTACCTTTATGAATAAGCCTTTGTGCTTTTTTTATTACATAAATTCATCAAAATTCACAAAAAGTGAAAATGAACGCATAGAAGAAAAAGTATAAGATCTAAACGTGTGTTTAGAACATGACTTATTTTCGTAGTTTATTAAAAAAACATACAAAAAGACGCTATTACTATTTCTCTCTTCCATGTAGGATAATTATGGGGTGTAAAGTTGTGCTTGTAAAGAAGGCATCTAAATAAAATTGGAGCTTGTATTTTGAAGTCTCAAAACGGACGTGACGTTATTTTTGTTTACAAATATAGCTAGCTAGCTACCTAAGAAGCAATCCGCTGGCAATTGTTTATTCAACGCCAGTTCAATTACAACAAGATAACAACATGAACGGAATTCACACTGTGTTGTTGGCTGACGCATAGTCATTCACATGGCACTATATACTTTGAGGTTAACATACATATTTAGTTTGGTTTTAGCTAGCTAGCATCATGAAGTTGACAAGCTAAATTGCTTACTAGCTTTGGTACGATATCAGTATTAACTATTGACGAGATTTTTGGGGACGTGGATCGTGTGGTATTTCTGCAAGCTCATTATGGAAGGAGTTCTCTATAAGTGGACAAATTATATGACAGGTAACGTTATGCATTTAATGTGTTTGGTCCATAGTTTAGCTAGCTAGCTTGACTATCTCGTTAGCATAGCTGTCACATTGACATTAAATTTAGCTAAGCTAACGTTAGCTTAGATACACAACCTACCCCTGCTTGTCTGCCCTTCACAGCCCTTGCTGTGTCATTTGATATATGTGTAAGGTAACTAACTTATAAGATGCTTACTAACTTACAACCTACACTTATGCACTAACCGACAAAACTCAACGATTTACGACGGAGCTGTGCTTGTGGGCGGACTGGAGCTGTCACATACCATTACCAATGTCGTGTGTAATTGCTGGCTGTTCTTTGGGTGCTGAAATCAGTCGTTTTTTTTTATGTGACGTTGATGTTCCAGTCTGCTCACACTAGTCAATTGTGTATGATTGCGACCTGCAATTCGGGGCGTTCCTGCGTGTGGGCGGTAACACCCCCCCAGCACGCCATCTTCATGCTTCTGTTACACTTTTGATATTCTGGATTTCCCCTGATTGTCTATGCGATTAAAATGTTGTCAAAAGGGAAATACAAGTGTCCTAGATATCTATCGGTGTCACCCTATCTCCGGCCTGCTGTGTATCGGAGTCCTCCTAGCTGGGTCATTCCTACATTACAGTACCTTTTGGACCTCATAACTTTAGAATACAAAACAAATATTTTTATTTTTATTCAGAAAAAGCACATCTTTGACTTTCAGAAAAACATATTGGTCAAACTAAGGCACTTGATCTATTTTAGGTGCATAATCCCATACGTATTGCATAATAATAACAGGGTGGAACCTAGCCTAAAGACCCTAGACAGAAATTAGCGTTTGGACCAGGAAAGTTTCCTTTCACGACCTCTGAGACAGAATGCTGAATAAAATACTTCACCGGTTGGTCCTTTTGCAGATAGGAATGTGAGACAAAATATTCACAGAGTAGTGTTATCAACCAGACATTAAGTAGGCCTATGCTGGTATGTTTATCGTTTGTATTTCTGGTTTTTATTTTCAGTACTGATGCAATTCGCATGTGACAAACACTTACATATGGCCGAGCCTAACCGAACAGGCAAACACTTCCAGCTGATTGTGAGGAAATGTGCTTCGGTCTCCTACATTCGGTTATGTTCGGCTATTTTTTTACATATTGAGCATCACGTGCAATGCGTCAACAGATTAAAAACACAAGCGACAGAACCCACCGGTGCCACAAAAAGTGGGGTAAACAACACTTTTCTGTGGATACCCCATCTCCACCTCCTACCGCCAAAATAACCAATAGCATGTACAACCAGTAAAGTAAGTGTAAATGTCATTTTATTTAACATTCTGCCTTGTAGAGACCATTACCTCTTTTTTTACAGCGACTTTCAGACTGATATTCATAATTAACCATGGAAACAGTGATATTTAGGCAAGGTAGAACCTAACAGGGTGGAAATGTGTAGCCTTAATTAGCCGTAACTCTGTGGGTGATTGAGATTAAACTAGCATAATGGTAAACATTTGAACAGGTTTTGAACTTCTATATGAAATGTTATTTAACATTTAGAAAATGTGTTAAATCTTCTCCAATTTAGCCTAATAGGGTGGAAATGCATGTGTGAGCCACCAAACAACAACATGAACATAGAAATAGGTGTTATGGATATGACATTGTCATTGAAAGCAAGTCTAAAGATGTGCTATGCAGAAATTGCTCTGTCATTTTCTGGTTGCTAAAATTCTTAATAGAATGGGCTATTTTCAGTTCATGTGACAAAATAAGCAAGGTTGTTATAGAGAATCATTGTACCATCTAAACTGTTGCGAAATATATTTTCCACAACCAAAAATATTGTATTTTCAGCTGTTTGAAGCTGGTGTACAAAACCGAGGCTAAAACTAAATTTAAGAATGGGAAGAATAGAAATAGTGCACATAGACTTGCTTTCTATGACAATTACATCTCTATAACTCATTTCTATGTGAATTTGGTCAGGTCACCCAAACAGTTACATATTACAGCTTTAAAGGAGAATTACGACAAACTAACAAGGTGGAAAGTGATAAAGGACACAGAACATTTTACATGCAATAAAAATAAATACAATCATGAAAAAAACATTTGAGAGATTTTATTAACTAGGACTATAAAATAATGAACACATTTTCTTTTTTTGGGGGGGGGGGGGGGTTATGGCTTATATTTCTATTAGAAATTGATGAATAACACCTGGGTACATGGCAAAAACACCCAAATCCACAGAAAAAATATTCAAAATGCATAAAATGCCCTTTCAATAGCCATATTTTGGTGTTTTTAAGGTAAAGGACACCTGATCTCATATTTAAAGTTTTTGGGATTCACATTTTAAACTAAATAAGAACTGATATTTCCTGGCGACAGAACAGGCACCGCAATGTAGGAATGACCCAGTTAACTAGCTAGCACACAGTGTATTTTGCTCCGTCTTGCCAAACACCTGGCCTCACCATCGATAACAGAACTGCGGAAAAGCAGTGACTGACAGGCAGGGGCGAGGGATACTGTCTACCGGTGTGCTAGCTAGCTACCTATCCCGCCTGCTGCTTGCTGTGTACCGGAGTCCTAGCTTGCGAACTAGCTAGCTAGCTAGCACCTATTGTCCTAAATGCCTGCCGAAGAACTGCCCTTGTTAACAGAACTTCAGGAAAACATTGCACGACAGGCGGGAGTGAAGGACACTGTTTACCATAGCTAGCGACCGTTGTCGCCCCGTCTTTTCTTCTGTGGAGTTTATCGTCAGTTGGCATCCATCGTTATGGTGCATTATTGCCACCTACTGTACTGGAGCGCCCCCACCTCCCGCTTGTGTACTGGAATTCTAGCTTAAAATGGACCAATATAAGTATAATGAGGGATTCCTGCTTATGCAAGAATGCCCACGTGCAATTCTGTCCCAAATTGCAGGTCGCAATTGCCCCCTTCTCACACTAGTCACCGCTCAACTCCATCGTAAATTGTGGAGTTGAGTTTAGGCTACCTGGAAGAGAGTGTTTCACTAGGTGTTCTTGGTAATACTGGTTGGTTGTGTTGATATCTAGCTAGCTTGATTCATCAATTGTCTGCACAGGAAGAACCAACCTGTAAAAACAGAAGTTGTCAGTGCAAGAAGAACTAACCTAGCTTATCTGAAATGATTACAGGGTGGCAGCCACGCTGGTTTGTTTTAGACGATGGAATAATTTCCTACTATGATTCTCAAGATGATGTCTGCAAAGGGAGCAAAGGAAGTATTAAGATGTCTGTCTGTGAAATCAAAGGTATGATTTGTTTCTGAAAGGCCTATATTGTGCCACTCACCCTATGAATTTGATAGTGGTTACATTTCTCAACTCCCATCCCTCAGCTGTTTTCCCAAATATTGGCAGGGTTTCTGCTTCATTGTTCTTTTAAATCCCAGATTGACAGTTAAACCCCTCTAATCTCAGTACAGGAAGTATTTGCTATTGAAATCTCAATTTATGGTTGATTCTTGTGCTGAAGGGTTGTGTTGACATATTTTTCATTAGTTCACCCCACCGACAATAACAGACTGGAACTGATCATACCAGGAGAGCAGCATTTTTACGTCAAAGCTGTCAATGCTGCCGAACGACAGAAGTGGCTTGTGGCACTTGGAAGTTCCAAAGCTGGCCTTGCTGACACGAGGGCCAATAAAGAAAAAGGTACTGACCCAGCAGTGTTTTCTTTGTTCGTCATTAATCTCCCTTGTGCTTGTCTCCCTCTCACATTGACCCTCGTGCGTTGTCATTCAGTGTCCTAATTGAACATGTACTGTATAGGCCTATCCTTTAGGGTGTTTTCACATATTGTCCTCTTTAAAATAACCAATCGCAGTCCTCTTTAAAGTGAACTTTTGGGTAAAAAAAGAAAAGAAAAAAGCTAAATAACTCCGTTCTCTTTGTATTCACACTGCCCTTGCCTTTGATTGAGGACTCAACTCTAGTTAATCTATTTTATGTTCCGAGTCCTCTTTGCATTCCATTCCTATGTTAAGAAAGGAACCAGGATATTTTTCAAACATTCAATCGATGCATTTTGGGTTTTTACAAAGTGCAGGACAAGCAATTCCATCAGATTGGGTTATCGGATTGTGTGATATACATACTTATAGCTACGAGGGACGCAAAAAGACAATACAGACTCAAACATGAATTCATTTTCGACAACGCAGACTCGCGACGCACTACAGACTGTCACAGACGACTGCAGCAAATCCAGCTGTGCAGTGCCCACTAAAGCAAAGCTGTCAGCACAGATGGTATCTCTGGTCCTGTTCTCTGAGTGTGTGCTGACCCGCAGGCGGGCATCTTGTCTGATATCTTTAACCTGTCCCAGACTGTAGTCCCCTCCTGCTTTAAGGAGCCCACCATGGTCCCAGTGCCCTAAAAAAAACAAGGTGACGTGCCCAAATGACTATCGTCACGCTAACCTCTGTCATCATGAAGTTCTTTGAGAGGCTGTTCATGGCCCACATGCCAGGCACACTGGACCCACTCCAACAGATCCACGGAAAATGCTATTTCCATCGCTGTTCACACGGCAAGACAAGAGAAAAACCTATGTGAGAATGCGCTTCATTGACTACAGTTCAGCATTCAACAATAATGTTTCCTCCAAGCTCAACACCAAACTTAGATCCCTGGGTCTGAACACCACTCTCTGCAACTGGATCCTAGACTTCCTGATGGCCAGACCACAGGCTGTGAGGATTGGCAACAGCACCTACCCTACACTGACTCTTAAAACAGGGGCCCCTCTTCAGTCCTCTGCTGTACTTCCCATTCACCCACGACTGTGTGGCTTTGCACGACACCAACTACATCATCAAGTTTGCTGACGACACCAAGGTTGTAGGCCTTTTAACCAATAACGACGAGTCAGCCTATAGGAAGGAGGTAGAGTTGATGTCGGAAGTTTACATACACCTTAGCCAAATACATTTAATCCCAGTAAAAATTCCCTGTCTTAGGTCAGTTAGGATCACCACTTTATTTTAAGAATGTTAAATGTCAGAATAATAGTAGAGAATTATTTATTTCAGCTTTTATTTCTTTCAACACATTCCCAGTCGGTCAGAGGTTTACAAACACTCAATTAGTATTTGGTAGCATTGCCTTTTAAATTGTTTAATTTGGGTCAAACGTTTTGTGTAGCCTTCCACAAGCTTCCCATAATAAGTTGGGTGAATTTTGGCCCATTCCTCCTGACAGAGCTGGTGTAACTGATTCAGGTTTGTAGGCCACCTTGCTCGCACACGCTTTTTCAGTTCTGCCCACACATTTTCTATGGGATTGAGGTCAGGGCTTTTACCGCTTCGAGAGTGTCCTGACCAATTGCATCACGGCCTGGTACGTTAATTGCTCCGTCCACGACCACAATGTCCTCTAGCAGGTGGTGAAGATGGCCCAATACATCACTGGGACCGTACTCCCACCCATCCAGGACATCTACTCAAAATGTTGCCTGAGGAAGGACCCCATCGTCAAGGACCCCACACACCCCAGCCACAAGCTGTTACCATCTGCCCTACGGTAAGGGAGGGAATGGAGCATGAAGTCGGATACCAACAGGCTCAGAGACAATTTCTGTCTACAAGCCATCAGACTGTTGAACACTTGAACTGGACTGACCACCTGCTCTGATTCTCCGCACCTTAGCACACACAAACTCACTTATGCATATAAACTCAGCTAAAAAAAGAAACGTCCCTTTTTCAGAATCCAGTCTTTCAAAAATAATTCGTAAAAATCCAAATAACTTCACAGATCTTCATTGTAAAGGGTTTAAACACTGTTTCCCATGCTTGTTCAATGCACCATAAACAATTAATGAATATATGCATTTGTGGAATGGTCGTTAAAACACTAACAGCTTACAGACGGTAGGCAATTAAGGTTACAGTTATGAAACTTAGGACACCAAAACAAAGATGCCCAGGGTGCCTGCTCATCTACGTGAACGTGCCTTAGGCATGCTGCAAGGAGGCATGAGGACTGCAGATGTGGCCATGGCAATAAATTGCCATGTCCGTACTGTGAGACACCTAAGACAGCGCTACAGGGAAACAGGACGGACAGCTGATCGTCCCTGTAGTGGCAGACCACATGTAACAACACCTGCACAGGATTGGTACATCCGAACATCACACCTGCGGGACAGGTACAGGATGGCAACAACAACTGCCCGAGTTACACCAGGAACGCACAATCCCTCCATCAGTGCTCAGACTGTACGCAATAGAGAGAGGCTGGACTGAGGGCTTGTATGCCTGTTGTAAGGCAGGTCCTCACCAGGCATCACTGGCAACAATGTCACCTATGGACACAAACCCACCGTAGCTGGACCAGACAGGACTGGCAAAAACTGCTCTTCACTGAAGAGTCGTGGTTTTGTCTCACCAGGGGGTAATGGTTGGATTCGCGTTTATCGTCAAAATAATGAGCGTTACACCGAGGCCTGTACACTGGAGCGGGATCGATTTGGAGGTGGAGTGTATCTGGGGCAGTGTGTCACAGCATCAATGGACTGAGCTTGTTGTCATTGCAGGCAATCTCAACTGGACCTGTTGGATCGGAGGGTGAGGGCTTGGGCCATTCCCCCCAGAAATGTCAGGGAGCTTGCAGGTGCCGTGGTGGAAGAGTGGGGTAAAATCTCACAGCAAGAACTGGCAAATCTGGTGCAGTCCATGAGGAGGAGATGCACTGCAGTACTTAATGCAGCTGGTGGCCACATAAGATACTGACTGTTACTTTTGATTTTGAGCCCCCTTTTGTTCAGAGACACTATTCTATTTCTGTTTGTCACATGTCTGTGGAACTTGATCCGTTTATGTCTGTTGTTGAATCTTATGTTCGTACGAATATTTACACATATATATCATTCGAAAATGAACGCAGTTGACAGTGAGAGGACGTTTCTTTTTTTTGCTGAGTTTACTTTCATGCTACACACACTTCACAACTGCTGCTACCAGGCTTTTATTATACTGCTCAGATTATACACTGCCCCACCCCTTCCACAATACACGTGTAAATATTTGACTATAAATTATCCCTTCCTGTATTATACCTATGCTAAAATGTTTATTCTATTCTACTGAGCTACTTACATTATTTTATTATTTCTTATTGTTGCATTGTCGAGAAGGAACCTGCAAGTAAGCATTTTGTTGGACGATGTATATCATGTGTATTCCGTAAATATAACTAATAAAACTTCAAACTAACATTTTGGAAGCTAATAGATTGCATTTAGTTAAAAGATGAGACAATTCTAATCAGAACATATTAGCATGTACATATTATTGGTAACAGAATAAATAGCAGAAGAATACTGCAGATTAAATAATGCTGTTATGGCGAAGGTGCATAAAGATGGAGGAATTCAGATATGACGTCTTTGTTTGGGCACTATCCACAGACTTTTTAATCTATGACGTGATACGGTTCATTCAATGTACCTATAAATCAGCACAATCTACTTTTTCATTTTTTTTCTAATTGCCGCCGTCTTTGAACTTGAATTGGGATCATTCATGTACAGTGCCTTCAGAAAGTATTCACACCCCTTGACTTTTTACATGTTTTGTTGTGTTACATCCTTAATTTGTAGGCTATAAAAATAGATAAAGAGAGCCGCACACTCAAGCTCCCAGGGTAAACCTGAATTTCTCTCTCGCTGGCCTACAAACAATACCCAATAATGTCTAAGTGGAATTATGTTTTTCTGAAATGTTTACAAATGAATAAAAATGTAATGTCTTGAGTCAGTAAGTATTCAACCCCTTTGGTATGGCAAGCCTAAATAAGTTCAGGAGTAAAATAATTGCTTAAATTTATTTTACTTTCAGCAGAACAATAACCTAAAACACATGGCCAAATCTACATTGGAGTATATCACATATTGCAAACAAATAACATATTATCGTGCCAGTACAAATCTCTACACATATTTGGGAATTTCACTCCAGCCTTGAAAATCGCTAATCAATATCCAATAACGGCACATGTTTTTCCCACGAACTTTCACATCATCATCTCTGTTTTGTGGCACCAATGTGAGGGGCAGGGGAAACAGTGTTGCAGTAGTCTGTGTGGTGCGGGAATAATGACAAGCAAACCTGGGGAGCTTTATGTTCACAATGCCCTTAAAAAGGGAACCGAACTAAAAACACCCTTAGATGAGTGATCATGTGTTACCTTTGCCTGGATGCCAGTCTGTTTATGCTCTCTTGCTGACTACTCCTTATGGAATTGTGATGCCAAATGACGGAAATTAAGTTGGAAATAGCAGTGTTTCCCCTTCAAGCATATCGCAATCGTGGTCGCAATGGTAACAAAATATATGGAGATGTATGCCCAAGAAAGAACCCATCTCCCCCGAAGGGAGACCCCCCTCACCGCTAACTCTGACACTGCTGCTGGAAAGAAATCCTAGTGGGAAACTGAAGAGCACCAACAGATCTAGGACCACTGACCAGGCTAGAGTTACAGTACCTTACCTTAAAGGTCCTCTCACTAACATAAGTGTTCTGTTTTTTTATTGGAAGAAATAACAGAGACGACAGAATCTCTGAAAACGAAGATGTCCGAGCTGCGTCTCTACTGTGACTTGCTAATGCAGCAGGTCCACACGATACAGGAGTCTGTGGGCCAGGAGGACCAGGAAAGAGACCACTCCAATTCCAGCTCGGAGGTAACTATACCTGCAAGGTTTTAGCTAGACTGTGTCCCAAATGGCACCCTTTTTCCTACATACTGCACTTCATTTGCCCGGAGACCTATGGGCCCCAGTCAAAAGTAGTGCACTGTATGGAATAGGGTGCCATAGGGATGCAGCCCAAGTGTTGGCTGTCAGGAATCGCCAGCGTGGCGGCAGGTAGCCTAGTGGTTAGAGTATTGGGCCAGTAACTGAAAGGTTGTTAGATCGAATCCCTGAGCTGACGAGGTAAAAAAATCTGTCTTTCTGCCCCTGAACAAGGCAGTTAACCCACCGTTCCCCAGACGCCGAAGACGTGGATGTTGATTATGGCAGCCCCCCCGCACCTCTCTGATTCAGAGGGGTTGGGTTAAATGTGAAAGACACATCTCAGTTGAATGCATTCAGTTATACAGTGAAGGAAAAAAGTATTTGATCTCCTGCTGATTTTGTACATTTGCCCACTAACAAAGAAATGATTAGTCTATAACTTTAATGGTAGGTTTGTTTGGAACAGTGAGAGACAGAATAACAACAAAAAAATCCAGAAAAACGCATGTCAAAAATGTTATAAATTGATTTGCATTTTAATGAGGGAAATAAGTATTTGACCCCTATGCAAAACATGACTTAGTCCTTGGTGGCAAAACCCTTGTTGGCAATCAGAGGTCAGACGTTTCTTGTAGTTGGCCACCAGGTTTGCATACATCTCAGGAGGGATTTTGTCACACTCCTTTTTGCAGATCTTCTCCAAGTCATTAAGGTTTCAAGGCTGACGTTTGGCAACTCGAACCTTCAGCTCCCTCCACAGATTTTCTATGGGATTAAGTTCTGGAGACTGGCTAGGCCACTCCAGGACCTTAATGTGCTTCTTCTTGAGCCACTCCTTTGTTGCCTTGGGCGTGTGTTTTGGGTCATTGTCATGCTGGAATACCCATCCACGACCCATTTTCAATGCCCTGGCTGAGGGAAGGAGATTCTCACCCAACGGTACATGGCCCCGTCCATCGTCCCTTTGATGTGGTGAAGTTGTCCTGTCCCCTTAGCAGAAAAACACCCCCAAAGCATAATGTTTCCACCTCCATGTTTGACGGTGGAGATGGTGTTCTTGGGATCATAGGCAGCATTCCTCCTCCTCCTCCAAACACGGCGAGTTGAGTTGATGCCAAAGAGCTCCATTTTGGTCTCATCTGACCACAACACTTTCACCCAGTTGTCCTCTGAGTCATTCAGATGTTCATTGGCTAACTTCAGATGGGCATGTATATGTGCTTTCTTGAGCAGGGGACCTTGCGGGCGCTGCAGGATTTCAGTCCTTCACGGCGTAGTGTGTTACCAATTGTTTTCTTGGTGACCATGGTCCCAGCTGCCTTGAGATCATTGACAAGATCCTCCCGTGTAGTTCTGGGCTGATTCCTCACCGTTCTCATGATCATTGCAACTCCACAAGGTGAGATCTTGCATGGAGCCCCAGGCCGAGGGAAATTGACAGTTCTTTTGTGTTTCTTCCATTTGCGAATAATCGCACCAACTGTTGTCTCCTTCTCACCAAGCTGCTTGGCGATGGTCTTGTAGCCCTTTCCAGCCTTGTGTAGGTCTACAATCTTGTCCCTGACATCCTTGGAGAGCTCTTTGGTCTTGGCCATGGTGGAGAGTTTGGAATCTGATTTGATTGATTGCTTCTGTGGACAGCTGTCTTTTTATACAGGTAACAAGCTGCGATTAGGAGCACTCCCTTTAAAATTTGCTAATGAGGCCTAGTGCACTTGTGATGGCCGATATGCAGTTCGCGTGCTCCGTATTTCAAAGCCATATCAGACATCTTGATTGTAAAACTGTGTGCTTGGAGCTAAATATTGAGAGTTCAGAAATAAAAAGTATACCTACAGAAAGCCGAGTTCCTCCTCTCTTTTTTGCATGGACAACTTGCTTCCAAAGTTGTTTTACCCCCGCTATTGCATTTGTTTATGTTATACAATCATAATGCATTTTTCGGGGTGCACGAGGGGGGAGAAGAGCGTGTGAGAGACTCACTCATTGCATCAGCCAGCCCCGTCAAAACAGGCACAGTGGCAGGGCAGACAATTTCATTACAGAAACCATGAGGATAATGCACTTTACTGTTTGACAAAAGCATGGGTTTATCCACCCAAAACATCTTGAAGTTTTGATTGAGGTGACCAGGTAAAATGTGCAACTCTCACCGGTATGTCCAATTTTAAAAATGTAACCTTCACAACCAAGTCAAAGGGTCGTGAAATGTGACTAAATGGTTGTAGTTTGGAGCATTGTAAACTCTTCAAGCCCTTTTTAGTAACAAATTGTGTTGCCAATTTAAGGAGTAGTTTCTTCACACCACCTAAGAAAGCCTGAGGCCCATGTAGTAATATATTAGGCTTAATATTGTGTATATTTATGTATTTTATTTTTGTCCGTGCCCAACTCCAATTGTAGTTGACTGATTCACCTCTCCTTGTCTTTTCTTTGTTGCTCCAGACTCTGAATGAGGCCTCCTCTTTACTGAGTGCCACTTGTAACACCTTCATCAAAACACTGGAAGAATGTATGAAGATGGCCAACTCCAAGTTCAAGACAGACATGGTCCTGTTGAACCCTCCAGATGACATGATGATCTCCCCTGTTTCTCCTTCCCCAATACAGATGGCCCGGGTAGGATGGTATTCAATGTACTGTCTAGCTCCGGAGTGAAGTTTCCCCTAGGTACAGATCTTGGATCAGATTCCCCTCCCCAATCCAATTGGTGGGGCAAATGCAAAACTTCACCCATGATCAATGTCTAGGGGCAACTTCACCATACTCTGTACAGCTTCATCACAGGGGTGTTCATTAGGGCATGCAACAGACAACATTATAAAACATATTGCAAAATTAGCATTTCGTATTGGAAAATGACAGGTTGTCACTCCGTTTCAATCCATTTTCTCCCATTTGGTGCCTAATGAACACTACCCAGATGTCTTATCTCTTTTTGTCTCTTATCTCTTCTTATCTGCTGCATCCTTGCTTGACTTGATCCAAAGCACAGCTATACAGTCCCCTATGAATTCTAAACAAGAATATAAACTCAACATGCAACCATTTAAAAGATTTGCATTTCATATTCCCCATGTTAGAAATAACTTTACCCGCCGAATGACACCTATAACCTTCCACCCAGTGGACAAGGGAGGTGCTTTTACTGTACAAGAATATCCTGTCTATAAAACTGAATTACTCCAAGTTCTATAAGAGACTCACTACTAACTCGACAAAACAATGTGTGGCTGTAATCTAACACACTCACCAAGGGCATGCGCAATGGTGATATCACCAAAAGAGAACACAGATTATTGTGTAAAAACAGCTCTACGCTGGTAATCTGCACTCCCTAAAATACTGTTGAAATACAATACCTTCAGAAAGTATTTACACCCCTTGACTTTTTCAACATTTTGTTGTTACAAAGTGGGATTAAAAAATACTTTGTAAAGTCAAAGTGGAAGAAAAATTATAACATTTGTAAAAAATGATTCATAATTGAAACACGAATATCTTGATTAGATAAGTATTCAACCTCCTGAAGTAATACATGTTAGAATCACCTTTGGGAGCTATTACAGATGTGAGTCTTTTTGGGTAAGTCTCTAAGAGCTTTCCTCACCTGGATTGTGCAATATTTGCTCGTTATTCTTTTCTAAATTCTTCAAATGCTGCCAAATTGGTTGTGGATCATTGCTAGACAACCATTTTGAGGACTTGCCAATAGATTTTCAAGCCGATTTAAGTAAAAACTGTAACTCGGCCACTCATGAACATGGTTAACAACTCCAGTGTAGATTTGGTCTTGGGTTTTAGGTTATTGTCCTGCTGAAAGTTGAATTAATCTCCCAGTGTCTAGTGGAAAGCAGACTGAACCATTTTTTCCTCTAGGATTTTGCCTGTGCTTAGCTCCATTCGGTTTCTTTTTATCCTGAAAAAATCCCCAGTCCTTAATGATTACAAGCATACCCATAACATGATGCAGCCACCACTATGCTTGCACATATGCAGAGTGGTACTCAGTAATGTGTTGTATTGGATTTGCCCCAAACATAACACTTTGTAATCAGGAAAAAAGGGAATTGCTTTGCCATATTTTTTTGCATTATTACTTTAGTGCCTTGTTGCAAATAGGATGCATGTTTTGGAATATTTTTATTCTGTCCAGGCTTCCTTTTCACTCTGTCAATTAGGTTAGTATTGTGGAGTAACTACAATGTTGTTGATTGATCCTCAGTTTTCTCCTATCACAGCCATTAAACTCTGTAACTGTCTTAAAGTCACCATTGGCCTTGTGCTGAAATCCCTGACAACTAAGTTAGGAAGGACGCCTGTATGTTTGTAGTGACTGTGTGTGTTGATGCACCATCCAAAGTGTAATTAATAACTTCACCATGCTCAAAGGGATATTCAATGTCTGTTTAAAAAGAAAATGATTTTATCCATCTACCAATAGGTGCACTTCTTTGCGAGGCATAGGAAAACCTCCCTGGTCTTTGTGGTTGAAACTGTTTGAAATTCACTGCTCGACTGTGGGACAATTATCTGTATGTGTGAGGTACATAGATGAGGTAGTCATTCAAAAATCAAGTGGATCCCTGCAATGCAAGGATTTATTTAGCAACACTCCATCCATTACACATGGTTCTCCCTCTCAAGTGCTCCTTCTCAAGGATGCTTTCAAATCAATATATATTTTTTGCCTTTCCATCAAGTTAATAGGTTATTGTCATCAGTGCTATTGAAAATCAGATAGCTTCCTTATGTTTCAGTAAACCATTAGCCAACACTTTAAAGATTAAATTAAATGTCATGAAAGTTTACTATCGCTTCATTTTATTCCAGTGATTTAAATATATATTTTCCTGTTATTATAAACTGTGGGCTAGAACAATTCAATTAAAGGCCTATCACAAACCTGTTTTTGTAGGTGATTCTGGTAGGCTGATAAAAGCATGTTGTTCGCAGCATAAACCAGCCTATTATCTCGGAAATTCCTGAATTTGTTGGTGATGGATACTTTACTTTAGGCTACTGTTAAAGAACTCACAGGCTATTTCTCTGCCAGAGCGCGTAAGATAACTAGTCCTACTGGTAAATGCAGTCTAAAGCAATTTCCTTATATCACGTTACCTCCCTACATTGATTCTATTGTTTACGTGTAGTGTCGCACACATTTAATTCAACATTTAAATTCTAGCTCACAGTCAAGGATGGCTGTGTATTCCCTCCAGCAGTGGTGAAGTGTAGGCCTACGACGATGCAGCCTTTTGACACGGTCCTGCTGAACTCTGTGCCGGTCCCTACTTAAATGTAATAAAACATTTTTTAAATAGCATCCACACACGGCGGCGGCTTTATCAATGCATTTCTTTTTCAATTTGAGGCTTTTCAAATATATTACTTTCTCTTGTCTATATTCTCACTAATATTCCTTTATGTAATTAAGCTTTTACATGTGTATTTTTCTGTCTTTAATAATAATTAGAATATATTTGTCGAGCACATTTCCCAAACTCATTGCACATGTGAAGCTTGTTGGTGCTTGTTGCGGCACGCAAATCAATTGACTTTGGCAGTTTGAGATGATTATTTATGAAAAGAAGCTCAAAGTGGCCTTTTATTTACTATTTATTTCTGATATTTTAGCTTAATTAAATGGATTTATGTTATGGTGTTTCTATTCCAAGAAAAACATTTGACAGTAGCCTATGTATTGCCTACCTAAAACATATGTTAATACATTTGAAGTCCTTCAAAATTGAAATTACATTTCCTACAGTTAGAAAGTAGAATAATAAACTAGATATAGACTACGGTGGATGGAGTAGGCTAAATGATTACAACCGAATAGGCCTAATTGAAATAGTGATAAAGGAAACAACAAATGCTTGGCGGGGCATGCCCAGAGCTTGTGGCTGAGCAGTACCAGAGTGACATTGGAGTGGAAGAGAAGGCCGACACCATTTTTTAAATCTGCTCAAATTACGCTCTGCGGCCTACTTACATGCTCTGGCATTCAAAAGCAGCCCTGCATGATCAAAGAACTGTCAATTAATAATCATATCAATGGATGGAATGGCTACAACAAATGAGGTCTAATTGTCATTCAAACGAGATAAGTGGTTGAAACTACTTATACTAATTTGTTTAAAATAGGTACTACCGTTTGAATGACAAATTAGATAATTGTTCGAAAAAGATACTAAAAGTTATTTGAACAAGATACTAAGTCGTTCTAGTGAGAATTCCAAGAGTGTACATTTTATATATTTTTTTGCCTCTGGCTTCTGTAGACTTGAACAGAGACTGTGTTTTAGTTTCCTATGCTACTTACTTTTTATACACCTGTTTTGGAATATACCACAATTACGGATGTTCACTTTTATGCTGCTGTGAATAGGCTCAATATAGGAATCATATTTTGTCATTTTAAAGTCCTTGATATTCAGTGATAGGCACAGGTACTAACGGTGTCCATTCCTTTTTTCATTTGCAGATGAAGCGGTCCATAAGTTACCCGGGCACGTACAACTTCGACAGGTATTATTGCGTACAGAAAACATTCCACTGGTTCTACTACAAAGGTCCTTGTCATTACCAGTGTGCTTCTAGGTGTAGAGTGAATTTGCCCTTAGACGCTGATCTTGGGACAGTTTTATATTTCCCCCACTAATGGTTAGGGTTGGGGAAGCTGATCCTAGATCTGTATCTAGGGGAAAATTCACCCTGGAGCTGTGTTTCTAAGTGAAGCCGTTGTCATTTCCAGGTCTGGTCTCCCGCCAAAGGAGGGTGTGATATCAGGTCAAAGGTCAACCCAGAGGAGGATACGGACTTGTTCGGACACAGAGACTCACAGTGACAGCTGTGTTTATGAGATGGACCGTAAGAGATATTTGAACGAACAAACACATACACGCACACTGCTCCCCTCAAACGTTACAGTAATTACCAAATTATGTCACTTCTCAGACTCTACGTTTGTGAATTCACATACAAGACATCTTCCATGTGTTTTCATTTTATTTATTCATATTCCTACCCTGCCTTTCTAAGGTCCTCAAAAGCCAAGTTAACAAACAGATCACCGACCATTTCGAATCCCACCGTACCTTCTCTGCTATGCAATCTGGTTTCCGAGCTGGTCATTGGTGCACCTCAGCCTCGCTCAAGGTCCTAAACGATATCATATCCGCCATCGATAAGAGACAATACTGTGCAGCTGTATTCATCGACCTGGCCAAGGCATTCGACTCTGTCAATCACCACCTTCTTATCGGCAGACTCAACAGCCTTGGTTTCTCAAATGACTGCCTCGCCTAGTTCACCAACTACTTCTCAGATAGAGTTCAACATGTCAAATCAGAGGACCTGTTGTCCGGACCTCTGGTATCAAATTTATTTATATAGCCCCCCTTACATCAGCTGATATATCAAAGTGCTGTACAGAAACCCAGCCTAAAACTCCAAACAGCAAGCAATGCAGTTGTAGAAGCACGGTGTGGTAGTCTCTTCTCGGGCTGACCCATTTTTCTGTATATATCAATGATGTCGCTCTTGCTGCAGGTGATTCCTTGATCCCACCTCTACGCTTTACGACACCATTCTGTATAATTCTGACCCTTCTTTGGACACTGTGTTAACTAACCTCCAGACGAGCTTCAATGCCATCCAACTCTCCTTCCGTGGCCTCCAACTGCTCCTAAATGCAAGTAAAACTAAATGCATGCACTTCAACCGATCGCTGCCCGCACGTCCAGCATCACTACTTTGAACGGTTCTGACTTAGAATATGTGTCTGGTTAGACTGTAAACTCTCCTTCCAGACTCACATTAAGCATCTCCAATCCAAAATTAAATCTAGAATCTCGCAACCAAGCATCCTTCACTCGTGCTGCCAAACATACCCTCGTAAACTGACTATCCTGCCGATCCTTGACTTCGGCAATGTCATTTATAAAATAGCCTCCAACACTCTACTAGGGAAATTGGATGCAGTCTATCACAGTGCCATCCGTTTTGTCACCAAAGCCCCATATTACCCACCACTGCGACCTGTATGCTATTGTTGGCTGGCCCTCGGTTCATATTTGTCGCCAGACCCACTGGCTCCAGGTCATCAACAAGTCTTTGCTAGGTAAAGCCCCGCCTTATCTCAGCTCACTGGTCACCATACAGCACCCACCAGTAGCAAGCGCTCCAGCAGATATATTTCACTGGTCACCCCCAAAGCCAATTCCTCTTTTGGCCGCCTTTCCTTCCAGTTCTCTGCTGCCAATGACTGGAATGAATTGCAAAAATCACAGAAGATGGAGACTCGTATCTCCCTCACAAACTTTAAGCACCAGCTGTCAGAGCAGCTCACAGATCACTGCACCTGTACATAGCCCATCTGTAAATAGCCCATCCAACTACCGCATCCCCATACTGTTATTTATTTTTGCTCCTTTGCATCCCAGTATCTGTTTTCTACGCATTCATCTTCTGCACATCTATCACTTCAGTGTTTAATTGCTAAATTGTAATTATTTTGCCACTATGGCCTATTTATTGCCTTACCTCCCTTATCTTACCTAATTTTCACACACTGTATATAGACTTTTTATCTATTGTGTTATTGACTGTATGTTTGTTTATTCCATGTGTAACTCTGTGTTGTTTGTGTCGCACTGCTTTGCTTTATCTTGGCCAGGTCGCAGTTGTAAATGAGAACTTGTTCTCAACTAGCCTACCTGGTTAAGTAAAGGTGAAATAAATAAAAAGTGTATTTTTTTAGCTTTTTGTTATGTTAGTTCAGTATTTTTCTTGCACACATACATTCCCTTTTTCTAAGTTGTTAGTCGGGGCTGGTGTGTAGTGTGTAGGGAGGGCACAACGTACCTAAACACTTTGGGTTCTAATTGGACAAGTTCATGTATGATGAGGCACCTCCATTTCAAAATACTTTCTCCTGTATTCTCCTGCTGAAAATGAGCCTGGTCTCCATTTTGTCTCATCCATACAGGCACTGCTGTGCTGTGTCTCAATGCCAGTGTGAACGGGGACTCCTCCCACAGTATCCCCGAGGAGTGTGGTGCCATCAGTCCTACCAGTCCCCGAGCTATGTCAGACACTCCAGATACTGACCTGTCCATCTGACCTGTCCTGTCACTCACCAAATACATTGCAGTATCTTCAGATAAAGAGACTTTAGAAGTGTTTTGTGAATCCAGGTCCTGGAGTTGAGATTGGTCGTCTGCTGTCAAGTGACTGGTCCGTCTGGTCAGTAGGCCTGTGCAAACTTGTAGGCATAGTACTGTCTATCTTTTCTGAATAATGACTTGGCTAAAGCGTGAATAGCTGAATGTATCAGGTACTTCAGTTACTCTACTGAAGTTAGACTGATCTGAGGCTACTGTAATGTGAGGTGTTACTAAGGTTGTGTTCATTAGGGCACGCAATGGGAAAAAATTTGTGTTTCTTATTGAACAACTCTAGTTGTCCTTCCCTGTCATTTTCTTCCCTTCAGTGCCTAATGAACACTCCCCAGCTTTTATTGCTCACATACTGCAATGCAGTCACTGCTTGGCAATGCGTTAATGGTATTTTCAAAAAGTATTGTATTTTTTTCCTGTGGAAGCATTGCTTTGCACTTTAAGAATTATGGATCAAAACAAAGTCCTTTTTGAATGTTTGTACTATTCCAGGAAGTTTTATGTTATTATTGCAGAATAAAATGTTTGATATGCAACATTACTGTTCATTCACTATGGAGTGAAAAATTGTCCTTGAAACACAGAGGTGGGACATATTAGCCTTTAACCAAAACCCTTAAATGTTAGGGTTGCTAACTGTGCCAAGGACCAATTCAGAATGTGTGGATGTGGGTACATTTTCATCAATGGGCTGAGTTCACATGCATCTCCTGGTACCCCGGATGGGCAGAGTTTTGTCTATTTTAGACCATTCCGGTCCTAAAGTGAAATCTCCACCCTCCCAAGTCACTGGGAGATGCAAAACAAACTTGCCCAATATTTCAAATTTGGCAAGCCCCCAGTGTTCACCATATTGCTATGTGACAGACACTTTTTATTGTTATTTTTTTAAGTTATGTTTGCCATTCATTACATCCACCAAAAAATAGTAATGCCTTAACAGAGATTCTGGGCATGGAAGGAGTTATGTGACTGTATGATGTTGATGTTTGAAATGTGAAGATGTGTCTTAAAAATGAAGTGAAATCACTTGTTTGTATATCATTTCTACATTGATTGTATCATAATACTGTTAATTCTGACAGAAGACAAAGGTCGATGTTTTCGTGGGTGCAAAAGAATTGTGCAATGTCCAAAATTACTGTCAACCTCATATTGCAGGTGATTACATTATTTTTTTATAACACACATTGTTAAAGAAAAGTTCCTAATTAAAGTATGCTGCCAGATTATATAATGAGGGTTATGGCAATTTTTGCACTTCCCACAATTATTTAGCACTATGAAAATGTCCTTTGGAAATATGTTGCAATGAGAAGCAGGGCTCATCTTCATAGTGCCTCAGTGTAGAAGTGCTGATCTAGGATCAGTTTAGCATTTTATACCATAATGAATCAAATTATATGGGTAGGAGTTTGCCGATTCTAGATCAGTACTACTATTCAAAAAACATTTTAGACTATCGCCCTCTTGGTGTATCTGACAGAAACCTGTCATATTGGACAGTTGTGTCTCTCTATTCTGAAAGGCTGTCACAAATAGCCTAACCCCTTTTCATCTTAAGAATAAGATGAATTATGCAATGCATTCATTATCTGTGAAAGAATTTCAGATGCCAGTCAGTTTTAAGCTTCTCGGAGAGAACCGACAATGAAGTGACACAGCCACATATCTATGCCAGCAGGGGGTGCTGCTGACATATTGATGACCCATTTCAAGCACCTGACCTCCAGGGTTGCACACACCTGCCACTGTGAAGGAGACCAATTTACTAAATGTCACACAATGAGAATCTCAATTGCCTTTCCTTGTGTCCTTCAGCCTCCTTTTGGGGTTTGAAAGATCGAAAGGGAGGTCCCTCCTTTCTGATCTCATCCAATGGTTTTTAAGGAGGCAAGGAATCAAGGAAATGCAATTGAAATTCTCCCTATGTCAGTGTAGTGACTGTAAGGATCCCACACTGAGGATGACCTCTGTGGCCCGTTCTTCCATGGACAATAATATGGTGCATGTTGCATCTCCATTTTTTTGCTTTTTATTCAAAAAAATGTTGGTTGCTTTTTTACTTCTTTTTACTCAAAAAAGCTCTATCATAAAAACCTTCCTGCTGACATGCTAAATTTTTGGGACCATATCAACAGCGGACTTCTATCCAAACATTATTTTTGGGGGAAAGTGCAAGCAGGTCAAAGCATCACTGACATGGAACTAGGTCTACGTGTTAATGTAATGAATGATAGCTTAGGAATTGTACAGTAGTTTGTTCACACCGCAACAACATGTGGTATGAATACTTTCTGAAAGCACTGTTGTGTGACTGTCGGTGACCGACAAAACAAGAAAAACTGCTGCTGCACAACCAAATTTTGAACTTACAGCTTCTGTCGCTTATGCCTAAAAGCAGTTCTAAAATGTAAAAAAAACATTTCTCACAGCATTTCAATTCTCCTCACTTTTCAGGAATCCATAGGAATAGTCTCTTGTGACAGACAATGCATTTTCTTGGATCTGAGGTTACCACAGGATGCAACTCAGTCTCTAGTAACAGTAGCATACTGCTCAAGTCTCCAATGGTACAACCCGGCTACAGCTTCATCTCTTGGTTCCGAATTCAAAGTCACTCACCGTGCAGGAACTGCTGACCGGTGCAAGGCTAAATTCCTCTGGGAGTCCATCCTGTGTGTCGACCCCAGAAACCCCTCTGATGATCCTGAGGGAGGTTGACTGTCCAGGCTCATCTCAGAAGGTTGTGTCGGATCCCAAGCTGAACCGCATGTCTTGCAGCGTCCCGGCCTGGCCCAGAGTGCTGTGCATCATGTGCAGGCCAGATCCTATGACAGTAAGGTGTCTGTGTTCCTTTTCTGCCCTCCTGACAGCGGAGTGGTTGAAGGATAGTCCTCCTGTCAATCACGAGGTGAGCCAGCTCAAGAGGTCTGAACTGTCTCTTGATTGCAGCATCATAGCAAACAGTCAGTCAACCATGTGTTTTTATTCACCTTTATATTTGAGTTACACCTATGTTAACGTCTGTCATGAGAGACTAGTCTTTAGGACACATAGTTGACAACAGTTGATTTTATTTCTAAGAAATGTGAGTCAAACACCCACAAAGGCCAATTAAGTGAACTGAACATTCTGTTACTCTGAAAATGTAGTGCAGAGGGGAATAAAAGTGATTGCTGTCAATTCGATTCATTTCCTTGTTGATTTTCCATTAGATTTTTTTACCAACAGATCCTTATTGTTTTACCGTCACTTACTGGAACTTCTTTCCTTCAAAGAAAGTGTTTTGTCTTTGGCATCATTAAAGTGAAGACTTATTTTATCAAATCAATTCTCTGTAATTATTATTACATGATTAAACTAATCATGTAAATGTAATTAACTAGGAAGTCGGGGCACGAAGGAATATCTTCAGATTACAAAGTTATAATTTTCCTAAAATAACTCTTCAAATATTTTAATATCTGATCAATTAGCCTTCTAATTAATGAATTATTCTTTAAGTCACGTTAGTCTCATTCCAAATGTCGTAAATTGTTGGTTATCTGCACGAACCCAACCTTTACTATGAATCATCCATACACCAATTGTCTTAATCATTTATTTACCAACTAAATAATCACAGAAACGCATTAACAAACAACAGTTATGGTTACAAGGAAATGATAGGGGAGGTTCCCTAGTGGGCTAGCTGATATGACGGCTTGGTGGACAAAGGGAAGTGGGTGTGGACTGAGAACAGGCCGGAAAGACAAAAAGGAATCACTACACAGTTGATAATTATATTAATTGAAATGCTAATCCTTTGCAAATGAACGCTCACTCATTTGGGAATAATTGGAATCAATATATATTTACGCCCAGTGTGTCGTCGTGATTTCTGTTGGAATCCGGTCCTTCTGTTGGAGTCAGTTCATCATCGTCGCTCTCTCTGCTTCCCTGAAGATCAAAGTATTTCCTGGTTAGAATGGTTACTTCAGAGTACCATTTAGAAATGTTCTCATAGAATAGGTGTTTCGGTGGTTGTCTATCTTCGCATCCCATCCCGCATCCCAATTTCTAGCTGCAGACTAGTAATTATTATCTAAGATTTGTTCTTTTTTTGTAGGAATCGATAGTCTCATGGTTTAACCATTTCCAGCCGTGTAGCCAATGCTCCATGTGGTATGGTTAGGAATTCAACAACCATTACAACCTTAGCTTATACTGTTTTTGTGGTCTGAAGAGGATTTCCTCAGGAGGTGGTTTTATTCCTAACAGTAGAAAAGGACTGTTCCATGACGCCAGATCATGTCTGTGCTCATGGGGGAGGGCCAATGACTTAGTTAAACTTTAAAGGAAACCTTATATAATTTCACAAATAGTTTAATCTTTACTCATTCATTTTATACAAGAATTAGATGCAAACCCCATAATTGAGAAATTGACATATTCAGAGATATAGTTATGTGTGTTTCCTGTCCTCTCTGAGGTCACCAAATGAAACACACTCGTCCCTTAAGTGTCCATGAACCATTCCCACCTTCTCACAAGTGGACCTTTTGTATCAAATTCCCATTGCGGGAATTTAGGAGTTCGACATGTTGATATCCTTTGTTCTCTCTATGTGGCTCTCTTTCTGCATTCCCAAAGGAAGAGAGTCTCCTCCAGAAATGCACGACCTGAGATAACAGAACCTGGGTGTAGGAGATAGAGAGGGGAATGCCACGATCTATACCCAGAAAGGGCCACGTCATGACAAAAGGCTGGTCATTTTTGCGGTGATAAATGCTCTATTTGCATTCTAAATCAGATCTTCCACCTGTAGTTGTGACAGGTTAAAGGAAATATTCATAGCCTGTTATAAATTGAAAAGTATTAGTAAGTTCACAGTATGTGAGGATCTTAAAACATCTAAGGTTAAAAAGATGCATTCAGTATTAGTTGATAGAGATTGATAACATTCATATAAATGTGTTAAAGTTCAAATCTGTCAAAGGGTACGAATTGTGAGAGTAATGTGTAAACGTTATATTGATTACTTTATTTTGTGGTGCCTAAAAGTGTTAATCTGTGATCTACGAAATGCTCTTAATCTATGAGACGGAGATCGATTGCTCTGGTCTCCACCCATATTCCTGGGGAAAATCGCGGTCTTTTCTCATTGAACTAAACGTTGAATTGGGAATACAACACCGTATCACTGTCGTGATTATTTCTCCCCTGTTTTCAGGGGCGTAACATTTTTGGAGGCTCCGCTGAGATAGCTGCTCAGATGTCCAGTTTCCACACCCTGGTCGCTGAATTCCGAGCCAGCTAAATCTCCGCATAACAACTCAGGCAGGCTGCAGTGAGGAAAGTGTTGCTGTTCGAGGGAAGTTGGAAGTTAGTGGTTAAGTACGTGTCAACTGAGGCCATTGATCGACCATCAGAGACAGTAAGGACCATCTAATTCAGAGTCAACTCCTGCACAGTAAAAGTTCCTCCTGTTCTGTCAACATGACAAGCGCCTTGGAAGAACTACAGGAAGAGGTAGTAGGAGAATTGCACACCATGACTAAAGACAAATTACTAGAGATATGTGATTTCCTTGAAATATCAGGCGAACAGAGAAGAGATGTTAAAGACAAATCCCGCATATCATTAATGACTCGCATTATGATGTTCCTTGGAAGAGAGGAAGTCGCAGATTTAGAAGATGGCGGCATGTCGGAATTGTTGCTACTTAAAGACGAAATGACAGAGATGATCAGTGGCAGAGATAACAAAACAGGGCAAATTGACCATGATATTGAACCAGCCGGAACACATCACAGAATAGAGGAATTGAGAACTGTAACTCCACAACAAGGGGTGGGAACTGAGCAGATTATTGCAGCCAAAGCCAGTGATTCTCTGCGTCAGCCCCAACAACATGCCAATCTTCAGGGGAGCGTGCCGCTCTCACCCAATGCACAGCCCAGCTCATACTGGCGCAAAGAGTTTAAAATTTCTGGTCAGATAGGTGAACCGGGCCAGAAAGAAAAACTGATTTTTTCCAGCCTTGCCCATCAGATTGAAAATGGACTTAACAGAGGCTATCCTGAGGTAGAAATAGTAGACGCAGTAGTCAGGGCTATTTCTCCAGGCTCACAGCTACGCAGCTACTTGGAAGGTAAACCCCAGCTAACTCTTCCCACACTTAGATGTATCCTGCGTTCCCACTTCCAAGAGAAGAGTGCAACAGAGCTTTACAAACAGCTAGCTTCAGAAGCACAGCATAGCAAGGAGACCCCTCAAAGCTTCCTGATGCGCGTTTTAGATTTGAGGCAAAAAGTACTGTTTGCATCCCAGGAGTCAGAATCAGGGCTTAAGTATGACCCTGCTCTAGTCTCCAGAGTGACAGTATCAGGATTGACATGCAGCCTCTCCTGCTAGAGAGCAAAACATCAGATGAGGTTTTGCTAGAGAAGCTTAACATTGCTTGTGCTAATGAGATAGAAAGACGAAACAAAAAGCGGTTTAATGCCCCACAGCCTGCTACAAGTGTAAGTGTAGTCCAGTTAGAAGATACGCCATCTGCAAAGTGTCCTGTGAAGGAAGCCAAAACTACGATACCCGCAGGACTGTTAACAGAGTTAGCTGAACTTAAGACAGATGTAGCTTCTCTAAAAGGTCTCAGTGCAGAGATTGCTCAGATTAAGGAGACATTACAGCAGCCTATGTTTCAGTCACCGCCTTGTGCCTATGCCCCACCCCCAGTTAGGAGGCCAGATAGGGACCCCCAGCCACCTGTTTCCCAGCAGCAGTATTACAGCATCTACAGTCGGTCCCAAGCACCTGACCCTGCACAGCATCAATATGCACCTAACTGGTATACCAACCGCTCTGCTCAAGCTCCAAGGAGGTGTTTTGTCTGCCAGCAGGCCAGAACAGATGCACGCTGCACACACTGCTTCTGATGTGGGAGTGGAGAACATTTTCAAGCTGGATGTAAAATCCGGGAAGCCAGACCATCAAGGGAGGCCCCTTTAAACGGAAACGGGTTACCGCTGAGGGACGAGTGTTAACCATAGCTACCAAAAAGTCCCAGAAATGTTCAAATTGTGCCAGAGAAGATTCATTTGAGAACCTGAAACAATGTTCATCATGTAAAGAGACACTGTACTGTTCCAAAGTATGTCAAAACCAACATTGGACTAAACATAAGGAAAAATGCACTCACCTGAAAATTGACTCTAATAGTGAAAGGTTTTCCCGCACAGAGGAAAATGCCCACTCCTTACCATCCCTAGCTCAAGGTTGCCACCCCCGTAAGGTCACCTCGCTAGTCGGCAGACAGTGCCTTATTGAGTGTCACCTGAATCGCCACCACCTCCAAGCTCTATGGGACACAGGCTCTCAGGTATCGGTCATTGATGAACGATGGAAAGAGGAATCTCTCCCAAACGCAAGGCTGAGAGATGTTTCAGAAATCCTGGACTCACCTGATGATCTAAGGTTGACTGCAGCAAATGGGACTGAAATGCCGTACCTGGGATGGATTGAAACAACTTTTCGGCTAGCCTCTGAAACTGACCAAACAAAGGAACTGATCATCCCGGTGCTGGTAATGAAAGGCTGTCACCTATCTCATCCCATCATAGGTTTCAATGTTATCGAGCACATCCTGACAATGACCGAAAAGAATAAACAATACAGTACAGTAAAAACAGCTTTCCCAAGCCTCAAAAGAAACAAGGTGAGAGCTTTTATACAGGCTGTTAGCGCAGAACAGACAGATGAATACGCTGTGAAAACCAAGAAAGAGAAGGTTGCTGTACCAAAACACAGTAGCATTCAGATTGAGTGCCGTGTAGCTTCGCAGCCTTTCAAAGATGACATGACAATGCTTTTCCAGCCAGACCTGAACCCGCAGTGGCCAGACGACCTTGAGTTCTTTGACACACTAGTCAGAGTCAGGAAAGGTGTTTTTCCAGTTATCCTGCTTGATGTCTCTAACCCCACTGACCACGACATTGCCCTGCTAGGACGCACATTAATCGGTACAGTACAAACCATTATGACTGTGTTACCTGCCCAAGTCTTTGAAAAAAAACCAGCCACAGTGAATCACACCAGCGTTCGAACCCCATGTACTGCTACTGAACAGTGGGATCCACCAGTAGGTTTAACTCACCTAACCGAAGAGCAGAGAGAGGTTGTTAGGCAAATGCTTAGAGAAGAGTGTCACTCCTTCTCCAGATCAGACAATGACATTGGCTGCATTGAACGATTGAAAATGACTATTTCTCTAAAGGACTCTGAACCAGTAAAGCGCACATACATGTCAGTGCCCAGGCCACTGTATCAGGAGATGAAGGGTTACATTTATGACCTCATAGTCCAGGGCTGGGTTAGGAAGTCAAACTCTTCATATTCTTCACCTGTCATGTGCGTTCGTAAGAAGGACGGGACCCTCCGGTTGTGTATAGATTACAGAGACCTGAAAAGAAAGACACATCCCGACCGCCAGCCCATCCCTCGGGTCCAAGACATCATGGACAGTTTAGGTGGTAATTCCTGGTTCTCCCTCTTAGATCAGGGGAAAGCGTATCACCAGGGGTTCATCTCTGAAGAAAGCAGACCACTGACAGCATTTGTGACACCGTGGGGACTCTATGAGTTTATACGTATGCCATTTGGCCTCATGAACGCTCCTGCAGCTTTTCAGCGGTGTATGGAGGAGTGTTTGGAAGGGCTCCGGGATAACATCTGCATTCCTTATCTGGACGACACGCTAGTTTTCAGTAAAACATTCGACAGCCATGTGAATGATGTGCGAAATGTTTTGCAGCGTCTCAGAGAGTATGGCATTAAACTCAAGCCAAGTAAGTGTGATCTCTTTAAACCCCAGGTCCGTTATTTGGGCAGAATAGTGTCTGCAGAGGGCAGCCGAGTTGACCCAGCCGATTTTGAAGCAGTAAGAGCATTGAAAGAAATCAGACCAGAGACTGTGGGCCAGCTCAGAAAAATGCTTGGTTTACTCACTTACTACAGACAGTACATCAAAGACTTTTCTAGGAGTGCCTGCTGCCTGTATGACCTCCTGAAAGCAGATTCAGAGAAATTACCTGACCACCCACGGAAAACAAAAACAAAGAAAGTAAGTCATGTGGTGCCCTCAAACAAGCCAATCCTGTGGACTGACCAGCATCAACAGGCACTTGAACAGCTGATTGAGTGTTTGCTTCACCCACCAGTTTTAGGTTTCCCTGATTTCACTCAGCCATTTGTTGTACACACTGATGCGTCACACCAAGGCTTGGGAGCAGTTCTTTATCAAAAGCAAGAGGGGAAGCTTAGGGTCATTGCTTATGGCTCTCGAACCTTAACAGCAGCTGAGAAGAACTATCACTACCACTCGAGCAAGCTAGAATTTCTAGCTCTAAAATGGGCAATCACTGATAAGTTCCATGACTATTTGTACTATGCTCCGACCTTCACTGTATACAGCGATAACAACCCGCTCTGCTACATTCTGTCTACTGCAAAACTGAACGCAACCACTTCCAGGTGGGTTGCAGACTTGGCTGATTTCCACTTTACAATAAAGTACAGGCCAGGCAGAGAGAACGGTGATGCAGATGCTTTGTCAAGGATGCCACTGGATGTAGAGTCACTGATGAGAGAATGTTCTGAGGAGCTTCCACCAGACACCATCGCCGCCACGATACAAGCAGTTGAGGTACAGAAAGAGGCTGTTGTACCTTGGTCATTTTCAGCTGCATCTATGTCAGTATCAGCTGAAGGTGAGACAACCACTGCAACAACCAGCTCGATACCAAAAGATGGGATAAGAGAAGCACAAGAATCTGATCCGGTCATCCGTCCTGTGCTCAATTTCAAACTGTCTGGTTCCAAACCGCCAGTTAAAGAGCAAAAGAAATTCAGTCCAAAGACAAAATGCCTATTCAGAGAATGGGACAAATTGACAATAGACAGTGATGGCATTCTGTACAGAATCACTACAGCCCGCAAGCAGTTAGTTCTACCAGAGCAGTACAAAGGTAAAGTGATGGAAGAGTTGCACAATAACATGGGACACCAAGGTACTGACCGCACTGTATCACTAGTACGTGACCGCTTCTTCTGGCCATATATGCAATCTGACATCAAGCACTATGTGACTAAAACTTGTAGCTGTGTCAAGCAGAAAAAGCCAGCCCATGCAACAAGAGCTCCTCTGACAAACATTGTGACAACAATGAACTGGTATGTATTGACTTCCTTCATCTCGACAGATGCAAAGGGGGATATGAGTACATCCTCGTGATTGTTGATCATTTTACACGTTTCACTCAAGCCTACGCCACCACATCAAAGTCAGGTAAAACTGCTGCAAATCTCATCTTCAATGACTTTGCTCTGAAGTTTGGGTTCCCGTCCCGCATCCACCATGACCAAGGGGGAGAATTTGAAAATCAGTTGTTCCATCAGTTAAAGAAACTCAGTGGCATGGCGGGGTCCAGGACAACACATTTTATCTTCTGTTTGGGAGATCACCCAGGCTCCCAGTTGATATGCTCTTTGGATTGTGCACAGAGGCAGGTTCCAGTAACCAGCGAGAATACGTGGAGAACTGGAAACGAGGGATGGAAGAAGCATACGCCATTGCAAATGAAAATGCTCAGAAAGCCGCTGAAAGAAGTAAGAAGTACTATGACACTAAAGTTAGGAGTTCAGTGCTACAGCCTGGCGAGCGAGTTCTGATTAAAAACCTGACACAAAGAGGAGGACCAGGAAAACTCCGTAACTATTGGGAAGATACAATTCACACAGTGGTGAGACAAATGGGTTCAGACCTGCCGATTTATGAATTGAGACCAGAAAAGGGTAGGGGACGCTACAGGGTCCTGCACAGAAATCTGCTCATGTCCTGTGACCACTTACCTTTTGAGACACAACCAGAAATGACCAAAGAGGACAGAAGTCAGAAAACGAGGAGACACCAGCCTGCATCACAGACTCTAGATTCTGATGAAGATAGTGGGGATGAATATGACCTTCATCATGAGCCGCTACAGGTTCCCACATCTCCTACAGTACCTGAGGAGAGGAATGCTGAACCAGCGAGAGAGTGGGAACACAGGCCCCCAACAGTGAAACAGACAGTTGCAGTGCCAGTCCCTGATACGCTACCAGCACAGCCTCTTGTTGAAAAGCGGCTGGAGGAGACAACAACAGTTAAAGACCTGCCTGCTGAGGAGAGTAACTTGCCTGCTGAAAATTTGCCTGATGATCGTCCACCAAGTGCCTTTCCTTCATATGCTGATGCTGCTGAACCTGAGGAACCAGCCTACCAGCTGCCACAAAGAGAGAGACACCCTCCAAGACGTATCACCTATGATCAGCTTGGTATCCCTTCCTGCTACAGTATACAGCCACAGTTGTTCCCTGTCTACTCTGCACCAGGACTGGTTCCATGGCTGCCATCACTACAGCAATGTTACTTTCAGCCACCTTACATGTATGGGCTTCAGCAAACATGAGACTACAGAGTTGACATGTTTGACCATGGACTACTGTCTGATTTCACAGACTGTCAAAAGAGACAATTTGCAGACTATGCATATAGATCATTAAAATTGATGGACTGTTGATCAATAGTATGAGAAAATACTGCTTATGTTATATAGCTGGTCAACAGATATGGACTGTGAATATAACTTGTTAGTTATATTTGAACTGTGACCCTTGACCTCTGCTCAAGTACTACCTTACAGAAGAGGATTTTCTAGGTCCAGTGCATACGGACTTTTGAAGAAGACAATGTTGGTAATGTTGGGACAACATTTATTTTGTCGGGGAGAGTGTGACAGGTTAAAGGAAATATTCATAGCCTGTTATAAATTGAAAAGTATTAGTAAGTTCACAGTATGTGAGGATCTTAAAACATCTAAGGTTAAAAAGATGCATTCAGTATTAGTTGATAGAGATTGATAACATTCATATAATTGTGTTAAAGTTCAAATCTGTCAAAGGCTACGAATTGTGAGAGTAATGTGTAAACGTTATATTGATTACTTTATTTTGTGGTGCCTAAAAGTGTTAATCTGTGATCTACGAAATGCTCTTAATCTATGAGCCGGAGATCGATTGCTCTGGTCTCCACCCATATTCCTGGGGAAAATCGCGGTCTTTTCTCATTGAACTAAACGTTGAATTGGGAATACAACACCGTATCACTGTCGTGATTATTTCTCCCCTGGTTTCAGGCGCGTAACATAGTTAGTACAGAAAGATGGTCAAATTAAAAGTGAAATCAAACTTTAAAGTGCATTTAAAATCATTTATAATTGCAGTGCATTTAAAATTGCAGCACACTTTACAGTAAAATAGTCAAATGAAAAGAAGTAAAAGCAAACAAGAAGCATTAAATGGGAATAATAAAAGATCATAAAACACAAGGGATGTCCAAAACATTTTTTTTTTAATTCAATGCGCTTTTGTTATATCACATATAACAGTAGAGGGCGCCATACTATCATGAAAACAAGTTCAGGGCCCAGTTCCAAAATCATTCTCGTTTGCAGTTGAGATGTGGTGTAATTCTGGTGTGACAAGATCATTTGAACTGTAGAAAAGTCTGTTGTCATTGTACTATCATATACACCTCACCTCACTGCTTACTGTCACTGTGGAGCAGTTGAATGTAGAGAATGTGAAGTGGAAATGGTTTGACTGGACTATGTTCAGGAGAAATGAGCCTGCAAAGCTTTTCACTTTGAATTGCATTGTACTGATTGGCTGTAAATTGCTCCAAATCAGGAGCCATCATCGAACAAATGTGGAACACAGAGTGATGTCATTAAATGCATGAATTCACAAAATGATCAGCCACACATTCATCTGAGAGCTGTAATAAACTGTCATAGATCTTTAAACTTTTTTTAACCTTTATTTAACTACGCAAGTCAGTTAAAAACAGATTCTTATTTTCAATGATGGCTTAGGAACAGTGGGTTAACTGCCTTGTTCAGGGGCAGAACAACACATTTGTACCCTGTCAGCTCAGGAATTTGATCTTGCAACCTTTCGGGTACTAGTCCAACACTCTAACCACTAGGCTTCCTGCCGCCCCGAAGTGATTTATCAGCTAGTTTACACTGGCAACAAGTCATGTGCTTCTCTTTAGGCTTTTAGAATAAAGGTCTATAGGCCCTATCCAGAAACAACTCCTTGCTCGCCACACCGGTGTGAAGCTAGCCACAATAAGGATTAGCTACAATGGTGGAATTTGAGAATCGCCTCCAAAATAAAAGTGCCCAATTGAAAATGATTCAAACTAATTAAAAATAATGGAATCATATTTGGACTAGATAATGCTACGGTTGGAATGTTGTTATGTATATATTAAACAGATGACAATAGTTCATTTAAAACAAAAATAAATAAAAGGCGGTTAAAATCCCACTGTGGATTTAGAATTGCATTGGGGGCGTACTTATATGCACAGTACAGCCTAAGCTATGGATTGTGCACCCATGAAATTGGCATCAGCCTACTCAGTGACACTCACAGCACTATTGTACAGAAATTAGGCAAGGCACAGTGACAGATTTCTATTTTCTTTTTTTACTTTGTTGGATCTGGTATTTGAACCAATAACCTTTCAGTTACTGATCTAATGCTCAAACCTTGAGGCTACCTACCTAGTCCAAATATGTCTTGATAACACTATTTGTAACCATTTGCATCACTTTCAATTAGTGATTCTACTATTGTGGCTAATCCTAATTGTGGCTACCTTCACATAGGTGCCCGCCACTACCCCATGGCCTAGGCACTTGTGGAGATGTGAGAGGATTGCACAGTTGTTTATTCCACCTAGCCTATAAGAGGGTGTCATGACGTTGGTCTGGGGGGGGTAGGTTTCTGACAGTCATAAATACCTCTTCCCCCATTTTTCCTCTCTCTACCCTACTGAGGTTACATTTGCAAAACCCTTGGTTAACATAGAGATTCTGGGAACATCAGAAGGTGGGGGGAAATGAACTATATTCTGGCAATCCAATCAATTAAACATATGCGATGGTACTTAATAACTTGTTATGGCTGCAATCCCGATATCGGGATAAGTGTCATCAACAACCGCTGAATAGCATAGCGCTACATTCAATAAATATTACTACAAATATTTATATTCATGAAATCACAAGTGCAATATAGGAAAACACAGCTTAGCCTTTTGTTAATCCACCTGTTGTGTCAGATTTTGAAATTATGCTTTTCAGTGAAAGCAATTCAAGCGTTTGTGTAAGTGTTTATCGATCGCACGACAAAACATTAAGTACACTTAGCATCAGGAAGCTTGGTCACGAAAATCAGAAAAGCAATCAAATGAATTGTTTACCTTTGATGATCTTCAGATGTTTTCCCTCACGAGACTCCCAGTTACACAACAAATGTTCTTTTTGTTCCATAAAGATTATTTTATATCCAAAATACCTCCGTTTGTTTGTCGCGTTATGTTCAGAAATCCACAGGAATGAGCTGTCACGACAACGTAGACGAAAATTCCAAATAGTTTCCATAATGTCCACAGAAACATGTCAAACGAATTTATAATCAATCCTCAGGTTGTTTTCAAAATATATAATCAATAATATATCAACTGCAAATGTCTTTCACAGTAGGAGAGGGAAAAGCAATACCTATCAATACCTATCCAAATTCTGTTGCAAAACTCATGTGACCACTTGACGCGATGTTATCGTTCTGGCTCATTTTTCAAAATAAAAGCCTGAAACTATGTCTGAAGACTGTTGACACCTTGAGGAAGCGATAGGAAAAGGAATCTGGTTCATATCCCTTTAAATCCAGCAAAGGGATACTTTGGAACATGGAGTTTTCAAAATAGAAGCCACTTCCTGTTTTGAGTTTCCTCAGGGTTTCGCCTGCAATATCAGTTCTGTTATACTCACAGTTTTTTCACAGTTTTGGAAACTTTAGAGTGTTTTCTATCCAATACTAATAATAATAAGCATATATTAGCAACTGAGACTGAGGAGCTGGCCGTTTACAATGGGCACCTTTTCATCCAAGCTACTCAATACTGCCCCTGCAGCCATAAAAGTTAATGAATATGATGTCAGTTCAGTTGACATCTGAGACATTCACATCAATGATAAGATGACATAAACTCTACAGTGGAAAGTCTACACATCAGAGTTATCGGATTCACATGGAATTGTTGTTCAATTTAAATGTTTGAATATGAAATTATTCGTGATGGGATGAAATGTGATTTTAGCTTCTAAAATGTGAGATTTGGGTTTTCATAAGATAGGGCTCTGCTCAATCAGTGGCCCGCCCCTGTGAAGGGACATGGGCTATAAAACTTTTCAAACACGCCCTCCTCTCCCTTCCTATATAAGCCCTTGACGACAATATAACCTCCTGTTCCGAGGACGTGAGGACGACGGTCCTATGTCAGAATGGTTCAGATAATAACTACAGAACGAAGCCAACATCAGTGTGAGCTTTGGTTGCGAATGGTATGAATTTTGAACTCTTCACTACAGAGGTGATACCTACTAGCCGTTGAGTTAGCAACAGAAGCTGCAAACGAGAGTTAGGAAGGAACAGACAGAGTATCCCGTCTATCACACAACGACTCTATTACAACGTATCCAATTGACCACCAGAGACATTCTTCAAAGGACAAAGGACTTGGTTTGGCAACACGACCTTCCATCTACCACCAACCTACCGAAGCGCAGCTCAAAGTAAATATTTATTGCATTTTCCTTTTCCAAATGGGCGGTAATTTAGAATGCATAAGATACTGTATTTAGGATAGCACAGCTTCTCCCTGTGTCCCTCAGTCTTCCCGCTCTTTCACTCAAAGTTTCACCCCAGTTTCTTTTCATTTGTGTAACCAGCTGTCATATCTGTTCCGCCCGCTAGGGAGGTTTTCCTTTATGACGTAATTTATAATCGAGGTATAATTCATTCTTTGTATATGTAATTCTGTGTGATTAGTTAGTTAGTAAATAAATAATTAACCCCAATTTTGTATTGCTGATTCAACTTGTTAGCCAGGCTTCGTGCAGATAACCAAGAATTTACAACTTTCAGATGAGACTGAAATAAGATGACGATTAATATTGACTGCTATTGATGTAAAATATTACTAGGTCTTTTAATTTAAAAAAATGTATTTAATTTTTTATTTATTTTTTTACCCCTTTTTCTCCCCAATTTCGTGGTATCCAATTGTTTAGTAGCTACTATCTTGTCTCATCGCTACAACTCCCGTACGGGCTCGGGAGAGACGAAGGTAGAAAGTCATGCATCCTCCGATACACAACCCAACCAAGCCGCACTGCTTCTTAACACAGCGCCATCCAACCCAGAAGCCAGCCGCGCCAATGTGTGCCCTTAGCCACTGCGTCACCCGGGAGATATTACTACTTCTTTAAGAGTTTATTCGGAAGATAACAGCTCTATAAATATTATTTTGTGGTGCCTGACTCTCTAGTTAATTACATTTACATAATTAGCTCAATCAGGTGATATTAATTATGGATAAATTATTTTATAGAATAGCATGTCATATCACTGAATCCGGCATAGCCAAAGACACAACAAGGGTAAGGTAGCGCTATTAGCATATCCTCTCAGATCTTCAAGTGTCTAAGGTGGAGGAGGGCTTGGGGTTGTTTCTGAGCACTGATGAACATTGGTAGTAGGCAATGTTTAACAGTGAGAATCGCAGAATGGTGAACGTACTAAATGACTGAGAGATTGACTGTGTGATATTAGGTTGCTTCTTGTGTAAATATTTCCTGTCTGGATTACTCACTACTGAACAATATGGGGCTTCCCTGCAGAGAGGATGCCAGGGCCAACTCAATAAGACTAACACAGAGCTTTCTATATATCAGGAGGAAGTGAGCAGCCAGCACAGAATAACTGAAAGTAGTGATGCTCTTCTAAATGTTTATGTCCATATGCAAACTACTGTATTTATTTTCCCAATCGTTTTTAACAGAGGTCCATTCTCCCTTTCCTACCTGAATGGTATCATACTCTGGCATGTTCAGTCATGTCAGTGTGATATTAGCTCTGAGAGAAACTGAGAGATTCCATGGTGTCATCTTTCATAACAGAAGGCTAGAGTCGAGCTGTTGCTCCCAGCCTCACAAGGATTAACAGACTAATGGTTGTGCATATAAAGCACTCCAGGCAGACTGTTAACAAAGTGCTTGCATCCCAAATGGCACCCTATTCTCTATATAAGCTCTACTTTTCACCAGGGTCTATAGGGCTCTGGTCAGTACACTATATAGAGAAAATGTTGCCATTTGGAGTCCTTTTCATAGTAACGTCTGCTTCCAACTCACACTCTCAAACACATAGATCCCCTGAACGCAGCTCACTATCCAGATCCCAATCACCTGAATTCTGATCACCTGTTCACAGACCTGTATGTAATTTACACACACTATTTAGTTCAGTTCCCTAGCACCTCATCATTGTGAGGAATTGTTTGTGTTGATACACATGTCTACTTGGAGTGCTGGGTTTTCCCGTGTTAGTCCTCCTGTGTACCATAGTTTTGGCCATCCTCACTAACCACGCCTTTTTGCCTATTCCCTGCCTGTACTTTTGCCTGTTGGATTTCCTGTCATCAATCTCTTGCCTGATCTCCCGGACTATGTCTGTAGCCTTCTCCCTGCCTGTACTGTTGCCCTTTTGGACCCTTGTTTATGACCTTCTGCCTGCCCCTGGACCCAGCTACCTGCCTCCTCCTGTAGTCCTTTACAAATAAACACCTGGTGAACTTAACTAAACGACGGAGAGTTTTGACTGTGTGATATTAGATTGCTTCTTGTGTAAATATTTTCTGTCTGGATTTTTATGATTTGTATGTGCTTGAAACCAGCTCTCTGTCTCCTGTTGTATTCATTACAGGCATAGCATTAATATTCAGTAGCCTACATACTGTACATGTTTCTATGATTTACTATTGGATTATTTGCAAGGTCATTTTCATGTAGGGCCAAGCATAAAATGATGAGAACTACCCAGTGTTATTGTTATTTAGTATTTACTATTAATTCTTACTCCACAGTAGCACAAACCAGCTAACCATGCCTATCAGATCAATTGTGCAAGTTAATAAGTACTGACATTTAAAAAATATGAAGGGAGAGAACTATGCTTTCTAAATCTGGCATTAACTGCAATCAAGGGGGATTTGCGACACTTGTTCCACTTGTGTTCCTCTTTCAGCGCTCTTGACTGTAATGACTTGCTTTCAACATTATGCATGGGGCCTGGGTGTTTAAGTGGGATCAACCGCATCAAGCGCGAGTGAAAAGAGTAGATAAGCTGACATAAGGCTTTCATAATACTATGACAACCACGGTTTAACCTCGGCATTCACTTCAAAGGAAAAGGGGGAAAAGACTTGAGGACTTGAGTCTTTCACACTGCTAAAATACTTTCCTGAGATTTCTTAAAGCTTTTCTAGGGTTAGATTGTGTTCTTTGACGTATGTGGTATGACTTGCCTGTCATAACAGCAGCATTAAGGCTCAAAACTATACTGCAGAACTAAATGATCAACATGGCCAATGTAGATCATTTGTAAATTGTTTAAATATGAAATGTCCGGTGATTTCGCTGATATGGCTGAAAACATAACTGGTCATTTCAGCCATTGCATATTTTTGTTCTTGCATGCTTTTCTAATGCACTGTAGCCTGTACTAAGTGATTTTATGTAAACATGAGTATAAGCTAGATGTGGTGTCAGTGGAGTGATGCTGAGCTTCTTACACAGCACTCGGCAGGAGGATCAAAAGACACGCATGTTCTTTACATAACCTGCTTGCATAACGAAATCCTGCTGCCGCATGAGTCACACTAATACTTACACACATTTGTGGATAAACCCATATGACATACAGTGCCTTGCAAAACTATTCACACCCCTTGACATTTTCCTATTTTGTTGCATTATATCCTGTAATTTACAAGGATTTTTTTTTTAATTCAAAGGAAAAAAAATATGGACCAGTGGTGCGTGCATATGTATTCACCCCTTTTGCTATGAAGTCCCTAAATAAGATCTGGTGCAACCAACTACCTTCAGAAGTCACATAATTAGTTAAATAAAGTCCACCTGTGTGCAATCTAAGTGTCACAAGATCTGTCAAATGATCGCAGATTCTGCAACACCACTAAGCAAGGGGCACCACCAAGCAAACAGCACTATGAAGACCAAGGAGCTATCCAAACAGGTCAGGGACAAAGTTGTGGAGAAGTACCGATCAGGGTTGGGTTATAAAGAAATATCAGAAACTTTGAACATCCCACAGAGCACCATTAAATCCATTATTTAAAAAAATGTAAAGAATATTGCACCACAACAAACCTGCCAAGAAAGGGTCGCCCACCAAAACTCACGGGCCAGGCAAGGAGGGCATTAATCAGAGAGGCAACAAAGAGACCAAATATAACTCTGAATGAGCTGCAAAGCTCCACAGCGGAGATTAGAGTATCTGTCCATAGGACTACTTTATGCCATACACTCCACAGAGCTGGGATTTACGGAAGAGTGGCCGAAAAAAACCAAGTGAACATGTTTGGTGTTCGCCAAAAGGCTTGTGGGAGACTCCCCAAACATAAGGAAGAAGGTACTCTGGTCAGATGAGACTAAAATTGAGCTTTTTGGCCATCAAGGAAAACGCTATGTCTGGCACAAACCCAACACCGCTCATCACCCCGAGAACCACTTCCCCATAATGAAGCGTGGTGGTGGCAGCATCATGCTGTGGGGATGTTTTTCATTGGCAGGGACTGGGAAGCTGGTCAGAAGAATGATGGATGGCGCTAATGGATGGCGCTAAATACAGGGACATTTTTGAGGGAAACCTGTTTCAGTCTTCCAGAGATTTGAGACTGGGACGGAGGTTCACCTTCCAGCAGGACAATGACCCTAAGCATACTGCTAAAGCAACACTCGAGTGGTTTAAGGTGAAACATTTAAATGTCTTGGAATAGCCTAGTCAAAGCCCAGACCTCAATCCAATTGAGAATCTGTGGTATGACTTAAAGATTGCTGTACACCAGCAGAACCCATCCAACTTGAAGGAGCTGGAGCAGTTTTGCCTTGAAGAATGGGCAAAAATCCCAGTGGCTAGATGTGCCAAGCTTATAGAGACATACCCCCAAGAGACTTGCAGCTGTAAGTGCTGCAAAAGGCGGCTCTACAAAGTATTGAATTTCTCATTTTTTCCTGTCTAATTTCTTGTTTGTTTCACAATAAAAAATATTTTGCATCTTCAAAGTGGTAGGTGTGTTGTGTAAGTCAAATGATACAACCCCCCCTCCCAAATATATTTTAATTCCAGGGTGTAAGGCAACAAAATAGAAAAAATGCCAAGGGGGGTGAATACTTTCGCAAGCCACTGTACAGTATTATGTTTTTACACTCACATAGGGCCAATATTGAAAAATATTCAAATCGGAATTAAACATTGAGGACAGAGCAAAACAAGTAAAATAACAGTTACGAGAAAGAATAAAACTAAAGTAAATTGTAAATAATGCAGTTTCATGTTTTAGCATTGCTTTTGATGTTTTATCACTTGTTGAAAAAAAACAGTTGTAATTTTGCACCTGAAGCAAATGCTTAGTAAATCATCATAAATCTTGCCTTGACATTTTTGTCAAGCAAATAGGACAAAAGAGGAAACATAAGACCAATCATCCAATTTTGTGTTCCATTGCACCTGATAAGCGGATAATGATGGTAGTTTAATTGATTATCTCCTACATTTCCCAAACACAGTTTTATTTCTTTCTATTTACAATCAAATTCAGGGATGATCATACTGTATTCAGGTGAGAAGTATTGTTAATGTGCAGTAAAAAAACAACAACATTGAGGTGGTTGTGAAACAAATATATTATTTTATTGAAATACTTTCAGTGTATACTTTTTTCTCATACATACATCTTATACACTTATCAAGTACCCACATCCTCGCAAATAACCTCTGTTGTCTCATCTGAGCAGTGTAAATGACTTAATATTAATATATGACTTAGTACCAATTTATTTAGGAGGACTTTGTAAATTCTGGTTAACACACCATATTACAAATCCCACTGTGGACCCATAGAGGCACAGTGCCTTAAGAAATTATTCACACCCCTTGACTTTTTCCAATTTTTTTTGTGTTACAGACAGAATTTAAAATGTATTAAATTTGTCACTGGCCTTTGTACAATACCCCATAATGTCAAAGTGGAATTATGTTTTTAGAGCTTTTTACAAAAAATATTTTTATGAAAAGCTGAAATGTATTGAGTCAATAACTATTCAACCCCTTTGTTATGGCAAGAATAAATAAGTTCAGGAGTACAAATCTGCTTAAGAAGTCACAATAAGTTGCATGGACTCAATAACATGATTTTTGCAAGACTACCTAATCTCTGTACCCCACACATACAATTATCTGTAAGATCCCTCAGTCAATAATTAATTTCAAACACAGAGTCAACCACAAAGACAAGGGACAAGCAGACATTAAAACTCCCTTTGAGCATGGTGAAGTTATTAATTACACTTTGGATGGTGTATCAATAAACCCAGTCACTACAAAGATACAGACGTCCTTCCTAACTAAGTTGCAGGAGAGGAAGGAAACTGCTCAAGGATTTAATCATGACGCCAATAGTCACTTTAAAACAGTTACATAGTTTAATGGCTGTGATAGGAGAAAACTGAGGATGGATCAACATTGTAGTTACTCCACAATACTAACCTAATTGACAGAGTGAAAAGAAGGAAGCCTGTACAGAATAAAATCTTCCAAAACATGCATCCTGTTTACAATAAGGCACTAAAGTAAACCTGCAAACATTTTGGCAAAGAAATTAACTTTTTGTCCTGAATACAAAGCATTACGTTTAGGGCAAATCCATAAAACACATCACTGAGTATCACTCTCCATATATTCAAGCAAAGTGGTGGCTGAATGATGCTATAGGTATGCTTGTCATCAGCAAGGACTAGGGAGTTTTTAGGATAAAAATAATTTTTTTAATTGGCCTAGTTTCAATTATGACTTAAAAATACTTGAAAATGGCTGTCGAGCAATAACCAACAATCAACTTGACAGAGCTTGAACATTTTTTTAAATAATAATGTGCAAAAATTGTACAATCCAGGTGTGCAAAGCTCTTAGAGCATTACCCAGAAAGACTCAAAGCTGTAATTGCTGCCAAAGTTGATTCTAGCATGTTTTGACTCATGGGGTTGAATACTTACTTCACATACACTTATGTTGGAGTCATTAAAACTCATTTTTTTAACCACTCCACAAAATTCTTGTTAAGAAACTATAGTTTTGGCAAGTAGGTTAGGACATATTTTTACTTTTTATTTTACTAGGCAAGTCAGTTAAGAACAAATTCTTATTTTCAATGACGGCCTAGGAACAGTGGGTTAACTGCCTTGTTCAGGGGCAGAACGACAGATTTGTACCTTGTCAGCTCGGGGATTTGAACTTGCAACCTTTCGGTTACTAGTCCAACACTCTAATCACTAGGCTACACTGCCGCCGTCTACTTTGTGCATGACACAGGTAATTTTTCCAACAATTGTTTACAGACAGATTATTTAACTTATAATTCACTGTGTCACAATTCCAGTGGGTCAGAAGTTTACATACACTAAGTTGACTGTGCCTTTAAACAGCTTGGAAAATTCCAGAATTCCATGGCTTTAGAAGATTCAAACGCAGTGCCTTTTTGCTTGACATCATGGGAAAATCAAAAGAAATCAGCATCAGAAAAAAATTGTAGACCTCCTCCACAAGTCTGGTTCATCCTTGGGAGCAATTTCCAAATGGCTGAAGGTACCACGTTCATCTGTACAAACAATAGTACGCAAGTATAAACACCATGGGACCACGCAGCTGCCATACTGCTCAGGAAGGAGATGCGTTCAGTCTCCTAGAGATAAATGTACTTTGGTGCAAAAAGTGCAAATCAATCCCAGAACAACAGAAAAGGACCTTGTGAAAATGCTGGAGAAAACAGGTACAAACGTATCTATATCCACAGTCAAACGAGTCCTATATCAACATAACCTGAAAGACTGCTCAGCAAGGAAGAAGCCACTCCTCCAAAACCAACATAAAAAAGCCTGACTACTGTTTGCAACTACACATGGGGACAAAGATTGTACTTTTTGTAGAAATGTCCTCTGGTCTGATGAAACACAAATAGAACTGTTTGGCCATAATGACCATCGTTATGTTTGGCGGAACAAGGGGGAGGCTTGCAAACATCTCAAGACATCAGTCAGGAAGTTAAAGCTTGGTCACAAATGGGTCTTCCAAATGGACAATGGCCCCAAGCATACTTTCAAAATTCTGGAAAAATGGCTTAAGGACAACAAAGTCAAGGTAATGGAGTGGCCATCACAAAGCCCTGACCTCAATCCTATAGAATATTTGTGGGCATAACTGAAAAAGTGAGGAGGCCTACAAACCTGACTCAGTTACACCAGCTCTGTCTGAAGGAATGGGCCAAAATTGACCCAACTTACTGTGGGAAGCTTGTGGAAGGCTACCCAAAATGTTTGACCGAGGTTAAACAATTTAACAGCAATGCTACCAAATACTAATTGAGTGTATGTAAACTTCTGACCCACTGGGAATGCGATGAAATAAATAAAAGCTTAAATAAATCATTTTCTCTGAATGGTGATCCTAACTGACCTAAGACAGGGAATTTTTACTAGGATTAAATGTCAAGAATTGTGAAAAACAGAGTTTAAATGTATTTGGCTAAGATGTATGTACACTGCCAACTTCAACTGTATCTAATCAAGATATATTAGTGTTTTATTTTTCATGAATAGTTTTTACAAATGTTCAAAAAAGAGATCCACTTTCACATTACATTTTGTGTAGATCGTTATCAAAAATGACAATTAAATCCAATTTAAGCCCATTTTCTAACACAACAAAATGTGGAAATAGTCAATGGGTGTGAATACTTTCTGAAGGCATACCTTCAAAGAATTCTTATGGATAAACATCTAGCCACCTTCTATTGTAATCAACTCTGTTTGACGGTGTCTATATTAGGACTGCCTAAGTCCTGCTAAGATTGAAACAAGTGCTGCTGCGAATGAGGGTGTCGCAATATTAACACCATACATGTTAAATCTTGCTGTTGTTGCCGCAGTTAAAACCGTACACAATATTGCTTAAAATGTGGTGACAATAGTTATCAACTTCTTGCATAGCAAAGGACATCACTGTATCATCCAGAGATGGCAGTTTTTCAATTTTGATCCTAAGCTCACAATTCCGTACTTAAAGGAGCACAACTATAACATTCATATCTCGTTTCTTGATAAAAAAAAGTTTAAAGCAGTATTTTCCAAACTCTCCAAACCACAATGTGTGCATAAACTCTATTTCTAGTACTCTGTTACAATACTACCTAACATAGTTTTGTATATACTGTACACGTATCTTAAACTCTGTACATTATTGCATTAAGGGGTCACAATACAGTGCCCTGACAAAAACGTTGACATCACATAGAAATCAAATGTCCATGACGTCCCTGCCAGACAACAGGCAGGTCAGCATTAATGTGCAATTCTCCATTTTGTCTTTGGAAAAACAAACAGTTGTTTATCTTATAATAACACTGAATTTGAAAGGACCGAAGGAAAACATCCCAGATTTTGCAGGGATGTTTATTGTGGTTTTGAAAGAGTTAATCGCAGCTGGTGTCAGTTGTTCAGCCCACAAGAGTTAGAAAAAAGCCTGATTTGAGGTCAATCATGACACTGTATCCCATAGCTTTCTCCACCATACAAACACTGGAGGCAAGCTAGCCTCCATCATCGGTCTAAAACAACACAGCACTTCCTCTGCTGTCCAGCACTACCACAAATTCACACCGATCATGTGTAAGGTGAGATTGAAAGAAGTCCTGACACTGAGGCTGTCCTAATAGGTCACCGTACACATGACTGGTGTTGTCCTTACATTGTGCCGAGAAATTCAAGTCAATCAGGGTGTAGACAGTTCAATGCTCCCCTCGGTTAAGGTTCAGCAGGTTTAGGAGAAACATGTTGTCGGGTCAAGCTCCGTAATCCTGACTGCACCAGTGTGAACATTGCCATGGTAACACCTCTCATACACATCTCAGAGCTCTCTGAGGAACAGTTTGACACCAACTACTTGTGTCTCTGAGGCTGTCATAATATGGACACTGTACACACGAAGCTGGACCTCCCTCGGTGCTCAGGTGGTCGGGATGAGGGGTCAGTATGGGGCGAAGAGGATGGACCCTCCTGTTGGCCGGATAGGGCCAGGAGCCGCTCGCAGGAAAGAGGGCGGGAGGGCGGCTTTCTGGAAGATGGAGGTGTTGGGCCGCGGGTGGAGGGAGATGGAGGGTATTGTGGTGGGGATGAACGGGCTGGAGAGAAAAGCCTGAGACAGGGGCTTCAGAAGGTCCTTCTGGAATGCCAGTTTAGCCTGAGGGGAAGAGAGCAACTCCATGAGACACAACAATTCACATGGGGGTAAGGTGTGTAAATGCTATCCAATTCTATAATTGACTGATTAGTCAACAAATAAATCTGTAAACGAATCCATCAGAGAGATGATTCTAGCCTCTCTGCTCAAACAGACTACCCATAGGCAATGTGTAATCAATTAAAAGAAAACAGCCACCGGGTGAGATAATACAGTTAATTCTGTACATTAATACAGATATTATCTCAGGACATTATCTCAGGATACTCGATATTATTTCAGTGAGTTGCTATTCTCTTTTCATCTGGAAACATAGTGTATATACACTGAGTGTGCTCTTTGCATGACAGACTGACCAGCTGAATCGAGGTGATAGCTATGATACCTTATTGATGTCACTTGTTAAATCTACTTCAATCAGTGTAGATGAAGTGTAGTAGACAGGTTAAAGAAGGATTTTTAAGCCTTGAGATTATTGAGACATGGATTGTGTATGTGTGCCATTCAGAGGGTGAATGTGCAAGACAAAATATTTAAGTGCCTTTGGACGGTGTATGGTAGTACGTGTCAGGCGCAGCGGTTGGAGTGTGTCAAGAACTGCAACACTGCTGGGTTTTTCACACACAACAGTTTCCCATGTGTATCAAGACTGATTCACCACCCAAAGGACATCCAGCCAACTTGACACAACTGTCGGAAGCATTGGAGTCAACATGGGCTAGCATCCCTATGGAACGCTTTCGACACCTTGTAGAGGCCATGCCCTGCCGAATTGAAGTTGTTCTGAGGGCAAAAGGAAGGTGGAAAGGTGGAAGGTGGAGTATTAGGAAGGTGGAAAGGAAATAGTTAGTCATTTGAACAACTGAGTCAGAGAGGTGCGGGGGGATGCTTTAATCAACATCAATGGCGCACGGGGAAAAGTGGGTTAACTGCCTTGATCAGAGGCAGAATGACAGAGTTTTACCTTGTCAACTTGGGGATTTGATCCAGCAACCTTTCGGTTACAGGCAAACGCTCCTACCCACCAGGCTACCTGCCGTGTTCTTAATGTTTTGTGCACTCAGTGTAGATTTGACAAATCTCCACCAAAACTGAGGAAAATGACTGATGATAATACTGCCTTACTTCTAGTGTGGTGGTGGTGGTGCTGTGTTGCTGCCTGCTGTAAGGACTGTATTTGGGCTTCAAGGGTTTCCCGGCCACTCGGTCTTTGTGCCTCCGACTGGAAATGTGCTGAAACAAGTACAAAAAAGGGTTGACATAAGTCCCGTAGGCGCATGAAATATTACCTTTCAAAGTCGTTCATACTCAGTTGAAACATAGTGTACAAACTCAATATGGCCGACGTAAGAAAATCACTAAACTGGCACTGATTTCGTATTTCTTCAGAGCTAATCAGTTTGATCTAGTTGATTGTAGGACATATCTCAGCGATGGGAAGCTCTGGTCTTACAGGGTGCAGGCTTTTATTCCAGCCCAGTACTAACACATGATTGATTGAAATAATACATTTTAAATCAAGACTAGTTTATCAGGTTTTTTAACATTTGGAACAAAAGCCTGCACATACTGCGGCCATCCCAAAAATGACAACCCATGCCTTAAGCCTGTTCATTATAAATGTGAAGTTATTAACTGCTAATGTTGGTGGAGATTGACAGTGTAATTATGAGATACCTGTGGGAGAAAAATATAAAAGCCACCCGCCTAGTGTTTGATTCATGGAGGCCATATTCTATGAATTAGAGACTTCATATGATCAACTTTGCAAGATGACATATCATACTATAGACATTTCAAATGTAATTTGACTACACAGGCAATGGCATGGCACATACACAAAAAGTTGTTGAAATAAAAAACTATACCGCGGTACAGGACTTTGTGACAAAGACGGAGTGTTGTGTTGCACACACACTGAGGCAATTGTTCTTCCAACTCAATCCACTTGTTGTACAGAGGTAAAATGTATTATTAAGGATTTGTGATCAATTCAATGAATAAATGTTGAGATTGTCTGTAATGGTCTATTTCTTTACCTGTTTGAGCTGGATCTCTGAGTTGACGTGGACATCACAGATTTCGCAGTGAAACATCTTATTCTGCAGGCCTGAGCCTTTGGTGATGGTGGCCTGGACCTTGAGCTTAGCCCCTGGCCTGGGATAGGCTTTGATGGGCCCTGCTCCATCCCTCGCCTCCAGCATCGTTTTGTGCTTGGAACCTGGTAAGGATGTGGAATAACAAGCAAGCAAATTAAAGAGACTATTCGTCACGTATAAAGGGTGCTCTTGAGCCAAAAGGGGCACATCCCATAGATGGACAGAAATTACACCTCCCCAGACAATACACATATTATTACATTATATGTACAGTATATGAACCATAGCCAAAGTTTCACGTGAACAATTAGCAACTAGTAGATTCCATTTAGCCGACCTGTGTTGTGGGCCTCAAGCTGGGAGAGGGAGTTGACGGCCACTTTGCATAACGAACAGTAGAGAAGCTTCTTGGCCTTCTCCTCCTCTGATTCGTCAGAGTGCTTGCACGGGGCGGGGGCAGCAGGCACAGCAGGCACTGGGGTTGGTTTAGTGAGGGTGGGCTTTGACATCTCTGGGGCCGGACTGGCAGGTGTGGGCTCACACAGAGGTTTACACAGGATAGATGAGGGCGCCAATGCCAGGCCAGCAGCTGGGAAAAACGATTTTGAAGACGCCATGGTGTAGTGATTGTTTGGATGTAACCCTATTTTAACAGAAAATCAAACTGATACAACAGTTAAACCACCTCATAACCCACTTAACAAAGTGTTGTGCTACAGAGTTAGTAAGTAGGGGTATTGGGCTTTTTTGGTGGGTGTGTTTTATTAGATAGGACACTAGCTCGAAACCACGCTTGCACGGATACAGTGGCTGTATTCTGGAGGCAGCGGCTTAGACCGCTTGACCACGACAGGCCACAGAATTGGCATTGATACACGCAATCTGTGATCAATTGAATGAATGAGTCGAGAGCCTTTTCTCTCTCAAACTAGTCTGAATTGCATGTATTCGAAGGTATTAAACTAGTCTGAATTGCATGTCTGTAAGGTATTGATACATGCCGTTGTTACCATAAGAGAAGACTCCCTCTATGGTTTTATCTAACCTTAATCAAACCTAACGTCATCTGACTTCCATCTGTTCAGGATTGATGAGTCAGAGACTCCCCATTTTGGACCGATTTCTTCCTTTTCGTGACTATGAATTAGCCAATAAATTTGAGCTGACCTGCGGAGGAACAGACCGTATACATGATGATTGGTGCTTTTTTAAATATATATTTCTTTTACAGGCAATCTGCAATTGGTACATAAATTAATGATATATATCCATTGATTCTTTAAGAATACACAGTCAATTCTGAATGCCACATGAGCTTAATTCAACTGTCGTGACCGATCAGAACCCAAAATATAAGCTTGTTTTACTCCATTGTTTGTTTTGCCTATAATGTTGATATCATGGATGGTCATTCCCTGTATCCATAGCTTTGTCTATGAATTTGCAGGTGCTTACATTTATCTAGCCACATCCCTAAGCTGTGGCGGGGTTAAACTTATTCACAATATGCCTTGCTCATATCGATATCATAACAAATGATTGATATTGGGATCCACCACTACTTATCCAGCACGAATACATCTATCATTAAACCAAGCAACAGCCCAGGTGGTAGCGTAGCCTACCATTCCCAACTCAGATCAATGGGTATGCAATCCAACACCACTTTCATAGGTCAGTGATTTTAGCAATCTAACGAGGCACATTGATGTAGGCAGCACATTCAAATGACCCTGACACATGTTCACAAGCTCCTCTAAGCTGAGGTATAACAATAACACACAGAGAAGCACATACACACATTCACAAACACACTTAACATCATCACAAGTCCCAAACACTTGAGACAAAGACCAATAAGACAATGGCTGTATAGAGCATGCAGCATAAATATTCGGAGTAGACAATGGGCCTGTCCCAAATGGTACACTATTCCCTATATAGTGCACTACCTTTGACCAGAGCCCACATAGGGCTCTAGTCAAAAGTAATGCACTATGTAGGGAATAGGGTGCCATTTGGAACTCAACCTTAAACAAGATGAGCTATTAACCTGGTTGTTCAGAGCTGCAGGCAGTGACAGCGATACTGGAGGAGGAAGAGGAGGTGGTGGAGGACATGAATCTCTTTCCTCTGTCCTGGCTGGGTGTGCTGTTGTTTTTCAGGGTCTTATATTTCGGCGTCTCTTGCGCTTTGAGCTTCTTGGCATGTTTGCTGCCTTTGTAGTGTGCATCGGCTTGGCTCTACAAAGGGGAAGAAATTAACTGTTCCGTCAGGCTCATTTCTAACACAGAGGTTACCGCCACACACACACACGCACGCACGCAGGCAGGCAGGCCAAGGGCTGTTAATGTGACCTTCTTACCGCCACACCAGCAGTCATGATGACCACGGTCAAATTCCACGTGACGGTAACTAGGCTTCTCTAAGCTCTGATTCTACTGATGGTCATTAGTAGCCTACCAGACTTGCTAACTGCCTGGTACTAGGGACTCTATTGTCCCACTCATCACTCAAAAATATTTATCAAACACTTAATGAGAGCCCATGAGCTCATGTTGCACAACAATTCTATAGGCTATGTAATTGCGTGAGAAAACAGAGTTTTGAAAGCCTCTATTAAAAAGAGGATGATCCCATCAGCTTTCTATAGGCTAGGCCTACTATATTCATTTATCAACTGTCCTAATATTAATATGATCATTACACACATATATTATTTAGTATATGTAAAGACAACATTAAATTAACAAGAGTCTGATGGGGTGACAATATTAGTCTATCACTTGTGAATTATATATTTTCACTTGTGAATGATGCCCAGCTTGTACAGTAAGGCAAGAAACAGAGCATTGCGACTTTTTCAAATCATAGTCACACACCTTATGTAGCCTAGACCATAGGCCTATATGTTTTGATAAGGTTTGTATCACAATTGTGGCCAAATAGCTTCTTAAAATTAAGCACATTAGTCTGCTTTATAACCGGTGTAGAGCCTAACTGGCATCTGTACATAGGCTGCATGTGAGTTTCAAGTTTGGGGAAGATAATTTTCACCATAAAAATGCACCTTTATAATACAGCACTACATGCATAATTGCATTTGTTGTTACTTTCGAGAACAGTGTATTACTGCTAATTAATTTTATTTTGTAATATTCACATTCATAGCCTACTGCCTTGTGCGCATTGATGCGCTTATAATGTGAAGAAATAGCCTAATAGTTTATCAACATTTTAAGCTAAACGGTTCTGATCTGTTACATCAGCCTCAATGCTTTTAAAAGTTTTATTGATGCGAGTATGTTTGGAATATTAATTTATTGCACAGAAGGACAAGTTGACTACAAGAATAGATCAACTTTTGTACTATGGGGGAATAGTAGATTGACATAGGCTAGTGCTTTTGCTGTTCGTTAGGCCAACTCATCTTGTTGGCTGATGAAAAGTAGGATAAATGTGGACACTTCTAACATCTTCAATATGCTCTTCGGAATTTGATAAGAGGGACACACGCAGTTGCATCCCTGATGTGTCTGTCTTCATTCACTTGTTACCTACTTCTTAGCTGAAATGATCATGTGACTGGCATCGGCTAATAAGATTTGAGATATCTGAGAGAGCCACGTGAGCGAGAGGTGCTTTGGAGCATTGCAGCCATTTTAATTTTTGGATGAAAAACGTTCCCGTTTTAAACAAGATATTTTGTCACGAAAAGATGCTTGTCTACGCATATACAGTGCCTTGCGAAAGTATTCGGCCCCCCTGAACTTTGTGACCTTTTGCCACATTTCAGGCTTCAAACATAAAGATATAAAACTGTATTTTTTTGTGAAGAATCAACAACAAGTGGGACACAATCATGAAGTGGAACGACATTTATTGGATATTTCAAACTTTTTTAACAAATCAAAAACGGAAAAATTGGGCGTGCAAAATTATTCAGCCCCCTTAAGTTAATACTTTGTAGCGCCACCTTTTGCTGCGATTACAGCTGTAAGTCGCTTGGGGTATGTCTCTATCAGTTTTGCACATCGAGAGACTGAAATCTTTTCCCATTCCCCCTTGCAAAACAGCTCGAGCTCAGTGAGGTTGGATGGAAAGCATTTGTGAACAGCAGTTTTCAGTTCTTTCCACAGATTCTCGATTGGATTCAGGTCTGGACTTTGACTTGGCCATTCTAACACCTGGATATGTTTATTTTTGAACCATTCCATTGGTTTTGAGATTTTGCTTTATGTCTTGTTGGAAGACAAATCTCCGTCCCAGTCTCAGGTCTTTTGCAGACTCCATCAGGTTTTCTTCCAGAATGGTCCTGTATTTGGCTCCATCCATCTTCCCATCAATTTTAACCATCTTCCCTGTCCCTGCTGAAGAAAAGCAGGCCCAAACCATGATGCTGCCACCACCATGTTTGACAGTGGGGATGGTGTATTCAGGGTGATGAGCTGTGTTGCTTTTACGCCAAACGTAACGTTTTGCATTTTTGCCAAAAAGTTCAATTTTGGTTTCATCTAACCAGAGCACCTTCTTCCACATGTTTGGTGTGTCTCCCAGGTGGCTTGTGGCAAACTTTAAACAACACTTTTTATGGATATCTTTAAGAAATGGCTTTCTTCTTGCCACTCTTCCATAAAAGCCAGATTTGTGCAATATACGACTGATTGTTGTCCTATGGACAGAGTCTCCCACCTCAGCTGTAAATCTCTGCAGTTCATCCAGAGTGATCATGGGCCTCTTGGCTGCATCTCTGATCAGTCTTCTCCTTGTATGAGCTGAAAGTTTAGAGGGACGGCCAGGTCTTGGTAGATTTGCAGTGGTCTGATACTCCTTCCATTTCAATATTATCGCTTGCACAGTGCTCCTTGGGATGTTTAAAGCTTGGGAAATCGTTTTGTATCCAAATCCGGCTTTAAACTTCTTCACAACAGTATCTTGGACCTGCCTGGTGTGTTCCTTGTTCTTCATGATGCTCTCTGCGCTTTTAACGGACCTCTGAGACTATCACAGTGCAGGTGCATTTATACGGAGACTTGATTACACACAGGTGGATTGTATTTATCATCATTAGTCATTTAGGTCAACATTGGATCATTCAGAGATCCTCACTGAACTTCTGGAGAGAGTTTGCTGCACTGAAATTAAAGGGGCAGAATAATTTTGCACGCCCAATTTTTCGGTTTTTGATTTGTTAAAAAAGTTTGAAATATCCAATAAATGTCGTTCCACTTCATGATTGTGTCCCACTTGTTGTTGATTCTTCACAAAAAAATACAGTTTTATATCTTTATCTTTTTAGGTCGCAAAGTTCAAGGGGGCCGAATACTTTCGCAAGGCACTGTAATTGACAGCTTTGGAAAGAAGACACTCTGACGTTTCCAAAACTACAAAGATATTTTGCAAAGATATTTTTCCAAAGCTCACAGATATATTGTCTGTGAGTGCCACAGAACTGATGTTACAGGCGAAACCCAGATAAAAATCCAACCAGGAAGTGCCGCATTTTTTGAAACCGCCTCATGCCAATGACTCCTTATATGGCTGTGAATGAGCTACAAATGAGCTTACGTTTTCCACGTATTCCCCAAGGTGTCTACAGCATTGTGACGTCTTTTTAGGCATTTCCATTGAAGAATGGCTGTAAGGGACCATATATAGCATGTGGTCACATGGTGTCTCCCCCGCAGAAAATCTTGTGTAAAATACTGAGGTAGCCATTTTTCCAATCGCTTCTTATGAGAAACCAATTGCCTCAACGGATATATTATCGAATATATATGTTAAAAACACCTTGAGGATGGATCCTAAACAACGTTTGCCGTGTTTCTGTCGATATTATGGAGCAAATTTTGAAAATAGTTTGCCGTTATAGTTGCAGCATTTTCCAGTCGATTTCTCAGCCAAGCATGATGAAGAAACGGGAGCTATTTCGCCTACAAAAATAATATTTTTGGAAAAAAGGAACATTTGCTATCTAACTGGGAGTCTCCTGAGTGAAAGCATCTGAAGTTCTTCAAAGGTAAATTATTTAATTTGGTTGCTTTTCTTATTTTCGTGAAAATGTTGCCTGCTGCCAGCAGAGCCTAGCATAGCATTATGCCATGATAAACTTACACAAATGCTTGTCTAGCGTTGGCTGTAACGCATATTTTGAAAATCTGAGATGACAGTGTTGTTAACAAAAGGCTAAGCTTGTGTTTGAATATATTTATTTCATTTCATTTGCGATTTTCATGAATATGAAACATTTCTAGGGGTATTTATGTCCGCTGCGTTATGCTAATGTGTTTGAGGCTATGATTATGCTCCCGGATACGGGTTTGCTTGTCGCAAGAATGAAAACTCATTTTTCAACCACTCCACACATTTCTTGTTAAAAAACTATAGTTTTGGCAAGTTGTTTAGGACATCTACTTTGTGCAAGACACAAGTAATTTTTCAAACAATTATTTCACTTATAATTCACTGTATTACAATTCCAGTGGGTCAGAAGTTTACATACACTAAGTTGACTGTGCTTTAAACAGCTTGGAAAATTCCAGAAAATGACGTCATGGCTTTAGAAGCTTCTGATAGGCTAATTGACATCATTTGAGTCGATTGGAGGTGTACCTGTGGCTGTATTTCAAGGCCTACCTTCAAACTCAGTGCCTCTTTCCTTGACATCATGGGAAATCAAAGAAACAGCCAAGAACTCATCCTTGGGAGCAATTTACAAATGCCTGAAGGTACCACATTCATCTGTACAAACAATAGTACCCAAGTATAAACACCATGGGACCACGCAGCATCATACCGCTCAGGAAGGAGACGCGTTCTGTCTCCTAGAGATGAACATACTTTGGTGCGAAAAGTGAAAATCAATCCCAGAACAACAGCAAAGGACCTTGTGAAGATGTGGGAGGAAACAGGTACAAACGTATCTATATCCACAGTAAAAACGAGTCCTTTATCGACATAATCTGAAAGGCCACTCAGCAAGGAAGAAGCCACTGCTCCAAAACCACCATAAAAAAGCCAGACTACGGTTTGCAACTGCACAGGGAGACAAAGATTGTAATTTTTGGAGAAATTTCCTCTGGTCTGATGAAACAAAAATAGAACTGTTTTCCGACAATGACTATAATTGTGTTTGGAGGAAAAATGGGGGGGTTAGCAAGCCGAAGAACACCATCCCAACCGTGAAGCACGGGAGTGGCAGCATCATGTTGTCGAGGTGCTTTGCTGCAGGAGGGACTGGTTCACTTCACAAAATAGATGGCGTCATGAGGATGGAAAATTATGTGGAAAAATTGAAGCAACATCTCAAGACATCAGTCAGGAAGTTAAAGCTTGGTTGCAACTTTGGATACTTTCAAAGTTGTGGCAAAATGGCTTAAGGACAACAAAGTCAAGGTATTAGAGTGGCCATGACAAAGCCCTGACCTCAATCCTATAGAAAATCTGTGGACAGAACTGAAAAAGCGTGTGCGAGCAAGGAGGCCTACAAACCTGACTCAGTTACACCAGCTCTGTCAGGAGGAATGGGCACTTCCGGCGCCGACAGAGATGGCCATCTCGCTTCGCATTCATAGGAAAATACTGCAAAATATGCAGTATTTTGTTTTTGGTACCCCAGGTAATCTTAGGTTTTATTACATACAGTCAGGAGGAACTACTGGATATAAGAGCAACGTCAACTCACCATCATTACAACCAGGAATACGAATTTCCCGAAGCGGATCCTCTGTTTTACCCACCACCCAAGACAATGGATCGGATCCCAGCCGGCGAACCAAAACAACGATGCCGTAAAAGAGACAGACGAAGCGGCCTTCTGGTCAGGCTCCGGAAACGGGCACATTGCGCACCGCTCCCGAGCATACTACTCGCCAATGTCCAGCCTCTTGACAACAAGGTTGATGAAACCCGAGCAAGGGTAGCATTAAAGAGAGACATAAGAGACTGCAACTTTCTTTGCTTCACGGAAACATGGCTCACTCGAGACACGCTATTGGAGTCGGTACAGCCAGCTGGTTTCTTCACGCATCGCGCCGACAGAAACAAGCATCTTTCTGGTAAGAAGAAGGGCGGGGGGGGGGGGGTATGCCTTATGATTAACGAGACGTGGTGTGATCATAACAACCTACAGGAACTCAAGTCCTTCTGTTCACCTGATTTAGAATTCCTCACAATCAAATGTCGACCGCATTATCTACCAAGAGAATTTTCTTCGATTATAATCACAGCCGCATATATTCCCCCCCCCAAGCGTCACATCGATGGCCCTCAACAAACTTGATTTAACTCTATGTAAACTGGAAACCACATATCCTAAGGCTGCATTCATTGTAGCTGGGGATTTTAACAAGGCTAATCTGAAAATAAGACTCCCTAAATTCTATCAGCATATCGAATGTGCTACCAGGGCTGGTTAAACCCTTGATCATTGTTATTCTAACTTCCAGAATGCATATAATGCCCTCCCCTGCCCTCCTTTCGGAATAGCTAACAACGACTCCATTTTGTTGCTCCCTGCCTATAGACAGAGACTAAAACAGGAAGCTCCCGCTCTCAGGTCTGTTCAACGCTGGTCCGAACAATCTGATTCCACGCTTCAAGATTGCTTCGATCACGTGGATTGGGATATGTTCCGCATTACGTCAAACAACAACATTAACGAATACGCTGATTCGGTGTATCGGCGATGTCGTACCCACAGCAACTATTAAAACATTCCCAAACCAGAAACCGTGGATTGATGGCAGCATTCGCGCGAAACTGAAAGCACGAACCACGGCTTTTAACCTGGTCAAGGTGACCCGGAAACATGACCGAATACAAACAGTGTAGATATTCCCGCCACAAGGCAATCAAATAAGCTTAGCGTCAGTATAGAGACAAAGTAGAGTCGCAATTCAACGTCTCAGACAAAAGAGGTATGTGGCAGGGTCGACAGTCAATCACGGATTACAAAAAGAGAAAAAGCCCCGTCGCGGACCAGGATGTCTTGCTTCCAGACAGACTAAAGAACTTCTTTGCTCACTTTGAGGATAATACAGTGCCACAGACACAGCCCGCTACCAAAACCTGTGGAATCTCCTTCACTGCAGCCGATGTGAGTAAACTATTTAAACGTGTTAACCCTCGCAAGGCTGCAGGCCCAGACGGCATCCCCAGGCGCGTCCTGAGAGCATGCGCAGACCAGCTGGCTGGCTGGTGTTTAAGGACATATTCAATCAATCCTTATCCCAGTCTGCTGTTCCCACATGCTTCAAGAGGGCCACCATTGTTCCTGTTGCCAAGAAAGCAAAGGTAACTGAGCGAAATGACTACCGCCCCGTAGCACTCACTTCCGTCATCATGAAGTGCTTTGAGAGTCAAGGACCATATCACCTCCACCCTACCTGACACCCTAGACCCACTCCAATTAGCTTACCGCCCCAATAGGTCCACAGACGACGCAATCGCAACCACACTGCACACTGCCCTAACCCACCTGGACAAGAGGAATACCTATGTGAGAATGCTGTTCATCGACTACAGCTCGGCATAGTGCCCTCCAAGCTCGTCATCAAGCTCGTGACCCTGGGTCTCGACCCCGCCCTGTGCAACTGGGTACTGGACTTCCTGACGGGCCGCCCTCAGGTGGTGAGGGTAGGCAACAACATCTCCACCCCGCTGATCCTCAACACTGGGGCCCCACAAGGGTGCGTTCTGAGCCCTCTCCTGTACTCCCTGTTCACCCACGACTGCGTGGCCACGCACGCCTCCAACTCAATCATCAAGTTTGCGGACGACACAACAGTGGTAGGCTTGATTACCAACAACGACGAGACGGCCTACAGGGAGGAGGTGAGGGCCCTCGGAGTGTGGTGTCAGGAAAATAACCTCACACTCAACGTCAACAAAACTAAGGAGATGATTGTGGACTTCAGGAAACAGCAGAGGGAACACCCCCTATCCACATCGATGGAACAGTAGTGGAGAGGGTAGTAAGTTTTAAGTTCTTCGGCGTACACATCACAGACAAACTGAATTGGTCACCAAAAGCACTCATCGAGAGCATCCTGTCGGGCTGTATCACCGCCTGGTACGGCAACTGCTCCGCCCACAACCGTAAGGCTCTCCAGAGGGTAGTGAGGTCTGCACAACGCATCACCGGGGGCAAACTACCTGCCCTCCAGGACACCTACACCACCCGATGTCACAGGAAGGCCATAAAGATCATCAAGGACAACAACCACCCGAGCCACTGCCTGTTCACCCCGCTATCATCCAGAAGGCGAGGTCAGTACAGGTGCATCAAAGCTGGGACCGAGAGACTGAAAAACAGCTTCTATCTCAAGGCCATCAGACTGTTAAACAGCCACCACTAACATTGAGTGGCTGCTGCCAACACACCGACTCAACTCCAGCCACTTTAATAATGGGAATTTATGGGAAATGATGTAAAATATATCACTAGCCACTTTAAACAATGCTACCTAATATAATGTTTACATACCCTACATTATTCATCTCATATGTATACGTATATACTGTACTGCATCTTTATGTATCACTAGCCACTTTAACTATGCCACTTTGTTTACATACTCATCTCATATGTATATACTGCACTCAACATCATCTACTGTATCTTGCCTATGCCGCTCTGTACCATCACTCATTCATATATCTTTATGTACATATTCTTTATCCCCTTACACTTGTGTCTATAAGGTAGTAGTTTTGGAATTGTTAGCTAGATTACTTGTTGGTTATTACTGCATTGTCGGAACTAGAAGCACAAGCATTTCGCTACACTCGCATTAACATCTGCTAACCATGTGTATGTGACAAATAAAATTTGATTTGATTATTGAGTTTGGTACAGAGTTTGGTATAGAGAGACGTTTATTATGTTCAACATAGGAGGGACAAGCACAGGAAGCAGCTCTTTCAGTAGTTTAGTCGGAATAGGGTCCAGTATGCAGCTTGAAGGTCATGATTTTTTTCATCATTGTGTCAAGAGATATAGTACTCAAGCACTTGAGTGTCTCCCTTGATCCTAGGTCCTGGCAGAGTTGTGCAGACTCGGGACAACTGAGCTTTGGAGGAATACGCAGATTTAAAGAGGAGTCTGTAATTTGCTTTCTAATGATCATGATCCTTTCCTCAAAAAAGTTCATGAATTTATTACTGCTGAAGTGAAAGCCATCCTCTCTTGGGGAATGCTGCTTTTTAGTTAGCTTTGAGACAGAATCAAAAATACATTTTGGATTGTTCTTATTTTCCTCAATTAAGTTGGAAAAATAGGATGATCGAGCAGCAGTGCTACTTTGATACGGCACGGTACTGTCTTTCCAAGCTAGTCAGAAGACTTCCAGTTTGGTGTGGCGCCATTTCTGTTCCAATTTCTGGAAGCTTGCTACAGAGCTCGGGTATTTTCTGTATACCAAGGATTTAGTTTCTTATGACAAATGTTTTTTGTTTTTAGGGGTGCGACTGCATCTAGGGTATTGAGCAAGGTTAAATTGAGTTCCTCAGTTAGGTGGTTAACTGATTTTTGTACTCTGACGTCCTTGGGTAGGCAGTGGAAGTCTGGAAGGGCATCTAGGAATCTTTGCCAAGAATTTATTGCACGACATTTGATGATCCTTGGTTGGGGTCTGAGCAGATTATTTGTTGCGATTGCAAACGTAATAAAATGGTGGTCCGATAGTCCAGGATTATGAGGAAAAACATTAAGATCCACAACATTTATTCCACGGGACAAAAGTAGATCCAGATTATGACTGTGGCAGTGAGTAGGTCCGGAGACATGTTGGACAAAACCCACTGGAACAGGGTGAGTGACTGGTTGCCAGGAAGTCAGGCGCAGGAGAGCCGAGATGGGTGACAACAGGAGAACTTTAATATACAACCTGGCCCAAAGGCACAGGCGGGGCAGTACAAAGCACAACCACGGTAACATGAACCGGATTAAACAAAACAAACAAACCTAGGTTTGAAACAAATATAGCGCAAGCCAGCCTGTAGCGTAACACCCTACACAAAGAACAATTCCACACACAGACATGGGGGAAACAGAGGATAATATACATTTAGTCTGATGAGGGAATGTGAACCAGGTGTGAAGGAAAACAAGACAAAACAAATGGAAAATGAAAGGTGGAGCGGCGATGGCAAGAAGACTTTGTCGACCGCCGAACGCCGCCTGAACAAGGAGAGGGACCGACTTCGGTGGAAGTCGTGACACCCACTGAGACGATGATGGCTCCGAAAGCCTTTTGGAGTGGGTCTGTGGACTTTTCCATGTGAATATTAAAGTCACAAGGTGACTGATCTGATCACAAGGTCTGATAGGAATTCAGGGAACTCAGTGAGGAGCACTGTATATGGCCCAGGACACAGCCAGTTGTGATTCAGCCTGGAATTGAACCAGGGTCTGTAGTGACACCTCTAGCACTGAGATGCAGTACCTTAGACCGCTGTGCCACTCAACAAAATAGTATGTGCTTTAACAACTAACCTCACTGTGATTGATTCATTTGAAGAAAGAAGTTGAACAACAGGTTGAAACTAAGTGGATGTTGTTTCAAAGCCTAACAAAATGAAAGGTGATGATTAATTCAAAACACCCATTCAAACCACAAATTAAAATAATGACTGTGATGTTATACAACTTTAGCCTACAGCATATTACGCAAAGCAGAAATACAAATTTGAAAAATTATTTTGTTACATTGTTACATAATTGGTTTAGCATATATTCCAAAATTAAACTAATTCTAGTAATCGCGCAGAGGAAGGCTCCGGCCTTGGAGCTGGACTGGATACCGTGCCTCTGTCACACGCTGCTTGATCCTGTCATGATTGTGAGGAGAGATGGACCAAGGCGCGTGTGTAGAGTTCCACATCTTTATTTCGGTGAAACTCCAAAACAAAAAAATAAACCAACATCGAAACGTGAAAGTAGTGCACTGACCTAATAAGATCATCTTCTCCCCTCTCTCCTTTATTCCTTCCTCAAGAGCACAGAGAGAGGGGCTGGGCCTCTTGATTTGTGCAGCATTCTAAGGCACTGCATCTCAGTGCATGAGGCATCACTACAGACCCGGGTTCAATAACAGGCTGTATCGCAGCCAGCCACAACCGGGAGACCCATGAGGTGGTGCACAATTGTCCCAGTGTCGTCCGGGGAGGGTTTGGCAGGGCGGGATGTCCTTGTCCCATCGCGGTCTAGCAACTCCTTGTGGTGGGCCGGGCACATGCACGCTGACTTTGGAGTTGTATGGTGTTTCCGCTGACGCAATGGTGCCGCTGGCTTCTGGGTTAAGCGAGCAGTGTGTCAAGAAGCAGTCCGGCTTGGCAGGGTCGTGTTTTGGAGGACGCATGGCTTTCGACCTTCGCCTCTCCTAAGTCCACACAGGATTTGCAGCGATGGGACTACCAATTGGCTATCAGGGGTACAAAGTACAACAATATAGAGGGGCTGTCTACAGTTAAATGACATGGGTTTTGTGTTACTATCGATGTTGCTGAACAGATTTCACTTGGTTTCCCAAATTATGCACTGGGTAGCTGCAGGAACAAGGTTGGAGAGCCCATGGCATACAGAGTTTGGGCAGAATATCAGAGAACGAATACATTCCTACACATGCCCAAAACTACAGTTTCCTTATTGGTTTACAGAGAGAATATCATGACATGAGGAAGACCTAGGATTACATTTGACATTTTAGTCAGAGCAACTTACAGTCAGTGCATTTAACTAAGGTAAGTAAGACAACCATATCACAGTCATTGCAAGTAAAGATCCCCCAACTCTAGCCTGGTCCCATATATGCTTGTGCTATAGGTATGTTTGTGCTGTAAGGCTATACAGCACAAACAGATCTGGGACCAGGCTACCTCTATACTATATACCTCCCTGATTTTGCATGGCCATCTGAATCACTTGTCAGTCTAGTGCTCCAGAGCAAACTTATGCTCCCTCCTACCCTCTTTCACCCTGTACACCTGGCAATACTTGGCTATTGGTGGCGTGGCATAATCCTTGATTTGTACCAAATGTGTAAGCACAGGCCACTTCAGCCTTGTTATAGCTGCCACCATAGAAACAGAATCTTGATTCTAAACTCAGCAAAAAAAGAAACGTCCTCGTACTGTCCGTTGCGTTTATTTTCAGCAAACTTAACATAATGTAAATATTCGCATGAACAAAACAAGATTCAACAACTGAGACATAAACTGAGCAAGTTCCACAAACATGAATAATGTGTCCCTGAACAAAGGGGGGGGGGGGGTGTCAAAATCAAAAGTAACAGTCAGTATCTGGTGTGGCCACCAGCTGCATTAAGTACTGCAGTGCATCTCCTCCTTGGTGACTGCATCATATTTTCCAGTTCTTGCTGTGAGATGTTACCCCACTCTTCCACCAAGGCACCTGCAAGTTCCCGGATGGGGAATGGCCCTATCCCTCACCCTCCGATCCAACAGGTCCCAGACGTGCTCAATGGGATTGAGATCCGGGCTCTTCGATGGCCATGGCCATGGATATTCCGTTCTTGCAGGAAATCACGCACAGAACGAGCAGTATGGCTGGTGTCATTGTCATGCATGTCAGGATGAGCCAGCAGGAAGAGTACCACATGCGGGAGGAGGATGTCTTCTCTGTAACGACCAGCGTTGAGATTGCCTGCAATGACAACAAGCTCAGTCTGATGATGCTGTTACACACCGCCCCAGACCATGATGGACCCTACACCTCCAAATCGAACCCGCTCCGGAGTACAGGCCTCGGTGTAATGCTCATTCCTTCGACCATAAACGGCAATCTGACCATCACCCCTGGTGAGACAAAACCGCAACTCGTCAGTGAAGAGCACTTTTTACCAGTCCTGTCTGGTCCAGCTACGTTGGGTTTGTGCCCATAGGCGACGTTGTTGCCGGTGATGTCTGGTGAGGACCTGCCTTACAACAGGCCTAAATGTCCTGTCCAGCCTCTCTCAGCCTATTGCGGACAGACTGAGCACTGATGGAGGAATTGTGCGTTCCTGGTGTAACTCGGGCAGTTGTTGTTGCCATCCTGCACCTGTCCGGCAGTTGTGATGTTCGGATGTACCGATCCTGTGCAGGTGTTGTTACATGTGGTCTGCCACTACGAGGACGATCATCTGTCCGTCCTGTCTCCCTGTAGCGCTGTCTTAGGCGTCTCACAGTACAGACATTGCAATTTTTGCACTGGCCACAACTGCAGTCCTCATGTCTCCTTACATGCCTAAGGCACGTTCACGCAGATGAGCAGGGACCCTGGGCATCTTTCTTTTGGTGTGTTTCAGTATAAAGGCCTATTTAGTCAGTATAAAGGCCTATTTAGTGTCCTAAGTTTTCATGGCTGTGACCTTAAATGCCTACCGTCTGTAAGCTGTTAGTGTCTTAACGACCTTTCCACAGGTGCATGTTCATTAATTGTTTAAACCCTTTACAATGAAGATATGTGAAGCTATTTGGATTTTTATGGATTATTTTTGAAAGACAGGGTCCTGAAAAGGGAACATTTCTTTTTTTGCTGAATTTATTTCTTTGGATGCCACTATAGCTGTAGTGTTTAGAGACTACAGGTATAGTAGAAGCCTACATATAAAACTACTCAATAAAGTTTCCTTAGAAAGAACAATGGATCCTCTTTTCAGTGAATAAAAGCTTCTTCCTTCTCTTCAATGAATCAGCTTCTATCCTATCTGATTATTCTCTGCCGTCTAGATTTAGGTATCGTCCCAAATGGCACCCTATCCCTATAAAGTGCACTACCTTTGACCAGAACCCGTTGGTCTTGCACTAAATAGGGAATAGAGTGCCATGTGGGACTCAGACATAGAAGTAATACATCAAAGTGTTCGTGGTTATCTTATTCCTTTTCAATTCACTAATGCTTCACCCCCAAAAATACAATAACAGTGGCAGCAGATTTAATGCTGTAAATTGCTATCTAACTTCACTAGCTTAATTTGGGAAATAGTCTTGGGGTTAGATCTTCACTCAGAGTACGTGCCTTGAGGGGAACATACATGGAACCGGATTATATCAATCAAATTTTAATCTGTAGTGCCAAACACAGACGCGCACACACGCGCCAGACACCTGGGTTCAAATACTATTTGAAACTCTTCAAATACTTTTAGCATTTGCTTTAGCCTACTTCAAGTGCAGAAGGTGCAGTTTGCACTTTTGTGACTATTCTATTGGTTCCATTGTGCCAGGCAATCTCAAAACCCAGCTAACGTATTTATAATGATTTCAAAAGTATTTAACCGAGTTTGGCATGCATGCACGCACACACGCATGTACGCACACACACGCACGGGCACACAGTGTCATATTTCACTGTCAAAGGTAATTATATTCAGCCCTAACCAAAGCGCATGAGGCAAACTTGTGGGATGTCAGGAAGTTGCAAACACTACTGAATTTTTGATTGGTTGTGTTTCCTCCATTAGCTGTCTACTTTAACAGGTCGATGGTCTCTGTCCCTTCATGCATTCTTACTGAAACAAAGTCGTGTTCATTAGGCACCAAACTGAAGAAAACAGCCTGAAATAGGGAGGGACTACTTAGACTCGTCCAATAAGAAAAGCTCATTTTTGTTTTCCATTGTGTGTCCTAATGTAAATGACCCTAATCACCTGTCAGTCCACCTCAGAAATATGACAATACAGTGCATTCGGAAAGTATTCAGACCCCTTGACTTTTTCCACATTTTGATACGTTACAGCCTTATTCTAAAACGGATTAAATAAAACAATTTCCTCATCAATCTACACACACTACCCCATAATGACAAAGTGAAAACAGTTTTAATTTATTTAAAAAAATGTATTAAATGTAAAAAACAGATACCTTATATACGTAAGTATTCAGACCCTTTGCTTTGGAATCAAAATTGGGCTCAGGTGCATCCTGTCTATATAATGTCCACAGCTGACAGTGCATTTAAGAGCAATGAGGTCGAAGGAATTGTCTTTGGAGCGCTGAGACAGGATTGTGTCGAGGCACAGATCTGGGGAAGGGTACTGAAAAATGTCTGCAGTATTTAAAGTCCCCAAGAACACATTGGCCTCCATTATTCTTAAATGGAAGAAGTTTGGAACCACAAAGACTCTTCCTAGAGCCGTTCGCCCGGCCAAACTGAGCAATTGGGTGAGAAGGGTCTTGGTCAGGGAGGTGACTAAGAACCCGATGGTCCCTCTGACAGAGCTCTAAAGTTCCTCTGTGGAGATGGTAGAACCTTCCAGAAGGACAACCATCTCTGCAGCACTCCACCAATCAGGCCTTTATGGTAGAGTGGCCAGACGGAAGCCACTCCTCAGTAAAAGGAACATGACAGCCCCCTTGGAGTTTGCCAAAAGGCATCTAAAGACTCTCGGATCATGAGAAACAAGATTCTCTGGTTTGATTAAATCATGATTGAACTCTTTGGCCTGAATGTCATGTCTGGAGGAAACCTAGCACCATCCCTACGGTGAAGCATGGTGGCAGCATCCAGCTGTGGTGATGTTTTTCAGTGGCAGTTTCTGGGAGACTAATCAGGATTGAGGGAAAGATGAACGGAGCAAAGTACAGAGAGATCCTTGATGAAAACCAGCTCTAGAGCGCTCAGGACCTCAGACTGGGGTGAAGGTTCCCTTTCCAACAGGACAATGACCCTTCGAGGACAAGTATCTGAATGTCCTTGAGTGGCTCAGCCAGATCCCAAACTTGAACCCGATCAAACATCTCTGGAGAGACCTGAACATAGCTGTGCAGCGACGCTCCCCATCCAACCTGACAGAGCTTAAGAGGATTTGCAGAGAAGAATGGGAGAAAATCCTCAAATACAGGTGTGCCAAGCTTGTAGCTTCATACCCAAGAAAACCTGAGGCTGTATTTACTGCCAAAGGTGTTTCAACACTGTTATTGAGTAAAAGGTCAGAATAATTATATAAATGTGATATTTCAATATTTATTTTGTATAAATTTGCTAAATATCTCAAAACCTGTTTTTGCTTTGTCATTATGGGGTAGTGTGTGTAGATTGATGGAGGAAAAAAAAACAATTTAATCAATTTTAGAATAAGGCTGTAATGTAACAAAATGTAGAAAAAGTCAAAGGGTCTGAATACTTTCCGAATGCACTGTACCTCTGTTTTTCTACCTGCCTCCCAGAGGCCACCACACAGCCTGTGGGGTTTGAATCGACTGACAAGTGGGGCGAGGGAATATTAAATTGCATGGTTTTGCATGGAGAGAGATGAAGGGCAATATAAAATTGACAAAGCCATTGATTATAGACTTCATACAGAAACTGACAAGGTCCATTCAGAGTGACACTGAGAGCCTTCAATCCTTAAAAAATGGTATTAGTTGGTTATATATTTCCAGCCTCTGACTTTCTATATATATATTTTTTATTCTCTTTGATCAATAATGCAGGGCAAATGCATGCCGGTTTGGCCAAATGATAATCATGATGTTTTGGATATTCTTTAAAATCTGTAGAAAGGCCCTTGGAGGGAAGGGTGTTTGGCATACATTTGAAATCTGTATCCAAAATAATTTGAGAAATAATTAATTAAAGTTAGAAACATTTTGGCCTTACTCAGGACGCCATCTGTAATATGAGTGTGAGTATTGGAAAGGGTCAAATTGAAATGTTTCTACAAGAAGTAATATATATGAGAAGCATATGCATAACCATGGTAGCAATTGAAAGGGATCACTTTGGAGATTATGGAGAAATTATTAAACCAAAAGGTAAGGACACAACAGTTCACCTGACACAAGACTGAATCCAAACACTGTTGGGTGAGGGTCATAAAACCAACTCCCCCCCCCCCATCGGTTTATGACCCCTCCATAAATACCAAAACTCTCACTCTCTCCATTCTATAGGATGGACTTTTGAAAATCCTTTGTTACCACAGAGAGAGACTTTGCAATACAGTAACATAAAAAGGTTGTGGAATGGAGTAATATTTCTGTAATCCAACCAGTTGAAAGTGTCCGTTGGTACTTAAAGAATATGATGTCAGATCAGTTGTTGTTTGGGACATAATATCTGATGATAGGACAACATAAATTATATCTTGGAAAGTCTACACATTCTAGTTCAGATTCACATTCAGATGCACATGGTTGTGAATGTTGTGCAATTGAAATGTTTAAATATGAAACTAATTTTGAAAAGATTAAATGTAATTTTAGCCTTCCAAATGAGAGAATTGTTTTCAGAAGTAATTTTATGCTGACTCAGTGGCCCCACCCAAGTTGAAGAGACATTGGTTGGAGAGGGATGACCGAATTCACATCAGACTAAGCAAACCCCAGCACGAGCTGTGGTTGTGAATGGTTAAGACCCTACAAACGATAAGACTAGAAAACCATTCCACGTGGAGTATTGGCTACACAGCTGGAAATGGTTAAACTGTGAGACTATCGATTCACTACAGAATAAGTGAGAAATTCTAGACGGCACAAATTACTAGACTGCAGCTTGAAATTACGTAAACCTAGGACCAGAATACCGATAACCGTCGAAGCATCTATTCCATGAGAACATCTGAAGTATCCATTTTAACTGCCTACAACCACAAAATACTTTGTGACTTCAATTAAAGTTAACCAGAGACTCTGATAAACCCTACAGGACTATCGAGGATTCCAACAGAGAAAACAACAACGATATATGGGCGTAAATATAAATTGCAATTTATTTTTGAATGAGCGGCCGTTCATGGGCAAAGGATTAGCATTTCAATTAATATAATTATAGACTGTGTGTAGTGAATCCATGTTGTAATTCCCGCTCTTTCTCAGTCCACACCCCCTTCCCTTTGTCTACCAAGCCGTTATATCGACATAGCTCACTAGTGACTTTCTATCATTGTTAGTAACCAATATCTACTGTTTGTTTTTGATGTATTTCTGTGATTATTTAGTTAGTTAGTAAATACATAATTAAACCAATTTGTATGTTGCTGATTCATTATTGAAACTAGGGTTTGTGCAGATAAAGAATTTTATGATGATCAGATGAGACTGATAGAAGGTAACAATTAGTAATCATTAATGGAAGACTGTAATTAGAGTTATATTCGGGAAATGATAACTCTGTAACTCTAAATATTTTCCCGTGGTGCCCCGACTTCCTACTTAATTAATGTTTACGGGATTAGTTTAATCACGTAATAATTAAACCTAGAGAACTGATTTGATTTAAATATGTCTTCACATTTAATGATAGTCCAGACATCACACATTACACTGTTGGTTTAATGTGCATTTTACATTTACTGTACTTTTCACAGCATTTGTCAATAGCGAAATCTGAAAATACTCTGGATACATTCAGTAATATAATAAGAATTCATGGAAATCTAGAGTAGGTGCAACATAAGACAAAAAATGACAAGGGTTTGAATTAGAGGTCTCACTGGTGTCTCCAAGTGGCCACACAACTCTCCAAAGTGTGCATAGTTCTTAAGTAATTTAATTAATATGTGATTTTTTTGCTCGTCTAGCTGTGCCATTGAGGAACTGAAGCAAGCATTCTTGTAGTTTTTTGTTTGGAACACAGCCTGCATCCCCACCATCACACAATTACTGTTGTTTACGCAATCCAAAAACAGCCCACTATAAATCGCAATCTGGGTCAGGTGGGCAACATTTGAAAGCTTATTCTATTGCTGACATGACTAGCTATAAAATACGATCTTACAGTGATAGCCTTTCACAAGGCACTTCAGAGATAACACGTTTGGTGCCCACAGAATGGAGTCATGAGTGCATTCAAGTGAGTGTTCCAAAATACGACAAACATAGGCTCATTCTGTTCAGAACAACACAGGAAAAATGCCATGTCATCCTTGTAACTGTGCATCAAACATAGTGATCATAAACATTGATACTGTAAATTACATGAATTTTATAATACGGAAATGTGAAGTGCACATTCCCCTCACTCAGACAACAAAATATTTGCCAAAGTAGCCCAATTTGCTATGAGGATGGGGGCATCTTCTTGTTGCACTTGCTGCTCAAGTTTAGAACAGCCGTCAGTTGAATAGTATACAGAGCTGTAAAGTGGAGACCCTGGGCTCCGACATCATGTACTGTATAGAATGTTACAGCCACTACGTTCCAATTTAGGCACTTATCAGTGACCAAATCTACCATTTGCAGCATTTACTGTGAATTTGGTCTCTGCGAACACGGGAACATTGCCTTTAAAATGTACATTGCGGATTGAATCCCGGACCTTTCTATGAATTTAATTTGGGGAAGACGTAAAACATCATAATTATATTTTGGGTAGTCTGGCGTGGAATGCCTCTGCAATGTTGTTGATATTGAATCAGCTATGCTCTCAATCACACAGTAACCATGGCACATAGTAACCAACTTTTTTCATAAAGCGTTTCAGAGTAAGAGTGCTAATCTAGAATCAGGTCCCCCCATGTCCATGTAATCTAATTCATCATGATTGAAAATACAAAACTGATCCTAGATCAGCACTCTTGCTCCGAAACACTGACGAGGTCAGGAATAAGAATTCAGCACTACAGTTCAGTAGAAACGGAAGATTCTTGGATAATCATTGAAATGCACTGACAAGAAAGAACCTCCCCTAATACCCTCCCTTGAAACTTCCATTATGTACCAAAGGAGTTGGTAAGGAAACTTAAAAGTCAATGATCCAAGTCCTGTTTCGCCCATAGTGCTGTGGTTTGTTTGATATTATGACCATGATGAGTGGAGGACAGTGGAACCCTCCTCTTCCACAGTAGGGCTTATTTCACAAGATCTCGCTCTTTTTTCCTCCTCTCTCTGTCACTGTCTCTCTCTCTGACTGCATCTATTTGATGAGCCTTTCAGAGTCAACTTCTACCTAATTACACAGGGCAGAGAATGGCAACTCCACAATACTTAAACACTGCAACACTTAAGCTCTCTTGAACGCTGCCTGTCTACAACAGTCTCAAACACCCTCAGTCATTTCACATGTCTGGCGAGAGTATGAGAGAGGAAAACACTTGGACCGAGGACAATAGAGCCCAGCTGCTGTCAATTGAAGAGGCATTAAACAGGAGACACACACCCCACTGTTTTTAGCTCCCGAGTGGCACAGCAGTCTAAGGCACTGCATCTCCGTGCTAGAGGCATCACTACAGACCCTGGTTCGATACCGGACTGTATCACAACCGGTCATGATCGGGAGTCCCATAGGGCGGTGCACAATTGGCCCAGCGTCGTCCAGGTTAGGGAAGGGTTTGGCTTGGGTAGGCCGTCATTGTAAATAAGATTTTGTTCTTAACTGACTTGCCTCGTTAAATAAAAGTTAAATAAAGAACACATTTAAAAAATTCCCCTTCTGCATGATCCATAACATCCTATATAGTTGATTGACTGTCAGAGAACTTACTGACAACTTACATTTGTCCTAATATGGATGCCAGCAAATAGATGTCTTGATATCATTAATTGTATTAATCATACATTATCGTACTCCCTGAACCTTTAGAGTAGACTGTCTGGGGAACACACACTTCACACCACTTAATATAGCTACCTGAAGACAAATGACAATGCACAAAGCTGTTCATGAGAGAAAGAGAGAGAGGGAGAGAGAGAGAGAGAGAGAGAGAGAGAGAGAAGGGATTCCCATGTACTCACATCTGAGTTAAAGCGCAGTTGGCAGATGTTGCAGGAAATAACTTGCTTTCTCTTCGGCGCGATGGAGACTCCAAATGTGTGATTAATTACGGCCTTCTGCACAGGGTCCATCTGGAAAACAAGCAGAGCACATAGAGACCAGATAAAAAATAAAGGGGGAGAAAGAGAAAAGGAGAGAGAGTATGTGTGTGTGAGAGCAGGGGCGCAACTTTGACTGGCAACGGGTGGGAAATGCCCCCCCCCCCCCCAATTACCCCCAGTAATCAGTGTATACATGCTACTCTTTAGTTGACTTATGTAACTGGCAAGGTAACTGCTGGTAACTACTGCTGAGCTAGTATTGTAACTGACATGTAACGTTATCTAATGTTTCATCCCCTTTCGACTGAGGTGAATGAATAAATTACAGTAGCCACCACAGCCAGATCAGCCCTAGCCTGTAGTTATCTGTCAGATAGTAGTGTCATGACGTTGGAATGACCACCTCATATCGTTATCTAACAGCAGTTGTTTGTATGGAAAAGTTTTGTAGCCTTTGTGTTGTCATGTTTCAGAAGTAAATGCACCTGGCAAGCTTTCGCCAGTTGATGTACCATCATTTTTGCCTCAATCAAACTAGACCTGAATCAAACGATGAAACCATCAGCCATACAATCGAAGATTGATATTCGGATGCTTTTTCAGTGCAATGCGAGTTATATTAGTCAGTATGTCAATGTAACGTTATTGATCTGTCAGTTTCCCAAGCTAATTCCCTACTGTTCACACTGACACAGTAAAAAACAGCTCTAACATTACAGGCTTCACTGTCATGGTGCACAGTAGTGATCTGCGCTGGACCGATTTCTTCATCCTGCTCCCGCCCGCATCTGTTGGCTTTCTGTCGGACTCCCACTCCCTACTGCAAGAACTGGTCTCAAACCCAACCGCAGTCCCGCAATGTTATTTTAGGCGTATGTGACTTAGCTCACTTGCCTGCCATGTTCCCAGGGATTAGGCAATATAGGCAATATCAAATGTGCAAAAATAACTTCTGAAATAAGTTAAAATACCAGAGATTCTGACATGGCCCTTACATTGTATTACTGGGCTATATCAGCCAATATGTGTAGATGTAGTTTGAAGAGAGCAGAATTGGAGACACTTGCATTTTCTCTTGCGCTATTTTCATAGCCTATCCTTTAGGAGTGGGAAGATTTTCAGACGGTGAAATATGTGTGATCAATATTTAGGCCTATTACTATTCAATGTAGTAAACTATAGCCTAATCATGGGCCTATTTAGGATAACTGCCCTGTGCTTCTCTGCCCATGTATACACAGGATATAGCCACCGAGGTAAAGAGTGTTTCAGGTTGGATATTTGACTGATATTTGTCTGTAGCTTTCCTTATGGCCACCAACAGCAGTTAGGGACCGTCAACATAGTGACAAATCAAAATGTTCTAATTTCAATAGCTCTTTAACCATTACTCCTAAAACTTTCAAAACTGGTTGTAGCTAACCCGATGGCATAGACACTTTTGTTTTGTCGATTTACATCTCGCACAATTTTTTATTATTTATTTACATTTTTGAATTTCAAAGGTTTGAAATTCATTTTTGAATTTCAAAGGTCATATGACCTATTGAATCGAAACAAGGTTCAGAATGTTCACTCAGTGGACACCTTTAGTTTGTCCATTTTCATCTCACACATTTTACATGAATTTTTCTAAATTTAAAATTTCAATAGTAATAGTTTAATAGTACTAAAGGGTGTGCAATGTGTAGGACCACTGAGTTGACATTCTGAACCGTGTTTGAAGTCAGTAGGTCACATGACCAAGGAGCTATTGAAATTAGAATATTTGAAAAATGTATGTAAAAAACATGTGAGATGAAAATGGACAAACCAAAGGGTGTGCAATATAGAAGGGTAGTCAGTGGATATTCTGAACCTTGTTTGGGTCAAGTAGGTCACATGAGCAAGGACCTATTGAATGTTTTAAAAAATGTAATGTAAAAAAGTTTGTTTACACTCCCTAACTAATTCAACTAGGAATACAAAATGCTGCTCACATTTCTATGTTTATTAGCTTTGGAAAGCGAATTAATGTCCAAATGGTGAAAATAATTTCCCCAACATCATGACATTTATTTGAAGTCTGTGGCTCAAGTGGTTTGAAAGCTATTGAGGTTTGAAAGCGGGAATACCCATCGAATATCCAACTTAAAACTATTTTTACCTCGGTCTATAGCCTACTCTATTTAATTGGGACCAAACGCGCACCTGATCTCGTAAGTATGGCTACTGAACTGGAAGCAGCGAGAATTATGACAGCGACACCTGTGACGTTTCGCATAATACTATATGATATAGCCTACCTTTTAGGAGTACGATTTGCAGGCAGAGACAAATATTAGGGTAATCCATACTTATTGAAAATGAAAAGGCGCAACACTCCGCTCACCATAGAAGCCCAATTTATGTGCGCGTTGTGCCTTTTCCTTTTCAATGATGATTACATTTTTTGAATTTCACTTTGACTCACGTTGGGTGAGCGCCCTCCGCTTCTTTTCATTATCAATATGTATTTACAGACACTAGTAAAGTACAGTCTAATCATATTTAAGTTAATTTCCAATTCAGGTTTAACTACAACGTAGTTGAGACCACACATTCTAGGCGCACTTGAGCTCTCACGCCCAACTAGGAGAGGCAGGCTACTGAAAGTGAAGCTGGGCATTCTGAGTGTGTGAATAGTGCGAAAAATACGTGATTTTAATACAATAGCTAGGCAAAAGCAAACAAAGCAGAAAAAGGACCGTTTCAAAAAATAATCTGCTGGACAACAAAACTATTTTCATTTTTGTCTGTCTGACTGCCCGCACCTGCCTGCAGCATGAAAAATGCTGCCCGCCCCGCAATGATCTCTGTGGGGACTCGCAGGTCCCGCAGGCATCCCTTGGGAATGCAGCCCTTTAGTGCAGTCAGTACCCAACACTATGCCCATCATGTCTTAGCAGGATCAGATAGTGACAGAGTCCCAGCAGGGTCAGACAGCCAGGGAAGACCAGTCTACTGAGCTCAGGTGAATTTTGCAGTATATGTTGTGAATGATACAAAGTTCCATATCGAATTGATGGGTAGACCTACAGTTTAAGCAGTTTACGTTTAAACTGCAGTAATCTCTGGCATAAATTACTGCAGTTAAAACCATCCATTGAATGTACTATATGCCAGTGAAACTGAATATCATGCACTCAGGAATTGTATTATTCTGCTGGAGGTTTAAAGCACAAAAGGGACATATTTGCATATGTTGTGGTCTTGTGAAGGCTGACTGAATTCTGGCAAAGAGTATGTTCATTTATTTCAACATGTTTACAGATTCTCCCTTTTTTTGTTTGCTTGGAAATGTTGAATCTAGAGACTAATCAGAAGTATAAATATATATAAATATATACAGATGAAGTCGGAAGTTCACATACACTTAGGTTGGAATCATTAACACTCATTTTTCAACCACTCCACAAATTTCTTGTTAATGAACTATAGTTTTGGCAAGTCAGTAAGGACATATACTTTGTGCATGACAAGTAATTTTTCCAACAATTGTTTACAGACAGATTATTTCACTTATAATTCACTGCATCACAATTCCAGTGGGTCAGAAGTTTACATACACTGAGTTGACTGTGCCTACAGCTTGGAAAAATCTATAACATTATGTAATGGCTTTAGAAGCTTCTGATAGGCTAATTGACATCATTGGAGTCAAATGGAGGTGTAACAGTGGATGTATTTCAAGGCCTAACTTCAAACTCAGTGGCTCTTTAATTGACATCATGGGAAAATCAATAGAAATCAGCCAAGACCTCAGAAAAAAAATTGTAGACCTCCACAAGTCTGGTTCATCCTTGGGAGCAATTTCCAAATGCCTGAAGGTACCACGTTCATCTGTACAAACAATAGTATGCAGGTAAAAGCCGTCATACCGCTCAGGAAGTAGATGCATTCTGTCTCCTAGATTGGAACGTACTTTGGTGCGAAAAGTACAAATCAATCCCAGAACAACAGCAAAGGACCTTGTGAAGATGCTGGAGGAAACAGGTACAAAAGTATCTATATCCACAGTAAAACAAGTCCTATATTCACATAACCTGAAAGGCCACTCAGCAAGGAAGAAGCCACTGCTCCAAAACTGCCTTAAAATAGCCAGATTACGGTTTGCAACTGCACAAGGGGACATTTTTGGAGAAATGTACTCTGGTCTGGTGAAACAAAAATAGAACTGTTTGGCCCTAATGACCATCATTATGTTTGGAGGAAAAGGTGGGAGGCTTGCAAGCCGAAGAACCCCATCCCAACCGTGAAGCTTGAGGGTGGCAGCATCATGTTGTCGGGGTGCTTTGCTGCAGGAGAGACTGGTGCACTTCACAAAATAGATGGCATCATGAGGTGGGAAAAATATGTGGATATATTGAAGCAACATCTCAAGAAATCAGTCAGGAAGTTAAAGCCTGTTTGCAAAAGGGTCTTCCAAATGGATATTGACCCCATTTATCCAAAGTTGTGGAAAAATGGCCTGAGGACAACAAAGTCAAGGTATAAGAGTGGCCATCACAAAGCCCTGAACTCAATCCCATAGAAACTTTGTGGGCAGAACTGAAAAAGCGTGTGCAAGCAAGGAGGCCTACAAACCTGCCTCAGTTACACCAGCTGTCAGGAGGAATGGGCCAAAATTCACCCAACTTATTTTGGTAAGCTTTTGTAAACTTCGGACCCACTGGGAATGTGATAAAAGAAATAAAAGCTGAAATAAATAATTCCCTCTACTATTATTCTGACATTTCACATTCTTAAAATAAAGTGGTGATCCTAACTGAACTAAGACAGGGAATTTGTGCTAGGATTCAATGTCAGGAATTGTGAAAAACTGAGTTTAAATATATTTGGCTCAGGTGTATGTAAACATCCAACTTCAAATGTATACAGTACCAGTCAAATGATTGGACACACCTACTCATTCAAGGGTTTATCTTTATTTTTATTGTATTTTCTACATTGTAGAATAATAGTGAAGACATCAAAACTATGAAATAATACATATGGAAACATGTAATAACCAAAAAAGTTTGAAACAAATCAAAATATACTTATATATTTGAGAGTCTTGGCACACTCTTGTCACGCCCTGGTCTATGTATTTTGTGTTTTCTATATTTATTTGGCCAGGCCAGGGTGTGACATGGGTTTATTTTGTGTTGTGTTTATGTATGTTTTTTTTCTCGTAGGTTTGGGATTGTGGCTTAGTGGGGTGCTCTAGCAAAGTCTATGGTTGCCTGAGGCGGTTCTCAATCAGAGGCAGGTGATTCTCGTTGTCTCTGATTGGGAACCATATTTAGGCAGCCATATTCTTTGAGTGTTTCGTGGGTGATTGTTCCTGTCTCAGTGTTTGTATTCACCAGATAGGCTGTATAGGTTTTCACGTTCCGTTTATTGTTTTGTATTGTTAGTGTTTATTCTTCATTAAACATGTATCGAATTAACCACGCTGCATTTTGGTCCGACTCTCCTTCAACGGAAGAAAGCCGTAACAACTCTTGTCATTCTCTCAACCAGCTTCATGAGCTAGTCATCTGGAATGCATTTCAATTAACAGGTGTGCCATGTTAAAAGTTCATTTGTGGAATTTCTTTCCTTCTTTATGCGTTTGAGCCAATCAGTTGTGTTGTGACAAGGTATGGTTGGTATACATAAGATAGCACTGTTTGGTAAACGGCCAAGTTCATATTATGGCAAGAACAGCACAAATAAGCAAAGATAATCAACAGTCCATCATTACTTTAAGACATAAAGGTCAGTGAACTGGGAACATTTCAAGAGCTTTGAAAGTTTCTTTAAGTGCAGTCACAAAAACCATCAAGCCCTATGATGAAACTGGCTCTCAATGAGGACCGCCACAGGAATGGAAGACCCAGAGTTACCTCTGCTGCAGAGGATAAGTTCATTAGATTTACCAGCCTCAGAAATTGCAGCCCTAATAAATGCTTCACTGAGTTCAAGTAACAGACACCTTTTAACATCAAATGTTCAGAGGAGACTGCGTGAATCAGGCGATCATGGTCAAAATCATGGAACAAAATCACTACTAAATGACATCAATAAGAAGAAGAGACTTGCTTGGGCGAAGAAACACAAGCAATGGACATTAGACCAGTGGAAATCTGTCCTTTGATCTGATGAGTCCAAATTTGACATTTTTGGTTTTAACCACCGTGTCTTTGTGATATGCAGAGTAGGTGAACAGATGATCTCTGCATATGTGGTTCCCACCGTGAAGCATGGAGAAGGAGGTGTGATGGTGGTTTGCTGGTGACACTGTCAGTGATTTATTTAGAATTCCAAGCACACTTAACCAGCAAGGCTACCAAAACATTCTGCAGCGATACGCTATCCCAAATGGTTTGCGCTTAGTCATTTGTTTTTTAACAGGACAATGACCCAACACACCTCCAGGCGGTGTTAGGGCTATTTGGCCAAGAAGGAGAGTGATGGAGTGCTTCATCAGATGACCTGCCCTCCACAATCACCCGACCTCAACCTAATTGAGATGGTTTGGGATGAGTTGGACCGCAGAGAGAAAGAAAAGCAGCTTATGTGAGAACTCCTTCAAGACTGTTGAAAAGCATTCCAGGTGAAGCTGGTTGAGAGAATGCCAAGAGTGTACAAAGCTGTCACCAAGGCAGCTCTTGGCTACTTTGAAGAATCTACAATCTAAAATATATGTTTTATTTGTTTAACACTTTTTTTTTTGTTGCTGTCACCCAAAAGTAATTGCTGCACAGCTGTTCCATGGCCAGGTGTGTGTTCATTAGTGCATTTACAAGTAAGCAGATGAAAGGTCTGGAGTTGATTTCAAGTGTGCCATTTGCATTTGGAATCTGTTGCTGTTAACCCTCAATAAGTCCGATGTGAAGTGAAGCAGTCTGCCAGTGAAGCAAGCCATTGTTAGGCTGAAAAATTCAAACAAACCCACCAGAGAGATAGCAAAAACAGTAGGTGTGGCTAAATCAACTATTTGGTACATTCTTAAGAAAGAACGCAATGGTGAGCTCAGCAATTCCAAAAGGCCCGAAAGACCTCAGAAAACAATGGTGGTGGATGATAGAATAAACCCTTCCAACAGTTGACCAGATTAAGAACACCCTCCAGGAGGTAGGCATATCTGTATCAAAGTCAACAATAAAGAGAAGACTTCACCAGAGAAAATGGGTTAAAGACAAGACATGTGAATTTGGTGTCCGAAGTCCATTCATTTAACATAAAAATATAAATACGTATAAATATAATATTAAATCACTCAACTCTTACCCTTCTTTTGACCCAGAAATATTTGTTTTGCAAACTATTAAATTAAGGGAGTTATTGAGGTCTAAAGTGTCAAAATGTCCTTTAGTGTAACTGTCCGGGTTAAAATTAGAATGACAAATGTGTTTTTAAAATGTAGAAATTAATCCTAAAAAAATAAATGAACACCCATGGCATTATTGTATTACAGTATCTACATACAGTATCTAAAAAATATTTAAAAACTTGAATAAATATGTCCGGACTTTTGTGCTTTATCAATGTCATTCAGTATAACAAAGGAAAAAAGCAATTTTAAAGCATATCACATGATGGTGATCATGTGACAGTGTGTGACATCACAAAGAAGACCCATTGAAGACGCTCTATGAATGTGATGAGGCGAGTAAATCTCTCTGAAATATTTGATGATTTCACCTTTTCACCGTCTAGTAACCTTTGTAACAACAACACAGAAAACATACTTTTTATGTTATTATTTTATAAAAAGCTAGATTAAATATGAAAAGTAAGGATAGTCTTTATAGGTCAAGATCATTACTTTATAAGGAACTGCCTGTTAAATATGTTTATGTATGAAATCCGTTCTTCAGTATTAGACTTTGTCCTTCAGCACAACAAAAGTTTAATATAACACAACGTCACCATTATGCTGAATGACAGTAGCTTTGTTTTTCCATGTTTTCACTAGTTTACAACATTTAATCATGCAATTCATATTTACTTGTTGTATGAATACTGAATACTGAATAATATAATTTTAAACTATTTTATGGCATTTTAAGGTATTTCAAGGCACATGATCTTTATACTGTAGATGCCGTTGTCTAGTAAGAAGAAGTGGGAAAGACTAGCCAGAAGAAAAGCAAGGTTTTGTTTTCAGGGTTTCATGCTACTGTCATCAACAGAATAGGATACAATAGGATATAAAGATGGGTGGATAAAACTTAACTTTAAGTTGCACTATTACACTGTAGTAAATGTTGCATTGCACTGCAGGTAAGGTATAACTGATGGATTATATTAGTTAATATAATATTACACACACACACACAATTATGGATAAAAAAATGGATTATGAATTATATTAGTTAATAGCTGCTCACATTTTGGGCACTTTATGAAAAATCAAGACTGTACACGTTTGAATTGAAGGAGTTTGATGGGCATTTTATGTAGCCATTTTGTGTAGGTATCTTGAAATTGCATTTGTGTACCTGCATTAATAGATATTTACCAGTTAGTGTAACAATGCATAATTCTAACTAACTATCATGTAATAATCGTGTAATAATGCAACTCAATGCAACGGAAAGTGTTGCCGTAGGCTCAAATTATAGTAAAGTGATTATTATTAACATTAGTAATGAAATAGTAACAAAACATGTTTGAGAGAGAAAGGGAGATGGAATTGATTTAACTTTTCAACTTTTATTAAGTGTTATCATTGTATAGCCTACTACCAATAGACTATTAATAACATTTAATAGATGCGAATCCTATTCTGTGTCATAACTATGACATTTTCGGAGAAGAAAGAAGGATGTCAATCCTGATCATTCACCAATCCATACAATAATACAATCTGATGTTGCATGCAACAAGCAGCTGAAAGAAATAATTAATTTGCGTGGCCTCAAGTTAAGGAACCAGAGCCGTTTAAAACGAAGGAATTCAAAACTCTGCAACTCTGACTGGGAAAAGTTTACAGAGCTTTATTAGTCCAAATTCCAAGTTATGTTGATGAGTTCCATTTGATGTTCAGACAATGGATTTGGTTAATATTCTGATGTTCAGAATACAGAAATGTTTTGTTTTGATGTTGGTGGAATACTTTTTATGCATTTTCTTTCAAATGCCTGATATGATTTGAGAAAGATATCCACTGTTTCGTGATGATTTTAAGCAAAACTACAGTTTTTTGCACAATGTTAAATTAATGCTTTGTTTGAAATGTTCAATGCTGATTTAATCCTACGTGAATGAAATTGTACCTCATGTGCCAGTAAAAACTGTTTGTTGCATAGTAAAACCCATGTTTTTTATGTGTGTGGCATATGGGTCATTTCTCTCTCTAGTATGGAAGTGACCCGCTAGCCTGCACATTTTATTACATCTTATCCTGTTTTTTTACATAGTTTTATAACAACTAAATAATTGCTAAAAGAAAAATACTATTGCTGCTATTAATAATAGTTCATAGGATCATTATTGTTATTGCTGAAGGAATCACATTTAATCAATATTTGTGGGCCATAGTGATATGTGTCATTCAGGGTAACAAAATATTGTCATACAGTATAACATCAGTATTTTATATTAAAGTACAATAACTTTGTTTTGTTGACTCAGAGAGACAAAAACAAATCTCAAAGGATGAGGTGAAAGAAATGTTCATAGATATTTTCATTTTTTCAGTGTAAGGCTTTTGTAAAAAACCTTCAACAAATTTTGAGTTGTACACGTGATACATCAAATATGTGGTATTCAAAATAAAATGTCATTTTTTCTACGTAGTTATATTTCTGCCACTCTAGGCATGTGTATATAACCTTGTGATTATGAAAAAATGGGCATAAAATGAATTTGAAAAAAAACAACAGTTTTACTAGGGTACATTCATAAGAATCCCAATAAAAATGAATTATTGGCTTTATTCTTGAATATAACTAAAATAAAGGCATAGGTGACACTCCAATGAACATAAAAAAATCCTTGAAATGGCTTTTGTAATTGCTGTTGTATTTTTTTGCTACTTTGAAAACCTTATACGTCTTTGACCCAAATACAAAGGGTTTACCAAAGATGTAAACCATTGGTAAGCCTCAAAAACTGGAAGACCAGATTAGAGAGTTTCTGAGAGTTTCTGTTTTGGAACAGAAATTATGGACAGATGAGACAAAGATCAACTTGTACCAGAATTATGGTAAGAGAAGAGTATGGAGAAGGGAAGGAACTGCTCATGATCCGAAAAATACCACCTCATCTGTGAAGCATGGTGGAGGTAGTGTTATGGCGTGGGCATGTATGGCTGCCAATGATTCTGGTTCCTTCGTATTTATTGATAATGTGACTGCTGACAAAAGCGGCAGGATGAAATCTGACTTGTTAGGGCTATATATTATCTGCTCAGATTCAGCCAAATGCTTAAAATCTCATTTGACGGTGCTTCACAGTGCAGATGGACAATGACCGAAGCATACTGCGAAAGCAACCCAATACTTTTTTAAGGCAAAGAAGTGGAATGTTCTGCAATGGCCAAGTCAATCACCTGACCTGAATCCAATTGATCATAAATTTCACTTGCTGAAGGCAAACCGCCCCAAGAACAAGCAGGAATTGAAGACAGCTGCAGTAAAGGCCTGGCAGAGTATCACCAGAGAAGAAACCCAGCTGTCTACGTCTATAGATTCCAGACTTCAGGCAGTCATTGCCTGCAAAGGATTTGCAACCAAGCATTAAAATTCACAATTTAATTTATGATAATGTTAAAGCTGATCTTCCCCCTCCCCACTTCTAAAACCAAAGTTGCACCGCTGTGTGATAGAAATGGGACAAAGAGAGAAAGGGGAGGGAAAGAGCATGGAGAGAAAGACATAGATTAAGAGAGAGAGAGAGAGAGAGAGAGAGAGAGAGAGAGAGGGAGAGGGAGAGGGAGAGGGAGAGAGAGACAGCAAGAGAGCGAGAGAGTTTGGGTGAAAAAGGATGATGTACACAGATGTGTATACAGGAAAACAGGGGATATCAAGTCAAACCAACAGTTTTTGTTTATGTAAGTAAAACCATTAGAACCACTAGAGGGATGAAAGCAAACAGCAGGGAGGCAGAGAGGTGGAAAATCAGCATAGTCATTGATTCTCTGTGTGAATGACAGAGCAGCGATCAATATCAAACGTGTTTACCCACAATGATTATCCTTTAATAGAATAAACATTCAGTTGACAAGAGTATAATCAAAGTCCCAGTATCTCTGTTCCACTGTCTTAGATCTCACCTTCAAAGTAAAGAAACTGAATAGCAAGAAACCATATTGAAGAACAAAAGAAAGTGGGTGTTTGTTATAAACCCATAAAAGCAATGATAGAGTACCACCATAACCCTTTTGGGCATCAAAGACTATGGGTGCATCGAAAATGGCATCCTATTCCCTAGTTAGTGCACCGGGTATATCCAACACATAGCTACCAACACAAATAGCTAGCTAGAACAAAGTGTTAATAAGATAAATTCATTTAAAAAGATTAAAAGCAATACAAATAAGTTAACTTCTTGAAAAAAAAATGTACAATTTCACCACTATTTGACATTCTGTCATAAAGACCACATCTTCAACGCAATGAAAAACATGTTTTCCCATCTCAAAAGGTTAAATAAAAATATAAAGTGCCTATTAAGCACCAAATAAAGTAACAAGAGTTGACGATTTCATGTTGTATCAGCCATAAATGGAAGCTTGTTGTGTTCAACAGGGAGGATCAATTGAAATCAAGCTTCACAAAAAGCTGTCTAGCTAACAGGGTTGATGTGTTATGCTTCGACCCACTTAGTTTTCCACCACTAAAACACCAGAAAATGGCCAAAAAGAGAAAAACCAACCCACCTGCTTTGACACTATGATTTGACTATTAGATGTTCCATGTTTCTTTAGATTTTTAAAAATAAATAGTTTTACCATATTAAAACAGGAGTACGTAACAGGGTTTACCTTAAAATGAGGGACCGGTTATTATTTCTTTCACTAATCACATTAACTAAATAATACCCTTCAGAAATGACCTTGTCAAAGCAACAAAATAACTAGGGATTTATTTACAATGATAGTGAAAACTTGAAGAAATGTTGAGGTTTAGTTTTGTCACGTTCTGACCATCGTTCGTATGTGTTTTCCTTGTTTTAGTGTTGGTCAGGACGTGAGCTGGGTGGGCATTCTATGTTGTGTGTCTGGTTTGTCTATTTCTATGTTTCGGGATTCTGGCATTTGATGGAGCAGTGTGCGGAAGGTTACAGGAGAATGAGGTTGGCGAAGCAAGCACGGCGGCGCGGACGGAAGCCCGAGAGTCAGCCCCAAAAGTTTCTTGGGGTGGGGGGAACAGGGAGAGTGTGGCAGAGTCAGGAGTCAGACCTGAGCCAACTCCCCCTGTTTATCGTAAGGAGCCAAGGAGCAAACCAGAGCCGGTGTTGGAGGTGAGCGAAGCAGAGATGGTGAAGGAGTTAATGGGGAGATTGGAGGAGAGAGATATGAGGGAGTTGCTGTGTTGGTGCATGAGACACGGAATTTGCCCGACAGAGCGTGTCCGGGATTTGATGACACCTGGGTCAGCTCTCCATGCTCATCCTGAGGTGCGTGCTAGTCGGCTGGTGAAGATGGTGCCAGCCTCACGCACCAGGCCTCCTGTGCATCTCCCTAGCCTTGCACGTCCTGTGCCAGCTCAGCGCTACAGTGCGCCTAGCAGTGCTAACCGTGGCGGGCGTGGTACTGGTCAGGCACCGTGCTATGCGGTGGAACGCACGGTGTCCCCAGTACGCGTGCTTAGCCCGGTACGCTACATCTCAGCTCCTCACATCTGCCGGGCTAGACTGAAGATCCAGCCAGGGCGGTTGGTGCCAGCCCTGCTCTCAAGATCTCCAGTATGCCTTCACGGTCCGGTCCATCCAGTGCCACCTCCACACACCAGCCCTCCGGTGGCAGCTCCCCGCACCAGGCTTCCTGTGCGTGTCCTCGGCCCAGTAACACCAGTGCCAGCACCACGCATTAGGCCTACAGTGCGTCCCGCCTGTCCAGCGCTGCCGGAGCCTTCCTCCCCCCCAGCGCAGCCGGTGTCTCCCGCCTGTTCGGCGCTCCCAGAGCTCCCGCCCCTCAGTCCAGAGGCGCAAGAGCCCCTCATTCCAGAGGCGCCAGAGCTCCTTAGTCCAGCGCTGCCAGAGCATTCCTCTCCAGTGTTGCCGGAGCTTCCCGTCTGCCCAGCGCCATCTGAGCTACCCGTCTCTCCAGAGTTGTCGGAGCTTCCCGTCTGCCCAGCGCCGCCAGTGCCGCCAGTCTGCCCAGCGCCGCCAGTCTGCCCAGCGCCGCTAGTCTGCCCAGCGCCGCCAGTGCCGCCAGTCTGCCCAGCGCCGCCAGTCTGCAAGGAGCCGCCAGTGCCGCCAGTCAGCCAGGAGCCGCCAGTGCCGCCAGTCAGCCAGGAGCCGCCAGTCAGCCAGGAGCCGCCAGTGCCGCCAGTCAGCCAGGAGCTGCCAGAGCCGCCAGTCAGCCAGGATCCGCCAGTCAGCCAGGATCCGCCAGAACTGCCAGTCAGCCAGGATCCGCCAGTCTGCCAGGATCCGCCAGTCAGCCAGGATCTGCCAGTCAGCCAGGATCCGCCAGTCAGCCATCAACCTGCCTGAGCTTCCTCTCAGTCATGAGCTTCCTCTCAGTCCCGAGCTTCCTCTCAGTCCCAAGCTTCCTGTCAGTCCCGAGCTTCCTCTCAGTCCCGAGCTTCCCCTCAGTACCGAGCTACCCCTCAGTCCTGAGCTACCTCTCAGTCCTGAGCTACCTCAGTCCGGAACTGCCCCTCAGTCCAGTGGGGCCCGTTGTTAGGTTTCCTAGGCCAAGGTTAGCGGCGAGGGTCGCCACTCAAGGGACGCTAAGGAGGTGGACTAAGACAATTATGGAGTGGGGTCCACGTCCAGCGCCAGAGCCGCCACCGCGGACAGATGCCCACCCAGACCCTCCCCTATAGGTTTAGGTTGTGCGTTCGGAGTCCGCACCTTGGGGGGGGGGGGCCTTCTGTCACGTTCTGACCATCGTTCGTATGTGTTTTCCTTGTTTTAGTGTTGGTCAGGACGTGAGCTGGGTGGGCATTCTATGTTGTGTGTCTGGTTTGTCTATTTCTATGTTTGGCCTGATATGGTTCTCAATCAGAGGCAGGTGTTAGTCATTGTCTCTGATTGGGAACCATATTTAGGTAGCCTGTTTTGTGTTGGGTTTTGTGGGTGATTGTTCCTGTCTCTGTGTTTGCACCAGATAGGACTGTTTAGGTTTTCACTTTTCTTGTTTTGTTTAGTCTGTTCATGTATAGTCGTCTTTATTAAAAACATGAATAACCACCACGCTGCATTTTGGTCCGCCTCTCCTTCAGATGAAGAAAACCGTTACAAGTTTAAAATCTTCATAGAAATGACAGAAGGTACATGGAGGAATATGTGAAAATGCAGTCTTAATGCATGTCTTAATTCAAATTTAAAAAATTGGATTTATAGTAATTCTCCATCTAGTCTATATTAAAGGGCACACTGAATATAACAGGCTTTTCAAATACTATATTATTATTATATTATATTGGTGCACAATTTCTACTTAAAATATCAAAGGGAAGCAAAAAGCACTCATTTGTGCAATGATCCCACTACTTCTGAACCACGCTCAATAAGGCTCAGGGAAAATGCCATTTTGGATCAAAATGAAATAAAATCCAATTTTATTGGTCACATACACATATTTAGCAGATGTTATTGCGGGTGTAGCGAAACGCTTGGGTTCCTAGCTCCAACAGTGCAGTAGTATCTAACTATTCACAACAATATACACAAATCTAAAAATAAAATAATGTAATTAAGGAATATAATAATATCAGGACGAGCAATGTCAGAGTGGGATAGACTAAAATACAGTAGAATAGAATACAGTATATACATATGAAATGAGTAAAGCAGTATGTAAACATTAATAGTGACTAGTGTTCAATATTAACCTCTACGGGATCGGTGTGCGTGTCCCCAACCGTAAGGTAGGCTATTGTGATTAGCATGAAGTTGTAAGTAACAAAAAACATTTCCAAGGACGTAGACATATCTGATATGGGCAGAAAGCTTACATTATTGTTAATCTAACTGCACTGTCCAATTTACAGTCGCTATTACAGTGAAAGAATAACATGCTATTGTTTGAGGAGAGTGCACAATTATGAACTTGAACATGTATTAATAAACAAATTAGGCACATTTGGGCAGTCTTGATACAAAATTTTGAAAAGATACTGCTGCCACCTAGTGCCCAAATCCAAATTGTGCCTGGGCTGGAATAATACATTATGGCCTTTCTCTTCATTTCAAAGATGATGGTACAAAAAAACACAGATTTTTTCTTTGTATTATATTTTCACATTTTTCCAAGCTGGGGCGGCAGGGTAGCCTAGTGGTTAGAGCGTTGGACTAGTAACCGGAAGGTTGCAAGTTCTAACCCCTGAGCTGACATGGTACAAATATGTTGTTCTGCCCCTGAACAGGCAGTTGGACTAGTAACCGGAAGGTTGCAAGTTCTAACCCCTGAGCTGACATGGTACAAATATAACCCACTGTTCCTAGGCTGTTACTGAAAATAAGAATTTGTTCTTAACTGACTTGCCTAGTTAAATAAAGGTAAAATAAAATTTAAAAAAGGCACAGTCAACTTAGTGTATGTGAACTTCTGACCCACTGGAATTGTGATACAGTGAATTATTAATGAAATAATCTGTCTGTAAAGAATTGTTGGAAAAATTACGTGTCATGCACAAAGTAGATGTCCTAAACGGCTTGCCAAAACTATAGTTTGTTAACAAGAAATTTGTGGATTGGTTGAAAAGCGACTTTTAATGACTTCAACCTTAGTGTATGTAAACTTCCGACTTCAACTGTGTCTAGCTAAATATAGAGCTCGCTGTCTAAGTTAGCCAGTCAGCTAGCTTGCTAAATATGCACAATCATTTGTCTCTCCATTAACTAACATATTCTTCTTAACTGTAAATTTTTTTCATGGTTTGTTATGAAGTTATAATTACTTATATTTGCTTCAATCCTAGTGTTTTTGGCTGCCATCTTTCCTGAAGCAACTCTTCAGCCTTGGGTTGCTGAGCTTCATGGGAATTTTGGGTACCACTCGCTAGCAAGTCAATAACTCGATTCGATTTGCATGGAGGGCTAACTAGAGTGCTGAAAAGGAACTATGCCTTGTTCAAAGTTCAATCGGGACACCACTTCCTCTCCATCCAGCTCACGGGATTGCACAAAATGGAGTGGGTAGGGCTAAGTGGGACGGCTAAGGGGGGGGGATATGGGGATTGAGCCTCTGTCTCTCTCTCCCCTTTATCTCGCCTCCCATATCGCTCTACTCCCCTTTTCGCTCTCTCAATCCCTCACCCTCCATCGCTCTCTCTTCACACTCTCTCTCGTACTATAAACTGAAGAGCTTCATTATTTAGTCTTCTGCCTGTTTGTGCATATACTGATAGTCGTCAGCCCATGGAGCTGTTGTCAACATTAGAGTGGCAGTGTTAGGAAGAGGCTGGCCTTTCTCTTTACTGTGTGCTGCAATTAAAGGGCTCTTTGTTAGTAAAAGGAAATGGAAGAGTATACCTAGCCCTACAGCACAGCACAGAGTAGAGTCCTGCATCGGGTCGGATACCCACTGTTCCCCGCAGGTGACCCGCAAAAAATTCAGCTGGCGGGTGAATGAAAACATTATTTCAACCTGCGGTTGCAGTTCTGAACAATTATGGAACAATTATTGTGTCAGAAATCAAGATAATATTTGTTTTTTTACAAAACCAGGAGCCTGTTGTATTGTGTTGCGAATTCCATTCTGTGAGCAGTGAGGCAGACATAGTAGCCTAGGCCTAGACTAACAGCCACGCAGCGAGAGCTGGGAACTGTCTATTATTTGTGTGGTGCTGAAACATTCCTAATTTGTCCACGTGCAGAGCTTATATTACCTCCCCCCACACGACAACACGTTGCCAAATGTACTTTCCCTGGCTAGCCCAGCTTACTTTAAAATAGCTAATGAACAAAAAGGTTATGATTGTGGAATACACTATTGTGGAAACAGGTGCTGTGTGAGTGAAATGTTGAAATGTTGGAGTCTTTGTGGAGGCCAACAACCAGGTAAATGGATACACAGCCTGCAAAACATGCAAGGAGGTAGGCCTATTTGATTACGATAATTCAGTTAATTATTTTGTTAATTCAGGGTTTCGCTCATTTAGACCATAAGCAAGCCATATAAAGTTTAGACTAAACCTGTGCGGCTGATAAAAGATTGAGCCTTTAGCCTATTCGATTCTGGGAATTGTTTATTTAAGTTTCAATTGAACTATTTGATTATCTCTATATTGAATGTAAAGGTCTTGTTTTGTTATGTTCTGATAGGCTAACATTAGTTATGAAGCCTAATTAGAAGGCTCTTTTTCAAAGCGATTTGAGTTGTCAATGTGCCACATCGTATTGTGAAAATAAGAAGATATTGTTCTTAATTCTCCTGAGTAGCGCAGCTGTCTAAGGCATTGCATCTTAGTGATGGAGGCGCCACTACAGACCATGGTTCGGTTCCGTGTGTGTGTGTGTGTGTACAGTTGAAGTCGGAAGTTTACATACACTTAGGCTGGAGTCATTAAGTTAGGGATGATGCAAATTTTCGCAGCTTTTCGCAGCTTTTTGTTAAAAATCGCGCAACATTTCAAAGTCCTGCTACTCATGCCAGGAATATAGTATATGCATATGATAAGTATGTGTGTATAGAAAACACTCTGAAGTCTCTAAAACTGGTTAAATCGTGTCTGGCTATAACAGAACGTGTTTAGGAGTAAAAATCACAGGGAAAATATTCATCCGCCAGTCAATGTATTGTCTAAGGCGATAGAAAATAGATGAGGTTCCGATTACAATGCCTACAGCTTCCACACGATGTCGCCAGTACTGGCATTTCATGGCTGGTTTATCCTTGGTGAGATGACGTATAGGCACTTCCTGTCTTGGGGCGCACCGGAGGAAGTTATGAAAGTGAAAAAATGGACGATGATTTCAAGACTTGCTGCTATCGAATACAGATCGCCCCGTGATCAATTTGATAGATTATTAACGTTTATTAATACCTAAAGTTGGTTTACAAAAGTAGTTTGAAGTGATTTGTAAAAGTTTATAGGCAACTTTTTTAATTTTAAAAAGTGACGTTGCGTCTTGTAAAGGTGAATTTTCCTGGATCAGACCGGCCTTCATAAAATGACATTTTGGGGATACAATGACGGATTTAATCGGGAAAAAGACCCAATTGTGATGTTTATGGGACATATAGGAGTGCCAACAAAGAAGCTTGTCAAAGGTAATGAATGTTTTATATTTTATTTCTGCGTTTTGTGTAGCGCCGGGTACCGCAAAATCTTTTGTTTAGGTCTCGTACAGGTATTTCGGGGGGTGCATGCTATCAGATAATAGCTTCTCATGCTTTCACCGAAAAGCATTTTACAAATCTGACATGTTGGCTAGATTCACAACGAGTGAAGCTTTAATTGAGTATCTGGCGTGTGTGTTTTAATGAAAGTTTGAGTTTTATCGAGTACTATAGGTGGCACTCTGAAATTTCCGCTGATTTGGTTCCTGTACAGGTTTTAAAACTCATTTTTCAACCACTCCACAAATGTCTTTTTAAAAAACTATAGTTTTGACAAGTCAGTTAGGACATCTACTTTGTGCATGACACAAGTCATTTTTCCAACAATTGTTTATAGACAGATTATTTCACTTATAATTCACTATTTCACTATTCTCTATTTCCAGTGGTTCAGAGGTTTACATACACTAAATTCACTGTGCCGCTGCTCAAAACCGCCATGAAAAAGCCAGACTATGGTTTGCAACTGCACATGGGGACAAATATTGTGCTTTTTGGAGAAATTTCTTCTGGTCTGATGAAACAAAAATAGATTGTTTGGCCATAATGACCATCGTTATGTTTGGAGGAAAAAGGGGGAGGCTTGCAAGCCGAAGAACCCCATCCCAACCGTGAAGCACGGGTGTAGCAGCATAATGTTGTGAGGGTGCTTTGCTGCAGGAGGGACTGGTGAACTTCACAAAATAGATGGCAACATGAGGATGGAAAATTCTGCGGATATATTGAAGCAAAATCTCAAGAAATCAGTCAGGAAGTTAAAGCTTGGGTTAAATGGGTCTTCCAAATGAACAATGACCCCAAGCATACTTCCAAAGTTGTGGCAAAATAGATTAACCTCTCTGCGCACCGAACCCGGTAGCGGGATGAAATTCGACAACATACGGTGATCGCTACATAAATAGTCATATTAAAACCTGTTGACGGGTTAGGGTTCCCTTTTGGGAACGACCCCTCCCACGTTCAGCTGGAACGGTGGCGCACGGAACGCAAAAATATTCTTAGAAATATTTAACCTCCACACATTAACAAGTCCAATAGCTCAAATGAAAGATAAACACCTTGTTCATCTAGCCAGCAAGTCAGAATTCTAAAATGTTTTACGGCGAAAACATAGCACATATTTATGTCAAACCACCACCAAAGACACAGCTAATTTGCATAGCCAAAAAATGCAATCAACAAACGCAGGATTAAAAGAAAAATAATTCACTAACCTTTTGAAAATCTTCATCAGATGACAGTAATAGGACATGTTACACAGTACATTTATGTTTTTTTCAATAATATGCTATTTATATCCATAATCTCTGTTTACAATGACGGCATGTTCACAAAATGCTACTCAAATGTCCGGAGAAATGATGATATCTGCCGGAGCTAACGTCAGATAACAAGCAATACACATCATAAACTTTGACTAAATATACATGTTCTACATATAGATAGAAAGATACACTTCTTCTTAATGCAACCGCTGTGTTACATTTATTTTTAACGTTACAGAATTCGTTCACTGGGCTATAATATGAGACGGCGCTCAGAAATTAGCATTATGTCTCCTCTATCTCGGAGTCCACAGAAACCCATAATTAACACATAAATATTCCCTTACCTTTGATGTTCTTCGATCAGAAGACGTGGAAGGAGTTATACTTACCAAAAACTGTGTTTGGTTTTCAAGTCTGTGTCTTTAGGTTACCAAACGCGACAAATTCCGGTTGAAATGCAGCCAAAATTCTAGTCGATGCGCATCTAAACTTCAAAATTACATATTATATGTCGACTAAACTGGTCAAACTAAGTGCAGAATCAAGCTTAAACATGTTCTAAACATGCAAAACAAACCTTAGCCCCGAACAGACAAACCGAAATCGTTTGGTCAATCCTGGAAGAAAGAGAGCTCCGGACCAGACGTGCGCATGAAAGTACATGTATTTTCACGTGACCCGGATGTTTCAGCCCGCCAAAACTCGAGGGAGTGCGCGATTCTCACAAAGAGAGGCCCCACTGAAAGAGGACACCGCGCTGAAGAGATAGGAACTGTTCCCAGGTCTGTAGCTGGTTGGGAAGGGTGGGGGCGATGACGTCAAAGTTGGTCCAACTTTCATGAAGACAAGAGAGAGTTTGGTAGAATGGCTGCCCTGAGAGTTCTGCTTTACATACAGACATAATTTGAACGGTTTTAGAAGCTTTAGAGTGTTTTCTATTCAATAATAATTATTATATGCATATATTAGCAATTTGTAACAGATTTTTTTTCTGTTTACTATGGGCACGCAATTCCTCCAAAGGGGGCAGTAGTCGGCCCTATCTTTAACAGGTTTTAAACATTCATGAAAATACAAGTGTCTCACATGTTTCGAAAGCCTAGAATCTTGCTAATCCAACTGCGTTGTCAGATTTAAAAAATGATTTATTGTGACAGAATACGATGCGATTATCTGAGGATAGAGCCCCATAAAAAAACAACTATTTCAACCAGCACAGGCGTAAGAAAATCACAAACTGCAATAAAATAAATAGTTTACCTTTGACGATCTTCCTCTGTTTGCAATCCCAATGCTCATTGTTACACAATGAATGGTAACAATGAATGGATGTATTTATATTATACTTAAAGAGGTCCTAAAATTCAAAATCAAATTGCTAAATGATCCTTGGTATGACCATCTTAAAACATTTCCATATGTTAGCTTAGTACGTTGCTACTGCCTTCCTGAGATCTAGATGTACTGTCGCCATGGACACAGAAATGGATGGTTGTGAGTTTGCGCACACACACACACACACACACACACACACACACACACACACACACACACACACACACACACACACACACACACACACACACAAGCTGTGGGGATTAGTGGATGTGACTAATTGTTTCTATTCCTGTGTAAAAACAACATTCATTACTCTTCATACTACCTTAGCTGCCACTCTTCATATAAGAAGATAAGTACCATTCACGATACGCATGAGTGATGCCAATCTGTTAGCTCCCTACCGCAGTGAGTCTGTGTATGTGTGTGTGTGTGCATGCAATATTTAAACCACACTAAATGCCATAATAATGAGTTATATGTACACAGTATGTTGTGGTGTTATTCTTAATAAAATGTTATTCATGTTATTCCAATGATGATATATCCTTTATCAAATGATGATTGGGAGGATGCACTGTGTCGATCCTTGTCAAATTATCTTATTCTGTGCTCTACTCAATTGGATCAATTTAAACTTTGTCATCATATAGAACATAATCCAGGGATGTTTTATTGCCAGATACTGTACTATCCAGGGTTTCAGTGTTTTTCAGACTTCAATAGTAGATATGTTCCCCATCCTGCTCTCCACTCCTGTACCAAAGCCAATAAAAGCCTATTCCCATCATCCTCGGCTAGGAGAAAACTGGTGTTTGCTGGTGCTACCTTAAATAATCGAACAATGAATTAGAAGATGAGGTGTGATCTTCACAGTATGTTTATAAGTTTGGTTATACAATAAACTATTTACACTCAGTGGCCAATTCATTAGGTACAGCTAGAACCGGGTTGGACCCCCTTTTCCTCCACAATAGCCTGATTTCTTAGAGGCATGTAAACGTGGGGTACCTAATAAACTGGCCACTGAGTGTATATTTGATAGTAAAGAGTGTCACGCCTCATCTTTTAATGCATCTGCCCGGCCTAACCATTCCCAGGCACCCCTCAGGCTATGAGTCATAACCAGTGGTGTATAGTTGTGGCCAAAAGTTTTGAGAATGACACAAATAATAATTTTCACAAAGTCTGCTGCCTCAGTTTGTATGATGACAATTTGCATATACTCCAGAATGTTATGAAGAGTGATCAGATGAATTGCAATTAATTGCAAAGTCCCTCTTTGCCATGTAAATCAACTGAATCTCCCAAAAATATTTCCTCTGCGTTTCAGCCCTGCCACAAAAGGACCAGCTGACATCATGTCAGTAATTCTCTCATTAACACAAGTGTGAGTGTTGATGAGGACAAGGCTGGAGATCACTCTATGCTGATTGAGTTCGAATAACAGACTGGAAGCTTCAAAAGGAGGGTGGTGCTTGGAATCACTGTTCTTCCTCTGTCAAACATGGTTACCTGCAAGGAAACATGTGCCGTCATCATTGCATTGCACAAAAAGGGCTTCATATGCAAGGATATTGCTGCCAGTAAGATTGCACCTAAATCAACCATTTATCGGATCATCAAGAACTTCAAGGAGAGTGGTTCAATTGTTGTGAAGAAGGCTTCAGGGTGCTCAAGAAAGTCCAGCAAGCGCCAGAACCGTCTCCTAAAGTTGATTCAGCTGCGGGATCGTGGCACCACCAGTACAGAGCTTGCTCAGGAATGGCAGCAGGCAGGTGTGAGTGCATCTGCACGCACAGTGAGGCGAAGACTTTTGGAGGATGGCCTGGTGTCAAGAAGGGCAGCAAAGAAGCCACTTCTCTCCAGGAAAAACATCAGGGACAGACTGATATTCTGCAAAAGGTACAGGGATTGGACTGCTGAGGACTGGGGTAAAGTCATTTTCTCTGACTTCACCCCATTGCTTGGGGCATCCGGAAAAAAGCTAGTCCGGAGAAGACAAGGTGAGCACTACCATCAGTCCTGTGTCATGCCAACCGTAAAGCATCCTGAGACAATTAATGAGGGGGATTGCTTCTCAGCCAGGAGAGTGGGCTCACTCACAATTTTGCCTAAGAACACAGCCATGAATAAAGAATGCTACCAACACATCCTCCGAGAGCAACTTCTCCCAACCATCCAGGAACAGTTTGGTGACGAACAATGCCTTTTCCAGCATGATGGAGCACCTTGCCATAAGGCAAAAGTGATAACTAAGTGGCTCGGAGAACAATTCATCGATATTTTGGGTCCATGGCCAGGAAAATCATTGTCAACTTGTGGTCAATCTTCAAGAGGCGGGAGGATAAACAAAAACCCACCAATTCTGACAAACTCCAAGCAATGATTATGCAAGAATGGGCTGCCATCAGTCACGATGTGGCCCAGAAGTTAATTGACAGCATGCCAGGGCAGATTGCAGAGGTCTTGAAAAAGAAGGGTTAACACTGCAAATATTGACTCTTTGCATCAACTTAATGTAATTGTCAATAAAAGCCTTTGACACTTATGAAATGCTTGTAATTATACTTCAGTATTCCATAGTAACATCTGACAAAAATACCTAGACACTAAAGCAGCAAACTTCGTGGACATTAATAATATTTGTGTCATTCTCAAAACTTTTGGCCATGACTGTACAGTACTTATACTGAACAAAAATATAAACGCAATAAGCTAAAATGTATAAGACTTTATTAAGTTAAAGTTCATTTAAGGAAATCAGTCAATTGAAATAAATTCATTATGCCCTAATCTATCGATTTCACATGACTGGGAATACAGATATGCATCTGTTGATCACAGATACCTTAAAAAAAGGTAGGGGACTGGATCAGAAAAGCAGTCGGTATCTGGTGTGACCACCATATGCAGCGCGACACATCTCCTTCACATAAAGTTAATCAGTGGCCTGTGGAATGCTTATCCTACTCCTCTTCAATAGCTGTGTGAATTTGCTGGATATTGGTGGGAACTGGAACACGCTGTCGTACATGCCAATCCAGAGCATCCCAAACATGTTCAATGGGTGACATGTCTGATGATTATGCAGGCCACGGAAGAACTGGGACATTTTCAGCTTCCAGGAATTGTGTACAGATCCTGCAGCATGGAGCAGTGCATGATCATGCTGAAACATGAGGTGAGTGCGGAGGATGAATGGCATGACAATGGGCCTCATGATCCCGTCACAGTAGGCTACCCTGGGGCGGCAGGGTAGCCTAGTGGTTAGAGCGTTGGACTAGTAACCGGAAGGTTGCAAGTTCAAGCAGGCAAGGTACAAATCTGTTGTTCTGCCCCTGAACAGGCAGTTAACCCGCTGTTCCTAGGTCATCATTGAAAATAAGAATTTGTTCTTAACTGACTTGCCTAGTTAAATAAAGGTTAAAAAAAAAAAAAAAAAAAAAACTGGTTATTGTAGAGAAATTAACATTCAATTCTCAGGTAACAGATCTGGTGGATATTCCTGCAGTCAGCATGCCAATTGCATGCTCCCTCAAAACTTTGTGGTATTGTGTTGTGTGACAAAACTGCACATTTTAGAGTGGCCTTCTATTGTCACCAGCACAAGGTGCACCTGTGTAATGATCATGCTGTTTAAATGAGCTTCTTGACATGCCACACCTGTCTGGTTGATGGATTATCTTGACAAAGGAGAAATTCTCACTAAATTTTGTGCACAACATTTTAGGGAAATTAACTTAAGTAGTTTAATCTTCTGGACTTTACTATTTATACTTTTGACAACTTTTACTTTCACTTCACTCTCAAGAAAATAATATAGTTTTTAGTCCATTTATTTCTCTTGACACCCAAAAGTACTAGTTATATTTTGAATATTTAGCAGGAAATTTGTCCAATTCACACTTATCAAGAGAATATTAGGAAAGTTAAGAAAATGACTGGAAAAACTGTTAAATCCGCATGGTTGAAGAGGAATTGAAACATTTTATGGTTGAGAGGGATAAGGCAAAAGGAATGGCAATTAAGTCTGGCAGCATAAACAATTGGCGAACCTACTGCAAATTGAGAAATCGTGAGTAAACAGAACAAAAATAAGAAACTATACTATGAAACAAAGCTAAATGATATAAAGAATGATAGTAAAAAGCTTTTGAGCACCTTAAATGTAATCTTAGGCAAAAAAGCAAACTCAGCTCCATCATTCATTGAATCAGAAGGCTTATTCATCACAAAACCCACTGATATTGCCAATTACAAATTTTTTAATTGGCAAGATTAGCCAATTTAGGCATGACATGCTAGCAACAAACACCGAACTTACACATCCAACATAACTGACAAAATTATAAAAGACAAGCATTGTAATTTTGAAATCCTTATAGTAAGTGTGGAAGAGGTGATTTTTTTTGTCGTCGATCAACAATGACAAGTCACCTAGGTCTGACAACTTGGATAGAAAATGACTGAGGATGATAGCGATGATTTTGCCACTCCTATTTGCCATCTTTCAATCTACGCTTACAAAAAGTGTGTGCCCTCAGGCCTTGAGGGAAGAAAAAGTAATTCCACAACCCAAGCATAGTAAAGCACTCTTTACTGGCTCAAATAGCCAATCAATCAGCCTGTTAACAACTCTTAGTAAACTTTTAGAAAAAATTGTGTTTGACCAGATACAATGCTATTTCACAGTAAATAAATTAACAACAGAATTGCAGCACGCTTATAGGAAAGGGCATTCTATTTGCACGACACTTACACAAATGACGGATAGTTGGCTGAGAGAAATTGATAATAAAAATATTGAGGGAGCTATTTTGTTAGACTTTTGACATTATCGATCATAGTATGCTGCTGGAAAAATATATAGAGTATGTTATGGCTTTTACACCCCTGTTATATTGTGGATTATGAAATGATTCATACTTTTACTTTTGACACTTAAAGGAAAACGCCACCCCAAATCTATCTTTTGGTATTTGTTTCATTAGTCCCTTATTGACATAGTCCCAAAATGTTTTGCTTGTGAGCAATCAAGTTATAAAGACATGTACCTTTCAAAATACAGAAATCACATGATGCAAAATGCACCAAACGGGGATGATTTCTGTATTTTAAAAGTTACATGTCTGGAAAACTTTGATTTCTGATCAAAGTTGGGACTATGTCAACAATGGACTAATGAAACAAATTTTAAAAAAGATAGTTTGGGGTGGATTTTTCCTTGAACCTTTTCACGCTTGAGTTCCAAATATACCAACCGTCGCTCCTGTCAGAATGCTATCACTGTTCCAAAATGTGATTGTTCAGCAACAGGACAGCTACCCGCGCTGCCCTCAAACCAAGGCACGCTGCCTGCTAATTATCTATAGGCTATGCTTCAACGTGTTATTTTCAAATTATTTTCTAACAAGTTGATTTTCTAAAAACAGTTTGAATTGAGGTGTGTTCCGCCTCCTCGTTAATTCACATAAGAAGTGGCCCATTTCACTGTTTGCGGACAATTTATGTTTGAGGCTTTACAGAGAGGATAAAATTCTCTCTTCATCGAGAGCCTGAGTACTTCCTTAGTGTTTCCACAGATCAAGTATGAAGACATTGCACATCTCTAGTCAGAACAGGCCTTGCACAAATCTTTTCCACCAGCACATTTTCTGGCTGGCGCCCGCATTACCTTCATGATTGTTTTCCTTGAACATTGGACCTTGGACATGTGTGCGTTCCTATCAAAGTAAATGGCTTATTTGTTGTATATTTTGTTGTTGTTTCTGCTGTAGCACACCATATGTATATATGGATCATAATGTATTCACTGTTTTATTCAAATGTTTTCAAGTACTGGTGACAAATCATGCATTCCAATTCTTGTATAGATTGTAACAGACACATTACTTTTTTGAATGTTCTACTGATTATGAGGAGTTAATGCTAAGCTCCTTTCCGGCTATATGTGGCGCCATGTTTGTTGACATCATACAATGCATTCTGGTTGTCATGTAAGCTTCTGTCAGACCAAAGATGTTATAACAAGGGATAGTTCACTTGACTGACTTATGGTGCTTTCAAGACAACTGTGAACTTGGAAAAATACTAGGTCAAATCATGATGTCAATAATCTTCAGGTCGGAAAGTCGGAGCCCAAGAAAGAGGTCCGAGTTCCAGAGTTGGAATTCCGAGTTGGGAGACCGTTCCAAACTATTTTTCTCAGTCGGAGCTTGTTTTTCCCAGAGTTCCCAGTTGTCTTAAACGTACTGAAGTCGGAAGTCAGAGATTTCCCAGTTCCCAGTTGTTTTGAACACGACATCAGATTGTAACTTTGGTACCTCAGGGTTGCCAGGTCCGACCCTACCCCCTTTCCAGGGTTTTTATTTATATTTGGTTTAAAAACTTATCCTGTGTTTGCCCCCCATTTATTGATAAATCCTCCATCATAGTAATATTTCCTGCAGCATATCCCCCCACAATACCTTCCCCCATTTCTACCCCCCATGGACTTGAAAACCCCCTACAAATTAAATTAACCCCACTTACAAACAACCCTAAAATAGTTTATTCCCTGTTTAGCTTATGCACTACGGTTAGGCTAGGCAGTAGGCTTGTATTTGATGTGATGAGCTGTGAGGTGAAAATATTTTATTTGCTTTATGATGTCAAAAAAACTATAAACGACTTGTCAAATCATGTGCTCCGGTTCTTGTATATACTGTAACAAGTACACCGATGTTATGCTGAAAAGTCGCTAAATTAAATTAATATTTTTCAGGAAATGGGTGCAGCAGTCTTTGACTTTATTTATTTGCGTCTCATAGTGAATGGCATTCTGGGATTATGGAGTTTTCGCCAGGTGAAACATAAACAAACATGGCTGCCATCATAAGGACTTTAGCGGTTGTTAGCTTTGCTGACACACATTTCTTTTCTAAACAACATTACATTAGGCTCTTGTGCTCACCAGAGATGTGGTACATTGTAAACTAGTCTAGCTGTTAGGTCGCTAACTTGTGTTTCGTTTTTTTGTCAGCGCAACCTGTTATTTAGACTGGTTTATAAAAGGTTCTTTATTTATTTTCATAGTCAACCTCACCCTCCAGATTGAAGTCTTCCACACCGAAACCATTCCAACTCATGGAACTCTCATCCCCCAAACAGCTACTCATCCTCGGACATCCCTGGCCTTGTCGTCACGACCCTGCTGTCGACAAGGTGAACTACTGTCCTGGTCTTCTACCTGCTTCACCAGTTGTCTCAGCCTACCCTGCAGTGCCACCCACCATACCATCTGAATATGCCCAGTACAGAAATGTCTTCAGCAAAATCAAGGCCTCCACTCTGCCTCCACATTGCCCGGGGGACTGTGCTATTGACTTACTCCCTGTAGTGTCCCCACCAAAGGGCTGTGTTAACCCCCTATCTATCCCGGAAAATTAGGCAATGGAGAACTACATTGATGAAACACTCGAAAATCGAAACACTCGATGGTTTCATTCATCCTTCTTCTTCCCCGGCTGCGTCCAGCTTCTTCTTCGTTGGAAAAAAAGTGGTCAAGGGGACAGTGGTCTTTGTCCATGTATTGAGTACCGTTCCCTGAATAACATCACGGTCAAGAACCGTTTCCCTCTTCCTCTGATCCCAGTGACCCTTGAACAAGTGGGCTGCGCCAACATCTACACAAAACTCAACCAGGAAGTGCATATAACCTTGTCCGTATACGTGAAGGCGAGGAATGGATGACGGCCTTTATCACCGCACTTGGGCACTACGAAATCCTGGACATGCCCTACGGCCTTACTAACACCCCCACCGTCTTCCAATCCTTTATGAACGAGGTTTTCCAGGATATGATCAACCGCTTTCTCATCATCTACATTGATGACATCCTGATTTACTCCCATTCCCTGAAGGAACACATACAGCATGTGCAAAAGGTTCTTCAACGGCTCCTTGACCATAACCTTTATGTCAAGACTGAGAAGAGCACCTTCCATGTAACCTCGGTAAGCTTCCTCGGTTTCGTACTGACACCTGGAGGGGTCAGCACGGATGAGAACAAAGTCACCACCACCAGTAACTGGCCCAAACCCACCACCGTTAAGGAACTCCAATGTTTCATTGGGTTCTCAAACTACTATCGCCGGTTCATTCGTAACTTCTGTTATACTGCCGCTCCCCTTACTGCCCTTACCAGCCAAAAGACTCTGATCCAGGTACCATCCCCATACCAACGGGCAGACGGAATGCCTGAACCAAGAAATAGGGAAGTACCTAGGCCAACAATGTTCTGCCTCTCCACACTTTTTATGGCCTGGGCCGAATACGCTCAGAACTCACTCATGCATTCATCCTTCCACCTTACTCCGTTTCACTTGGTTACCAACTCCCCCATATTTCCCTGGGAGGTGAAGCCTGGTACTGTCCCAGCTGTCGATGACTGGTTTTGGTGTAGTAGCGGATATGGGAGACCACTCACCGGCATCTGCAGGAAGCCTCTAATACCCAGAAACGCTTTGCCGACATACGCCGCCAACCTACGCCACTCTTTCACCCCGGACAGCATGTGTGGCTCTCTACCAGAGACATCTGGCTCCGCCTCCCATGCAAAACGTTCTGTCCTCGCTTCATTGGTCCCTTCAAGATAACCCATCGCATCAACCCTGTCACGTACCCCCTCCAGTTACCCCGTCAATATAAAGTCTCCTCGTCCTTCCATGTGTCTCTGTTAAAACTGGTCACCTACAGTCCGCTTCATCCTCCAGTCTCAACCCACAGTGTGCCCCCACCATTAGACATCGGAGGGGAACCTGCCTACGCCATTCAGGCCATCCTTGATTTCAAACACATGAGAGATCTAGTGGACTGGGAAGGTTATGGGCTTGAAGGGGGAGGGCTACCTCGGGGGTGAGGTCCGGCAAGTCAACCTTGTGTCCTGTTTCTTTTGTGTTCTTGAACGTAGCCCTGTCTTTCATTTTTGTTCATTGATTTCAACTATGTTAGTTAACCACCTGGTCTCATCAACTCCTTATTCAGTTCAGTTCATTCTGTTTGTGCCTTTGTGAGGTATTGTTCAATTTGACTCAACTAAGCCTTTTCCTAGCTCGTTTGTGCGAACCAGTTATAGTCTTCAGTCCTAGTTTTGATTCACCTGCCTGTTTGCCTTGCCTGCATTTGACCACGATTCATGCGTTCTGCGAGGGCGAAATAAACACCTGCTGCCCTCTGCGCGTGAATCTACACCTTTTTCTCCCTGAGTATTCATTACAGTTTATGGAATGAGTTTGACTGTGGATGTGTTCCGTGTGATTTCTTGGATGATTAAGTTCGCATTTATCTTCTATGTTCTGTTGCTTTCATAATAAAAGGTCAAATTGAGGAATAAAGTTTAAGACCTTAATTTTCCATCAGTACAAATATTTAGATGTTGTTCAGACAACAATGCTGTTTAGACGCATTTGTTGCTTCGTACATTCTGTTGCTACTGTTCCAGTCACATATTTGAGAGCATACGCTGCAGGGACCACTCAACAAATATGTGACATACGCGTCAAAGGGTTCAGCATATTTTAAGTATATGTAAAACCAAATACTTTTACTCCGGTAGTATTTTACTGGGTGATGACAATTGGGTATTTTTCCACTACTGGTTCTAACTCAAACACCTTATAAGGGTATGTGTAGGAGCAATAATTTATAATTTGGGCAGAGCAAAGCAGCGAGAGAGAGAGAATATAATGTTTAAAACAAGTGGCGATGTCACGACTTCCGCCGAAGTTGGTCCCTCTCCTTGTTCGGGCGGTTTTGTCTTGTCTTACATCACACCTGGTTTGAATCCCATCAATTACATGTTGTGTATTTCACCCTCTGTTTCCCCTCATGTCCTTGTCGGTGATTGTTTGTTGTATGTTTGTGCAAGATTATGTTCTGGTGCGCGACGGGTGTTTCACCCCATTATTTTATTTTGTACATTTTGGTTAACGGAGTTTGAGTACTTATTAAACTGCTTCGTTTATACCAAGTTCATTCTCCTGCGCCTGACTTCCCTGCCACCAGCACCCACCCCATTACAGGCGAGGTGCAGTGTTTGAGTGTTTGTTGACTTAACAGGCATTGAGAGGTCCTGTGTGGCAAATGTCAAGTCTGGAGCCAGGAATGTTTGGCATGAAGAGCTGAGGCTCGCCAGTTTTACATATCCTGGCGCGGGAACAAAGAGGTTGTGTGCTGTGGGATGCATAAAACATGAGCAGCAAACGAAGATGCAGGCTGTAGCATACACAGGCAGAAAAAGGCAACTAACGACACAGATGCACACACGCACATGCCCACGCACACACACGCATACAAAGCTGTGGTTCTCACTGTTGCAGTGTTATAGACCATTAAAGCCTAATAGGCTCAACCTAACACACACCTGACTGTAACAGATGCATGGAACAAGACAAATATATTCCGACACGGTATGCACAAGAAAAACTAATTTGATCAAGCGGTGGCAATAGTCATGGCACCATGTGAGGTATTTTGTAACGGTCACTCACGAATGTGCTTGTCGGTGTGTTCAGGCTTGTCACTCACACGTGCTGGTTTGTCGCTGGCTTGCTATTGTGAGTGCTTGCTTGTTTTGGTATCTGTCGGTCTATGGATGAGTGTGTGTGAGTGTGTTTGTCTATTACCTTGTTTATTGTCCGTCCACTAATATCAGTTAGCATCAGTTAAGTTAGCACCTCTTGCCTTACCTAGCCCCTGGATACAGTTGAATCGCGTCCGTTAACTTTTTGATCAGGGCCTTTTTTTGGCCTGGCTGCCCTCTAGTTGCCCATTGTCTACGTCCCAAATGGCACCCTATTTAGTGCACAACTTTGATCACGGTCCAAAGAGCTTTAGTCAAAGGAAGTGCACTATATTGGGAAAAGGCTACCCTTTGGAACGCAGCCATTATCTGCTGTGTTTGCTTTCCAACAAGTATTGATTACACAGTCTCAGAATGGAGGGCACGCACCGGCTCTGGGGCTATGATGCAATCATGTAGAAATAATTTTCCGCATGCCCAGCCACACACCACTAATCAGCCTGATAGATGGGTACGCGGAATCGTTCTAATGAAGTCTTGCCTAGTCATTCATCACAGGAAGTAGTGTGTGTATATATTTATGTGTGCAAACATAAGCACGCATACATACACACAGAATGCCCTTTTAGATTACTAACGGAGATACAGTAGGTCAACCAGAAAATCAAGGGCTTTCACTTTCTGAACAGACATATCAATGTGTATAGGTTATAGTCTGGTGTGTTCAAACATTAATCCCAGTACACACACACACACACACACACACTCTCTCTCTCTCTCTCTCTCTCTCTCTTGTACAGGTAAACTTACCCTAACCCTAACCCTAGCTCCTGACCCTAATTCTAACCTTAACTTCTTTGGGGTACCCCCCCTTCTTCTCAATTTCCGCCTAAAGACATACCCTAATCAAACTGCCTGTAGCTCAGGCCCAGAGGCAAGGATATGCATATTCAAATGATGGTATCATTTGAAAGGAAACACTCTGAATTGTGGAAATGTGAATTGAATGTAGGAGAATATAACACAATACATCTGGTAGAATAAAATGCAAGGAAATAAACATACGTTTTCTGTTTTTTATTGTTGTCGCATCATCTTTCAAATGGCCAAGAACAGCCAAACATACAGATAGGATGCTGTGGATGATTTGAATGAAGAACATAAGATGGCTACAATAGCTGAGCAAAGTTTTAGACAGATAACTTCAAAAATGAGCGAGCTACATGACATTGAGCATGAAGTCACCCAGGTGTCCCACACAAATGTACCCAAGTGGCCGAATTGGTACAGTGATACATTTCGAAGGAAAGAACTATATACAAAATACATAAATGCTATTCTAACACCCCCCCCCCCCCCAAATGTTACATATATGAAAAATAAAATATAATAAATAATAATAAACAAACAAATAACAAGGGTAACTATTTACACATTTTCTATTTACAATATTGTGAAAACCCTCAGTCCTCTACACAATATTGTGCTGCTGGTGCCATGGCCCATAGCAGTCTCTTTCTGCTGTAAAGCAGAGGCTTACTGAACAGGTGGTGCAGGTGATGGGGCATTTCCTGTGACAAAGGGCACAACGACATCTCCCAGGTACATTCATGCCTGCAGAGATGAATCTGGGCAGGTGAACACCACTGGTTGGAGCAGAAGGTGCTGCAGTGGACTTGCTGTAGCTAGCAAGCTCCTGGATGAGCAGCTCCCTGAAGGCTAACTGTGAGATGGGGGGCTGTCCACAGCTCTTGGCCATTTCCTTCTGGAGGATGAAGGAATTCACCACAGCAATGTCAATGAAATTATAAAGAAATGTTTCGTACCATTTCATGCTCTTGTGAAGAACATTGTAGTATCCTATCAGCGCATCTGACAGGTCCACACTCCCCATGCTCTTGTTGTAGTCCTTCACAGCAGCTGGAATGGGGACATTTTTTTGTGGTCCATGCCCCGGCACCGTCCTTCACACGGCTGACGACGTGATCTCCACTGAAGGACATGTGGATACTGGAGCACATGACCACCTCTCTGGTATCCATCCACTTCACAAACAGCAGGCCATCTTCACGGATCCATCGCATGGTACCCCGCTCAGCCCGCTTAGGCATGTCGTTCACCTTGGTCTTTGGAAATCCCACCCTGTTGGTACGAATGGTGCCACAAGCCGACACCTCCTGCTTCCTCAGCTCTGTAAACATTGTAGGGCTTGTGTAGAAGTTGTCCACAAACAGTTTGTAGCCCTTCCCCAGCAGTTGAAAATCCAATAACTCCATAACAGAATCATAACTCAGTCCATTACCGGTAGCAAAACTGTTTTTCCCCTCATAAAAAAAATGCAAGTGTAGGCACACACAGAATCAGCCAAAACAAACAGCTTGTTACGCATGTTACGCATGTATTGTTCGAGGCTGATTCTGACCTTTGAGGCTACCATCCTCTCATCGATGGACAGGTTCTGGGCGGGCTGAAAATAAGTCTTGCAGGCATCAACGATGCTGGGGTAGAGAGGTTTTATTTTATAGAGCCTATCAAACCTTGGTGTGCCTCTCTTCTTGTCATTCTCCCCATCAACTTCTGGGTCACTGATGTGAAGCGCCCGTGAGATAGAAACCTTTTACAAGACATGACAGTCATGGGGAAAGGCAGTTGATAGAGAGCTGACGTTTTCCAGTAGTCCCTTAGAGTTTTCAACTTCACCAGCCCCATGTAAATGACCATTGAAAAGTAGCAGAAAAGGTCTGACATGGAAATGGTCTTCCATGCCTCTTTCTTTCCTGCCTGCTTCTTAGCACCATACTTATTGGTGTTCGACACCAGGGAATCAACAACTGACGAGGTGAAAAACAGTTGAAAAAGTTGAAGGGGGCTGCACTTTGCAGTCATGGTTAGTTGAGGTCCTGGCTGCCTTTTGGGTCTAAAAACTGGTGGATTTGGTTCCACATCATCTTCTAACACAGAGTGCCAACGACCCTGTGGCCCTCTGTCTGCAGGTTTCTCTCTTCCCCACCTCCTCTTCTTTGTCACTGACTTCACAACTCTAGTTGGCCGGGTAGATGTGGAGCCGGAGACAGTGAGGGTCCGGCTGGATGAACCAGCTTCAGAGGGAGATGGACACCTAGACATTGGCGGCTCATAATCAGAATCACTGCCACTGTGAAATGTTTAAAAAATCAGTAACAATACTTTCATGTATGAGCCCTGTATCAACACATAACATATACAGATAAATATAGAGTACAGGGAACATAATCACTATGATGAAGTGCTGTTCCATTCCATGTTTATGTAAAATACATTTAAAATATATATCACACACACACACACACAGTATTGCCAATGTGTACTTTACACATTTCATTACAGATTATATTTTTATAAAATAAGAAAATTAAAAAAAATCTCAAATGAATAATATTTCATATTAATTTCAAACAATGACATTAGCATTAGAATTTACCAATCCAGCATGGCATCCTCTCTGTGCAGAAACATTTATTCCGCCTGGGAGTCAAAACTAGCAAAACTAGCTTCGCTGAAAGATTAATCTTCCTGAAGAAACTCTGTCTCGCTGTCTCAATCAATTTCCTCTATAATTTGGGTTAAATCTGTATACCTAGATTTTGTTTTTAGCTTTTCCTGATTTATTCGCCATAATTTAAATATATAAACTTGTTGAAAATGCTATTGAATATGTACTGCTATGCGTAACACTTGTGGCTCCGTCAAGTAGGATTTGCAATGGCGAATGAACCTCTTTTACGACTGAGTTTACGACAAAGGCTGGTCTTCGAACGTAGAACCATTACATATTGCCGATTACCTCAGCACATTGGCTTTCTTCCAAGCTAGATTTCAAGAGGATCAGTGGTCATTGGGCCAAAATACAGTCAATCAACGATAGACCGGTCCTACCATTGGTGCGCAATGAGGTCATTGATTGGTGTCTTCAAATCGGGGTTTTTCGGTCAATACGTCCCGGGAAAAGAACCATCATGTATGGTTGTGTTAGTAACAACCAGAGGATTGCAATGAAACCAACCATGACTGGATAAACGTTTGTTTAGTGTGTGTAATTACCACGAACGCCACGTCCAAAGTTGAATGAGACGGAAATCACAACGCAACCGGTTTACAAATGTTTTGTGTTAGGCTATAAAAATTGATTTGATCAAACAAAACAAACATTCACTGGGTAGTTAGGACACTTGGCATTGCCACCAGAAGAAGATCTTCAATGGTAAGCGATTTATTTTATTGTTATTTCTGACTTTCGTGATGCTACAATACTATGCCACCTATTGCCCTGCCTATTCTCTTCGCTCGGAAAAAGAGTAACCACTGCGAATTATAACTATGGACAACTGCTCGCTGTTCCCATGAAAGATGCATGGACACTGCTGACCTCATGCCAGGGCAGCGGAGTATCTCTTACACTTCACCACAACGCTGTTTTATTTTACAACGCATGGTCAGGTTGTATACCGGTCATATAAGGATGTTTTACTAAGATATTTCTAGCAGCCAGAAAAGGCTGTCTATCTGGTTGTCATCTGGTTATATGAAATATTTTTTCTCTAATTTTCAAAATCATGAAAAAGGTCTCTTTAATTAAATTGTTATAACAGAGATCAGGTAGCAACACATCTGCCACTGTGATTCTCCACACTGAAGCTCCCCAGGGGTGCGAGCTCAGTCCCCTCCTGTACTCCCTTTTCACCCACGACTGCATGGCCAGGCACGACTCCAACACCATCATTAAGTTTACTGAACGACACAACAGTGATCACCGTCAACGACAAGACAGCCTATAGGGAGGAGGTCAAAGACCTGGCCGGGTGGTGCCAGAATAACAACCTATCCCTCAACGTAACCAAGACTAAGGAGATGATTGTGGACTACAGGAAAAGGAGCACCGAGCACGTCCCCATTCTCATCGATGGGGCTGTAGTGGAGCAGGTTGAGAGCTTCAAATTCCTTGGTGTCCACATCAACAACAAACTAGAATGGTCCAAACACCAAGACAGTCGTGAAGAGGGCACGACAAAGCCTATTCCCCCTCAGGAAAATAAAAAGATTTGGCATGGGTCCTGAGATCCCCAAAAGGTTCTACAGCTGCAACATTGAGAGCATCCTGACCGGTTGCATCACTGCCTGGTACGGCAATGGCTCGGCCTCTGACCGCAAGGCACTTCAGAGGGTAGTGCATACGGCCCAGTACGTCACTGGGGCAAAGCTGTCTGCCATCCATGACCTCTACACCAGGCGGTGCCAGAGGAAGGCCCTGAAAATGGTCAAAGACCCCAGCCACCCCAGTCATAGACTGTTCTCTCTACTACCGCATGGCAAACGGAACCAGCTTTCCAAGTCTAGGACAAAAAGGCTTCTCAACAGTTTTTACCCCAAAGCCATAAGACTCCTGAACAGGTAACCAAATGGTTACCCGGACTATTTGCATTGTGTGTGCCCCCCCAACCCCTCTTTTACGCTGCTGCTACTCTCTGTTTATCTTATATGCATAGTCAACTATACACTTTAACTATACATTAATGTACATACTACCTCAATAAGTCTGACTAACCGGTGTCTGTATATAGACTTGCTACTCTTATTTTCAAATGTCTTTTTACTGTTTTATTTCTTTACTTACCACACACACACACATACTTTTTTTCTCCACACTATTGGTTAGATCCTGTAAATAAGCATTTCACTGTTGTATTCGGTGCACGTGACAAATAAACTTTGATTTGATTAGTTGGTTGTAAACTGGTTGTATGATGTCTTCTCAACCAGAAAACAAATTCACAACCAGAAAATAACGTTATTAAATATTGTGTGCCAAAAAAAACGGAGAAACAAAACAGTTCTAGGTCCTTCTGAGTGCTCTTCAGGCCAAGCGTCTGTCATGACGCCCACCCCCCCTTCTCTCTCCACAGTTTTATGACAAAATGGCAGGTTGTGTCACGCCTTGGTCTTAGGTTTTTGTGTTTTCGTTATATATTTTGGTCAGGCCAGGGTGTGACATGGGTTTACGTGTTGTGTTTCGCATTGGGGTTTTATAGGATTGGGATTGCTATGATTAGGGGTGTGTCTAGTTAGGTTTGGGCTGCCTGAGGCGGTTCTCGATCAGTCAGGTGTTTCTTGTTGTCTCTGATTGGGAACCGTATTTAGGTAGCCTGAGTTTCACTTTGTATTTCGTGGGTGATTGTTCATGTCTCTGTGTAGTTTCACCAGATAGGCTGTATTAGGTTTCACGTTCCGTTTGTTGTTTTCGTATTTATTTAGTTATTTCATGTATCGCCGTTTTCTTTATTAAAAATCATGATTAACCACCACGCTGCATTTCGGTCCGACTCTCTCTCAACAAACGAAGACGCCGTTACAGAATCACCCACCACACACGGACCGAGCGGCGTGGTTACAGGCAGCGACCGCAGGAAAAGCGAAAGGAGGAATGGACATGGGAAGACGTAATGGACAGCAATGGCATGGAGTATACGACGTGGGAAGAAATCGACAGGTGGGCGGCCGACCCAGAGAGAGTGCAGGAGCCCGCATGGGATTCGCTGGAACAGTGCGAAGAAGGCTATAGGCGAATGGAGTTGGAGAAACAGACACGGCGGCACAGAGCGAAACCCGAGAGTCACCCCCAAAAATGTTTTTGGGGGGGGCTCAGAGGGAGAGTGGCTGAGTCAGGAGATGGACCTGAGCCAACTCTCCTTGTTTTTCGTGAGGAGCCAAGGAGGAGACCAGAACCAGAGCCGGTGTTAGAGGTGAGCGAAGCAGAGACTGTGAAGGAGTTAATGGGGAAAGTGGAGTGGAGAGTAATGAGGGAGTTGCTAGCTTGGTGCTATAGATACCATATTCGTCCGACGGATCGTGTCGGGGATTTGATGGCACCTGAGTTAGCGCTCCATACTCGTCCTGAGGTGCGTGTTAGTCGGCTGGTGAAGTTGGTGCCAGCCTCACGCACCAGGCCTCCTGTGCACATCCCTAGCCTTGCACATCCTGTGCCACCTCCACACACCAGTCCTCCGGTAGCAGCTCCCCGCACCAGGCTTCCTGTGCGTGTCCTCGCTCCAGTATCACCAGTGCCCACACCACGCATCAGGCCTACAGTGCGCCTCGCCTCTCCTGCTCTGTCGGAGTCTCCCGCCTGTTCAGCACAGCCAGAGCCTTCCTTCCCTCCTGCGCTGTCGGAGTCTCCCGCCTGTTCAGCGCAGCCAGCGTTTTCCTCCTCTCCTGCGCTGTCGGAGTCTCCCGCCTGTTCAGCGCTATCAGAGCCTTCTCTCTCTACAGCGCTGCCGGAGCCTCCTGCCTGTTTGAAGCAGCCTGAGCTGCCAGTCTGCATGGAGCTGTCAGTCTGCAAAGAGCTGCCAGTCTGCAGGGAGCTGCCAGTCTGCAAGGAGCTGCCAGTCTGCAGGGTGCTGTCAGCCTGCATGGAGCAGTCAGAGCTGTCAGTCTGCAGGGAGCTGTCAGTCTGCAAGGAGCTGTCAGCCTGCATGGAGCAGTCAGAGCTGTCAGTCTGCAAAGAGCTGCCAGTCTGCAAGGAGCTGTCAGCCTGCATGGAGCAGTCAGAGCTGTCAGTCTGCATGAAGCAGCCAGAGCTGTCAGTCTGCAAGGAGCTGCCAGTCTGCAAGGAGCTGCCAGTCTGCAAGGAGCTGCCAGTCTGCAGGGAGCTGTCAGTCTGCAAGGAGCTGTCAGTCTGCAAGGAGCTGTGAGCCTGCATGGAGCAGTCAGAGCTGTCAGTCTGCAAAGAGCTGCCAGTCTGCAAGGAGCTGTCAGCCTGCATGGAGCAGTCAGAGCTGTCAGTCTGCATGGAGCAGCTAGATCCGCCAGTCAACCAGAATCTTCCAGATCTGCTAGTCAACCTGAATCTTCCAGATCCGCCAGCCAGCCAGGATCTACCGGAGCCTACTACCTACCTGAGCTTCATCTCAGTACTGGGCTTCCTCTCAGTACTGGGCTTCCTCTTAGTACTGGGCTCCCTCTCAGTACTGGGCTTCCCCTCAGTTCCGGGCTGCCCCTCAGTTCCGGGCTGCCCCTCAGTCCTGAGCTGCCCCTCAGTCCCGAGCTGCCCCTCAGTCCCGAGCTGCCCCTCAGTCTCGAGCTGCCCCTCAGTCCCGAGCTGCCCCTCAGTCCCGAGCTGCCCCTCAGTCCCGAGCTGCCCCTCAGTCCCGAGCTGTCCCTCAGTCCCGAGATGCCCCTCAGTCACGAGCTGCTCCTTAGTTCTGTGGGGTTCTGGGTGAGGACTATTAGGCCATGGTCAGCGGCGAGGGTGGATTATCCCAGGACGCGAAGGGGAGGAACTAGGACATTAATGAAGTGGGGTCCACGTCCCGAGCCGGAGCCACCACCAATGACAGACGCCCACCCGGACCCTCCCTATGGTTTTGAGGTGCGTCCGGTAGTCCGCACCTTGGGGGGGGGGGGGTTCTGTCACGCCTTGGTCTTAGGTTTTTGTGTTTTCGTTATATATTTTGGTCAGGCCAGGGTGTGACATGGGTTTACGTGTTGTGTTTCGCATTGGGGTTTTATAGGATTGGGATTGCTATGATTAGGGGTGTGTCTAGTTAGGTTTGGGCTGCCTGAGGCGGTTCTCGATCAGTCAGGTGTTTCTTGTTGTCTCTGATTGGGAACCGTATTTAGGTAGCCTGAGTTTCACTTTGTATTTCGTGGGTGATTGTTCCTGTCTCTGTGTAGTTTCACCAGATAGGCTGTATTAGGTTTCACGTTCCGTTTGTTGTTTTTGTATTTATTTAGTTATTTCATGTATCGCGGTTTTCTTTATTAAAAATCAGGTTTAACCACCACGCTGCATTTCGGTCCGACTCTCTCTCAACAAACGAAGAACGCCGTTACAGGTTGTAAATTCCTTGAAGAGACCCTCTCCCCGTTTGGACATGCAGTATGGGGAGAGAGGACTTCACAGTGGAACAAAGAAGCTGTTCCCACAAACTTCTACATCCCCAACATTTTTGAGAATGTGGAACCGGTCAGTGGGGAAGCAGAAAATGACCATGTCGAATTTGTTTTATTTGGTGACCTCATGAAAGACAGGAGACACACATTGAGAAGTATACACATAATTGTTTTTCATAGTAACTTACAATCAGTCAGTGGCCATGCTCCCGTGAGCACAGACATTACACGGCGTCATGGAACGCGTCCCCCTTTCTACTGAAAGTATAAAACCTACTTCCGACAAAATTTACACTAGACCAAAACACGCCGCGTTGCTTCCGGTGTGTGAAGTGGTTCTACCTGTGACCTGAATGATCCACCATTGAGACCAGAAAACATGGACGCTGTCGCTACATGTTGCAATGGTTGGCAACTCTACCAAAGGACAACACCAGAGAACGTGGAGATCATCCACACTGAAAAGGTTAAGAAATGATAAAATACCAATTCCAGATTATGGCAAGAACAGCTCAAATAATCAAAGAGAAAGGACAGTCCATCATTACTTTAAGACACGAAGGTCAGTCAATACAGAAAATTTGGTCAGTCAATACGGAAAATTTAAGGAACTTTGTGCAGTCGCAAAAACCATCAAGTGCAATGATGAAACTGGCTCTCATGAGAACCGCCACAGGAAAGGAAGACCCAGAGTTACCTCTGCTGCAGAGAATAAGTTCATTAGAGTAACCAGTCTCAGAAATTGCAGCCCAAATCAATGCTTCGCAGAGTTCAAGTGCCAGACACAATTCACATCAACTGTTCAGAGGAGACTGTGTGAATCAGGCCTTCATGGTCGAAATTTCTGCAAAGAAACCACTACTAAATGACACCAAGAAGAAGAAGAGACTTGCTGGGGCCAAGAAACAAGAGCAATGGACATTAGACCGGTGGAAATTTGTCCTTTGGTCTGGAGTCCAAATTGGAGATTTTTGGTTCCAACCGCTGTCTTTGTGAGACGCGGTGTTGGTGAACGGATGATCTCTGCAAGTATATTTCCCACAGTAAATCATGGAGGAGGAGGTGTTATGGTGTGGCCTTGCTGGTGACACTGTCTGTGATTTATTTAGAATTAAAGGCACACTTAACCAGCATGACTACCACAGCTTTCAGCAGCAATGCACCATCCCATCTGGTTTGGGCTTAGTGGGACTATCATTTGTGTTATATGTGTTATTTCATAGGCGCAATAAGCATGAATTGCAATTATGTAAGGAATTGGGAGGCCACTTGATTTCAACATCTAAACAAAGTATACTGCACGACAAGCTGTACTTGGTACTGCACGACAAGCTGTACTTGGTACTGCACGACAAGCTGTACTTGGTACAGCACGACAAGCTGTACTTGGTACAGCACGACAAACTGAGCATGAATTTTCCAGGATAAATTTTCATTAATAGTGCTGTTTTAGTAGTGTCTGCTTTGCATGCAATTTGAGGAGTTGAGACATAAAAAGGGTATTGTTAGAAAGGTTAACAAATAATGTCTAAATGTCTTTCAGTGTCCTTATGACTGATTTTGTTGGCCCAAACCTCAAATGCAAATGGCGAGTTGAAACTGCTTGTCAGAAAGGAAGAAGTGATCTTTCACATTTGTTGTTGTGAGTGGCAGGGAAAGGGGCTTGGCGTTTGTGAGTAAATGGGAAGGTGAGCAAAGCACAGAATGAAGTGAAAGAGATGAGACCAAAAAGACAACATGAGAACAAGTGGACATAAATGCTCCTAAAAACAAGACATTTTTGATGGGGTAAGACAGTCGATCCAAGCTTATGAGCCATTTGTATATAGGTTGTATTAATTTTTATTAATTTTAAAGTCCCAAAATGGATGTACCAATCACCAACTTTTGCTTTAATTGTCCAGCCCAAAGCATCACTTATCAATTCAGATCAGAGCAGTTCAGCGAGATAGGAAGTGATAGCAGGAGACTCACTGTGTTGAAGTTGGGGAAGAGTCCCACTGCTGATGTGGTGTCCACCGGGAAGGACATGAAGGACTTCATATCCAGAGTGGACTGCATCATAACAGGAGGGGTCCGCACCAACGCCGGGAGACAGCTGCTATGGAAGGCACTTCCTACAGAAAGAGAGAGAGAGAACGCAATTTAGCAACAGTAGAGAGAGACAAAGCGATAGAGAGGGGAGGAAGAGACAGAGAGAAATTAGATACGTAAATGTCTTCCATACTCACAGGAAACCATGGTTATATCTGCAACAGTGCTTGCACACACATGTAATTCATTCCTACGGACGGCATCAAGAGGACAGAGGAAGAGGAGATGGAGTGTGGATAAGTATTTTATTTTATTTAACCTTTATTTAACTAGGCAAGTCAGTTAAAAACACATTCTTATTTACAATGACAGCCTACACTGCTTTAGACCGCTGCACCACCTGGGAGCCAAGTATTCAGTGATGCGTGAGAGAGTAACAAGACACACACACACACACAACATGCCTTCAGAATTTCCCTACTGCATCACTTTTTTTGCTCTGCCACTGAGCTCATGGATCCCCTCGCAGACAATCATGTCATACAGTACGACGCACCAAGGGACTAGAATGCACCTGTGCTGAGGCAGCATGGTAATTCTGTGCCCAGTGAACAATTGATACAATCCCACATCAATCCAGTCGAACATACATGCTGAATCTCCAAAAAACAGTCCCACTCAAAATAACCCAACACGTCATAATATATAGCATAGTACATCCATTTTAGCAGATGGTTTTATCAAAAGCATCGTACAGACTAATACACACTGAAATGTAACTTGCAATATCTTATAATAACATTGTAGTTCATAGCTCTTGACTTAGATCATCACATAATCCATTATTGATGATGTTTAAGCAGACAGAATTCTATGAAAGCGTATAACTGATGAAATCCAATTAAAATGCAAACGACAACAATAAATCAATAACGAGTTTGCAATTTTGGCAGCTATACATCACAACAGGACGAATACATCACAGCAGAGTTTCAGAAAACGTGTCTAACTTTATTTTCAATATCTTTTCAGATAAAAACACACACTTTGGAATGTGGTTTTGGAGGAACAGAGGATCCTCGAGGCAACATTAAGGTATATTTTTTTATATTACCTTTATTTAAGCAAGGAGTTTATTTATACAAGGGTCTCTTTCACAAGGAAGCCCTGCATCTACAATTTCATTTGAGATAATCAAAAATCAAATACAATATAAAACATGTAAAATACTACACAACACACATTTACAAGAAAACAATTACATTCCTCAATAAGAAGGTCCCCAATCAATATTTTAAATTGCCCGAGCGGCACAAAAACATTCCATTGTAATGTCTTTTGTAGTTGGTTCCAGCAATGAGGTGGATTTACCTAGTTTGGTGGAGACCTGAGGAACCTCAAGAGTTAAAACTTCTTAGGGATAGCCTCCGTTTTTTCAATTTCGCCTAAAATGACATACCAAATCTATCTCAGCTCAGGCCCTGAAGCAAGGATATGTATATTTACATATTTGATAGTAAACACTTTGAAGTTTGTGTAAATGTGAATTGAATGTAGGAGAATATAACACAATAGATCTGGTGGAAGAAAATACGAAGAAAAAAACAACCGTTTTTTTTCTACAACCATCTTTGAAATGCAAGAGAAAAGTCCCAGTTCTATTAATCACTCCAAGTCTGATGGTGTCCACAAGATGGCAGCAGTGTATGTGCAAAGTTTCAGACAGATAACTTGAAGTATGAGCGAACTACATGACATCTAGTGTGAAGTCACCCAGGTACATTTGGGCAAATCGTGAAGGAGACATTTGCATTCATATTACATTTTTCTGCAAGAATATTGTCAAATCTGTATACTTGGACTTTGATTGAGCTTTTCCGGTATTAGTAGCCATATTATAAGTTCAACATTTGCAAAAACAAACCATTTTTATAACTTCATAACTCTGAATATTAATTATAATTTTTGTCCAAAAGGAAAAGGCATGCTGTTGTACAAGGTTAGTAGCTACATTTTAGGACACATATAGGGTTCCCGGATACTCCCGTAAAGCCCAGCTCATTGGCTATCTAGCTAGCTTTGTTAACCCTGATGGGAGCTTATTTGTCAAAGTTAGAGTCGTTCAAGTGAAGACCGCCCGCGTCATCGGCGTGCCATGAAGGCGTCGCTCTCTGACCAAATATAGTGTCCTATAGGATATACTACACCGCTAATGATATAGTGAAGTCTGGTTACATTCTAGGATCTCTGAGGAATACATGCAAACGTGATTTGGCTGGTTGACACAACGTTTAGGGTTAGATTTTCACAGATTCCTTTCTTTGCAAATTGAACAAATGGAAATACAAAAATCGATCGTGCATGCTATATGGACCTTTTTAGAATATGAAAAATGATTTTATCTAACAAAACAACAACTCATGTTATCTCTGGGACCCTTTAGATGATAGATCAGAGCAAGATTTCAGAACGTTTCACCTTCAGAGGTGAATTTATCAAACCTAATGTGCGTGAAAAGTGTTTTGTTGTTAGGAGCTCTCCTCAAACAATAGCATGGCATTTTTTCGCAGTAATAGCTACTATAAATTGGACAGTGCAGTTATATTAACAACAATTGAACCTTTCAGACGATATAAGACACTTATAAGTACCGACATTTATTGCTTCTCTAAAACCTGCGATCGTGACACAAGGTGCTGCATGATTTACAACTGACCCGTTGACAGGACGCCGATCCATTTCCATGTATGAGGTGCTTTAAATGCGGATTTACCTATGTTGGTGGAGACCTGAGGAACATCAGGTTAACCAACCCCATGGTGTCTCATGTTTTTATATTTTAACAGCAAAGTTAAGGTCAGTAGAGCTTAGCAAACAAAAAGGGAATACAGAAGTGATTTACGGCACTTTAATGAAGTCCAGCCAACCTTTTGGGTAAATCTCTGAGACATCTAACATTTTCCAGTTGCCTTTCCCGTTGAAGTGGATGAAAAGCATGCCGTGTCATTTAAGGGAACCAATAACTCATGCACATCTGCATGGAATAAGGTCAACGTAAAGAGTGTTTATTGAAAATTATTGAAAACATGGAGCAGGCTAACTGACAGCTTAATCCAGAGCTTTAGGTTAACGGCCTCAATTAGATCCTCTTTCCTAAGGTCATACCAAACTCTCGATGCAATAGAGCATCCCTCTCATCTCTTTTGATGAAATATTCATTTGACAATGTCAGGCCATAGAAAAAAAATGTTTTGAACAAAATCTATTGGTGCCTGAGGCTGGCCTTGTCGTTAAAGCATGTATATGATTCATCTGCCTGCCATGGTACAAATCTCAGCATCTACCGGCCCTACACAGCATCTCCCTTCTCTCTATCTCCCCTTCATTTCATACTATATCTGTCAAACAATAAAATATGGATGGACAGTAACATTTTGCAGGTATAATTGTACTCAGATTGAGAGATTATGCTCAAATATCAATATAAGTTATAGCACAGCACACCAGTAGCAGATATACACTGGTCATATTAGTGATGCTGTAATCAGAAAGAAACGTATGCTAACAATCTCTTTGAACTCTCATCAATATTCAAAGCAGTGATCGCAGCTCCACAGCCAGACTAGAGAGAGACAAAAACAGCCGGCACACTCTGTTCTGAATAACATCAAGGCAATTTGAAATCTGAAATAGTCACTAAGGAAACACAATGACGATTCAAAGAAATGTTGAGCAAATTACAAAACCAAACCAAAATTATTTAATGGCAGCACGCACACACCATTTTTTTTAGCGTGGATAATACCTGCCAGCCTTGGACTGTTTTTCTCCACTACAACGCCAGATTCCTGCCGTAAACCCTGGACCATTGATCATCACATCTAGCTAGCTGCCACTGAGTGACCCAGCCCCGAAGCTAGCCCTGAGCCAGGCGCATCTCCCGGCTAGCAAACAAAATTACCACAACTACACTACCTCTTTTGCCATCTGGTTCGGCGCCCCGCCCCGCCCATCAGCTGTGCCTTCAACCGGTCTTTGCCGGACGACGGAGCAGATGCTTCTCCTTACCCCAGACTGCTAACTTTAAACGCTGTGTCTCCCGCGTGCTAGCGTAGTAACAAATACCTAGCGGCTTGCCTATTTCATCTATTGCTGTACACTGGACCCTATGATCACTTGGCTACATAGCTGATGCCTGCTGGACTGTTCATTTATCACGGTACTCCACTTTGTTTACCTAAGTTTATCTGTCGGCCCTAGCCCCGAACTGTGTGTAGTTAACCCTGTATGTAGTTAACCGACCCTCTTTGCCCATACATGGCCATTTTACCTGTTGTTGTTGTCTTAGCTGATTAGATCTTGTTGTCTTACCCGTTGATGACTTAGCAATCTCCCAATCAACACCTGTGATTGATTTATACCTCGTCCCACTAGACAACCAGTTTTGCTAGCCTTTAGCCTTACCCTCATCCTACTCCTCCTCTGTTCCTCGGGTGATGTGGAGGCTAACCCAGGCCCTGCGTGTCCCCAGGCACTCTCATTTGTTGACTTCTGTAATTGAAAAAGCCTTGGTTTCATGACAGTTAACATCAGAAGCCTCCTCCCTAAATTTGTTTTACTCACTGCTTTAGCACACTCCGCCAACCCTGATGTCCTTGCCGTGTCTGAATCCTGGCTTAGGAAGGCCACCAAAAAATTCAGAGATTTCCATACCCAACTACAACATTTTCCGTCAAGATAGAACTGCCAAAGGGGGATTAGTTGCAATCTACTGCAGAGATAGCTTGTAAAGTTCTGTCATAGTTTCCAGGTCTATGTCCAAACAATTCGAGCTTCTACTTTTAAAATGAATCTCTCCAGAAATAAGTCTCTCACTGTTGCCGCCTGTTATAGACCCCCCTCAGCTCCCAGCTGTGCACTGGACACCATATGTGAATTGATTGCCCCCCATCTATCTTCAGAGTTCGTTCTGTTAGGTGACCTAAACTGGAATATGCTTAACACCCCAGCAGTCCTACAATCTAAGCTAGATGCTCCCAATCTCACGATATGCAACTGTTCAGGGAAGTCAGGAACCAATACACACAGTCAGTCAGGAAAGCAAAGGCTAGCTTTTTCAAACAGAAATGTGCATCCTGTAGCTCTAAATCCCAAAAGTTTTGGAACACTGTAAAGTCCATGGAGAACAAGAGCACCTCCTCCCAGCTGCCCACTGCACTGAGGCTAGGTGACACGGTCACCACCAATAAATCCATGATAATCAAACATTTCAACAAGCATTTCTCAATGGCTGGCCATGCTTTCCTCCTGGCTACCCCAACCAACAGCTCCGCACCCCTCGCAGCTACTTCCCGAGCCTCCCCAGCTTCTCCTTCACCCAAATCCAGATTGCAGATGTTCTGAACTACTCTGGACGGTTCTGACCTAGAATACGTGGACAACTACAAATACCTAGGTGTCTGGCTAGACTGTAAACTCCTTCCAGACTCATATCAAACATCTCCAAACCAAAATCAATTCTAGAGTCGGCTTCCTATTCAGCAACAAAGCCTCCTTCACTCACGCCGCCAAACTTACCCTAGTGAAACTGACTATCCTATCGATCCTCAACTTCGGCGATGTAATCTACAAAAAGCTTCCAATACTCTACTCAGCAAATTGGATGTAGTCTATCACAGTGCCATCCATTTTGTTACCAAAGCGCCTTATACCACACACCGCTGCGACCTGTATGCTCTAGTCGGCTGGCACTCGCTACATATTTGTCGCTAGACCCACTGGCTCCAGGTCATCTATAAGTCTATGCTAGGTAAAGCTCCACCTTATCTCAGCTCACTGGTCACGATAACAACACCCACCTGTAGCACACGCTCCAGCAGGTATATCTCACTGGTCATCTCCAAAGCCAACACCTCCTTTGAACGCCTTTCCTTTCAGTTCTCTGCTGCCAGTGACTGGAACGAATTGCAAAAATTGCTGAAGCTGGAGACTTACATTTCCCTCACTAACTTTAAACATTAGCTATCTTAGCAGCTAATCGATCGCTGCAGCTGAACATGGTCCATCTGTAAATAGCCCTCCCAATCTACCTACATCATCCTAATATTGCTTTTATTTACTTTGCTGTTTTTTTGCACACCAATATCACTACTTACACACCATCATCTACTCATCATCATCTGCTCATCTATCACTCCAGTGTTAATCTGCTAAATTGTAATTACTTTGCTACTATGGCCAATTTATTGCCTTACCTCCTTATGCCCTTTGCACACACTGTATATAGACTTTCTTTTTTTTCTATTGTGTTATTGTGTAATGATCGTTGTTGGAAGGATGGTCGGACCAAGATGCAGGTTAATCATTTTTCATTTATGATAACCGGCACAAAACATGAAAGAGTAACAAACGAGACGTACAGCTTTGTAGGGCTAAAAAGCAACAATGCAAAATCAAGATCCCACACACAACAGGTGGAAAAGGCTGCCTAAATATGATCCCCAATCAGAGACAACGATAGACAGCTGACTCTGATTGGGAACCATACCAGGCCAACATAGAAAAGAAAGAAACTAGACTACCCACCCTAGTCACACCCTGACCTAACCAAAATAGAGAAATAAAAGGTTCTCTAAGGTCAGGCCGTGACATATTGACTTGTTTATTCCATGTGTAACTCTGTGTTGTTTCTGTCACACTGTTTCTGTCACACTGCTTTGCTTTATCTTGGCCAGGTCGCAGTTGTAAATGAGAACTTGTTCTCAACTAGCTTACCTGGTTAAATAAAGGTGAAACAAAAACATGCACATATGCAGGCACACAAACAGAATTTGTGTATCTCTCTCTGAGAAAGCCATCTCAGACAATATAGCCTTACATTTCAAAAGATAGCTGTGCAAAATTCTTACTATTACTGAGACCTGTATTTGTTTGCTTGAATTTCGAATGGAAAATGGCACTGTACAACGTGATTGTCGGGAGTAGGCTACAGGATTGAAGGATTCTAAATTGTTTGCCTTCATTAGACAACTTTGTTCCAATATTTCTGTAAATCAGTAATATTTTTTCCCAAAGTAATTCGTTATGGATCCATAACTAAATGAACATCTGCATTCTTCACCCTGCCAACTCTGATTAGTACTATTGAGCACCATTGCATCAACTCGCCATCCGAAAGTTCTATTCCCAGCTAATTGTTCAACATTACAATGCCTGCTTCGGTATTGTTGGAAATGAAACCTGCTCACGTTGTTTTATAGTTAAAATGTAAAGAACAAAAATAATATTGGAACTCTGCGGTCTTTCAATTGTTTCCTATGGCGGAAATGTTGGCATGTCTGTCTATTTTGCAAAATATCTCGCAATGTGTATATTTGGACTATTTTCAAGTCGGAGGCCAAGAGCCATGGCCACGGATTTTGTGGAGCGATGGGTAACAATGCTTCGAGGGTGGTTGTTGTCTTTGGGTGCAGAGGGTCCCTGGTTTGAGGGACCCTCTGCACCCAAAGGGACCCTCAAACCAGGGACGTAATTATGTAAGTCTGGGCAGCGAGCTCGTTAATAGTCAGAAGTTTGTATTTTTCCCTTACTTTTACGCAGACATAAGCACAGTTGCGAATGTTCGCAACTGGCACTGCCAATGTTCGATTCCATTAATTTGCTATGGGCTCGCTCTAGTTTTCCAGTTCAGCCAATGTTCTTAAGCCGTTTTTCAGCCTTGGGTGAATTTTGACTTGTTCTGTTGTCGTAATAACAGTGTAGCTAACAAATTGTTAGTCAACATAACATGTAAGGTAACTTATTTGAAAAGTCATTACTTTATTTTATTGAGTAGCAAGCTACCCATTGGTCGTTAGGGCAAATCTGGTCTGTGATAGGAGGGGTGTTTTTCACACCTAGCTCGGCTATTAGACTATTCTTTAGTAAAGGTTGAATAGTCTATTGTTCAGCTATTAGCCCCCCTCTCCAACCTGCAACAAATTGTTCCCATCGCATTCCTTTCCCTCTTCCATGTGTCGTCATTCTGCTCCTGAGTGGCTAGCTTGTGGGCGTGCTGGCAGGATATGGCAGCATCTTCGGTTGTGCGCTAAGCATTCTGCATACAATACCACGTTTGTATGAAGGTGTGGTTATTCAGGGGTGGCAGGGTAGCCAAGTGGTTAGAGCGTTGGACTAGTAACCGGAAGGTTGCAAGTTCAAATCCCCGAGCTGATAAGGTACAAATCTGTTGTTCTGCCCCTAAACAGGCAGTTAACCCAGTGTTCCTAGGTTGTCATTGAAAATAAGAATTTGTTCTTAACTGACTTGCCTAGTTAAATGAAGGTAAAAATAATAATTCACATGCAAATTGTTATATGCTATGGAGGTACATTTGTGTCTTTATGTCAAGAGCAAGACCTTGATTTTCAATCAAAAATAATTGTTCTGAAGGCAACTTTTTCCCCGACACAAAGGAAGTTAAAGCGGACAAGTCATCTCAGGTAAGCAGCACTGGGCTGTATTGACGTATCCAAAAAATTACATCTGCTGCTTTAGATTGAACGGTCATATCTCAGATATTGTTTTCATATCTATAAAAAATAAGCTGTTTTCTTTACTTTCAGAGTGCGAGTTGATCAAGGGGTCGAAAATGTAGATATTGCCAGATGTTCACTGTCCGAGGAACAGGCCGAGGAAGCTTTATTGCTGGCAAAAGTGTCCATAACCAGAGGTAATTAAACTGTTCTGTGTTCTTTTTCAGATTTACACCACATAAACAAAGCCATTTTCACAAGACTATGTGTTGCTGTCTGTTGCTGCCAACAGACACTGAGAGGGACGCCTCGCTTTAATTGTTAAACAACACAAATTACAAATTCATTATCCTAACATTAGCTAGCTGGCTAATGTTCACTAGTCAGATAACTTGCTAAATAGCAAGTTTCGTAAATGTACTTTTTGTTAATAAACGTTTGTCTCTATATTAACTAACATATTCCTCTCAGTTGTACATGTTTTGCTTGACTCGTTATGACGTTATAACAACTAACATTTGTCAGCCATCTTCATCCAGGGACGGGTGGCTCGCGTCAAAATTCGTCATTGGAACCACTCGATATGATTGGTCATATAAAAACCTTGGGACCCAAATGCATAACGAGTGCTCTAACTCCCCCTTGTGGTGGTCTGGAGCAATGAAGCCGTGACGCTGGGTACCGCGGTGCAAGCTCACAACTTTTAAAGGAGGAACCACTGTACATTGCATTTCAATGGTTGAATAGGAAATTACACATTTATTTTTGTGCAGACCTTTCAATCCCTGAATTGAAATGGAAGTGACCCAAACTTACTCCCTCAGTTTGGGACAAAGATGCAACAAAAGAACCCTCATCTTGCGGCCTTTACATGAGGCCCAAGAGCATCAACTGAGGGTGAAATAGTGAGAAGAGAGAAATACTTCCACTCTCTAGCACACCAAATGTGAGTGCTCACTTGTATTCAGAGTAATATTTGATAATATATAATATAATAATTATACATGCCACTTAGCCTATCCATTTAGCTGAAGTGGCTTGCAGTACTGAGTTCATACATTTTACGTACTGTATGTACATGATGGTGATCCTTGCAGGAGTTGAACCTACAACCAATTGCTAGCGCCAAAATCTTACTAGCTTAGCCACACAAGACCACTATGCCAAACCACTATAATTCATCCTGTATAGGTAAACAGCTGACTGGTGGATAATGACTGATGTATAGTAAAAAAGTAGTTCAGTCTGATTTCAGACCACTTTGGGAGAGTTTCCCTTAAATTGGTGGCAAAGAACAGATTTGTCATTGCCAAGAGCTTTGACATTTTCACTCCAGATTGCATGGTTTGTTCATGCAGTTCCGAGGGTAGCCTTTGGTTTCCTCCGTCTCCTGACCCAGAGCAGCATTCCAGTTCTTGATACACTCAAACCGGTGCGCATGGTACATACTACCATATCCTGTTCAAAGGCACTTAAATATTTTGTCTGGTCCTTTCACCCTCTGAATGGCATACACACAATCCATGTCTCAATTGTCTCAAGGCTTTAACCTGTCTCCTCCCCTTCATCTACACTGATGGAAGTGGATTTAACAATTGACATCAATAAGGGATTATAGCTTTCACTTGGTTTTACCTGGTCAGTTTGTCATGGAAAGAGCAAGTGTTCCTAATGTTTTGTACACTCCGTGTAATTTTTTAAGGTAATACAAAGGCAGAGTGCAGTATCTGCATTTAAACGGTCATAGGTCAAATCAGTGGTCATGGTTTATATGATAAACATTACTTAATAATAAGATGAGAAATCAGTGCATTTTTCTCTTACAACATATTTACTAGCTAGCTAAAAAAAAATCTGTAAGGCCATTTTTCTCAGTGTCACTGTTAATGGTAATGTGAAGAACAACATGAACTGCACCAAAGTCAAATTAGGATATAGCATTAGGCCAATGAGACATTGTCTAAAATTCTCCGGTAGAATGCCCTCGTTTTATTTCTTCACACTCACAACCGTAAGCTATTTTCTGTAATTAGCTTGCCATTAACTATTGTTGCGAGTTTATTTTCCTTTAATAACAAATACAAATGAGCTAAAGTTAAGACGTTGTCAGCTTTATGTTACGGTCCAAAAAAAAGTGGGGTTCTAGCTAACAAGCTAGAAACTAACCAAAACATTGTTTCGAGAGTTGGTTTTAGTTGATTGGTTTGTTAGATGGACTTACACAAAATAAATGTTTACAATAACGGATTTATTCGTGTTAAAATTCACCAGTTATGATATGTTGGACTACCAACCCTGATCATTTTTGTGTTTATACTTTTTCATCAAGACAACGACAAGTTGGATGTCGGACGACACTAGAATGTTCATAATGTCACTGCAACAACTGTCTACAAACATGACAATAGACATATTATAAACCAGCCTTTAATCTTGAAATCTTTGGTTGTTTAGTACACAACCGTACTTACTCTGTATAGCACATGGCCTCACATGTGAATCCTTAAAGTGATGGGTGGGCATAAGGCTTAGGTGTGTGACGATTATGAATGTGTGTAGACAAAGAAGAGCTCTCCAGTAGGTGCACTTGTAAGGACCGACACTGGAGTAGAGAAGCAGGTACAGGGAGTCAAACATTTAATTGGAACAGACATGGAACAAGACAGGAACAGCGCCAGCACACGGGTATACAAGAACATATGACAATCAATTTTGAAGCTGGGAACGGAGAGATATAGGGGAGGTAATGACAGAGGTGATTGAGTCCAGGTGAGTGCAATAATCGCTGGTGCGCGTGATGGGGGAAGGCAGGTGTGCGTAATGATGCTGGCAGGAGTGTGTAACGCTGGGGAGCCTGGCGTCCTCGAGCACCAGGGGGGAAGAGCGGGAGCAAGCGTGACAGCACCAAAACACACAAGGGCCATTTTCTCAAAAGTGGGGTAACACATTTCTCAACTTTCAAAGCAGAATTACTTTCCCATTGTTCCTCAACTGTAGTGTATGATATACCATTTTGTAGATCTGACTGTACTTTTATGCAATGTAAATTTTGCTGCATAAAACAGAATAGAGCCGGTTGGTCACATTTTATCTCATATGATATGGAAGATAGCCTGAGTGCCAGTCTGTTTGTGCCATTATGCCAACTCCTTGTCACTCATTGTCATGACAAAAAGCATGGTTTGACAATGGCAGCAATGGAGTTGACAAGAGCAACAAAACAAATCTGGGACCAGGCTAGAGGGAACCTAAAAATGACAAGAATTGTAAATGCTGGTCAGTTGGTTGTTCAGAGCTGGCAATGTTCGCTAAATAGCCAGTGCGTCATCTATTACAATTAAGTCCTGAGCTCTGTTAAAAAGACAAACAGCCACCACATTACCACAACCTCATCCTTCCCCAACTATTGGCTGCCACTGGTTAAGTGCAGACACATTGTTCCAATTCGAGGGACGTAACCCCAAGTCTTAAATTGCTTTAGAGAAAGATAAAAATCAAAGGTCTAATTATTGCTAAAAGAAAATACAATATGGGGGAAGTAAGCAATAAAGTACTTTCTATTTTGGCATCAGACCTGCCTAATTTTAACTTGAAACATATTTTTTTGTGTTTAATAGGACAAATTACACATTCTGATAACATTTTACCCTAAAGCGATCTGTCTTGCAATTTGTAGTCTGACATTTCAGATTTACATGATCATTTTTCAAGTGGTTTGGATGTAGTGAGTGCTCTGGACCTGGTTTTCATAAAGGATCTCTCTGTACTAAGCTCCATTCACCTTTCCCTCGATCCTGACTAGTGTCTCCCAGTCCCTGTTGCTGAACAACATCCCCACAGCATGATGCTGCCACCACTATGCTTCACTGTAGGGATGGTGCCAGATTTCCTCCAGACGTGAAGTTTGAATGGAGAAAAGTACAGAGAGATCCTTGATGAAAACCTACTTCAGAGCACTCAGGACCTCAGACAGGGGCGAAGGTTCACTTTCCAACAGGACAACGACCTAAGCACACAGACAAGACAACGCAGGAGTGGCTTCGGGACAAGTCTCTGAATGTCTTTGAGTGGCCCAGCCAGAGCCCGGACTTGAACCTGATCGAACATCTCTGGAGACACCTAAAAAAAGCTGTGCAGCAATGCTCCCCATCCAACCTGACAGAGATTGGTTAAGTGCAGATCTGCAGAGAATAATGGGGTAAATTCCCCAAATACAGGTGTGCCATGCTTGTTGCTTCATCCCCAAAGGGACTCGAGTCTGAAATCGCTGCCAAAAGCGCTTTAACAAAGTACGGAGTTTGGACACATCTATTCATTCCAGGGTTTTTCTTTATTTGCACTATTTTCTACATTGTCGAATAATAGTGAAGACAACAAAACTAAGAAATAACCTTTGGCATTTTTCCTGTTTCGTTGCCTTACACCCTGGAATTAAAATAGATTTTGTATCATTTGATTTACACAACACGTCTACCACTTTGAAGATGCAAAATACTTTTTATTATGAAACAAACAAGAAATAAGACATAAAAACTGAAAACTTGAGCGGGCATAACTATTCTTACAATTGGCTCATTCATCCCCCTCCACTCCCCTGTAACTATTCCCCAGGTCGTTGCTGTAAATGAGAATGTGTTCTCAGTCAACTTACCTGGTAAAATAATTGTAAAATAAAATAAAAATACATTTCACCCCCCTAAAGTCAATACTTTGCAGAGTGACCTATTGCAGCAATTGCAGCTGCAAGTCTCTTAGGGTATGTCTCTTTAAAAGCTTGGCACATCTAACCACTGGGATGTTTGACATTTCTTCAAGACAAAACTACTCTAGCTCCTTCACGTTGGATGGGTTCTGCTGGTGTACAGCAATCTTTAAGTCATACCACAGATTCTCAATTGGATTGAGGTCTGGGCTTTGACTAGGCCATTCCAAGACATTTAAATGTTTCCCCCTAAACCCCTCAAGTGTTGCTTTAGCAGTATGCTTAGGGTCATTGTCCTACTGGAAGGTGAACCTCTGTCCCAGTCTCAAATCTCTGGAAGACTGAAACAGGTTTCCCTCACAAATGCCCCTGTATTTAGCGCAATCCATCATTCTGACCGGTTTCCCAGTCCCTGCTGATGAAAAACATCCCCAAGGCATGATGCTGCCACCACCACGCTTCACTGTGGGGATGGTATTCTCAGGGTGATGAGAAGTGTTCGGTTTGCGCCAGACATAGCGTTTTCCTTGATGGCCAAAAAGCTTAAATTTAGTCTCATCTGACCAGAGTACCTTCTTCCATATGTTTTGGGAGTCTCCCACATGCGTTTTGGTGAACACCAAACATGTTTGCTTATTCTTTTCTGGCCACTCTTCCGTAATTCCCAGCAGAGTGTAAGGCTTAAACTGGTCCCATGGACAGAGCTTTGCAGCTTTTTCAGGGTTATCTTTTGTATCTTTGTTGCCTCTCTGACTAATGCCCTCCTTCCCTGGTCTGTGAGTTTTGGGCCTCTCTTGGCAGGTTTATTGTGGTGCCATATTCTTTCCATGTTTTAATAATGGATTTAAAATGGTGCTCCGTGGAATGTTCAAAGTTTTGGATATTTTTTTATAACCCAACCCTTATCTGTACTTCTCCACAACTTGACCTGTTTGGAGAGCTCCTTGGTCTTTATAGTGTTGCTTGTTTGCTGGTGCCCCTTGCTTAGTGGTGTTGCAGACTCTGGGGCCTTCCAGAACAGGTGTATATATAATGAGATCATGTGACAGATCATGTGACTCTTAGTTTGCACACAGGTGGACTTTATTTAACTAATTATGTGAATTCTGAAGGTAATTGGTTGCACCAGATCTTATTTAGGGGCTTCATAGCATAGGAAAGCAACTTTTCCGTTTTCTGTGATTTTTTTCATTTCACTTCACCAATTTGGACTATTTTGTGTATGTCCATTACATGAAATCCAAATAAAAATATATTTAAATTACAGGTTGTCATGCAAAAAAATAGGAAAAATGGCAAGGGGGGTGAATACTTTTGCAAGGCACTGTATGTTAAACATTAAAAATATCATTTTTGGGGGGATTCTTCAAAGTAGCCACCCTTTGCCTTGACAGCTTTGCAGACTACTGACATTAAAATAAGGATCTAACCTAACAAAATGTGGAAAAAAGTCAAGGGGTCTGAATACTTTCCGAAGGCTCTGTACTTCCATTCATTTTTTCAACTGGTACCCGTGGACCTTCAGACGGGTCTTCTGAGGACTGTGGACATCCTAGAGCAAAACAACCAACATGTACGCGTTCGTGAGAGTCTCGCGAGAGTCTATTTGTGTGTAGCTCAAACTGTTCGGGCGCTACAGACAGAAGTTGGCAGATTGGCTGTACCGACGTCAGACGGAGTCCTAAGATGCATGTGGGGGTCGTAGAGCAAAACGTGTTCGTGAGAGTCTCCATAGAGGGGTCATAATAGCTTGTAGGCCAAACCGTTCGGATGCTACAGACGATTTTGTGAGAAGATTGAAGGTTCCCTTCTATTAGAAGCATCTGATGCAGGCTGGGTGAAATTAAATTAGGGCTTATCACAAATTTGGGTCCGCATGCCAGGGAGGACTAATTCAATTGCAGAGGCAGATGACCTGGTGGGAGCAGAGGCCTGCCAGTCATAAGGCAGAGTTGGGTTAGAGCAGTGAACAGGGTCACTAAACAGAAAATATGCTCCACTTCCTTAAAAAATGTAAACTTCAGAGCATCTGTGTATAACACTGAGGCTACATTCCACATAATTAAGTCATAATTAAATATTGCTTGCTAATATGGACAAATGCAAAGACAAATCCAACATGTTGGAATAAAATGAAAGGAGAGTGGTCCATCTCAACGTGGAAGATATTAGTAATTTCTAGTGTGAATGAATCCATAAATACGGGAGTACCTGGGATCTCTCTCTACAGCAGCGTTTCCCAAACTCGGGTCCTTGGGACCCTAAGGGGTGCAGGTTTATTTTTTTTGCACTAGCAATACACAGCTGATTCAAATAATTAAAGCTTGATGATGAGTTGATTATTTAAATCAGCTGTATTGTCCTTGGACAAAAACCATAACATGCAAACCTTGGGTTCCCCAGGACCGAGTTTGGGAAATGCTGCTCTACAGAAAAAGAAAGTCCAGATTCCACATGGGAAATAAATATAGACAGCCTTCATAAGTCAAAGCCAGTGGCAGAACAATTGGAAAACAGGCTACAGTAATGCTTTAATAAGAAATAGAGTCTACCATTGCAATTAGGCCTAACTTAAAGAACACAGGTGGCAGAGAACCAGTCAGTGTGGGTCTGTGAAGTTCACATCTGCTCGAAAACTTTAGGATAATAAAAAAGTAGTGGGTTTTTATTCTACTATTATTTCCTAGTATCATTGTTACCAGTCATTGCATTAAACAGTGACAAATACAATGAAATACATACAGTACATGAAAATGTAATGCTTAGATGTGAAGTTCACAAGATGAGGACAGGAAGAGGCGACGATGCCCAATGAATCAAACATGCAGGTAAACCACTGCAGACACCAATCCAGGCACATCTAAGCTGTAGCTAAACGCAAACCCGTCTCCATTTAGCAGCCAACAACACTATTAGTCTCACACACAGAGTGTATCTCAGTGAAATCGTTCATTTAGATGAATATCAAGGCACTTTATGCCCTTGAAAAGTCCACTCAACATGGGAAAAACACGAGACAAAACACAAAACAGTTGTATGACTCACACTGTAAATGAGATGCTGAATACAGTAGCATACACAATAAAATTGATCAAATGAAATTGCCTTCCATTGCATTCTCTTCACTATTTTGAGACCACATATTACCTGAAGGAATCAACAAAATGCCCAAGATGCACTTTTCACCAGCTGGCATGAAACACAATGTAAAGATATAAAGCACAATGCCATAGCCTACCATTGCATTCATTGAATGCACTGAGCTAACCTTAGAACCTTTTTGGGTTAGGGAGCAGTATTCGGAAGTTCGGATGACTGAGGTGCCCATGTAAACTGCCTGTTACTCAGGCCCAGAAGCTAGGATATGCATAGAATTTGTAGTATTGGATAGAAAACACTCTGAAGTGATATTGCTGATATTGCAGGCAAAAACCCAAGGAGAATCCATCCAGAATTTTTTGAGGTGACCATCATTTAAAATGCCTGTCTATGGGAAAATCAAAGGAATACCTCCCAGATTGCAGTTCTTTGGGCTTCCACCAGATGTCAACAGTCTTTAGAAACAGTTTCAGGCTTGTTTTTTGAAAAATAAGCTAGAATTTGTTGTTTTTCTAGGTGGTTCTCATTTTGACTGTAGTGTTTTGTCGTGCGTGGATGAGGGCCTGCACTTCGTTATTTATCTCCAGTAATGAACATACTATTCTCCGTCTTAAATTTGATAATTTATTTACATATTAGGCTACCTGAGGATTGATTAGAAACGTTGTTTGACTTGTTTGGACAAAGTTTATTGATAACTTTTGGGATTCCTTTGTATGCATTTTGGATGAGTGGAACAGGTAGATTACTGAATCAAGCAAACCAACTAAACTGACTTTTTTGAGATATAAAGAAGGACTTCATTGAACAAAACAACCATTTGTTATGTAGCTGGGACCCTTGGGATTGCAAACAGAGGAAGATCTTCAAAGGTTAGTGATTTATCTGATCACTATTTCTGACTTTTGTGACGCCTCTGCTGGTCTGGAAAATGTTTTAAATCTTTTGTGTGTGGGGTGCTGTCCTCAGATAATCGCATGCTATGCTGTCGCCGTAAATGCTTTTTGAAATCTGACAAAGTGGCTGGGTTAACAAGAAGTTAAGCTTTTAAGCAATGTAAGACACTTGTACTTTCATGAATGTTTAATATTACGATATTTGTATTCTGAATTTTGCGCTCTGCAATTTCACCGGATGTTGTCGAGATGGGGAGCTAGCGCCCCACCTTTCCCAAAGTTAACCAAATGTTAAATTCTGAACAAAGGGGTTTGACAAAGAAAACAAATAGGCAAGCACATGCTCACAGCAATCAATTAATTCCCATCACAAAACAGTGTAAGCTGTGTAAAAAAATCGACTTCAATTTACTGACTTTAATAGGGGCATGTTCTTGTTGTTTCAGCTTTAAGATTTCCATGGAAACAAAGGGCCTACATAAGGAGAGGAACTTCCCTTAATTTTCTCCTGACAGTGGAATAGGAGCACACGCACACACATACACACAGATCTTAAGTTATGTCCTAGATGGTGGAGACACAACCAATGTAATTACTGCTGCAAAGTTTTAATTAGTAACAAAACAGACTATATAAAAGTAGATACTGTAATACACTCATATTGCCATGAGCTCAAAACTGTACAACTGCAGTTGAACATGCTGGCATTTATACCTCAGTTTAACCAAGCAGTGTCTGAAAGGAGCAACTGTTAGCCCCCTGGACCATTTGCCAGAATGGCCAAGTGGTCCCAGCAGTGCTCTGTCTCAGGGTCAGTCTGGTACAGACCCCATTGGTGTTCTCCAGGGCCCTGTGAGGACACACACACACACACACACATTGGTATGCAGAAGCAGAGACACACACGCAAGCACACACACGCAAGCACACACACATGCTCACATACAAACACAACCACGCACACGCACACACACACACACACGCACAATACATCCTTTCACTGTTAGCAGTGGAAACAGATCTACTAGGACAGCAGGGTAGTATGTTACACCAGCTATTCGATAGCAGTGCGAAAACCATTTCATCGAGTCGCCAAGTGACAGTTCAGTCATTCAGTCAGGGTGATGTTACAGATGATTTCTGCTATATTCAGAGTGGCGCATTGTTATCATTCAATTTAAGTTGACAGGAATTTCAGATGTACTCTCCTATCTGGGATTGACAGCAGGAAGGGAATTTCTCAGCTTGATTTCTCAGCTTAATGCCATCTAGAATTTGAAGCAGAAGTAGGATCATCATCAATGCTCTTTCAAACACCTTCACAATTCACTTCAACATCCTCTGTTCTGCTGGCTGCTCACTTGAGGAACACTGTCACGGTGACAGTAGGAGCACAGCGCATATTTCAAAGACATAAGAATGCAACAACAACCAAGTATTATGTAACAGAGGATAGCCCAGATATTGTCTTCAATTAAGACATTTCCACATTTCAAAAACCTTTTCAAATTTAGATCAAACAAACAATTAATTCCAGACAATTCTACAGACACAGGAGTGTTCTGATATCAGCACAAACTGCCTACACCATGTCAACAGACGCCTTCACCACACACTGCATGCTCCCATCAAATCAAAGGAATCCAACGGTCCAACTCACCTAAAAGCATGCTTGCACTATGTAGTGTGATCGTGAATACGCCTGAGTACATCCATGCAACTCCCCTCCTGGTCCACTTTGGCATTCTGCTGTCACTGCTAGCTCTACTGTGAGGACAGGGGAACACACGCTGGGGTGCGATGGGGGGAAGAGGTGGCTGGTGCACTAACTTCCGGACTCACCCAGACAATAAAGCAGCTGTCAGTGGAGCAGCAGCCACAGCGGAGGTAGAAGGTAAACTGTAATATGTAGGAAGTACTAGGTAGGAACAGTTACTGTAGGGTGTAGGAGCTATGAAGGTACGAGTTACAGTAGGAGGTAAGCGGTTGGAGCAGGCACCGCATAAGTTACAAGGTAAGATGTAAGAGGTAATAGTGAGCGACTGTAGAGGGGTAGGAGGTAAGAGCTACAGTAGGTGAAAGGAGGTAAGAGGTAGGATATAGCATATTTGAGGAAAGCGGTAAGAGGTAGGAGGAGATCAACCAGTTTAGGAGGTAAGATATAAGGTGTAGTGACAGTAGGAGGAAAATATATATATATATTTTTAAATGTAACCTTTATTTAACTAGGCAAGTAAATTAAGAACAAATTCTTAAGTTTTATAAGTTCTGCTCCTGGAGTTCGTTCCCAGAGAATAGGACTTCAATCAGAGCTGACCCACTGCCTCTCTGTTGCTGTGTGTCTAGTTGTGTATGGCGAGCAGACACACACAGACACACAAAGGTGGCGTTAGCAAAGGACACTGTGTGATAGATAGCTAGGAGGACACCTTTACACAGCAGGTGGGAGGTGGGGATGACACCGGTAGATGCCTAGATAGTGTCCATCCCCGAAAAACTCAAGTAATACTTTTATTTCCCATTTCTTTTGACCCACATTATAATCGCATAGACAAATTCAAGTGTCACACAAGCATGAATCAAATCAAAGTTTATTTGTCACATGCGCTGAATACAACAGGTGAAGAACTTACAGTGAAATCCTTACTTACAGGCTCTAACCAATAGTGCAAAAAAAAGGTATTAGGTGAACAATAAAACAACAGTAAAAAGACAGGCTATATACAGTAGCGAGGCTATAAAAGTAGCGAGGCTACATACAGACACCGGTTAGTCAGGCTGATTGAGGCAGTATGTACATGTAGATATGGTAAAAGTGACTATGCATATATGATGAACAGAGAGTAGCCCCCTGGTACCGCTTGCCATGCGGTAGTAGAGAGAACAGTCTATGACTGGGGTGGCTGGGGTCTTTGACAATTTTTATGGCCTTCCTCTGACACCGCCTGGTGTAGAGGTCCTGGATGGCAGGCAGCTTAGCCCCAGTGATGTACTGGGCCGTATGCACTACCCTCTGTAGTGTCTTGCGGTCAGAGGCCGAGCAGTTGCTGTACCTGACAGTGTTGCAACCAGTCATACTCTCGATGTTGCAGCGGTAGAACCTTTTGAGGATCTCAGGACCCATGCCAAATCTTTTTCATTTCCGGAGGGGGAATAGGCTTTGTCGTGCCCTCTTCATGACTGTCTTGGTGTGTTTGGATCATTCTAGTTTGTTGTTGATGTGGACACCAAGGAACTTGAAGCTCTCAACCTGCTCCACTACAGCCCCGTCGATGAGAATGGGGGCGTGCTCGGTCCTCCTTTTCCTGTAGTCCACAATAATCTCATTAGTCTTGGTTACGTTGAGGGATAGGTTGTTATTCTGGCACCACCCGACCAGGTCTCTGACTTCCTCCCTATAGGCTGTCTCGTCGTTGTCGGTGATCAGGCCTACCACTGTTATGTCGTCTGCAAACTTGGTGTTGGAGTCATGCCTGGCCATGCAGTCCTGGGTGAACAGGGAGCTCCAGTGTTGAGGATCAGCGTGGCAGATTTGTTGCTACCTAACCTCACCACCTGGGGCTGGCCTGTCAGGAAGTCCAGGATCCAGTTGCAGAGGGAGGTGTTTAGTCCCAGGATCCTTACCTTAGTGATGCACTTTGAGGGTACTATTGTGTTGAACGCTGAGCTGTAGACAATGAATAGCATTGTCACAAAAGTGTTCCTTTTGTCCAGGTGGGAAAGGGCAGTGTGGAGTGCAATAGAGATTGCATCATCTGTGGATCTGTTTGGGCGGTATGCAAAGTGGAGTGGGTCTAGGGTTTCTGGGTTAATGGTTTTGATGTGAGCCATTACCAAAGCACTTCATGGCTACAGACGTGAGTGAAACAGGTCTGTAGTCATTTAGGCAGGTTGGCTTTGTGTTCTTGGGCACAGTGACTATGCTGGTCTGCTTAAAACATGTTGGTATTACAGACTCAATCAGGGACATGTTGAAAATGTCAGTGAAGACACCTGCCAGTTGGTCAGCACATGCCCGGAGCACACATCCTGGTAATCCATCAGGCCCTGCAGCCTTGTGTATGTTGACCTGTTTAAAAGATCTTACTCACGTCAGCTACGGAGAGCATGATCACACAGTCGTCTGGAACAGCTGATGCTCTCATGCATGCCTCAGTGTTGCTTGCCTCGAAGCGAGTATAGAAGTGATTTAGCTCATCTGGTAGGCTCGTGTCACTGGGCAGCTCGTGGCTGTGCTTCCCTTTGTAGTCTGTAATAGTTTGCAAGCCCTGCCACATAAGACGAGCATCGGAGCGGGTGTAGTATGATTCAATCTTAGCCCTGTTTTGACACTTGCCTGTTTGATGGTTCGTCGCAGGGCATAGCAGGATTTCTTGTAAGCTTCCGAATTAGAGTCCCGCATCTTGAAAGCGGCAGCTCTACCCTTTAGCTCAGTGCGAATGTTGCCTGTAATCCATGGCTTCTGGTATGTACGTACAATCACTGTGGGGACGACGTCCTCGATGCACTTATTGATAAAGCCAGTGACTGATGTGGTGTACTCCTCAATGCCATCGGAAGAATACCAGAACATGTTCCAGTCTGTGATAGCAAAACAGTCCTGTAGTTTTAGCATCTGCTTCATCTGACCACTTTTTTATAGACCGAGTCACTGGTGCTTCCTGCTTTAATTTTTGCTTGTAAGCAGGAATCAGGAGGATAGAGTTGTGGTCAGATTTACCAAATGGAGGGCGAGGGAGAGCTTTGTATGCGTCTCTGTGTGTCGAGTACAGGTGATCTAGAATTTTTTTCCCTCTGGTTGCACATTTCACATGTTGATGTAAATTTGGTAAAACTGATTTAAGTTTCCCTGCAATAAAGGCTCCGGCCACTAGGAGCACCGGTGCCTGTGCAGGCCAGTGTGTGTGTGTTGGGATTGGCACGGGGTGTCAAAAAAATAAACATAACAGAATGGTCCAAATTTTTCCTCTGAGAGGCGAACCCAGGACCTTCAGATTGGTCTAGTTAACATAGCCATAAAGTCATGAACCCTGCCTATTCCTACCATTTATCTTCTTAAAATAGGATTTTAAATCTAACCTTAACTTTAACCCTAATCTTAATCACACTGGTGACCTTATGTCTAACCCGAACCTTAAAGTATGTCTTTTTTAAATACATTAATTTGTGACTGTGGTAACTCTTCAGATCCCATTGCGGTGGTGTTAACGCTTACGCTATGAACCCTGTCATGAACGCATTATCTTGACACATTTTATATGGACAGTATGGTAATAACAGGAAATTTATGTCGTTGTTCAATCACTGAATACTGATTGAACGTTTATTTTTCTTGCTTGGTTTAATGGGATCTTAGTGACCACAGAGAGTCAGGACACCCTTTCAACATACCATCTGAAAGACGGCACCCTACACAGGGCAATTTATTTATTTATTTATTTTATTTTACCTTTATTTAACCAGGTAGGCAAGTTGAGAACAAGTTCTCATTTACAATTGCGACCTGGCCAAGATAAAGCAAAGCAGTTCGACAGATAAAACGACACAGAGTTACACATGGAGTAAAAACAAACATACAGTCAATAATGCAGTATAAACAAGTCTATATTCCATGATGAGCAAATGAGGTGAGAAGGGAGGTAAAGGCAAAAAAGGCCATGATGGCAAAGTAAATACAATATAGCAAGGTAAAATACTGGAATGGTAGTTTTGCAATGGAAGAATGTGCAAAGTAGAAATAAAAAATAATGGGGTGCAAAGGAGCAAAATAAATAAATAAATTAAAATTAAATACAGTTGGGAAAGAGGTAGTTGTTTGGGCTAAATTATAGGTGGGCTATGTACAGGTGCAGTAATCTGTGAGCTGCTCTGACAGTTGGTGCTTAAAGCTAGTGAGGGAGATAAGTGTTTCCAGTTTCAGAGATTTTTGTAGTTCGTTCCAGTCATTGGCAGCAGAGAACTGGAAGGAGAGGCGGCCAAAGAAAGAATTGGTTTTGGGGGTGACTAGAGAGATATACCTGCTGGAGCGTGTGCTACAGGTGGGAGATGCTATGGTGACCAGCGAGCTGAGATAAGGGGGGACTTTACCTAGCAGGGTCTTGTAGATGACATGGAGCCAGTGGGTTTGGCGACGAGTATGAAGCGAGGGCCAGCCAACGAGAGCGTACAGGTCGCAATGGTGGGTAGTATATGGGGCTTTGGTGATAAAACGGATTGCACTGTGATAGACTGCATCCAATTTGTTGAGTAGGGTATTGGAGGCTATTTTGTAAATGACATCGCCAAAGTCGAGGATTGGTAGGATGGTCAGTTTTACAAGGGTATGTTTGGCAGCATGAGTGAAGGATGCTTTGTTGCGAAATAGGAAGCCAATTCTAGATTTAACTTTGGATTGGAGATGTTTGATATGGGTCTGGAAGGAGAGTTTACAATCTAACCAGACACCTAAGTATTTGTAGTTGTCCACGTATTCTAAGTCAGAGCCGTCCAGAGTAGTGATGTTGGACAGGCGGGTAGGTGCAGGTAGCGATCGGTTGAAGAGCATGCATTTAGTTTTACTTGTATTTAAGAGCAATTGGAGGCCACGGAAGGAGAGTTGTATGGCATTGAAGCTTGCCTGGAGGGTTGTTAACACAGTGTCCAAAGAAGGGCCGGAAGTATACAGAATGGTGTCGTCTGCGTAGAGGTGGATCAGGGACTCACCAGCAGCAAGAGCGACCTCATTGATGTATACAGAGAAGAGAGTCGGTCCAAGAATTGAACCCTGTGGCACCCCCATAGAGACTGCCAGAGGTCCGGACAGCAGACCCTCCGATTTGACACACTGAACTCTATCAGAGAAGTAGTTGGTGAACCAGGCGAGGCAATCATTTGAGAAACCAAGGCTGTCGAGTCTGCCGATGAGGATATGGTGATTGACAGAGTCGAAAGCCTTGGCCAGATCAATGAATACGGCTGCACAGTAATGTTTCTTATCGATGGCGGTTAAGATATCGTTTAGGACCTTGAGCGTGGCTGAGGTGCACCCATGACCAGCTCTGAAACCAGATTGCATAGCAGAGAAGGTATGGTGAGATTCGAAATGGTCGGTAATCTGTTTGTTGACTTGGCTTTCGAAGACCTTAGAAAGGCACGGTAGGATAGATATAGGTCTGTAGCAGTTTGGGTCAAGAGTGTCCCCCCCTTTGAAGAGGGGGATGACCGCAGCTGCTTTCCAATCTTTGGGAATCTCAGACGACACGAAAGAGAGGTTGAACAGGCTAGTAATAGGGGTGGCAACAATTTCGGCAGATAATTTTAGAAAGAAAGGGTCCAGATTGTCTAGCCCGGCTGATTTGTAGGGGTCCAGATTTTGCAGCTCTTTCAGAACATCAGCTGAATGGATTTGGGAGAAGGAGAAATGGGGAAGGCTTGGGCGAGTTGCTGTTGGGGGTGCAGTGCTGTTGTCCGGGGTAGGAGTAGCCAGGTGGAAAGCATGGCCAGCCGTAGGAAAATGCTTATTGAAATTCTCAATTATGGTGGATTTATCAGTGGTGACAGTGTTTCCTATCTTCAGTGCAGTGGGCAGCTGGGAGGAGGTGTTCTTATTCTCCATGGACTTTACAGTGTCCCAGAACTTTTTTGAGTTAGTGTTGCAGGAAGCAAATTTCTGCTTGAAAAAGCTAGCCTTGGCTTTTCTAACTGCCTGTGTATAATGATTTCTAGCTTCCCTGAACAGCTGCATATCACGGGGGCTGTTCGATGCTAATGCAGAACGCCATAGGATGTTTTTGTGTTGGTTAAGGGCAGTCAGGTCTGGGGAGAACCAAGGGCTATATCTGTTCCTGGTTCTAAATTTCTTGAATGGGGCATGTTTATTTAGGATGGTTAGGAAGGCATTTTTTAAAAATATCCAGGCATCCTCTACTGACGGGATGAGATCAATATCCTTCCAGGATACCCCGGCCAGGTCGATTAGAAAGGCCTGCTCGCAGAAGTGTTTCAGGGAGCGTTTTACAGTGATGAGTGGTGGTCGTTTGACCGCTGACCCATTACGGATGCAGGCAATGAGGCAGTGATCGCTGAGATCTTGGTTGAAGACAGCAGAGGTGTATTTAGAGGGGAAGTTGGTTAGGATGATATCTATGAGGGTGCCCGTGTTTAAGGTTTTGGGGAGGTACCTGGTAGGTTCATTGATAATTTGTGTGAGATTGAGGGCATCAAGTTTAGATTGTAGGATGGCTGGGGTGTTAAGCATGTTCCAGTTTAGGTCGCCTAGCAGCACGAACTCTGAAGATAGATGGGGGGCAATCAGTTCACATATGGTGTCCAGAGCACAGCTGGGGGCAGAGGGTGGTCTATAGCAGGCGGCAACGGTGAGAGACTTGTTTTTAGAGAGGTGGATTTTTAAAAGTAGAAGTTCAAATTGTTTGGGTACAGACCTGGATAGTAGGACAGAACTCTGCAGGCTATCTTTGCAGTAGATTGCAACACCGCCCCCTTTGGCAGTTCTATCTTGTCTGAAAATGTTGTAGTTTGGAATTAAAATGTCTGAGTTTTTGGTGGTCTTCCTAAGCCAGGATTCAGACACAGCTAGAACATCCGGGTTGGCAGAGTGTGCTAAAGCAGTGAATAGAACAAACTTAGGGAGGAGGCTTCTAATGTTAACATGCATGAAACCAAGGCTATTACGGTTACAGAAGTCGTCAAAAGAGAGCGCCTGGGGAATAGGAGTGGAGCTAGGCACTGCAGGGCCTGGATTCACCTCTACATCGCCAGAGGAACATAGGAGGAGTAGAATAAGGGTACGGCTAAAAGCTATGAGAATTGGTCGTCTAGAACATAGAGTAAAAGGAGGTTTCTGGGGGCGATAAAATAGCATCAAGGTATAATGTACAGACAAATGTATGGTAGGATGTGAATACAGTGGAGGTAAACCTAGGTATTGAGTGATGAGAGAGATCTTGTCTCTAGAAACATCGTTGAAACCAGGAGATGTCATTGCATGTGTGGGTGGTGGAACTAATAGGTTGGATAAGGTATAGTGAGCAGGACTAGAGGCTTTACAGTGAAATAAGCCAATAAACACTAACCAGAACAGAAATGGACAAGACATATTGACATTAAGGAGAGGCATGCTTAGTCGAGTGATCAAAAGGGTCCGGTGAGTGGAGAGGTTGGTTGGTGATTTAGACAGCTAGCCAGGGCATCGGTAGCAAGCTAGCATAGGATGGAGGTCTGTTGTTAGCTACCTCTTGCGTTCCGTCAGTAGATTAGTGGGGTTCCGTGTGGTAGAGGGGATTAATCCAAATCACACAACAACAACAAAAATAAAAACAATAGATATAGTTATAGAGGCCCAAGAAGAAAACATAATAATAATAATACAAAACGCCGCAGATGGGCGTTCAGGTAACGTCGCGACGGAGGAGCCAGCCGAATAACTCCTTCGGGTAGATAACGTCGGCAGTCCAGTTGTGAAGGCCCGGTGGGGCTCCGCGAAGGCAGTAAAACGGGTCCGGATAGGTGACTGCAGCCCAGGTGTGATTGATGGAACTCAGGAGTGATTGACGGAGCTTGCTAGCTCCGGAATAATTGATGTTTGCTCCGGAATCGACGAAGGCCGATAGTCACACGGATAGCAGCTAGCTAGCTGTGAGATCCGGGTATGAATGTCCAGAGAGCAGTCGAAATCCAGGGACATGGAGAGAAAAATTGGTCCCCAATAATTTGGTATAGTTTAACCTGGGTGCCCTAGCACCCCCTGGCCACTGTTTACTTCAGGTTTTCAGGAATATGGATGTATTTCAAGGCCTACCTTCAAACTCAGTGCCTCTTTAATTGACATCATGGGAATATCAAAATAAATCAGCCAAGACCTCAGAAAAAACATTGTAGACCTCCACAAGTCTGGTTCATCTTTGGGAGCAATTTCCAAACGCCTGAAGGTACCATGTTCATCTGTACAAACAATAGTACACAAGTATAAACACCATGGGACCATGCAGCCGTCACACCGCTCAGGAAGGAGACGCGTTCTGTCTCCTAGAGATGAACCTACTTTGGTGCGAAAAGTGCAAATCAATCCCAGAGCAACAGCAAAGGACCTTGTGAAGATGCTGGAGTAAACAGGTACAAAAGTATCTATATCCACAGTAAAACAAGTTCTATATCGACATAATCTGAAAGGCCACTCAGCAAGGAAGAAGCCACTGCTCCAAAACCACCATAAAAAAGCCAGACTACGGTTTGCAACTACACATGGGGACAAAGATCGTACTTCTTGGAGAAATGTCCTCTGTTCTGATGAAAGAAAAATAGAACTGTTTGGCCATAATGACCATCGTTATGTTTGGAGGAAAAAGGGGGATGCTTGCAAGCCGAAGAACACCATCCCAACTGTGAAACAAGGGTGTGGCAGCATCATGTTGTGGCAGCATCATGTTGTGGGGTGCTTTGCTGCAAGAGGGACTGGTGCACTTCACAAAATAGATGGCATCATGAGGCTGGAAATGTATGTGGATATATTGAAGCAACATCAATACATCAGTCAGGAAGTTAAAGCTTGGTCGCGAATGGGTTTTCCAAATGAACAATGACCACAAGCAAACTTCCAAAGTTGTGGCAAAATGGCTTAAGGACAAAAAATTCAAGGTATTGGAGTGGCCATCACAAAGCCCTAACCTCAATCCAATATAAAATGTGTGGGCAGAACTGAAAAAGCGTGTGCGAGGAAGGAGGCCTACAAACCTGACTCCATTACACCAGCTCTGTCAGGAGGAATAGGCCAAAATTCAGCTTGTGGAAGGCTACCCGAAACGTTTGACCCAAGTTAAACAATTTAAAGGCAATGCTACCAAATACTAATTGAGTGTATGTAAACTTCAAACCCACTGGGAATGTGGTGAAAGAAATAAAAGTTTAAATAAATAATTCTCTCCTGTTATTCGGACATTTCATATTCTTAAAATAAGGTGGTGATCCTAATTGAGCTACGACAGAACATTTTTATTTAGATTAAATGTTAGGAATTGTGAAAAACTGAGTTTAAATGTATTTGGCTAAGGTGTATGTCAACTTCCGACTTCAACTGGGAGTCCTCAGACTGTCTAATAAAGGGAAACTTGAGTGGCAATTATAATAAACTGCGCTATTTTCAACCCTCAAATCCATATGGTTCCCTGTGGATTCCTGACAGCAGTATTGAAATGAGAATATCAAAGCTGTAGTGGGGTTTACCTCAAATTGAAGTCTATGTTTCTCGCCCCCCCCCCCCCCCCCTTGGTAAGAGCATAAATCCTTAATTTAGCAGAAAATAGGAAAAAGTGGTTTCACATTAAGAATATTGAATCTTGTATGATATCACGCAATTCAGTTTATTCTCCAAGGACTTACTTGCACAATAACAATTCGGTATGAGACAGAAACGTCAGGACTAGAATACACGATTGGTGAACACCAAGCCAGAAGCACAATGATGGCTTTGAAGTACCAAACAAGAAAGTCAAATATGTGTACAGAGACAAAGTGCTCAGTGCTGCTGTTGGAATCATGAATCCCCTTTGAAATGAATCTCATATTTAAATTTAACATCTCTCTTTAGAGAGAAGAGCCCATGGCTGCAAAAAGGAGAGACACATACAGATTGAATTCTCTGCTATCAGAAATAAGTTTACCTGAGGGGTTTTCAAGTCTAACAGAAAGGAGTTAAAGGGATAGTTCACCATGTGTGAATTTTTAGCATATGTACTGCTTTTGACTTTCAACTTTCTTTCTGAAAAATGTTTTGAACATGTAGCAATGTTAGTGGAAATGGATTGAATCAGCTTGCGGTGCATTGAAAAGTATGAGGAACGAGAGGTGGAAGGAGAAGCATAACATGAGAAACAAACTTGAAATTAAATACAATTATATCATCCTATTGGTAAATCAGAAATAAGCTAATAAGTCACCGTTAACCTGCTAAGCAACTCCATTCTCCAGTTTGTAGTGGTCATACAATGCTGTGTCCTTTATTTCACAAACAGATCTGGTTTTCTTTCACAAGCAACTCCTCAAATTTGTCAGATTTTCACAAAAGGCCCTATACAAATGTGTAGGTTATATACTCTATCTCACACAAACAGCAGGCTTATATATTTTGAATGGTTGGTCAGATTGGAGAACCTATGTCAGGTGTGGCATAAATGCTATCCTGTGTAACCAACCCAGCCTGTAACTCCACCATCGTAATGCCATGGGTAAACCACAGCGATGACAGCAGCTGTCTTTGCTCTCCCTGTTTCACCTGTCTTTGTGCTTCTCTCCACCCCACTCCAGGTGTTGCCCATCTTCCTCATTATCCCCAGTGTATTTATACCTGTGTTCTCTGTTTGCCTGTTGCCAGTACGTCTGGTCTTGTCAAGCTTACCAGCGTGTTTTCTGTGCTCCTGTTTTCCTAGTCTTCCTGCCTGCCCTGACACTGAGCCTGCCTGCCTGACCATTCAGCCTGCCTTGACCTCGAGCCTGCCTACCCCCACTGTACCTTTCGGACTCTGACCTGGTTTATGAACTTCTGCCTGTACCCGACCTGCCCATTGTATTTCAATAAATACCATCTGCCTCCTGTGTCTGCATCCTGGTTTCGCCCTGGATGCGTTATAGTTATGTGTCTCAATTAGCAACCTATTACCTAAACTACTTTTGACCCGAGTCCAATGGGCCCTGGTTAAAATAGAAGTGCACTGAATAGGGAATATGGTGGGGGTCAATGACACCCCTGACTTAGACATCTTGAATTGAAGCATATACAAGCACCTCTTATTTATTCACACGATCATACCATTAACCAGAGCTGAAGCATTATGCTACAGAACCCATATGCTCTCTACACCATATCCAGTATTGTCTTAGTAAAGATGTTCTGAGGCTAACATAATGCTGTCCTGTCTCCTTACCAATACAAACGCTTGAGTATTCCCCTCAACACAACTAGCGTGGTGCTGTGTGTAGACTAAGCTACTAGACTTAAGTAACAGAGCTCCCAGTGAAATTCAACTGTGTCATGATCTATAATTGTATCTCCCAGTGATAATGGCCTTTCATCCCAAACAGCTGACACACTCATCAATCACAGTTCATACACTCCAGCTTTAATTTCCACAATGTTCACAACATCATTAACATTGAGTAGAACGGGACAGACCTTCCAGGTAATCTTTGTGCTGAAATACCCTTTTAGCATTGGTGGGGGTGCTGTATGTGTGACAGTGTGAATGAGGCAATGGAGTCATCGCTCTCCAACTGTCACTGTCATTTGAGCTGACGGAACATACTATGGAAAGAGGTTGGTAAAAGTGCAGTTTTGCTTTGCTTCATACAGTGCCAGATGAGAATAGACCAAAGGAAAGACAAAACAGGCAGACAAGCAGGCAGGCAGACAGGTTGACAGGTAGACAGACAGGTAGACAGGTAGACAGGTAGACCAACAATAGGTGTGCTGTGCAGTGCAACGAAACCCAAACCACACAAAATGTCAGGATTTATCAAACAAAGAAATGTGGTTGGGCCAGTGCCAACAACCAATTATTTTTACAATTTTTTACAATGCTGTGTGTTTTGACCTATAGTGCTGTATAATTACAAGTTCAAAGAGTAACAAGTCCACCATTCCATTATTTTTATTGGCACCATTCACAACAAAATAATACCTTCAATGTCTCAGTCTAACCAGTCAGAGGTGGGAGCTTCAAGCTCTTGAAATAAACATCAAATATATGCACCGTTTATCAATGCAGTGTTTAGCAAGCTTGGGATTTGAATAATGCCAGTAATTGGGTGGGAGCCTTCTGAAACTTTCATTGGGTTCTTCTTGATCTCAGGATCTAGTGCCTAGGCTTTGGCATTCTGGGTTTGTCCCAAAATGCACCTTATTCCAATATGGTGTGCTAAAAACTTAAGGGGCTAATCCTTAAGTTTTAAAAGTCGAAGCCATTGGGGGGGGGGGGGGGTTACCAAACTGACATATTGAAGTGTTTTAAGGTGGTCACACTATGGATCATTGAACTATTTGATTTGGAATCTTAGGACCCCTTTAGGGATAATTCTTTGGGGATAATATATTGAATTTGGACTTTACTACTGTGGCCCAGAGAAACACACTGAATAACACATTCATAAATGGCAAAAAAGATAGAAAAAATACATATACACCGTACCGGTCCAAAGTTTGGACACACCTACTCATTTGAACATAATTTTTCTATTTTTAAGCCACACCTACTTCATTTGAACTATTTTCTACACCATAGTTTTGATGTCTTCACTATTACTCTATGAAGTAACACATGGAATGATGTCGTAACCAAAAAAAGTGTTAAAACCTCTTGAAGCTAGGGGGCACTATTTTTATGTTTGGATAAATAACGTTCCCAAAGTAAACGGCCTATTTCCCAGGGCCAGATGCTAGAATATGCATATAATTAACAGATTAGGATAGAAAACACTCTAAAGTTTCCAGAACTGTCAAAATATTGTCTGAGAGTATAACAGAACTGATATTGCAGGGGAAACCCTGAGGAAAATCCAATCAGGAAGTGCCTCTTATTTTGAAACCCTTCTGTTCCTATGCATGCCTATCCTCCATTTAAAGGGATATCAACCAGATTCATTTTTCTCTGGCTTCCCTAAGGTGTCAACAGTCTTTAGACATAGTTCCAGGCTTTTATTTTGAAAAATGAGCGTGAAAGATCACATTGCGTAAGTGGATAGGTGGGGGCTCTTAGAGTGAGTTTTTGCACTACAGAGTAAAGCCGCCATTGTTCCTCCCGCTGTTATTGAAAAACCTACACACTCGGTTGATATATTATCGAATATATATTTTAAAAACTACCTGAGGAATGATTATAAAAAAACGTTTGACATGTTTCTGTGGACATTATGAAGACTATTTGGAATTTCCGTCTGCGTTGTCGTGACCGCTCTTTCCTGTGGATTTCTGAACATAACGCGACAAACAAACGTCGGTATTTTGGGCATAAAAATTATCTTTATGGAACAAAGGGAACATTTGTTGTGTAACTGGGAGTCTCGTGAGTGAAAACATTCGAAGATCAAAGGTAAACGGTTCATTTGATTGCTTTTCTGATTTTCGTGACCAAGCTTCCTGATGCTAAGTGTACATAATGCTATGCTAGGCTATCGATAAACTTACACAAACGCTTGGATTGCTTTTGCTGTAAAGCAAAATTTCAAAATCTGAGACGACAGGTGGATTAACAAAAAGCTAAGCTGTGTTTTGCAATATTGCACTTGTGATTTCATGAATATGAATATTTTTTTGTAATATTATTTGACTGTTGCGCTATGCTATTCAGCGGTTGCTGACCCCAAGGGCTCTCTATGGTCAGGGCGTGACAGTACCCCTCCCCCCCCTCCCAAAGGTGCGGACTCCGACCGCAAAACCTGAAGGGTTAGGGTGGGCAACTAGCGTTGGTGGCGGCTCCGGAGCAGAGAAAGGCTCCGGCCATGGAACGGGACTGGACGCCATGCCTGGACTGGGCACTGGCGCAGAGGAAAGCGCCAGCCATGGAGCGGGACTGGACGCCGTGCCTGGACTGGGCACCGGCGCAGAGGAAGGCTCCAGACCGTTGACCGTCGCTGGAGGCTCTGGACCGTTGACCGTCGCTGGAAGCTCCGGACCGTTGACCGTCGCTGGAAGCTCCGGACCGTTGACTGTCGCTGGAAGCTCCGGACCGTTGACTGTCGCTGGAAGCTCCGGACCGTGAACAGTCGCTGGAAGCTCCGGGCCGTGAACAGTCGGTGGAGGTTCCGGGCCGTGAACAGTCACTGGAGGTTTCGGCGGAGGCTCATTTCCTTAACCAGTACGGTTACCTTTATATGAGTCCCCTGACACTTGTGGGGGTCCGCAAAACTGAATAATCAAAATGAAACCGAACAGAGCTAGAAAAGTACTAATTGCTTAGGACTAACTATAACCTTTCAGAAAGCAGACACACACTTTCTATTGCCCATTGATTGTATTTGGCTTGAAACAGACCTTACCAGCCAGAGGTTGCTCTCTGGTTTCGTGATGAAGCCAAGGTGTGGTTAAATTTATTCTGCCACTGTGTATTCTTATTGTTTTGGCCTCAGGCCTACATATCACGGTTCCAACGCAATTATAACACCACATAGGTTGTTAAATGGCTTTTTTTCCCCCATTGATTTTACCCACGCACCGCTACTGGCAATACCAAAGCTACTATTTGATCTCCAAAGACATTCCTCACATTATTCATCTAATATTTGATCTTGGTACAACACTAAATCAGCAATGTGTCGGTTGTTAGAGTTGACTTGACTAAAAGTGATAGCATTGAACTCTCATATTAACGTGCAAAGACGCACACATTTCCAAAAGGTACCCACTTCAGTTGTACTGAAATTGCAATCTGGGATTGGTACATACAAATTTTGACTTTTAAAGTAATGATATATTGCCATTGATCCTTGCATCCATTGCTCCGTCTATGAATATGAGTGTATTACATTACATTTTTCCCACCCCAACCCCTTAGTTGTTCTCAGGGCTTAACATCACAGAAGAGACTTCAAAGATTCAATTAACCCTCTGTGTTTGTTTCATGTTAATTCATTCTGTCCTAAATGACCACCCCATTATAGCTGATTATAAATCCATAATTATACATATATTATCACCTAATGTTGTGTTAGATCTTTTTATCAACTTAAGTTATTGTGAACATTACAAGTTTTGAACTTCTATTTGTTATTTATGGCCTGTAGGCCTCATTGACCTGAGCTCAAACAACTCGTTTTTGAGTAAAAAAATGTTAGTCCAAAATTATTTTGACTATAACAAATACTCAGATGAAACATATTGTGCTATTTATCACTTTGTGTCAAAGTTTATTAAGGACATTTGTTTTGAAACCATTTCAACATTTTAAATAGTGGCACAAAATAACATTGGTTGAGTTCCCGGTCAAAACTGATTTATTCGTAAAGAAAGGACATAGGCCCAAAACCACACTTGAAAACTTTACCATATTACAAAATGTGTGTCTGAACGCACTAAAGAACAACAAACATTAAAATGTTCACAATCTGTCAATCAACATTTTGTGTGTTCTCATGCACATGTTGGAAAATGCGTGGTGGTTGTTGCATGTGCCTGGACTTGGGTTATAGATGAGTGGCAGGCTCTCCAACCACTTGTGCCAAAGCTATCTGACTGCTGCAAGCTTGTCTGGTTGACGGCGGCCTGGTCATGTATCATGGTTGTCGAAGCGAATCACACTTGACAACACGGGTGAAATGTCTGAAATGACATAGTGGCACGACCAGACTCTGCATCCCATAAACTGGTAGATTGTTTCTGGACCTGTACACGCCAGCCAAAATCAAGAGACCCACGTATGCTTGAACATCTGTCTGGTCTACCTACTTCCAGTTGTCTTTGTAAACGTGTCTCCCCTCCAAGTTGGTCATGTTGATCACTATAGTTTCAATTGACTGTCAGAAACAGTTCAAATCATGATTTTATGTCATCAACCCGGGATATGGCGTATCTTGTTGGCCCTGGGATCATCCTGATAACATTTTCAGCTGACAGCTGACCTCTCCTCTCAGGTGGGGAGGAAGACTAGGACAAATTCCCATTCTTTGTTCCTCCAGACTATGAGCTGGTTATACTGTGGAGGAGCAGTGGACTGCGAGGCTAAAGCATCACACCAACAGGGTCGTGTTCATTAGGCAAGAAACAGAAGAAAGTGGTCCGAAATAAAGGGAAATGGAGTAAAACAGGTAGGTACTACCTGGATTTGTCCAATAGAAATGTAAATGTTCGTTTTCCCTTGCAAAATGCTAAAAGATTTTTTGCTGCGTACCCTAATGAAGGCAACCCAATATAAGGGAGCCTAGGGCCGAGTATTAAGCAGACTGACACTACTTTTCAGCCGCCCATAAAAGTGACATGGTGTGAGAAGGCGATATGGAGCCCCCCCCCCCCTACCACCGTAAAGCTGATTTAAAGCTATTCTCCACATTAATACTGTGTCTATTGATCTACAGTAATTGAAGTACATAAGCTTGAAGAACATAATGTATAATGCTGGACATACATTCAAATCCAGACAACACCAATAAATACAATCAACAGGCATTAGAATTGACCAATATACTGGGTGCAGGGCAGCCACACTCATTTCTGCTGGCCCATGGTGAGACATACAGACAGGCAGGCAGACATAGATAGACATTTTGACCTATTGAATGAGCTTTCTGCATAATGACAGAGGAGAAAACTCCTGACTCCATATAGCTCTTTCAGCAAACAAACACACACAGTCACGCATGCACAGATGCACAACCAAAGAAAATACACACACAGTCACAAACCCTCACACAGACAGACACACACAGTCATGATTGACTGTTACAGAATACAACAGCCCTTACTCTAGTATCAACAATCTATGGTCACAAGCTGTATGCAAACACACACACACCTTCTGATTCCCAAGTAGATGAGTAGAGTACATACACAGACACACGAATGTAAAACTGTAATTTATCTGGTAATTTGGGGTATTATCAACAGTAAAATAGTGTAAAAAGATTTACTGAAGCATACTGTAAATTTATGATGCGTTGTGGGAAAGGTTTGTGTGCAGTAATTCCTTCCCACAGAAAACAGGACAGTACCGTGTTATTGGAGTGCCAAAACCATTTTGACCAACAGTGGGTGCATGGTATTGCTGTTTCTGGCACATTAACATATTTAAACAATGCTGCACCAATTTAACTGGTATGTAGTAGTAGCGCCCCATGAAATGAAAATGTATAGGGGACAGATTGGAATGGCATCAAGTCTTAAACCTTGTTGAGCATTTTGACATGTCCTTTTGGTCAGTTTTGCCCTGTAGTCGCAGCCAATTTGAAAGCATTTGATAAGTACTCTAGAAGTGCAAGTCATATAACATACCAAATATGAATTGATATGCTGTAATGTGTAAACACATTAGCTATCAGCCAACCTGCTTGCACCAATCCCATGTAATTACAGTATAATACTGTGAAATACAAATCCCATCTGCCCTTAAAGAATTTAACTAATTCACCCATTCATTCTATACAATTACATTAGCATTAACTTTTTTTTAAACAGTATAATACAATCAATTCTACGGTATGTATTTTACTGTGTGTCATTACTCAGTACTTGCTTTGATACTGCATTTAGATTACAGTAGTTGTACTCCAATATGAAATACAGTAACTTACTTACCACTAGCTGCCTGTAAGTTACTGTCAAATTCACGACATCCTCTTTACAGTGTGCTATAAAGAGTTGTCCATAACTGTGTATTCAAAATACTATACATCATAAAAAATTGCTTCTCAAATGTCAATACAAAAAGACAATAAATCAAAAAAATCTGTTGGCATACTGTAACCTAACAGAGACACTGTATATCAAACACGTATTCACTCAAAGCAGGGAACAACTACTATGAAATCAATAAACTGAAAGAAATGTCAAAGTCATGCATTTGCTGTACTGTTACCAGCTTCGAGTTCTCTCAAGCACAGCACTACTAAAAACAATCAGCAACAACGGAACAGCGTCGCTCACCTCGGCTCAGTAGACTGGTCCACATATTCACACACACAACTCCTCCCTCCCAATGCTGAATAGAATCTGTGTCCTCCTATGTTAAAAGAGAGATTGAGAGAGAGGTAGGTGTGTGTGTGTGTGTGTGTGTGTGTGTGTGTGTGTGTGTGTGTGTTTGTGGAGGGGGGGGGGGGGGGGCAGAGAGAGCCAGAGTAAAGGAGATTGAAGGAGAGAGAGGTGGACTAAGAAAGAGAGGGAGTAGGGGAAAAGAGAAGGGGACTAAGAAAGAGAGAGAGTAGGGGAAAAGGGAGAGGAACAGACAGAGAAAGAGAGAGCTGAGGGAGAGAGAGAAAGGGAGAGAGAGTGAGCGAGAGAAAGAAATGCTGCACTGTGTTGAGTGGTGAAGAACTAGTGCGCCTTGCCTCTGAGCCTTATCGTCAGTGTGACAACACACTTTAAGATCAGCACACCTCCGCAGCTCCCTAGACACTGGCTCATTTCCCCCTGAGCAAAACCCTTCACTCAGTGGGAAGCAAGAAAGAGTGACACGCGCACACACACACACGCGCAAGCTGGCACACACATGTGCACAGGCACACACACGCATGCAGGTACACACAAACACAGATAAGCCATGCCACTAGAGATAACAAATGAGGTGAGGAGAGACTAGTTCACAGTGACACTTCTGAGGAAGTTGTAAATAAGTGTATGTGTGTGTGTGTATGTGTATGTGTATGTGTATGTGTATGTGTATGTGTGTGTGTGTGTGTGTGTGTGTGTGTGTTTGACGTTCAGAACATGTTATAACATAACATTTCTCTCACTATCTGACCAAGCAGCTAACAAGCCGATAGCCTGTCTACTCCGTCATCTTTCTCACACATGTACACACCACACATGTATGCACACACGGTTTAAAGGGAGAGAAATCAAATGACACACGTGCACGTAGTTTCGCGGGGCGTGGTATGCCGGTGACACACACACATACACATTTTTAAAGAGGAAGAAGACATCTCCATCAAATTTCAACTGACATATCCCTATCGGCATTTCCTTTTTAATCTCTGAACCTTTAGTGCCTGTGAGTCCCTATTAGTGGTTGCCAAGTTTAATTCCTGTATGAAGGAGTGGGAGGGCTGGGGTCTTCCTGGCGTCAGCAGGGCCTGGCACGGTCCAGGCATGGGATATATAAAGCAGGACTGGCACGGAGAGCCAGGCACACAGCACCAGGGAGCCTGGCCGTGGCCACAGTGTGATGGCATGGCCTGTGCCAAGAGAGAAAGGGAGAGAGAGAGAGAAAGAGAGAGAGAACCTCCTGCCAAATGTATGACCATATTAGAGACACATATTTCCCTCAGATTACACAGACCCAAATAGAATTCGAAAACAAATCCAATTTTGATAAACTCCCATATCTATTGGGTCAAATACCACAGTGTGCAATCAGTGAAGTGAAGAAAACAAACACCATTGTAAATACAACCAATATTTATGTTTTAATACTTTAACACGTACTTTAACTATTTGCACATCATTACAACATTGTATACAGACATAATACGACATTTGAAATGTCTTTTGGAAATGTTGTGAGTGTAATGTTTACTGTTCATTTTTATTGTTTATTATCTATTTCACTTGCTTTGGCAATGTAAACACGTTTCCCATGCCAATAAAGTCCCTTAAATTGAAATTGAATAGAGAGAGAGCGAGAGAGGAGAGAGAGAGAGAGATGACGGACTAGAATTACAAACACTGAGCTCCCGACAGAGACAGAGCATGTGTTCTCACTGACACAGAGTGAGAGCCTCAACATGTGCCAAACGCCACAAATGTTCCACCTTCTGATATAGCAAACATATGTCTCGAGCCTTGGGGAAAAACATGAGGGATGTACTATGGCCGAAATAAAACAAAGCTTCTGAAAAGATCTTGGCTATGTAAAGCTCCTCAAATATACTGTGTGCTGCCAAGTTAATGGTGCTGGCCAGGAGTAATACTGAGAATGATGAAATACAAGGACAGTAGCCATAGGGGGTGTCGCTGGTTCAAACAACTTTTTTCATGTGGGATATATTTCAATCTCTCTCTCATGTCAATCTACAAGAGCAGACAATAACGTGCTACGTAAAGAGTGTGAAAGTGACCTTGGCGTGTGAAAGCAATGCATGCACAGCAGTCCGCAACAACCCCCGGACACTACACAATGCTACGCTATACTTGGGTATACTGCACAACAAGCTAGTCCCAGTTCATTCCCTATCACTTTACTTGGCCATAATCCTTGCAGGAAGCAATATGGTGGAAGCTTTACTACCACACTGCTTATACCTATCCAGACATGCTAACCACATTGAGGGGTTATAGGGAGCAATTTGGACCAGCTGTACTCCATACCCTGTCCTAATGAAAACGACCTTGTCTTCCGAGTGGAGTCTGCTGAGGCAGAGGGAGGAAGGAGCTTGGTGGATAGGAGCAACAGAAATGTCAGTCAAACATCTAGCTCTCTCAAGATCGTTCTCTAGAGGTCCTACTGGTCCCAAAGCCCAATCAGTCTGTCCTCGCCCCTCTCCTCCCGCTTCCCTTCCCCCTAACGTGCCGTGTTAGCCCTGCTCTGCTTCTGTTGACAGGAGGCAGTTTGACAGTGCCTGAATACCAAATCACCGGCACTGGATGCCACTCACACCAAAATGAGATCACTTTTCATGTGCATTATTTCTCTAACCTAAACAGAAGTTGTCCTTAATGGAAAGTAAATAGAGAGATCCCACACCACAGCCCGGAATGCTGTACTGCTCTTGCCGTCATCTGTGTGTTGTGTGTGTGTGTGTGTGTGTGCACGTGCGAGTATGTGTGTGCACACAAGAGTGTGTGTGTGTCTGAGTGAGTGCCAATGTCCTCTGTGCAATCTGTCCCAATAGCATCTTGATGCTCCACAATGACGTGTCAGCAGTTTCCCTGACCTAGCTAGCAGCTCATTTCTCCAGTGACCGTGCCAAGTACAGAAACAAATAAAGCCTGTCTGATTGCCCTCACTGGTGAGTAAATCAATTAAAGGTTGCGTTCCAAATGGCACCCTATTCCCCAAAATCGTGCACTACTTTTGTCCAGAGCCCATGGGCTATTTATGACTCTGCCATAGCATCTGGAGCAATGCTTCAATTATCACCAAGAGGGGGCCAACTTGGCATCTTGCCAATGTCTGCTTTCATGCTCGAAGGGCGATTTCAAATTGTGTCCGTTACAATTGTAAATAAAGAGGCGAACAAATGAGTTTGAATTATACAGTACCAGTACCATGTGATTGCAACACTGGTTGGGAAGTGCAATTGGGGAATAATGAATTAGTCACTGATTAGTCACTGGTGCGATTCAGAAAGTCTTTTCGATGACTATATCAGAAGAGAAGGACAAAACACACTGCGGAAACACTCTCCTCAGGGACAGGCAGAGGGATGTGTTTGTGCGGTTTTTTTGTCATCAATGTTGGGAGATGTATAGATGAGCATATACGTATGCACACACACACACGTTTTGTTGACATTGAGTGTGAGGTTACTTTCCTGACACCACACTCCGAGGGCCCTCACCTTCTCCCTGAAGGCCGTCTCGTCGTTGTTGGTAATCAAGATCACATTACATGATTATATTTACAGCATGGCCCAAGAGACACAACACATTAATGAATTAATAAAGTAATTAACTTTCCAAACAGTTATGCTCCCAGCCTAGGTTTGATAAGGTCATTGTTTCTGTCATACTAATCTCGAGGTGATGCAAATCGACTACGGGTGAAAATGTGCTTTGTTGCTCACTCATGACTCTTTTACATTTTACTTGTACAATAGCTTCAGAGCTCAGGAACCTACCAAAGCACCAGAACAGTTTTTACCTCAGTGCTGTGTGTAGCCTAAATACATGCACATAAGACAATTGCATTTGTACTTTCAGATACTATTTTTGTATATACGGATGATGTTGCCCACCATTTCCACGGTGACATTCCTATATTTTTATTATTGAGCTCTCATCAAAGAGAAATTTAAATGTTGTATTTACAAATGACATATACATGCAATGAACATGAAAGGTCAAATTCAAAGAATTGCTAGAATTTCAATGAAACCCCATAGCAATTGTTTTGTCTACAAATGATTGTTATTCTGATCACTGGAAGCATATACCTGTGAGGGGAGTCTACCTGTTGGTGGTCGTAGTATTAGTAGTAGTAGTAGTAGTATTTAAAGTCCCCACAACAATTATTTGTTTTTTTAAATCGACCATGGGAAAAAAAGAGCTACTGTGCAAATAGTTTTATTTTATGTTCATAACACCAACACTTACCATCAACCCTTTTAGCGGCTCTATGGTGCAGTGTCTTGGCTACTGCTTTTTGTCAGCACTGCCATCTAGTGGTGAGGCCAGTGTAATCTGGATCCTGTAGGCTGGTAGTTGGTACTGTTTAGGCTACCTACACCACAAGACCAAAAGTATGTGAACATCTGCTCGTTGAGCATCTCATTCAAAAAAATCATGGCCATTAATTGAGTTGGTCCCCCCTTTACTGCTATAACAGCCTTCACTCTTCTGGGAAGGCTTTCCACTGGATGTTGGTACATTGTTTGCACAAGAGCACGCATGAGGATTTTGTCCACCCACAGCAGACACAATCACGACACGCAGGTTGAAATATCAAAACGAACTCTGAAACAACTCTGAAACAATTTTTTTTATTTGGGGACAGAACAAAAAGCATTAAAGATTTACGTCAATTTTGCTAGCCAACTTGCTGTTGCTATCTAATTTGTCCTGTGATAAACATTGTGTTACGCCAGGGTAGGTCCTCTACTCGGTTTATCCTTTTATCTATGGATGAATTGGCCAAGTTCGTTTCTAGTAATCTCTCCTCCTTCAGGCTTCTTCTTCTTCTTTGGACTTTATGGCGGTTGGCAAACAACTTTAAAGGTGCATTACCACCACCAACAGGAACGGAGTGTGGACCTCAGTTCATCTTTCAGTCATTCACGTGGGTATATGCTCCTAAAAACCAATGAGGAGATGGGAGAGGCGGGACTTGCAGAGCATCAAGCGTCAAAAAAATAATCAAGTTCTATTTTAGCGACTGGCTACGCAGATGCTCGTTGACGTGCGCGATCAGTGTGGGCGCAATAATTAAATAACAGGTGAAAATGTATTTTGCGACACTCGCATATGCGATGCGAGAGGTGTGGTCAGCATGTTAGTGAGGTTGGGCACTGATGTTGTGCGATTAGGCCTGGCTCGCAGCCGGCGTTCCAATTCATCCCAAAGAAATTGAGATCAGGGTTGTACAAGCCATTCAAAGTTCTTACACACCGATCTCAACAAACCATTTCTGTATGGACCTTGCTTTTTGCACGAGGGCATTGTCATACTGAAACAAGAAAGGGCCATCCCCAAACTTTTGCCACAAAGTTGGAAGCACAGAATCATCTAGAATGTCATTGTAAACTGTAGCGTTAATATTTTGCTTCACTGGAACTAATGAAAAACAGCCCCAGACCATTATTCCTCCTCCCCCAAACTTTACAGTTGGCACAATACATTGGGGCAGGTAGCGTTTCCACCAAACACAGATTTGTCCGTTGGACTGCCAGATGGTGAAGCATGATTCATCACTCCAGAGAACATGTTTCCACTGCTCCAGAGTCCAATGGCGGCAAGCTTTACACCATTCCAGATGAAGCTTGGCTTTGCGCATGGTGATCTTTTATGAAGCTCCTGACGAAGAGTTCTTGTGCTGACGTTGCTTCCAGAGGCAGTTTGTAACTTGGAACTCATTCACTAGAATGTTGCAACCGAGGACAGATGATTTGTACATGCTGCGCGCTTCAGCAATCGGTGGTCCCGTTCTGTGAGCTTGTGTGGCCTACCATTACGCGGCTGAGGCGTTGTTGCTCCACTTCACATTAACAGCACTTACAGTTGACCGGGGCAGCACTAGTAAGGCTGAAATTTTGTTGGTGGTATCCCATGATGGTGCCACATTGAAAGTCACTGAGCTCTTCAGTAAAGCCATTCTACTGCCAATGTTTGGGGGGGGGGGGCAATTGTGAACCATAGCCATATCAGACATCCATACATCCAATTGGCACAACCATTGGTTCCAGTGGTGGGCCGTCAGGGCCAGCAAGGCCTTCTCTGCTGGCCTAAACATCATCAGAATATATATTTTTTTTAAATATATTTTCCCACAAATATGTATTAAATTATTCCCCAGAGTAAGAGTTACACTCTTCATTTCATAGCTTTCCTCTTGGTTGCACTGCTTCCAGCCCCAGGTTGAGATTTGGAGGGCTGGGCTTTATGTTAGATCTTTTATCCAATCATATTCAGTCATCATGTGTTGCCAGGGGTCTAAAATCTGCCCTCAGGCCTTCAGAATCAACAGTGCGGGCGCTTGTAGCTTAAAGTGAATGGAAATTAAAATTTAGTGTCAAACAATCAGCTTTAGAGTTGGCTATTGTACGCCTGCTGGCTGGCTCCAGTGTTACACAGGAGCCAGCTAGCAGGCGTAGTGCGTGCACGTCTTTTGATTGGATTACCAATATTGAGAGGCAGGTCCTATATGGGCAGGTCTCAGAACTAGGAAACTGAAATTGATAAACAAATTAATTTGCGTACTAAGCTGTTTTTTCAACCCACAATGGCGGAAGGAGAAGATATCGATTTGGTCGAGGATATAATTATAACGCCATTCTCAAGACAAATATTTCAAGAAAAGTTAGACATTGTCAGGAGAGGTCGACGCCGACGCTACAAAGCCTGTCACAGGCGGGAAAGGGGTTCGTTCGCCACTTTCAAAGTTCTAACTACGAGCGCTATCAATGGCTCACAGGCTCCGAGAAGCACTGCAAACTGTACTGCTGGGAATGCCTATTATTTGCAAGTGATCGATTTGGTGTTTGGAGCCACACTGGCTTTGCTAACCTGAGTTGTCTAACCAAGGCAGCAACGAGACTCCAAAGTACGGCTGGGTACTTACAAGCAATGGTGCTTTTGAAAACTTTTGGGGACACCCGAGTGGATCTACAGCTCAACGAACAAGCGCGCAGGGCAACGAAGCTGCACAATGAAAAGGTATTGTACTCTTCCCCTGCAATTCTCTGAATAAAAATGTCGATTTCAAGGTGACGCAACGCCTGGTTATACTGCGTTTCTGTCTAAATGTATAGTGTCTAGAGCCATGGCATCATAATGATGGTAATAAGAGGTGGCTTAATTCGGGTGGGACTGTGTAGGACTTCACTGAAGGCCCAGGCCCCAGGCCCCAGGCCCACGGCACGCCACTGATTGGTTCACTGCAGGTCAAGGACTCATTTATTTACAAGGTGTGTGGTGACTTTAGGAGATTTCCAGGCACTCTGCATCACTTCCTGATTAGGATGATATAGTATTACTGAGGAGGATCTCCAGTCCTAGCCTGAGCCTGCTGTAATTACATTTGTTTGGCTCAGACAGCTCTACAACGACACAACAACAGCAGTGTGGACCTCCTGACTGAAAGGAGAGTTATGAACAGACTTTAAAACAGACCTGGGTTCAAATAGCATAGCTTGTTTTCTTTCAAATACTTTTTGATCAATGCTGTATTGTGTGACAGATGGGTGGGATTAGCATTTTTTGGGACTATTCCATTGGTTCATAATCTGAAAGAAAATAAATAATACTTGAACCTAGTTCTGCTGGATGGTCCCAGTCATTTTCTTCCAAAACTCTGTTACTGTTTAGCTAGTGGTGTTCCATTTAAATGTTTCTGCAAATCGCTTCAATGTTTTTTTAGTAACATCTAACCTTACCTACTCTACTTGTAAGGGTTTCATCTTGTTTCCCCAATGCATCCCTCTACAACATCCGTGTTATTAAATGGTGTTTCACCCGCAAGTGCTCTTTCCATGCTGTTTACAGTACATCTGCCCTGGTAACTGTGATTATATTCCTCTGCCCCACTGCACCTGACCTATGTAATCCTCTCACTATCTCTTCCCTGCTCTCTCACCAATAATACACTGAGAGTGGTGTTTGAGCTGCAGCTCTGCCATGAGCAGGCAACAGTCGACCTCCAATTCCAGCCCAAGCCGACCCACACCTCCAGCCCCAGCCTGACTTCAGGCTCCAACCTCAGCATCAACTGACCCACAGCCTCAGCTCCAGCCTGACCCTCAATCTCCAGCTCTAGCCGAGCTCCAACCCCAGCACCATGGCTTCTCTCCTCCGTGAGAGCTCGTTACTCTAGGGTGTGCATGATGCTCAGACTCTGGCCCTAACCAGGCATCTCCAGCTGGGTTAATACAGGGGAGAGAGAGGGCACAGCCCATCACAAGCCTCGTCAACCATGGGGGGCAGGGAATCTCTTCACCATGAGTAACCCACAGGACACGATGTACTTTTCTCTCTCACTCACAAAAACACCTCCGTCCACAATTGCATGCGTGCACAGTGCCCACACACACACACATGCACGCCCAGAGAGAGAGAGACAGATGAACAGAGACAAACAACTCTTTGGGTGTTGGAAGTAGAGCAGAATAATTATGTCTCAGTAGACAGACTAATAACATATTATTCTATTTTATTCTATGTTCCAGTGAATTGGTGAATGGCGAGTTGTCCCAGCTTACCTATGCTGGAGCAGGTGAGAGTGCCGGCCGGTGCTGGACTGGTGCCGCTGCCTGTGCTCGGGGGGAGCTCTCCATTGTTGAGCTGCTTGACCCTGCGCAGGTGGGAACGGCCGTTGTAGTGGACCTGGGCCTGGGCGGCTGAGTTGAGCTGGAGGTTGCACACCTCGCAGAGGGAGTAGAGCAGCCTTTTCTTCTGCTGAGGGCCATCTGGGTGTCCTTCTTCGGGCTCCTGTAGCAGCTCGCCACACAGGTTGAAGGGCAAGCACACGCCTCCGCCATGGCCGCCGCCACTGCCTTTCTGCAGCAACTGGGTCGGACTCCGAGGCCTCTTCATACCTAGAAATTAACACAGCGGGGGAACAGGGTGAGTCAAGAGATGAGTAATAGGTACAGAATTGGAAATGTCTTCTTTAGACATCTTACAGTGTGCTGCCCATCAGTTTTCCAACTCGGGTGCAAACGGCTGGGATTTCGTAGCAAAACTCCTCAGGTAACACCAAGAGCATAGATACAGGCAAAAAATATGAGGACGGTAATTGCAGAGGGAGAAAAGTCTTCGCTCCAAACCACATATTCACAACTTATTTCGCTATTTTTTTTAGCGTCACCTTCTGCACAAAGTCTTCACATGCTATTACCTTTGAGTTCCACTCAAAAACTGCTAGTCAACACATCAACTAGTACCACTTGTTTTACCTCTGCTCTGCCATCATCACAAAACGTGTATCCAAAATGGTACCCATTCCCTATATAGTGTGCTACTTTTATCCCAGGTATAGGGTGCCATTTGGGACAAAGACAAAGCTATAGCCCAGACCCAGCATTACTCACTGCCAAATTGCCTATCAGCTAAAGGTTAAGTGATTTTTCTTTGACGGAGATGAAAAATGACGATTCTCAGACACTCGTTGTGTCAAACAGAGGGTGCAGGCTTCCCGGGGGCCAGAGGTGAACCTGGTGTTTATCAAAGCACTGTCACTCCGCTCGTTCCAAATGGATTAGCAACTAGTTGGTAAACACCAGGTCACCTCCACTCACATCTACATATTCACATGCAGAAAGGCCTGGGAAACACATACAGTGTCTTCGGAAAGTATTCAGACCCCTTGACTTTACCCCCATTTTGTTATGTTACAGCCTTATTCCAAAATGTTTTACATTTTAAAAAACCAACATCAATCTACACACAATACCCCATAATGACAAAGCTAAAACAGTTGGACATTTTTGCAAACTTATTACAAATAAAACACAGAAATACCTTATTTACATAATTATTCGAAATTGAGCTCAGGTGCATCCTGTTTCCATTGATCATTCTTGAGATGTTTCTACAACTTCATTGGAGTCCACCTGTGGTAAATTCTGTTGATTGGACATGTTTTGGAAAGACACAGACCTGTCTATATAAGGTCCCACAGTTGAAAGCATGTCAGAGCAAAAAACAAGCCCTGGAGGTTGAAGGAATTTTCCGTAGAGCTCTGAGAAAGGATTGTGTCGAGGCACAGATCTGGGTAGGGTACCAAAAAATCAAATCAAACTTTATTTGTCACATGTGCCGAATACAACAAGTGTAGACCTTAGAGTAAAATTATTACCTAAAAGCCTTTAACCAACAGTGCAGTTCAAGACGAGTTAAGAAAAAAATGTACCCAATAAACTAAAGTAAAAAATTATAAAAAGTCAATGTAAATTGTCCGGTGGCCATTTGATTAATTGTTCAGCAGTCTTATGGCTTGGGGGTAGAAGCTGTTAAGGAGCCTTTTGGTCCTAGACTTGGCGCTCCGGTACCAATTGCCGTGCAGTAACAGAGAAAACAGTCTATGATGACTCGGGTGACTGGAGTATCTGACCATTTTTGGGCTTTCCTCTGACATCGCCTATTATTATTATTATTTTATTTTTTACCTTTATTTAACAAGGCAAGTCAGTTAAGAACAAATTCTTATTTTCAATGACGGCCTAGGAACAGTGGGTTAACTGCCTGTTCAACGGCAGAATGACAGATTTGTACCTTGTCAGCTTGGGGATTTGCACTTGCAACCTTTCAGTTACTAGTCCAACGCTCTAACCACTAGGCTACCCTGCCGCCCCAATTATATAGGTCCTGGATGGCAGAAAGCTTGGCCCCAGTGTTGTACTGGGCCATTCGCACTACCCTCTGTAGCACCTTACGGTCAGATGCAGAGCAGTTGCCATATCAGGCAGTGATGCAACAGGTCAGGATGCTCTCGATGGTGCAGCTGTAGAACTTCTTGAGGATCTGTGGACCCACGCCAAATCTTTTCAGTCTCCTGAGGGGGAAAATGTGTTGTTCTGCCCCCTTCACGACTGTCTTGGTGTGTTTGGACCAGTTCGTTGGTGATGTCTGCAGAATTGAGGGTCCCCAAGAACCACCTTGAGCTGGCCCCTCGGCCAAACTGAGCAATAGGGGGAGAAACAAGATTCTTTAGTCTGATGAAACCGAGATTGAACTCTTTGGCCTCAATGACAAGTGTCACGTGTGGAGGAAACCTGGCACTATCCCTACGGTGAAGCACGGTGGTGGCAGCATCATGCTGCGTGGATGATTTTCAGCAGCAGGGCCTGGGAGACTAGTCAGGATTGAGGCAAAGATGAATGGAGCAAAGTACAGAGAGATCCTCGTTGAAAACCTACTCCAAAGTGCTCAGGACCTCAGACTTTAGTGAAGGTTGTCCTGTTGGATTTCCTTCCAACAGGACAATGACCCAAAGCACACAACCAAGACAACACAGGACTGTCTTCAGGACAAGTCTCTGAATGTCCTAGAGTGGCCCAGCCAGATCACAAACTTGAACCCGATCTATCATCTCTGGAAAGACCTGAAAAAAACACTCCCTATCCAAGCTGACAGAGATTGTGAGGTTCTGCAGAGAAGAATGAGAGAAACTCCCCAAATAAAGGTGTTCCAAGCTTGTAGCGACACACCCAAGAAGACTCGAGGCTGCAATCGCTGCCAAAGCTGCTTCAACAAAGTACTGCGTAAAGGGTCTGAATACTTATGTAAATGAATATTTCAGTTTTTATAAATTTTCAAAAATTCTTACAAACCTGTTGTTGCTTTGTCATTATGGGGTATTGTGTGTAGATTGTTGAGGGAAAAATACAACAATTTAATAAATGTTCAAATAAGGTTTGTATACAAATGTGAAAAGGTCAAGGGGCCTGAATACTTACCAAATACTCCCCAACTGTAAGAATATTCTAATATAAATACACAATGCAGAGGTCTAGAGGTCAAGAGGGCTAGAGAGCAATGGAACTCGTGTTTTTCAGTTCAACATATATTTTGGATCTGTGTAGGAATTTCAGTCCGGGACTCATAGCTACACATGGCAAGTTCTCATTGTTCCAAACTGTTTTTACATTGAGCCTGAAATGGAAAACTTGGTATTTTGCCATTGGCCCAATTTTACTGCAAGGAATTCTAATTGGTCAACCAAAGGCTTTGTCACGGTCGTCAAAATAAGTGGACCAAAGTGCGCATGGTGAGCGTACATTTCTTCTTTTATTTAAAAATGTCGCCAACAAAACAAACGAACGACCGAAACAACCGTGAAGCTTACAGGGCTAAGTGCCACTAACAAAGTTAACTACCCACACTGAAAGGAGGGAAAAAGGGCTACCTAAGTATGATTCCCAAACAGAGACAACGATAGACAGCTGTCCCTGATTGAGAACCATACCCCGGCCAAAACATAGAAATAAAGAAACATAGAAAACAAAACATAGAATGCCCACCCCACATCACACCCTGACCTATCCAAATAGAGAAATAAAATGGCTCTCTAAGGTCAGGGCGTGACAGGCTTGGGTATAAACTACATCCTGTCTCTTTGTTCCCTGGAGAAAACACTGAGGACAGGGAAGAATAAACATCTAACATATACTTTCCAGCATAACAACTATGATTTGTTCTCTTTGAATACATATATTTTACTCCCCACGATTTGCTTTGGGGTGTGTGTTATTGAAGAATAACATCAACTGCTAACGCAACCTTCCAGATACACACGTTCTCATGCAAACAGCGACACATCTCGTGCATACACAGTTACAAACATTCAGGCGCACATCCATGCACATACACACGAGGGTTGAATGGCGGGGAACCCGGTTACCACTCCCTTTACCCGGGATAAATAACTGCGAGAAGCTGGTTAATTATAATAAATGATTTATATGAACAGCATGACGTGAAATGGAACTGTTAAATTATATGCAATGTCTAAATCTGCTTATCTATGGCTTCTGCAAGATGAATCAATGCTCAGGGTGGGGTCAGACAACCCATCTCAGTATGGAAAGCAATTCACAATGGATGTAGACCTATCATCTCATCATGGTAACTTTTTTTTCTTGTGACACGAAGGCCTACAGTTGCTGCAGCATAGCCTATGCTCACCTTGTTTTTTAATTGTAAAAATCCCCAAAAATGAATTGCAGCTGCAGAGTGTTATAACAGTTTATCACTTGAATGTCATTGCTTTAAAATCAGTGCATCTCTCCCTATCAACTCCATTGGAGATGTAGCCAAAAGGTTCTCTGGCACTGACCTTTTAAATATCCCAAAGCCTAGGACCAAGAGGCATGGAGAGGCAGCCTTTATTTATTATGCCCCCAGCCTCTGCAATAGCCTGCCAGAGAACCTGAGGAGGGCTGAAAATGTGGATATATTTAAGAGATCTTAAAACACAACTTTTTAGCTTTGCTTTTCTTTAGTGTCCCTTGTAGTCGTTCAGTTTTTATTGTTATTATTTTGTTTTTATCCTCTTATGTTCTGTAGAAAATATTCGTTTTTATTTTAATGTTTTTTATTTAAAAAAGATTGTGAAGTGCATTGCAGTCCATGTCTGAAATGGGCTGTATAAATAAAGGTTGATTTGATTTGGTTCTTTGTGCCAGAATAAACCAAGTTCAATGAATCATTAATGCTCATATGATTAGAAAATGAATTTTTTATATATACATATATACACACACACAACATGACCAAAAGTATGTGGACACCTGCTCGTAGAACATCTCATCCCAACACCATGGGCATTAATATGGAGTTGGTCCCCCTTTGCTATACCAGCCTCCACTCTCCAAACCATTTCTGTATGGACCTCATTTTGTGCATGGGGGCATTGTCATGCTGATATAAGGAAAAGGCCTTCCCCAAACTGTTGCCACAAGGTTGGTAATCGCCTAGAATGTCATTGTATGCTGTAGCATTAATATTTATCTTCACTGGAACTAAGGCCGATCCATGAAAAACAGCCCCAGACCATTACTCCCCCCCCCCCCAAACTTTACAGTTGGCACTATGCACTGGGGCAAGTAGCGTTCTTCTGGCATCTGCCAAACCCAGATCCGCCCGTCGGACTGCCAGATGGTGAAGCGTGATTCATCACTCCAGAGAGTGTGTTTCAACTGCTCCAATGGCAGTGAGCTTTACACCACTCCAACCGAAGATTGGCATTGCGCATGGGCTTCTTAGGCTTATTTTCCACCATCATTTGCAAATAAATTCATTAAAAATCCTACAATGTGATTTTCTGGATTTATTTTTCTCATTTTGTCTGTCATAGTTGAAGTGTACCTATGATGAAAATTACAGGCCTCTCTCATCTTTTTAAGTGGGAGAACTTGCACAATTGGTGGCTGACTAAATACTTTTTTGCCCCACTGTATAGCCCTTCTTACATCAGCTGATATATCAAAGTGCTGTACAGAAATCCAGCCTAAAACCCCAACCAGCAAGCAATGGAGGTGTAGAATCACGGTGGCTAGGAAAAACTCCCTAGAAAGGCCAAAACCTGGAGAGGAACCAGGCTTTGAGTGGTGGCCAGTCCTCTTCTGGCTGTGCCGGGTGGAGATTATGTCAGAACATGGCCAAGATGTTCAAATGTTCATAAATTACCAGCATGGTCAAATAATAGTAATCACAGTGAACAGGTCAGGGTTCTATAGCCGCAGGCAGAACAGTTGAAACTGGAGCAGCAGCACGGCCAAGTGGACAACAAGGAGTCATCATGCCAGGTAGTCCTGAGGCATGGTCCTAGGACTCAGGTCGTCCTCAGAGAGAGAGAGAGAGAGAAGAGAGAGAAGAGAAAGAGAGAGAGAGAAAGAGAGAGAGAGAGAGAGAGAGAGAGAGAGAGAGAGAGAGAGAGAGAGAGAGAGAGAGAGAGAATTAGAGAGAGCATACTTAAATTCATACAAGACACCAGATAAGACCAGATAAGCCCCCCGACACACAAACTACTACAGCATAAATACTGGAGGCTGAGACAGGAGGGGTCAGGAGACACTGTGGCCCCATCCGATGATACCCCCAGACAGGGCCAAACAGGCAGGATATAACCCCACCCACTTTGCCATAGCACAGCCCCCACTACTGAAGAGATGAGTCTTCAGTAAAGACTTAAAGGTAGAGACCGAGTCTGTGTCTCTCACATGGGTAGGCAGACCATTTCATAAAAATGGAGCTGTGTAGAAGAAAGCCCTGCCTCCAGCTGTTTGCTTAGAAATTCTAGGGAGAATTAGGAGGCCTGCATCTTGTGACCGTAGCGTACGTGTAGGTATGTACAGCAGGACCAAATCGCAAAGATAGGTAGGAGCAAGCCCATGTAATGCTTTGTAGGTTCGCAGAGAAACCTTGAAATTAGCCCTTGCCATAACAGGAAGCCAGTGTAGGGAGGCTAGCACTGGAATAATATGATCACATTTTTTGGTTCTAGTCAGGATTCTAGCAGCCGTATTTAACACTAACTGAAGTTTATTTAGTGCTTTATCCGGGTAGCCGGAAAGCAGAGCATTGCAGTAGTCTAACCTAGAAGTAACAAAGCATGGATACATTTTTTGCATCATTTTTGGACAGAAAATGTCTGATCTTTGCAATTTTTGCAATAAATGGAAAAAAGCTGTCCTTGAAACTGTCTTGATATGTTCGTCAAAAGAGAGATCAGGTTCCAGAGTAACACCGAGGTCCTTCACAGTTTTATTTGAGCCGACTGTACAACCATCAAGATTAATTGTCAGATTCAACAGAAAGTCTCTGTTTCTTGGGACCTAGAACAAGCATCTCTGTTTTCTCCGAGTTTAAAAGTAGAAAGTTTGCAGCCATCCACGTCCTTATGTCTGAAACACAGGCTTCCAGCGAGGGCAATTTTGGGGCTTTACCATGTTTCATTGAAAGGTACAGCTGTGTGTCATCCATATATCAGTGAAAGTTAACATGTTTTCGAATGACATCCCCAAGAGGTAAAATATATAGTCAAAACAATAGTGGTCCTAAAACAGAACCTTGAGGAACACCGACATTTACAATTGATTTGGCAGAGGGCAAACCATTCACAGAAACAAACTGATATCTTTCTGACAGAAAAGATCTAAACCAGGCCAGAACTTGTGTAGACCAGATTGGGTTTCCAATCTCTCCAAAAGAATGTGGTGATCGATGGTATCAAAAGCAGCACTAAGGTCTAGGAGCACGAGAACAGATGCAGAGCCTCGGTCTGACGCCATTTAAAGGTAATTTACCACATTCACAAGTCCAGTCTCAGTGCTATGATCGATCGGGTCTAAAACCAGACGGAAGCGTTTCATATAATTTGTTTGTCTTCAGGAAGGCAGTGAGTTGCCGTGTAACAGTTTTTTATTTTTTATTCAGAGGAATGGGAGATTTGATATAGGCCGATTTTAGTTTTTATATTTTCTGGGTCAAGGTTTGGCTTTTTCAAGAGAGGCTTTATTACTGCCACTTTCAGTGAGTTTGGTACACATCCGGTGGATAGAGAGACGTTTATTATGTTCAAGATAGGAGGGCCAAGCACAGGAAGCAGCTCTTTCAGTAGTTTAGTTGGAATAGGGTCCAGTATGCAGCTTGAAGGTTTAGAGGCCATGATTATTTTCATCATTGTGTTAAGAGATATAATATTAAAACACTTGAGTGTCTCTCTTGATCCTAGGTCCTGGCAGAGTTGTGCAGACTCAGGACAACTGAGCTTTGGAGGAAGACGCAGATTTAATGAGGAGTTCGTAATTTGCTTTCTAATTATATTTTCCTCAAAGAAGTTTATGAATTTATTACTGCTGAAGTGAAAGCCATACTCTCTTGGGGAATGCTGCTTTTTAGTTAGCTTTGCGACAGTATCAAATAGAAATTCCGGATCGTTCTTATTTTCCTGAATTAAGTTGGAAAAATAGGATGATCGAGCAGCAGTGAGGGCTCTTCGATACTGCACGGTACTGTCTTTCCAAATCTGACCATAATTCTAACCTCCTGATTCCTGCTTGCAAGCAAAAACTAAAGCAGGAAGCACCAGTGACTCGGTCAGTAAAGAAGTGGTCAGATGACACAGATGCTCAGCTACAGAACTGTTTTGATTGAATCGTATTACACCGGTGCCGACGCTCGTTGGTTGTGGCAGGGCTTGCAGGGCTGTTCCGGATGACTGTGATTGTGCTCTCCGTAGCTGATGTTAGTAAGACCTTTAAACAGGTCAACATTCACAAGGCCAGACGGATTACCTGGACGTGTACTCCAAGCATGCACTGACCAACTGGCAAATGTCTTCACTGACATTTTCAACCTGTCCCTGATTGAGTGTGCAATACCAACATGTTTCAAGCAGACCACCCTAGTCCCTGTGCCCATGAACACCAAGGTAACCTGCCTAAATGACTACTGGGACCCTGTGACTAAACACCTCCCTCTGCATCTGGATTCTGGACTTCCTGACGGGCCACCCCCAGGTGGTAAGCGTAGGTAACAACACATCCGCCACGCTGATCCTCAACAAGAGGGCCCCTCAGGGGTGCCTGCTCAGGCCCCTCCTGTACTCCCTGTTCACTCATGACTTCAAGGTTAGGCAAGACTCTAACACCATCATTAAGTTTGCCGATGATACAACAGTGGTATGCCTGATCACCGACAACAATGAGACAGCCTATGTGTCAGAGACTGGCCGTGTGGTGCCAGGATAACAACCTCTCCATCAATGTGATCAAGACTAAGGAGATGATTGTGGACTACAGGAAAAGGAGGACCGAGCACGCTCCTATTCTCATCGACGGGGCTGTAGTCTAGCAGGTTGAGAGCTTCTAGTTCCTTGGTTTCTGCATCACCAACAAACTATCATGGTCCAAACACACCAAGACAGTCCTGAAGAGGGGACGGTAAAGCATATTCCCCCCTCTTGAGACTAATCAAAGGGCTACCCAGACCCCTCTTATACAGTACACTGCTGCTACTCTGGGTATATTATCTATGCATAGCCACTAACTCTAACTACATTACCTCAATTACCTTGACTTACCTGTGCCCCCAAACTGCCTGCAAATAGTTTTAATCTTTGAAGTTTCTGGCTTGTCCAGTGTTTGCTGCATCTCCTAGAGTTCCCCTCAGCGTCATCACAAACTGGTCTTCCCTAGTTGCCTGACCCTGTTGAGACCAGTCACCATCTTATCCTGCTCAGATGAGGCATGACAAAGAATTAGCTTAGTATACATTTTTACATTATATTATCCAAGAATATAATTAATAGTTAAATAATTGAAATTACCATTATTCCCAGATCCCAGACTGTAGCCTACCCATCAACTCAAGATGGAACTTTGTTTTCATTCACTGATTGCGATAATATACTACAAAATTCACCTGAGCTCTGTAGACTGGTCTTCTCTGGCGGCTGTCTGACCCTGCTGGGACACCTGTCACCATCTGATCCTGCTAAGATATAATGAGCAAAGTGTTGTGTACTGACTGTGCACCATGAAAGTGAAGCCCTTAGAGCTGTTTATACCGTGTCAGTGTGTAAAGTCGGGAATTATCTTGGGAAAAAGACAGACCAATAATGTTGCATTGCTACTGATTGAATAAAAAATAACATCTAAGGTTAACCAACTTTTGGCTCGCACCAATGGTACATCAATTTACTTCTGTTGAAAGGGGACAAAACAAAGGCTACAAAACATTTCCATACATACAACATCTGTTAGATACTGCTACCTCGCAGATAGCTAGAGGCTACAGCTGAACTGGCTGTTGTAGCTAGCTAGCTATTTCATTCACTTCAGACAGAACTTCAGTCAAGAGGGGATGAAACATTAGCTTACTTTACATGTCTGTTACACTACCAGCTCAGCACAGAGCAAACACTTGTTTCCTGTTAAGTCAAACAGCAGTTACCTTGCCAGCTATATCAGCCAAATAAAGAGTAGCCAGTTTCTGCTCTGCTTGCTTTACAACTCTGATAAATAGCAAAACACACATAGACAACAGCTGCCTCTGTTCGCACGCTCTGTGGTATCCGCGCCAACCTAAATCCAGTCTGAGAAAACCACCAAACAGCCTACCCAACCGCTCTGAGGTGTCTGCATGGTCCCGGTTCCGCTTTTTGTATCACAGTGCAATGATTATACTCCAGGGAACGGGGACAAAAATGCAATTTCAGAATGTGGGGGGATTATGTTCCCAGTGAATGGCGTGCCCCTGGACAAATCTAAGTCTTAGTGTCACTATGTTACCTTGGAATTGCCTTACTGCTTTCAAAGGTTGGTAATTATTCAATGGGAGTCAGTTACCACTTAAGTTAACATGTATCTAACTTGAATATTTTCTGTCTTCATTTTCAAATAGATGTTTTGAATAGACTAGGGACAGATAAAAATTAACAGTTGAAAGAATTTTTCAACACAATGCATCGTAGATTAAGCCAATTTGTGACATAATTTGCTGATTTCCCATGTCCACCCCTGATTGGTGTCAATTAAAGTAACAGGGTTGACGTAATCTTAAATCGGTCATAAATCCCATAGTGACGCAGGAAATGGAAGCTTGTTGTATGCAACAGGGAGGGCAATTGAATGCAGGTTTTACAAAAAACTCAAATGGCCTATCTGTCTATGGGTAACAGAGTTGACATGTTGTGCTCGACCCGCTCAGTTTTCCACCACAAAACACCAGAAAATTGCCAAAAAGAGTAGAACCAGCTCACTGGCCATTACATAATGATTTGACTATTAGACGTTTAATGTTTCCTTTGAAAAAAAACAATTTTAAAAGGAATATTTTCACCATATTAAAACAAGAGTTCAGTTCACGTGACAGAGTTGACCTTAAAATGAAGGACAAATGAAAATGAATCACGTGAAATTAATAATCATCTTCAGAAATGGTAACAAAGTAACTTTACAATGATATTAATTTTTGTTAAGTGTGTACAAATCTTCCTAGAAATCGGAAAACATTAGGGACATGTCAAAATGCAGATTGTTGCCACTTTAGCAAGCCTTTATTCATATTAAAATTAATTATGAATGTGGTCTATATTAAAAGGCAATTCATTTAATATAACAGGCTTTTATAATTCAATATTGGTGCACAATGTCTACTTACAATATCAAAAGGGATGCATGGGTTGAGAATGGAGCAGAAGACAAATGTCCATCTTTCGGCGGTGTAACATATGGACAATACAGTTGTATTGTATATTTCTGAAAAGGTACAAAACATTTTCTACTCATCTTTCCAAATCAAGTTAAATAATCTTATTTGACTAATCTCTCCAGTGTTTCTGTATGCATCCCAAATGGCACCATATTCCCTTTATAGTGCACTACTTTGACTAGAGCCCTATGGGCCCTAGTCAAATGTAGTGTACCATAAAGGGAACAGGGTTCCATTCAGGACTCAACCTCTGTGTTTGCTAACAATCCCTATGAGGAGGGTAACAGCTGGAGACAACAACTCTTAATTCTCCCATCCAGGTCAGTACTTGCCTCAGGTTTTTTTTTTTTTTTTTCATTCAGCAAATTAGTCTTCACAAGTCCACAATGCCTCTGTTCCAAACAGAAAACAAAGGATGAAAGCGAGAATATATATATATATATATATATATATATATATATATTCACTGTGATAAACAACAAACAAACAATTGTCTAAAACTTTTATGTATCCCAAAAGGGGCTTCAAATCCCAAATAGGGGCTTGAATCAGCATCCTTTTGATGCCTTGTCTTTTTCCCTAGCGGTTTGGCCATACTGTCTCTCCATAGGGAGGTACTTAGTGAGACTTGTGCCATGCATGTAGCCAGGTTTTGTGCCGACACAGGGCTGTGAGGTAATGGCCAGGTAGGGAACCAGGAGAAGAGGAGGCAGCGCCAACACAGTGACGGAACATTTCATTTAGTTTCTCCACGGAGGGCTGTGGACAAGGTGATGATGGTCGGTCGGTGGGAGGAGGGGGGTTGGGGGGGTAGGACTAAACTCTCCTCCATCTGCCTTCTGGCATGTGGAGTGGCAGAGGTCAAAGTGTCTGCGGTGTATGCACCTGCTCAGCACAGCATCCGGCCGAGCATGATATCATTACTCTGACGGACACACTTGCTGCATGCAAAACCAATGTCAGTAGGACTGTATGACTCACATAAACACACCCGTGCCGAAGTCTGGTCTAGTTGTACTGCTGACTCCAGACCTCACCTCAGCCCCTACTCTCTACCTTCTGACTTAGCTGTCAATAAAACAATACATTGAGGTGGACATGTCAATGATGGCACACACACACATCACTGAGAGTGGAGTGGACCAATACTGTTTATGTGTTGTTATTATGTTTGTGTGCTCTTAATTTCCACCCCAGGGATTGCAGTAATAAAGTCCAATTAATTTCCACAAATACGCAGACTGCATAGCCTACCCTTTGGGGACTCTATGCTGGATTGCCATTATGTACATTAAGAAATCAAATCACCTGGGTCATGTTCATTAGGGCAGGAAGCTTTGCAACGGAAAATGAAAAGGAGTGTTTCTTATTGTCCAGGTACTCCTTGTCCAAGTATTCATTTTACTTTCCTACATGAAAGGAGTGTTTCTTATTGTCCAGGTACTCCCTGTCTCCGTCCATTTTCTTCGGTTGGGGCCTAATGAACACAAAATATAAATAGTAAAGTACAGATACCCCAAAACAACTTCGTAAGTAGAACTCAAGTTTTACCTAAATGTTTTAACACTGCTGGTACTGAAAGTTAATTCTATACAATCAGAACCTTATGATGGTCTGCAAGATTCCTATAATACTGTATTGCATCAATGGTTGTTTAATGCAACATCAATGGTTCTTATAACTCTATTGTGTCTGTGTGAACTGAAAGTGGGCCTCTGGGGGGCTCAATGCTGACAGAAGATTTATGATGCTTTGGGTGACTGCATTCCATAGCATGAGTTGGTGTTTCTGTTCCATAAGGTACCAGGGAGCTGGTTTCTAAGGTGATAGATCCCTGTTTTAGATGTGGGGCCATTGGAAGAATGAGTGTAGAGTAGTAATGGAGCCGACTACACCCGGTGCATTCGGAGAGACTGCAGCAATGCAAATGTTTGCATCTTCAACCAAAGAACAGAGCAACTGTTAAAGGCAGAGGAGCAGGAAACTTTTCAATAGCGTTGTATGGCCTCAGTTCGATCAATAGTGGTTCATAGAGATCATAGAGTTACGCGAAGGGAGACGTGGGAGGACACGTGTCACGCAACATTTTAAGATGCCAGGGATTAAATAAGATAAGATATATGCTACAATTGCGACAGGAAACAACTTAATTTAGCAGGGTAATATTGTCATCATCTAAGGCGATACAGCTATTAACCATGTCATTGAATATAGATCCAGTAACAATATCCAAATAATTTGACATGGATGGAAGTGGAGCCAATTGGGGGGGGTTGGAAAATCCTTGCGAGAATCAAAGACAATGGAGGATAAAAGGTAACAAGTTAGAATCGGAATGGGAAAATACGCCTTGCAAACTCAGAAAACATTGGGGGAAATGTTTTAATCTTGTGAGACATATTTCGTCATATTCTGAAATAGATTTAATGAATGGATGAAAGGCTGGATGGGTCACGGGAAATTAGATGGGAGTCAAAATTGGGAGAGGCAAGAGCAAGATTTGATAGAGGTGATAATGGAAAAGGAGTGTAGATCACACTGTAGAAGGGCATTAATGTGGGGCCTAGTGTCAAGGATTTCCTCCTCTTCTTCCGAAGAGGAGAGGCGAAAAGGATCAGAGGACCAATATGTGGCGTGGTAAGTGTCCATGGTTCTTTTAATACATAAATGTGCACATAAACAACTGACTACAAAAACAAGAAACGTGTGAAAACCTAAACAGTCCTATCTGGTGCAAAACACAGAGACAGGAACAATCCCCCACAAACACACAGTGACACCCAGGCTACCTAAGTATGATTCTCAATCAGAGACAACTAATGACACCTGCCTCTGATTGAGAACCATACTAGGCCGAAACATAGAAATACCCAAATCATAGAAAAACAAACATAGACTGCCCACCCAACTCACGCCCTGACCATACTAAATAATGACAAAACAAAGGAAATAAAGGTCAGAACGTGACACCTAGGGACATTTTTAGTTGGGGTAGTTTTTGTGGCAGCTGCTATAATCACTACTACTCCAAGGGGAGAAAATCAAATACCACTTCATATAGAGTGGATAGCTCGATACTCATTGGGAGAGGGTAACATCCAAAGTTGCTGAAGCCATGAGCGTGACTAATAATAAGGGCATGGGGATATGGGAGGCTCCATTAGAAAATAGGTCTAGTGTCCTAGACGTAGGATGTTCTGATAAGGGGACGGTTCTCTTACAAACATGCATTTGTAAAGAGCGCAATGGAACAGATAGTTTGAGGGATGAAACCAGATTCTCGACCCTCCCTCAACTTGGCATTGTGTGCGATAGACTCCAGATAAAAAGAACAGCAGTTAAATGAATAACCTTCAAGTTATTGTGGGCAGAGGACAACACTTTTGAGAGTTACACGACACAGGACGTCAAGCCAGGTGAAGCTACAGAAACAAAAGAGGTGATTATATCAGAGCAAGAGGTTTTACATACCTGTCACCCCGTATTACCTAACACCAACAGGAATGAAATGGTCTGGGAAGATTTTAGATAGTGAGAGGCTAAGGACCTGGTGAGAAATAACTTGTTGGGGTAATCAGACCCTGGATGATATTATGCAAAGAGAGTATAATGACCAGATAGTCCTTATTGTTAAACGGCATGAGCAAAGTGAGGGATATGAGCAGATGAAGGCTCATTTACAGGCTCAGTTAGGCCCTACTTTAGTTCATGAGACACATATACACCAATGCTTTTGGCAGAATGTGGGAAGTACTGGACATTTATATGGAGTGTTGATGTCAGATGTGGGGGTAACCCATGTAAGGCCGCTCCAGGGTATTCTGAAAACCAAGGCCATAGTCTTTACAGGGACAGGAAATAGAGGAATAAATGTGACTCGCCTATAAATTAAGAAAATGGGTGATAGACTCATTAGAGAATGATACCACTCCACTGAGTGGAAGGACTACTATGAGGATAAGCTCAACATGGAGGACTCTAGGAGAGTGATCATAACCGTCGCTGAAATAGTTTTGTCATTTCAGACTTTAATATCCACATATGGTGATGGTTTTACGGATGAGGGAACAACAATTGAGAGGGTTGCCACAGACCCATGTATACAGGAAGCTGTATTCCCAGAGGAAAAAGCTTGCAGTAGTTGTGGCAGCTCATCTGTTGCAGCGGACAATCAGGAAGCATGTGACTCAGAGATATGTTGAACTGGACACACTCTCAAACCCACTGCTCTCTCCTCCATATCAAAGAGCAGATAACCCATTTACATACCTCCCAGAGAACTGGGACCAACATGGTTAAATAGGAATTTGTAGAGGGATTGTGGAAAAACAACCTTTAGGCCCTAAAATCTATGTCACACACAGGGTTTCCACAAGGGGTTGGGGGATAGGTATGCCATGGGATGAGAGATGTGATCCAGATCCGAGTAATGGTAATTATTACCAATTATTACCCACCAGTCCCTACTATAGCACAACATAAGGAGGCAATAGATGAGATGGTCAGGAAAACAGGAGAGGACTGGGAAAAAGGCAGAGAATATCTCACAAACTCAATCATAGATCTAGCGGTAAAGCCAGTGATGAAAGTTACTGACAGTGACAGAGTTACAGCTGTAACAATACTTACTGCAGTTACATTGGGAGTAATAACAAAATACACTTAAGGTTGTGGAAGATGCTGTAGGAACAGCATGGTATTGGACTATTAATCAAATAAGGTGGATTTTGGATTATGCCGCATTGGCAGTTACGAGGTAGCTCTGATGGCATTGTTAGGAATCCATATAGTAAAAGCTTTGTTGTTGAAACGCATCTATAGTGAGGAACTGCCACAGTAGGAGGTGAAATTGATTCAGGCTCCGGCTCGCGTCTTCAGGGTAGCTTTAGGAGGTGGACGCAGTGAGGAGGACTTGGCTGAAAAACATCTTTGTGGACCTTCGCAGAAAAGCATATCAGTGGGCATAGTGTTCATGGGTAGCAGGAGATTGCGTCAGTCGGGTTCTTCAAGCTGTGGTCAGAGATTTAGTTTATAAATGTATCTACATAGAAGCTTATGATAAATCAGTAAAACGTAGGATTGTTTTAACTCATGATTGTTTTTTGTTTCTGTTTTGTGTTTAGTATTTTCTTTTTTCTCTATCAAGTCTGTTGATTCTATCACACTCTCCGGTCTGGAGAAAACCAAAGAAGAAAGTCTACAGCAGGCAGTTGTCACGCCCTGGTCTTAGTATTTTGTGTTTTCTTTATTATTTTGGTCAGGCCAGGGTGTGACATGGGTTATTTATGTGGTGTGTTTTGTCTTGGGGTTTTGTAGGCCATGGGATTGTGGTTAGTGGGGTTGTCTAGAATAGTCTATGGCTGCCTGGAGTGGTTCTCAATCAGAGGCAGGTGTTTATCGTTGTCTCTGATTGGGAACCATATTTAGGCAGCCATATTCTTTGAGTGTTTCGTGGGTGATTGTTCCTGCCTCTGTGTTAGTTTGCACCAGAATAGACTGTTTAGGTTTTCACGTTAAGTTTATTGTTTTGTATTTGTTCATGTTTATCTTTTATTAAACATGTATCGAAATAATCACGCTGCATTTTGGTCCGCCTCTCCTTCGACGGAAGAAAGCCTTAACAGCAGTTGAATGATTGTTTAGTGATATTAAACAATGTGTTTATGGTTTTGTCATGACGTTGGCCTCTTTGGGTATAGCAAGCCCATCCCCCTCTCCCTGCCTCCCCCTTTCCTCCTTCAGCTAGGTTGCTGTGGTCAGAGAGATGTCATAAATTCCTGAGAATCTCCTCATGGACACACAGTATAGAGAGTAGATTTTCATGGAAAACAAAGGAAATCCTTCCACCTCACAGAACTTGAGGTATGAACAAATTTCATGTTCCGGAGAAAGTATAAAAGATCGGTGAAGAATCCAGCTACGAACTGGTTCATTTGTCACAACTCATGGGAGACGGTGTGGCCACATTACCATAACACTATTTATATAATAGCCTCAGATGAGGTTTACATCTAATTGTTGTATAAGATGAATGAGTATGATACTGTTTGTATAATTGTGTAATATGATTTGACTGTTTTATGAAGAAAAATAGAATTCCCTTTTGATTTGAACTAAATCAGAGGACCGCCCCTGAGCCCAGTTAGGGTCAGGCCTCCTGGGACAGCCCCTTTTCTGCCATTCTGAATAAAACCCAACTTTGAGAAATTATCAGCAGACCGAGCTTACCTCAATTACGAGATGGCTAAAGGTTGAAGACCGTGTTTTTCTCCATTAGGAGGACAAAGGTTGTAGACCATTGCTGAATCTTTTAACCATACCACGTGGTTAAACTCTTAGACTATCGATACCGACAGAATAAGAACAAGTCTTTGATATTAATTACTAGTCTGCAGCTAGGAATTCGGTATCATTGAACAAAGAAAAGAACGACAACCGCCAAAATATCTAATCTATAACGAATGTCACTCTGAACAATCCCCTCTAACCACAACCGAGAGAGAGGGAGAGAGATGGACAATTCTACAAAATAAATAAACTTTTCACCAGCGATCAAGACGACACACTGAGAGAAAATATATATACTGATTGCAATTGTTCCCGAATGAGTGAGCGTTCATGTGCAAAGGATTAGCATTTCAATTGCTATAATTATCACTTTGTAGTGACTTTAGTCGACCCCCCCACTTCCCCTTTTGTCTAACAAGCCGCCATGCCGGTTCAGCCTACTAGGGCACATTCTCCTCTCATTTCATGTAACCACATTTACCTTGTTTGTTTGTTTATGCGTTTCTGTGAATTACTTAGTTAGTAATAAATAAATAAATTAAGACAATTGATGTATGGATGACTCATAATGAAGACTGGGTTAGTGCAGATAACCAACAATTTACGACGTTTGGAATGAGACTAACGTGAGGTAAAGTAAATTATTCATTAATTCGAAGACTAATTGATCAGATAAAATATCTGAAAAGTTATTTTAGGAAATTATAACTTTGTAATCGGAATATTTTTCCTTGGTGCTCCGACTTCCTAGTAATTACGGTTACATGATTAATCAGTCTAATCGCGTAATAACTAATTACAGAGAATCTTTTATAAAAACTATCAGTCTTCAGTTAATGATATTAAACTGTTGTGTCTTTACTAGGGGGGACTGATGGATTCTATTAAAATGTAACATGTTTCAAGTAAAAAATGTAGTTTGTATTCTGTTTAGTGAATGATTACTGTGAGCATTAATGGAGTTTAGGCCATGAAACTGTGTGCATGCTGATTCAGAAAGCATGACCTAATCAGATAAGAGGATCAGAGAGCAGGGTCAGGCCCAGAACAGAAGATGGACAGGGTTGTGATTCTGACATCTGGCTTAACAAACAGAGGACCATGGACATTCCACAGGGGAGCCAGAGGGAAGCTCATTGGGGGTCATAAAATATATACAGTGGGGCAAAAAAGTATTTAGTCAGCCACCAATTGTGCAAGTTCTCCCACTTAAAAAGATGAGAGAGGTCTGTAATTTTCATCATAGGTACACTTCAACTATGACAGACAAAATGAGAAACAAAATATCCAGAAAATCACATTGTAGGATTTTTAATGAATTTATTTGCAAATTATGGTGGATTATTATTGCTACAAACAAGCAAGATTTCTGGCTCTCACAGACTTGTAACGTCTTCTTTAAGAGGCTCCTCTGTCCTCCACTCGTTACCTAGATTAATGGCACCTGTTCGAACTTGTTATCAGTATAAAAGACACCTGTCCACAACCTCAAACAGTCACACTCCAAACTCCACTACACTACAAACTCCACTATGAACAAGACCAAAAGATCTTTTCCAAAAATATTATTTTTGTAGGCGAAAAACTTGTTAATCCTGCTTGGCTGAGAAATCGACCGAAAAATACTTAAACTATAACGCCAAACTTTTTTCAAAATTTGCTCCATAATATCGACAGAAACACGGCAAACGTTTTTTAGGATCCATCCTCAAGGTGTTTTTAACATATGTATTCGATAATATATCTGTCGAGGCAGTTGGTTTCTCATAAGAAACGATTGGAAAAATGGCTACCTCAGTATTTTACGCAAGGTTTTCTCCGGGAGACACCATGCGACCACTTGCCCTATATGGTCTCTTACAGCCATTCTCCAATGGAAATGCCTAAAAAGACATCACAATGCTGTAGACACCTTGGGGAAAAGGTGGAAAACGTAAGCTGACTCCTAGCTCCTTCACAGCCATATAAGGAGTCATTGGCATGAGGCGGTTTTAAAAAATGTGGCACTTCCTGATTGGATTTTATCTGGGTTTCGCCTGTAACATCAGTTCTGTGGCACTCACAGACAATATCTTTGCAGTTTTGGAAACGTCAGAGTGTTTTCTTTCCAAAGCTGTCAATTATATGCATAGTCGAGCATCTTTTCGTGACAAAATATCTTGTTTAAAACGGGAACGTTTTTCATCCAAAAATTAAAAGGGCGCCCCCTATATCCAACTAGTTAACGCGATTGATATGACAACAGCCAGTGAAAGTGCAGAGTGCCAAATTCAAACTACAGAAATCTCATTATTAAAATTCCTCAAACATACATGTATCTTATACCATTTTAAAGGTAATCTTGTTGTTAATCCCACCAAAGTGTCCGATTTCAAATAGGCTTTACAGCGAAAGCACCACAAACGATTATGTTAGGTCACCGCCAAGTCACAGAATAATTCAGCAATTTTTCCAGCCAAAGAGAGAAGTCACAAAAAGAGAAAATTAATCACTAACGTTTGATGATCTTCATCAGATGACACTCATAGGACTTCATGTTACACAATACATATGTTTTGTTTTAAAATTCTCAGTATACATTGGCGCATTATGTTCACTAGTTCCAAAAACATCCGGTGATATTGCAGAGAGCCACATCATTTTACAGAAATACTCATTAATGTCGATGAAAATACAATTGTTAGACATGGAAATATAGATACACTTCTCCTTAATGCAACCGCTGTGAAAAAGCAAACCATGCAACAAAGCAGCCAAAAAGATATCCGCCATATTGGATAGTCAACATTAGTCATCAATAGCATTATAAATATTCACTTACCTTTTGATGATCTTCATCAGAATGCACTCCCAGGAATCCCAGTTCCACATTAAATGTTTGATTTAGTCCGTGGAAACATTTTGTCCGTAGAAACATGTCAAACGATGTATGGAATCAATCTTTAGGATGTTTTTAACATAAAACTAATATTCCAACCGGAGAATTCCTATGTCTGTCGAAAAGCAATGGAACGAGAGCTAACTCTCTCGTGACCGCGCCTCAGAGCCTGTGGCAATCTGCCAGAGACCTGGCTCAAACAGCCCTTATGAGCCCCCACTTCACAGTAGAATCCTCAAACAAGTTTCTAAAGATGGTTGACATCTAGTGGAAGCCTTAGGAAGTGGAACACAACCAATATCCCACTGTGTATTCAATAGGGGCTGGGTTGAAAATCGACCAACCTCAGATTTCCCACTTCCTGTTTGGATTTCTTCTCAGGTTTTTGCCTGCCATATGAGTTTTGTTATGCTCACAGACATCATTTAAACAGTTTTAGAAACGTCAGAGTGTTTTCTATCCAATACTAATAATAATATGCATATATTAGCAACTGGGACTGAGGAGCAGGCCATTTACTCTGGGCACATTTCATCCAAGCTACTCAATACTGCCCCTGCAAACTTAAAATAAACAAACCCTTAAGGGAGACGTAGGAGACCATGTCTCAAACTACTTTAATAGATGCCTGGGATCAAATATCACTGATACCTTACGCTGAGAAATTGACATTTGCGACAGTTAAAAAAGTAGTACATTTAGTAACGATACCAGAATAATGTTATATGGTTATGAAAAAGAGACCAGTTATATAATATGGGAGTGAATTGTTATACACAGCAAAATGTATCTCGCCACAGAGTCTAAGGGTAGCACATGCTAAATTGAGCGCACATAAGCGCTAGGGTACATTAAAACAAACGATTAATGATTTGAGGGAATACAATGGACTTATCATAAACCTTTGGGTTACTGATTTTGATATTATTATAGTGAATGCTAATGAAATTGACTTTTTTTCTTTTTTTCCAGGATAATGTGGGTAGTCATTTTCTCTCTTTGAAATGTTTCCTGGGGCTATGGTCTTGGGGAGAGTAGTGAGTGAGAGTAAGGCCATAAACTGCCAAATTAAATAAGGCCTGACCATTTTTGTTTGTTTTTACCTTTAGTTTTGCAAATACTCACACACAACACACCTGATATGACAATTTGTTGGTGTTTTTAAAATACTACATTTGATTTATTGTGAGTGTTCTATTTCATTTGGGTTTAGTGAGTTTTCCTTTTGTCTTCATGCCAAGGTATCTTAAAGAGGCACACACATGGACGTTTTTCTTTTTTGAGTTTGAATTGAACACGTTAATTAATTTGATAAGACATGTACTGGAAACCCTTCTTTGAAGGGTTTGTATGATCTCTGTCCTGACTTTCCAATATGGTTTGATCACCCTCACTGGAAAGACATTTAAAAAATGATTTAAAGGTAATTTGTAATACTGATTTGAAGGTCATTTGTAATATTGATGATTATGATGAAGCTTCTAGTTCTTAGGCCTATTTGTGATTTGGACCAATGGACCATTTGACTAAGGCTGTTATGTGTTTCGGTGTGTGCTACCTTACTGAAGAGACCTCTACCTGCTTTCTATCTACTTTATGAAATAACTCGTTACTTGTATTTTCTTACTTGAATGGAGCGTTTCTTATTGTCCAGGTACTCCCTTTCCTGTCTCTGTCCATTTTCTTTGGTTGGGGCCTAATGAACACAACCCAGGTTGAGATACAGATTAATCTCTGTTAAAGATCACAAGGTCATCTTAAAAGAAGTGTTGCTATAGAGAAAGGTCAACAGAGCCAAAAAAAAAACTTCAGTCCACTTAATCCTCCAGGAATATCTTCAAATCAATATGGCTGCCTGTCCTCCCAATCACAGGATATTCACTTGAATGGGATTGTCCATTCTAAATCATTCTATTATTATGGTCTCAGCTGTAGAGGGGCTTTCTGCCGGCCTGTGAATCTCCTACTGTGGAAGTAATTATACACATAATCTACTGGAGCCCTTTCCCCTCTCTCTCGTTCTCCGCCATAGTGGAAATGAGGAAGTGTCTGTTGGAGGATGTGACACAGTTAAGGAGTAGAGGGATTTCATTCTGCCATTTACGAGCAAAGAGTTGATAAAGAGTCACTGCGGGTACTAAAGGTGAAACTAAAGACTGTTGAAGTGTCTCTTCCCCCCAGCTAATGCTGATTCATGTCATTAAAAAAATCAATTAAAAAAACTTTTCAGCTACAAGTAATGTGTGGTACTCAGTGGTGGAAAAAGTACCCAATTGTCATACTTGAGTAAAAGTAAAGATACAGTGCCTTGCGAAAGTATTCGGCCCCCTTGAACTTTGCGACCTTTTGCCACATTTCAGGCTTCAAACATAAAGATATAAAACTGTATTTTTTTGTGAAGAATCAACAACAAGTGGGACACAATCATGAAGTGGAACGACATTTATTGGATATTTCAAACTTTTTTAACAAATCAAAAACGGAAAAATTGGACGTGCAAAATTATTCAGCCCCCTTAAGTTAATACTTTGTAGCGCCACCTTTTGCTGCGATTACAGCTGTAAGTCGCTTGGGGTATGTCTCTATCAGTTTTGCACATCGAGAGACTGAAATTTTTTCCCATTCCTCCTTGCAAAACAGCTCGAGCTCAGTGAGGTTGGATGGAGAGCATTTGTGAACAGGAGTTTTCAGTTCTTTCCACAGATTCTCGATTGGATTCAGGTCTGGACTTTGACTTGGCCATTCTAACACCTGGATATGTTTATTTTTGAACCATTCCATTGTAGATTTTGCTTTATGTTGTGGATCATTGTCTTGTTGGAAGACACATCTCCGTCCCAGTCTCAGGTCTTTTGCAGACTCCATCAGGTTTTCTTCCAGAATGGTCCTGTATTTGGCTCCATCCATCTTCCCATCAATTTTAACCATCTTCCCTGTCCCTGCTGAAGAAAAGCAGGCCCAAACCATGATACTGCCACCACCATGTTTGACAGTGGGGATGGTGTGTTCAGAGTGATGAGCTGTGTTGCTTTTACGCCAAACATAACGTTTTGCATTGTTGCCAAAAAGTTCAATTTTGGTTTCATCTGACCAGGGCACCTTCTTCCACATGTTTGGTGTGTCTCCCAGGTGGCTTGTGGCAAACTTTAAACAACACTTTTTATGGATATCTTTAAGAAATGGCTTTCTTCTTGCCACTCTTCCATAAAGGCCAGATTTGTGCAATATACGACTGATTGTTGTCCTATGGACAGAGTCTCCCACCTCAGCTGTATATCTCTGCAGTTCATCCAGAGTGATCATGGGCCTCTTGGCTGCATCTCTGATCAGTCTTCTCCTTGTATGAGCTGAAAGTTTAGAGGGACGGCCAGGTCTTGGTAGATTTGCAGTGGTCTGATACTCCTTCCATTTCAATATTATCGCTTGCACAGTGCTCCTTGGGATGTTTAAAGCTTGGGAAATCTTTTTGTATCCAAATCTGGCTTTAAACTTCTTCACAACAGTATCTCGGACCTGCCTGGTGTGTTCCTTGTTCTTCATGATGCTCTCTGCGCTTTTAACGGACCTCTGAGACTATCACAGTGCAGGTGCATTTATATGGAGACTTGATTACACACAGGTGGGATTGTATTTATCATCATTAGTCATTTAGGTCAACATTGGATCATTCAGAGATCCTCACTGAACTTCTGGAGAGAGTTTGCTGCACTGAAAGTAAAGGGGCTGAATAATTTTGCACGCCCAATTTTTTTGTTTTTGATTTGTTAAAAAAGTTTGAAATATCCAATAAATGTCGTTCCACTTCATGATTGTGTCCCACTTGTTGTTGATTCTTCACAAAAAAATACAGTTTTATATCTTTATGTTTGAAGCCTGAAATGTGGCAAAAGGTTGCAAAGTTCAAGGGGGCCGAATACTTTCGCAAGGCACTGTATCTTAATAGAAAAATTACTTAAGTAAAAGTGAGTCATCCAGTAAAATACTACTTGAGTAAAAGTCTAAAAGTAATTGGTTTTAAATATACTTAAGTATCAAAGTAAATGTCATCCCTAAAATGTATTCATGTGTCAAAGTAACAGTATACATAATTTCAAATTCCTTATATTAAGCAAACCAGATGGCGCAATTTTTTTTTAAACGGATATCCAGGGGATACACTCCAACATAATTAGCAAATGAAGCATGTGTGTTTAGTTTAGAGTTCTCCAGATTGAAGACAGTTGGGATCACCAAGGATGTTCTCTTGATAAGCATGTGAATTGGACCATTTTCCTGTACTGCCAAGCAGAAAAAATATAACCTTTGGGTGTCAGGAAAAATGTATAGCGTAAAAAGTGTTATTATCATTAAGAATGTAGTGGAGTTAAAGTATAAATTGTCCAAAATATAAATAGTAAAGTACAGATGACCCAAAACAACTTCTTAAGTAGTACTTTAAAAGTATTATTTTTACTGAAGTATTTTACACCACTGGGAGGTACTAAAGGTTAACTCTGCAGTATATAATCATAACCTTATGAGGTTGGTCTGCACCAGTTACGTGTTTGGGTGTGTGCCTTCAGCTCCTATACCTTACTGAAGAGACCTCTACCGTCTTTCTATCTACTTGCAATAACTCTTTACTTTCTTACTTGAGGTGACCTCTGCCCTGTTCAGAAACATATTAATACATGTAGGGCATTTATGGGACTGACTGCTATTCAGTTTGCCTGTAATTCCTTGTATTTAAGATAATCAGTTAATGAAGTTAGTCGTTGCTTAAACAGGCTGACAAATCAATTTGATATTGATTGAAAAACATTGATTAGTAAGTATTCCGGCACAACATAGGATTAAGTGGACTGATTGAAGCTATTTTGGCTCTGTAGACCTTTACTCCATGACATCACTTATGTTAAGTTGGCCTTGTGGTCTTCAGAGAATCATCTGCTGACTGGGTTTTGTTAATCAGGTACCAAATTTAAAAAACACAATGTAACAGAGAGGGATCTACCTGAATGCTTGTTTTCCTTTTCCGTTGCAAAAGAGTTTGAAGCAGTGTGCACTAATGAATATGACCCAGATGCTACTGTAGGTATGAAAATACTACTGGACTGAGTTGAAGTATTGTGTGGGAGACAGGGCTGCGTTTGCAACCAGTGCCTTGTTGTGAGGAGTGTTTTCCATCTGACTGCCTCTCCAAACAGACCCGATGACTGGCAGAGCTTCAACATGCCACGTAACCTGACCTCAGTTTAATGAAGCGAAGGCAGCCCAGGGAATAGTTATACCTCTTCGAAAACAAGGGAGAATGAGCCATGTTTTGAAGTTACATAATAGCCTTCGCTAGAGCAGAGAGTGTGGAGAGGGTGAGGTAACAGAGAGGAGGGTGGCAGCCTCTTGCTCTGCACTCCAGCAGCCAAATATGCATCAGCTCCTCTCCTTCACTCTGCCCTTGATGGGCATTGAGTGCATTATCACACATTTACATCTGCACTATCACACATTCACATCTAAGGGCTGTCGATGTTGTGGGGGACATGACCTCCAGATCTGACAGCCAGAGAGGGGCCTAGATTGGTATCTTTAACCTATGGGGGAAGCGCAGAGTGGGGGAGTGCAGAGGTAGCTTCTACAGCTCAACTGAAGGGCAGAGAAGGACAAAATGACCAAACCAATAAAGAGAACCTTACACAAGATGGGCTAGCATATAATCACTGGCAACCTGAGATGAACTAGGGTTCACAGCATACCTCTACTTGCCTGCCCTCTCCTCACCCATCTGTGAGAAGGCCAAAGGATAGACGTAGGTGTTTTTTTGGGGGGTGGGTGTGTGTGTGCTAATGACATGAGTTTACATAGACCATTGCTGTTCAAGAACTCCTTTTTCCCTCTGTTCTCTACCCATAATAGCTCTGTACCTGACAGGAATGATGAATGAATCACCCAACAGTAGGGGTCTTCCCCAGCCCTCCTGTCTTCTTGCACCGCCCCTCCGAGCTCCCAGGCTGCATCTAACTGGCACGCTATTCCTTACATAGGTCGACCGATTAAATCGGAATGGCTGATTAATTAGGGCCGATTTCAAGTTGTTTTCATAACAATTGGAAATCGGTATTTTGGGCGCCGATTTTGCTTATTTTTTTATTATTTTTTATTTACACCTTTATCTAATCTTTATTTAACTAGGCAAGTCAGTTAAGAACACATTCTTTTTTTCAATGACGGCCTAGGAACGAGGCAGAACGACAGTTTTTCCCAAGTCAGCTCGGGGGATGAAATCTTGCAACCTTACAGTTAACTAGTCCAACGCTCTAACCACCTGCCTCATGAGGAGCCTGCCTGTTACGCGAATGCAGTAAGCCAAGGTAAGTTGCTAGCTAGCATTAAAGTTATCTTATAAAAAACAAATCAATCAACGACTGTCGTTGCTCCAATGTGTACTTAACCATAAACATCAATGCCTTTCTTAAAATCAATACACAAGTATATATTTTTAAACCTGTATATTTAGCTAAATGAAATCCAGGTTAGCAGGCAATATTAACCTGGTGAAATTGTGTCACTTCTCTTGCGTTCATTGCACGCAGAGTCAGGGTATATGCAACAGTTTGGGCCGCCTGGCTTTTTGCGAACTAATTTGCCAGAATTTTACGTAATTATGACATAACATTGAAGGTTGTGCAATGTAACAGGAATATTTAGACTCATGGATGCCACCCGTAAGATAAAATACAGAACGGAATAAACGTTTTGTTTGAGGTGATAGTTTCCGGATTTGACCTAAGGCTCGTATTTCAGTGTGTTTATTATAGTTAAGTCTATGATTTGATATTTGATAGAGCAGTCTGATTGAGGGGTGGTAGGCAGCAGCAGGCTCGTAATAGTCAAAGGAATATGGTTTAGAGAGAAATAGTCAACGCGTTATAATTCCTGTAATAACTTGCGTCTTAACCTGAAAGGGGTTCCTTCGTTATTTTACCGTTCATGTCTTCCATAGAGAATGTCTTGATCTACTTCAAATAAGTACTGTGATATTCGCTTATATTTAGCCAATATTGATCAGAGTTACCTTGTCCTATGGATATCTACACAGTTATAAAATTGGCAAGGTGGTTTAAGCCTACACAAAACACAGACCTTATTTTAAGTGACTCTAAAAAATATCCTATGGAATAAATGAATGAAGGAACCGCTTTTCAGATTTTGCTAGGTGTCATGGGAATTATGACTCACACTTCGGTAGTCAATTCTTACCATGTCCATTATTAAAATAAAATAGGATTTCCTGCACGTAGAAATTACAGTTTTTGTTTTCAACATTCATCACAGGTAACTTAAACTCTATTTTTATTCAAACAGTTGAGAGTATTTGTCTCCTAGGCAGACTCTTCAGTATCATTGTCACTTCAGAGCTGTATGTGTGTTTTACAGATGGCAGAGAAAAACAGAGCACCAGTGTGGGACTATTACATGGAATTGTCACCAGGGAAAGCAAGGTGTCTTATTTGTGATAAAGATGTAAGCATGGGGTCAGCAACGGCTAAATCAAACAATACCACCAACCTGTGGAATCCCCTTAAAGAACACCCATCCAAAAGCTCATATGTATTGTCATTATTACAAAAATGTGTATATACACACACACACACACACACACACACACACACACATTTTAAAAAACGTCCGATTAATCGGTATCTGCTTTTTTTTTTGTCCTCCAATAATCGGTATTGGTGTTGAAAAATCATAATCGGTCGACCTCTACTACATACTGCTATACTTTTGACAAGAGCCTGATCAAAAGTAATGCACTCCATATGGAATAGGGTGCCAGTTGGGACGTAGACCTAGACCCCTTCACTCTCCGTATCCTTGCAGCTAACTGCTGGAACCAGCTGACCTTCCCAATATCCTAGTTCATCTCCACAGCGATCATTTGTTTAGGTCCGCCGAGACACCCGAGACAGGGAGCCAATTTATTTATGTGCAGTTGACTACCCAGCAACCTCTATGGCAGGCTCCGTCGAGTGTCGTATAAACATGTACATTTCATGGTGAACACAGGGCCCCACAATGCAAAGGCAATGGTAAAGTACATGGGGGGGGGGGGGGGGGATTCCACATGATAACAATGTAGTCTGTAGCTTTGAATCTCATTTCTCTGATTTATGCTGATAGTGGGGTCTAGATTTAAAAACACCTTTTTACTAATGTTAGAGCAACATAATGTGGCAAACTCAAAGATCGGTACATACTATAGAGTTTAATCCGTAGAGTACAACCTTTCTTCATACAGGAAGCGGCACAGGTCCTAATCCAGGCACTTGTCATCTCCCGTCTGGACTACTGCAACTCTCTGTTGGCTGGGCTCCCCGCTTGTGCCATCAAAACCCTGCAACTTATTCAGAACACTTGGTGTTCAACCTTCCCAAGTTCTCCCAGGTCACCTCACTCCTCTGCACATTCCACTGGCTTCCATTCGAAGCTTGAATCCACCACAACACCATGAGGGTTGCCTACGGAGCAGCAATGGGAACCGACCCTTCTCTACCTTCAGGATATGCTCAAACTCCACACCACAACGGGAGCACTCCTTTCTGCCACGTCTGGTCTCTTGACCATCCCAGCCTAATTAAAGGTCTTCTCTGTCCTGGCACCCCAATGGTGGAACAAGCTTCCCCCTGACACTAGGACAGCAGTCACTGCCCATCTTCTGAAAACTTCTGAAACCCTACCTATTCAAAGAGTATATTAAATAAGACATCTCATTGTTATCCCCATAAATGTTTGTTTTTTACTGCACGTGTCTTTTTGTAATAGCACTGACTTTGCTGATAACTCCTTCACTGAGAGAAAAAAAAGATTTACTACGACTCTCACCTAGCTATCTTAAGATGAATGCACTAACTATGTCGCTCTGGATAAGAGCGCCTGCTAAATGTAAATGTAAAATGTAAGGTTATGAGAGCATTCCAATATTGCATACATTTTACCTATTGACATTACAATTGTTGATTTCTATATTGTAGCCTTCAGGATACTTCAACTCAAATGCTCATTCAAATAGTATTCCCAATTCTAGCTTGTTGAACTACTTATCCCCACTACTGTGCAAAAACACTCTACTTCAGTGTTGTGTTCATGAGGGCAATCAACAGAACATGTAAATGAGCGTTTCTTACAGGTCCAGGTGGTCCCTGGCTGTCTGTCAGTTTCTCTGTCTAGTGCCTAATGAACCCCACCCTCACAGTAAAAAGGCACAACAGTCCAGTCTCATACCAGTCAATGAGAACCACTACAGTAAACAAAAGCTGGTATAGGATCTCACAGCGATCATAGAGCAACCCATTACGGGGTCGCTGCCGAGTGACGCAGCGGTCTAAGGCACTGCATCTCAGTGCAAGAGGTGTCACTACAATCCCTGGTTTGAATCCAGGCTGTATCACATCGGGCCGTGATTGGAGTCCCATAGGGCGGAACACAATTGGCCCAACATCGTCCGGGTCCATTCTAACATATCAACACGAAAGTATCAAGTCAAGTTCATAGTTTGCATTCAAAGTGTTTTTTGTGTTTCTGCATTTCATGTGCATAGCCCTGCATCTATAATTTTTCCCAGGCCTATTCTGCCGATTTATGACTTATTTTCCCATGGTGCACCTGACGCTTTCTTATCTAGTAGGCAGTGCACACCTGGGAGAGAGAGGGAAAGGGGGAAGTGGGGATGGATAGGGGGGGATGGAGGTTGACCTCAGGGCTAGAGTCAGCACAGCTCACCTGGATTGCACTTTTCTCATGGGAGTGGGATTTGCCTAAATGGCACATTCACAAACAGTATGAATCTTCCCACACCATCTTCTCAATCATGCGCAGGCCCATATAGAGAACCCTGGAGGCCGAGTATAGGGGCCCCTGCAGCATCCGAGTTCTCCCTGTATCTACCAGGAGGCCTGGGTCATGTTCACAAGAGCATACTGTAGCAAAATGTTTCAGAAAATGAAAACAAGCACTTCTTATTTGACAATTAGAGATACCTCTCAATTTCACAGTTTTTACTGTTTGGTGCCAACTTAACACAACCCTGTTTTCAAAGTATCCACCTCCGATTTCCAATTTGAAATACATGGACTGTTTTGAACAGATTCCCAGTCATTTCTAAAACATAGCCAAGTCACTTCGGGAGTTGGGATACGCAGCTAATATCCTATTCCTTTGAACAGTGTGCTTACCTACAGCAAAACAAGGGCATGCTGTAATCTACAACAGGTATTCTCAAACTGGGGTACGTGTCCCCCAGGGGTACGCACACTCCCAGGGGTACACACATCTAGTGGTCAGCGAAATAACAACGTCAAATACAGGTAGCCTAGTCAAATAAATAATCCAATCACATTAACCGTTACTCTCTCGCGTATGTAGCCAAACGTAGCTGCTGCTCATTCTTTTTGCTCAAAAATAGATAAAATGGTAAAAAAAAGAAGAAGTAATGCCCGCATCCATAGAGACACATACCAGCTCTACTGGTGGTAGTACTGCTTCTACCAGCAGTTCTACACCTGCACTTGTCGACGAAACAAGTTGTTCTGCTTCCACGACCACATCCAATGCAAGCATTAGTAATTCCACATGTGAGGTTCACTTATATTGGGAGTAGTGCCTTTCCTCAGCCACAGTGTGTTATACGTGCAAAAGTACTCTCACAACTCGGTGAAACTTTCACTCGTGAAGAAATTTTGAAACAAAACATGCCAATTTGAAAAATAAGCCACAGATGCTTTTTGAGCGAGAATTAAGACAACTTTCGAGTAGCAATACATGTATAAAAGCAACAGATACCATTAATAAGAAGGGGCTAGAAGCGTTAGATGGTGAGCCCCCGAGTGGCTAGGACAGGCAAGACCCATACTATTGTTTTCTGTATCACTGCGACCTTACCATCTGCCCTGTGAGTTCCCCCAATGGTTTGTTACCGTTGTGCCCCTTCAACCCGAAAGCTAATATAAAAAAGGCATCAGATTATTTATAATCTGTCACAGAAACTGGAATCCATCTCTCCCGACGCTCCCAAATTTATTTTAGGGGATTTTAACAACTATACCTTGCAAAGTCCTGCGCACATATCACCAGTATGTGAAATGTCACACTAGCAAAAATAGGACTCTTGATTTGTGCTATGGGACAATACCAAATGCATTCTCTGCCACCACCAGACCTCCCCTGGGGACATCAGACCACAATGTGGTCTACCTCAGGCAAATCTATTGTCGGCTCCTGGAGAGGTAGAAACCCACAGTTAAAACTGTCCAGATCTGGAATGACAACAGTATCACTTGTCTCCAGGGGTGTTTTGACTGTACAATGTGGGAGGTATTTGAGCACAGCACCTCTGATCTTGATGAACTCACAGATGTTATTTCAGACTACGTAAACTTGTGTTGAGTCAGTTGTGTCTACTAAAACCTGTAAAGTCTTCCCTAACAATAACCCTTGGGTATCAAAATATCTAAAATCACTACTTGCTAGGAAGAAGGCAGTTTATGCTGTGGGTGATAGACAGTCTTTAAGAGATATACAATGTGAGATCAAAAGACAGATACTGGTGGACAAGGAGGCATACAAGCAAAGGGTGGAGAGGACCCTCTCCACAGGAAACGCAAGGGTGGCCTGGCAAGGGATTAAATCCATGGCTAGTACCCCCCACATAGGCAGGAGGAAAAAAACAGTGCTGACCTTGGGGGATATGAGGGCCAGAACATGGCTAATGAACTGAATGTTTTCTTCTCAAGATTTGATTCGGACAACTTTGTGTCGGAGGTGAAAAAAACAAATGGAAGCATCATTACAAATGTTTGAGGGAGTTGTTGTTAAACAGTCTGATGTTTTAATGTTACTCAGGGGATTTAACGTATACAAAAGCCCAGGCCCAGACAAAATAAGTGGACGTGTGGTAAAGCACTGTGCTGAACAATTGGCTGGTGTTTAACAGACATTTTCCAATCCTCACTCGACCAGCAACACGTGCCAGTATTGTGGAAAAACTCAATAATTATACCATTTCCTAAAGCATCTAATCCCTCTGTACTACAGCCCTGTCGCCTTGACATCCTTCGTAATGAAATTCCTTGAGAAAATTGCGAAGTCATACTCAGTGTCACCCAGAAGCTTATCGACCCATTTCAGTTTGCCTATCAGCCTAGCAGAGTTGATGATGCCATTCTTACCCTCCTTAATTAACATAGTCTATAGACATCTAGAGGGTGCCAAATCCCATGTCAGGGTTCTGTTTGTTGACTTTTCTTCTGCCTTCAACACAATCCAGCCTTAGTCTCTGTGCCAGAATGTCATTCGGGACGTCTCCTTAGATGGGGGGCTGGTTTTGTGGCTGTTGGAGTTCCTGAGCCAACGCTTAAAATAAGTCCCCGCGTGTTGGATATACGCAATACCCACACAGGCTCTCCTCAGGGATATGTTTTGTCCCCACTCCTGTACAGTAACAGTTGTACTAGTTCCCATACGGACAGACACCTCGTTAAGTTCGCTGATGACACTGCCTTGATCAGCCTGTTGCATGATGACGAAGAACATCATGGCCCGGTCCTAGATGACTTTGTAGAGTGGTGTGAGGAATCACACTTGGTCCTCAATACCAACAAGACCAAATAGATGTGCAGAGACTTCAGGAAGCGTACAACACCTACCTCTGCAACATCTGTCAGAGGTCAGAATATAGAAATTGTAGAGGAATACAAATATCTGGGTGTCCTTTTGGACAATAAGCTTCAGTGGAGTAAATGTACAGACCTGATCTACAAAAAGAGCCAACAGAGACTGTACTTTCTCAAAAAGCTGTGATCTTTTAATGTAGACTGTACTATTTTGACTCTGTTTTACAAATCTTTTAATGAGAGTATTTTAACTTTTTGTATTGTTTGTTGGTTTGGCAATGCCACTGTTAGCCAGAGAAATATGTTGAGAAGGATTATTACCACAACAAGCAAGGTACTTGGAGTCAAACAGTCAGGCCTGGATGAGATCTTTAAGGTCAGGGCCCTCCGTAAGGCTCACAAAATCATTTTAGACCCAAGCCACTCCCTGTACCTGGACTTTGAACTACTCCACTCTGAGTGCAGGTATAGGGCACCCCTCAGCAGGAAAAACAGAACTAGACAATCATTTGTGCCAGGTGTGATATCCCTCCTAAATAGCTTGGGCTAACGTTCCTATCGACTCCGTAAGGCAAGCAGCCGACCTAGGCCTAATAACCCTCACCAAGGACCCCACTGGATTGAGGGGCAGCTCGGGACTGAGGTAGAAGCTCGGGACTGAGGGGAAGCTCGGGACTGAGGGGAAGCTCGGGACTGAGGGGAAGCTCGGGACTGAGGGGAAGCTCGGGACTGAGAGGAAGCTCAGCACTGAGAGGAAGCTCAGCACTGAGAGGAAGCTCAGCACTGAGAGGAAGCCCAGCACTGAGAGGAAGCTCAGGCAGGTAGTTTGCTCCGGCAGATCCTGGCTGGCTGGCGGATCTGGAAGAGTCTGGTTGACTAGCAGATCTGGGAGAGTCTGGTTGACTGGCAGATCTGGAAGAGTCTGGCTGACTGGCGGATCTGGCTGCTCCATGCAGACTGGCGGCTCTGGCTGCTCCATGCAGACTGGCGGCTCTGGCTGCTCCATGCAGACTGGCGGATCTGGCTGCTCCATGCAGACTGGCGGCTCTGGCTGCTCCATGCAGACTGCCGGCTCTGGCTGCTCCATGCAGACTGGCGGCTCTGGCTGCTCCATTCAGACTGGCGGCTCTGGCTGCTCCATGCAGACTGCCGGCTCTGGCTGCTCCATGCAGACTGGCGGCTCTGGCTGCTCCATGCAGACTGGCGGCTCTGGCTGCTCCATGCAGACTGGCGGCTCTGGCTGCTCCATGCAGACTGGCGGCTCTGGCTGCTCCATGCAGGCTGGCAGCTCTGGCTGCTCCATGCAGGCTGGCAGCTCTGGCTGCTCCATGCAGGCTGGCAGCTCTGGCTGCTCCATGCAGGCTGGCAGCTCTGGCTGCTCCATGCAGGCTGGCAGCTCTGGCTGCTCCATGCAGGCTGGCAGCTCTGGCTGCTCCATGCAGGCTGGCAGCTCTGGCTGCGCTAAACAGGCGGGAGACTCCAGCAGCGCTGTAGAGGAGGAAGGTTCTGGCAGCGCTGAACAGGCGGGAGACTCCAGCAGCGCCGTAGAGGAGGAAAGCTCTGGCTGCGCTGAACAGGCGGGAGGCTCCAGCAGCGCTAAACAGGTGGGAGACTCTGACAGCACTGGAGAGGAGGAAGGCTCTGATAGTGCTAAACAATCGAGGCGCACTGAAGGCCTGGTGCGTGGTGCTGGAACTGGTGGTACTGAACTGAGGACACGCACAGGAAGCCTGGTGCGGGGAGCTGCCACCGGAGGACTGGTGTGTGAAGGTGGCACAGGATGGACCGGACCTCTAATGCGTCCTATATCGACATAACCTGAAAGGCCGCTCAGCAAAGAAGAAGCCAATGCTCAAAAACCGCAATAAAAAAGCCAGATTACAGTTTGCAACTACACATGGGGACAAAGATCGTACATTTGGAGAAATGTCCTCTGGTCTGATGAAACAAAAATACAACCGTTTGACAATCGTTATGTTTGGAGGAAATAGAGGAAAGCTTGCAAGCCGAAGAACACCATCCCAACCGTGAAGCACGGGGGTGGCAGCATCATGTTGTGGGGGTGCTTTGCTGAAAAATACATGGCATCATGAGGACGGAAAATTATGAGTATGAGTATGTATTGAAGTAACATCTCAAGACATCAGTCAGGAAGTTAAAGCTTGGTCACAAATGGGTCTTCCAAATGGACAATGACCCCAAGCATACTTCCAAAGTTGTGGCAAAATGGCTTAAAAACAACAAAGTCAAGGTATTGGAGTGGCCATCACAAAGCCCCGACCTAAATCCCATAGAAAATGTGTGGGCAGGACAGAAAAAGCGTGTGTGAGCAAGGAGGCCTACAAAACTGACTCAGTTACACCAGCTCTGTCAGGAGGAATGGGCCCAACGTATCATGGGAAGCTTGTGGAAGGCTACCCAAAACGTTTGACCCAAGTTAAACAATTTAAAGGCAATGCTACCAAATACTAATTGAGTGTATGTAAACTTCTGACCCAATGGGAATGTGACGAAAGAAATAAAAATTGAAATAAATTATTCTCTCTACTATTATTGACATTTCACTTTCTTAAAATAAAGTGGTGATCCTAAGACCGGGAATTTTTACTAGCATTAAAATGTCAGGAATTGTGAAAACTGAGTTTAAATGTATTTGGTTAAGGTATATGTAAACTTCTGACTTCAACGGTAAATCCACTAGCATTCTGTAATTACACTATTAGTTTGTGACTTCTTACATCTGGAAACAGCTAGATTGTATTTCATCAATCTTGTTAGCCGCTAATAGTCCATACTAATTGCTAATGCTAATTGCTAGCTAGCTAATACTTGTACTGAGTCAGAGCGAACCCAATTAGCTATACAGCCTGATAATACCAGTGATGGTGTAGACCTAAATCAGCATGTTTTTGCAACAGTATCTTCTAAATCAAAGAGGAATATGCGAAGCAAGAATATCTCAGCTACATCTTGTATCTAAGAGAAAACATGAAATGTATCCAAAGATTAGAGTCCACAAGGAAACACTTATCAACACTTTGGTTCCTACTCTTCATTTTAATTCGCTGTCATGTCAAACACTATTGAAAATGCCCACTATTATATTCTAACTATAGAATTTGAATTATCATTCTATTTCCGTTATTTCAACAGTTTACCCAAGTGTGTTGCTCTAAATCGCAATTAACATCGCAATTGCAACATTTGGTTAGAAATACAGCTTAGATTGTTTGGCCATACCGTGCAGCCCTACGTGGCAGTGTGGAAATGAACTGAAATGAGTGCCCGAAATGCAGAAGTTGATGAAAATGCAAAATATTATTTTCAGTTGAAGTTGAACTGAACAGTATAAAACAATCATAATGGAAAAAGACACATTGAAATCACTTAGAATGTATGTGTTGCCACCCTAGGGTCACTCACTATTCATAAACTAAATTTAGAAAGAGATATGATATTTTGGCCATATCACCCGGCCCTAGTTCACACACACCAACACAGTCCTGAAGAGGGCATGACAACACCTCTTCCCCATCAGGATGCTGAAAAGATTTGGCATGGGCCCTCAGATCCTCAAAACATTCTACAGCTGCACCATTGAGAGCATCTTGACGTGCAGCATCACCACTTGGAATGGAAACTGCTAAATAGTTAACTATCTGCATTTACCCTTTTTGCACTAACTATTTTGACTCATCGCCTATGCTGCTGTTACTGTTTAAAGGACCTCTTAAGGATCGGACCCTTTTTCTAAAATGTCACCTAAAATGACATACCCAAATCTAACTGCCTGTAGCTCAGGACCTGAAGCAATGATATGCATATGCTTGATACCATTTGAAAGGAAACACTTTGGAGTTTGTGGAAATGCGAAATGAATGTAGGAGAATGACACATATCTGGTAAAAGATAATACAAAGACAAAAACATGCATTATTTTTTGTTCCATCATCTTTGAAATGCATGAGAAAGGCCAATATGACTTAGAAATCTAGGCGCAATTTAGAGTTGCGCTTTAGGGGGCAATGATCCTTCAGAGGTTAATAAATCCTCTTAAGGATCTCTACAGATTGGTGTTTCACCCTCGGGACTGTTGAGCTAATGTGACTAGCATGAGCATAAGTAACAAGAACATTTCCCACCTATCAAATCAATTGGCCAAGTAGAAAACATAAATCTTTACGACATAGAATTGCAGGAAAATCGTTTTAAAACACCCATAAAAATCAAGCTTTTGGTGTGGTGTATTCATGCATTTCCCATATGGTCTAGCGGTTAGGATTCGTGGTTTTTACCCTGGCGGCCCGGATTCGACTCCTGGTATGGGAATGAATCTTGGAGCAGCAGGTAGCCTAGTGGTTAGAGCGTTGGGCCAGGAGCCGAAAGGTTGCTGGATCGAATCCCCGAGCTGATGAGGTAAAAACCTGTTGTTCTATAACCTAAATGCATTCACATTTTCAATTGCCCACACTAACATAACAAGCTAGAACAGTGCCTGCATCTCAACCAATAGTGAATATAGGCTAAATATCCAAAGCAACATCCAGAGATGTTCAGGCTCCTTGGGCTTTGATGTGATCACTCCGGTGTGGGTGTCCTCAGCAGAATGGTGTGGAAATAAAAGTATTATCTGAGTTTTTCGCCCATGCCTACTGGAGTCCTCCTTGCTATCTAGCAGGAGCGACACCAGTAGACAGTGTCCTTCCCTCCCACCTGCCCTCAGTCATTAACAGAACTGTGGAATTACAGTGCCTGATAGGCTGGGACGAAGGACACTCTCTTCCAGTCGTCCCTGCCTCCCACTAGCACAGCAGACAGGAGCCTAGGGTGACACCGTATGCTAGTTTACTAGCTAGCTTGCTAGTTAGCGACACAGTGTGCTAGCTTTCTAGTTAGCTAGCTAGCACACTGTGTCGTTCCTGCCTGCTGTGTACCAGAGAAAACTGTCTGCGACAGGCGGGGGTGAAGTACACTGTCTACAGGTCATCACCGTCTCCCTCTAACACACGAGGCTTGGGCAACACCGTATACTAGCTAGCTTGATAGTTAGTGACACAGAATGCTTGTTAGCTTGCTCACCTCCCAGCTGCTGTGTACTAGAGTCCTCCGTAGGACTAGCTGGCTAAGCTAGCACACAGTGTCCTTCGCTCCCGCGTGCCGAGCACCTGCCCTCGCTGTTGTTAACAGAACTGTGGGAAAACAGTGCCTGACAGGCAGGGGCGAAGGACACTGTCTACCAGTGTACAGAAAGCTAGCTACCGTAGTCGCCTCCGCCCCTTCTTCTTTTTTTAATTGTTTTCTCCCCAATTTCATGGTATCCAATTGTTTCAGTAGCTACTATCTTGTCTCATCGCTACAACTCCCGTACGGGCTCGGGAGAGACGAAGGTTGAAAGTCATGCGTCCTCCGATACACCACCCAACCAACTGCTTCTTAACACAGCGCGCATCCAACCCGGAAGCCAGCCGCACCAGTGTGTTGGAGGAAACACCGTGCACCTGGCAACCTTGATTAGCGCGCACTGCGCCCGGCCCGCCACAGGAGTTGCTGGTGCATGATGAGACAAGGATATCCCTACCGGCCAACCCCTCTCTAACCTGGACGACGCTAGGCCAATTGTGCGTCGCCCCACAGACCTCCCGGTCGCGGCCGGTTACGACAGAGCCTGGGGTTTATCGGTGGCTGGCATCCAACATTATTGTGCATTAACACCACTTACTGTACTGGAACACCCTCTCCTCCCACCTGTCCTAAATTAAAAATTTACCAGTTGAAGTATAAAGAGGGGTTACTGCAGATGCAGAAATGCCCACATGTCGGAACGCCCCGAAAACAGCAGCTTTTTATCAACGTTCTGATTGGCCAAAGTGGTCAAGCATGTGACGGGCCTCCGCAGTTCACACAAATAGCCTATAGTTCTTCATCATTCCCTCCACCACCATAGAGAAGACACGGAAGAAACCACCTTGTAGCTAGGCCTACCTCTTGGCTGCTATACATATTTATTTAGTTTGTCATTCTATCATTTTTAAGTAAATAGTTTTACCAGCTTCATGTATTCTCAAATTGAAAGAGATCCGCTGCCCTGCGCTCTGGCAGCATTACAAACCTACTAATGATCTACATAACATATATACAAAACAGATCCTTACCTGGTAATACAAATATGAATCTTGCTCCATATTCACACATTTGCAAACACCTCTTGGGAGGTCAAGAGGTGTTTGCCCTCTATACCAAACAGCATGAGCTGCATTACATTAGTATTCTTCAATGATCTGAATGCTTCTGACACAGTGCTTGAGATATGTTAAATGAGTCATTTTTCCATGTGTGACTTGTTTGATACCCAGAAATAGCAACACATAACCAGCTAACAGTGGAATTATGTGAACTTGGCACCTTCACCAAAGTAGAACATTTGCTTTCTTTCTTTTGTGAGGACAACTGTAATCTGTTTAAAAAGGTGTTACGTTTTACACACTTGTTGTCAATTACAAAATCCAAAGAGAACAGCACTCCTGATAATGTAGGTTGGTCCAAGTGTCCAAGCACAGCAGGAAAGCTTTTAATGAAAGGTATGTATCTGGATACACATTTATACTATATAGATAGACCAGACTGAGATGGACCAGAGAGGATTAAACTCAAAACGTGGCTGAAATCTACATTATCGGAATCCCCCCATTGAGAGAAAAGTTTGAGTGTTGCAAAACACCTTTTTTCATAATTGAGCTCTTACACAAAACAAACTGATAGCTTTTGGATTTTATGACGCCAAAGGTTCACAAAGTCAGAAATACCAGAACATATATCATCATGCTGTCAACTATAACCAAGATCCCAATTCTTGGGTGGAACAAAATGCACTACTGTAGACTGTCTTAATGTATTACCAGGTAGGATATATCCTGAAATAGACCGGATAAGTTTGAACAGTGTATCAGGTCAGGCACATTATCATATGATTTCTTTGTGCACGGACAGATTATTCGCTCGTGAACAAAACATCCATAACATACATTAAAAACGCTGCTTGACATTTCTCTTTGACATTAAAGTTACTCTTTCCGATCAACAGCCAGGGTAGAAGTAAGAACAAAACTTGCGCACTGCATTTGTCAAGCTATTTAAATAAACGTTATATATCCTTACCTGCGGACAAGTGATAGGCAAATTTTCCAACAGATGCCAGTGGAATGCCGAGTCAAAACCTGATGATAACGGTGCGTTGTTGTTCGCTCCAAATGTTGGACGGCGATGTGATTCATGATGGGTTGCAATCTTTCTACGCATGCTCACCCGCAGCATTCAGGGGGCTACTGTACTACCTTACCAGACGGTTGTCCTACTTTTTCTCCTTGACTGCGCCGTGCCCTTATGTGCGGTTTAATGACAAAATAAGTGATCTTGATGTGATAACGTGTTAGAGATTATGCATCTGATGGTCATATAGTTGGGACGCTAACAAGGTATCCCAGCCTCATCCAAACCCGCATATGAGATATAGCCTATATGATAAGATATTAATTACATTAAATAAATAATACATAAATCAACAATAGGCTACAAACTGATACATGTGACATGTCCTGTGTCTTATTCAAAAACATTTTACACCATTCAAAATTATTGAATAGAATATGTCCTGTGAAAGTGGAGAAATCAGAGCATTAAAAACTTCCTCAGGCTAGGGTCTATTTTTCTCAATTTCTGCCTGACTGACGTGCCCAAAGTAAACTGCCTGTTGCTCAGGCCCTGGAGCCAGGATATGCATGTAATTGGTACCATTGGAAAGAAAACACTCTGAGGTTTGTAGAAATTTTAAAATAATGTAGGAGACTATAACACAGTAGATATGGGAGGAGAAAACCAACCAAAACTTCGTTTTTTTTTTAGAGCCCATGCTCTTCCATTGAAACGTATAGGGAAAAATGTTTATCTAGCTCCTAGTATGCAGTTCCTATGGCTTCCACTGGATGTCAGTAGTCTTTGTTCAATGTTTCAGGCTGGTTTCTTCCCAAAGAGGAATTATGAGATTTAGTAGTTTGGAAATCAGTCTATCCATGTGCGAAGAAGATGACGCGCAGCTGCTAATATCGTTTTTCTATTGAACATACTTCTTTCCATATGAAATAGTATAATTTAATGACATTTTAGGATACCTGAGGATTACATAGAAATGTATTTTGACTTGTTTTAACAAAGTTTAGCGGTACCTTTTTGGATTCCTTTCTTTGCATGTTGAAAAAGTGGATTACTCAAATAGATGGCACGAACTAAACAGACTTTTTGGGATATAAAGAAGGATTTTATCTAACAAAACGACACAACATGTTGTAACTGGGCCCCTTTGGATGACATACCAGAGGAAGATTTTCAAAAAGTAAGTGAATATTTAACCACTATCTGTGAATTTATGAAACTTGTGCTGAAGGAAAAATATTTTGATGTGGGGCGCTGTTCTCAAACAATCACAGGGCATTAAAATGCTTTACATGCTTTCACTGTAAAGCGTATTGTAAATCAGGCAGTACAGTTAGATTAAAAAGAATAAGCTTTTAACCGATATAAGACACTTGTATGTTCCTAAATGTTTAATATCCATAATTTTTACGATTATTTATTTGAATTGCGGGCCCTCCAGTTGACTCTTTAGCGGGACGCCTAGCCTTAAAGGTCTGGACTGAAAGAGGAAACAAATTAAATTGGATTTTGTGTGTTTTCCTTTAGAATTGTTGTGTGCCATGTGGAGTAGTGTCAATTTTAGGTTGTGAATGTATCCATGAGATGTCTTCACTGATTATGAATATGATGTTTCAGCCCATGTTTTGGTCATTTTTGGATTTAAGCATAAATGTCACATCAGACCAGACCCACACTTTAACTATGATTTAGCAAATTTGCTTTCCATGTATGTCTGCAGATACACTATATAGTTGAAGTCGGAAGTTTAGGTTAAAGTCATTAAAGCTAGATTTTCAAATACTCCCCAAATTACTTGTTAACAAATTATAGTTTTGGCAAGTCAGTTAGGACATCTACTTTGTGCATGAGACAAGTCATTTTTCCAACAATTGTTTACAGACAAATAATTTCACTTATAATTCACTGTATCACAATTCCAGTGGGTCAGAAGTTTACATACACTAAGTTGACTGTGCCTTTAAACAGCTAGGAAAATCCAGAAAATTATGTCATGGCTTTAGAAGCTTCTGATAGGCTAATTGACATAATTTGAGTCAATTGGAGGTACCTGTGGATGTATTTCAAGGCCTACCTTCAAACTCAGTGCCTCTTTGCTTGACATGATGGAAAAATCAAAATAAATCAGCCAAGACTTTAAAAAAAAGTCTGGTTCGTCGCCTGAAGCTACCACAATCATCTGTACAAACAATAGTACGCAAGTATAAACACCATGGGTCCACGCAGCCATCATACTGCTCAGCAAGGAGACATGTTCTGTCTCCTAGAGATGAACGTACTTTGGTGCGAAAAGTGCAAATCAATCCCAGAACAACTGCCAAGGACCTTGTGATGTGCTGGAGGAAACAGGTACAAAAGTATCTATATCCACAGTAAAACGAGTCCTATATCGGACATAACCTGAAAGGCCGCTCAGCAAGGAAGAAGCCACTGCTCAAAAAACGGAATAAAATGCCAGACTACAGTTTGCAATTGCACATGGGGACAAAGGTCGTACTTTTGGAGAAATGTCCTCTGGTCTGATGAAACAAAAATAGAACTGTTTGGCCATAATGACCATCGTTATGATTGGAGGAAAAGGGGGAGCCTTGCAAGTCGAAAAACACCATCCCAACTGTGAAGCACGGGGGTGGCAGCATCATGTTGTGGGGGTGCTTTTCTGTAGGAGGGACTAGTGCACTTCACAAAACAGATGGCATCATGAGGATAGAAAATTATGTGGATATATTGAAGCAACATCTCAAGACATCAGTCAGGAAGTTAAAGATTGGTCACAAATGGACAATGACCCCAAGCATATGTCCAAAATTGTGGCACAATGGCTTAAGGACCACAAAGTCACGGTATTGGAGTGGCCATCACAAAGCCCTGACCTCAATCCCATAGAAAATTTGTGGACAGAACTGAAAAAGCGTGTGAGAGCAAGGAGGCCTACAAACCTGACTCAGTTACACTAGCTCTGTCAGGAAGAATGTGCCAAAATACACCCAACTTATTGTGGGAAGCTTGTGGAAGGCTACCTGAAACCTTTGGCCCAAGTTAAACAATTTAAAGGCAATGCTACCAAATACTAATTGAGTGTATGTAAGCTTCTGACCCACTGGTAATGTGATGAACGAAATAGCTGAAATTAACAGCATTCTGAAAAGCTGTACTATTATTCTGAAATTTCACATTCTTAAAATAAAGTGGTGATCCTAACTGATCTAAGACAGGCAATTTATACTAAGATTAAATGTCAGGAATTGTTAAAAACTGAGCTTAAATGTATTTGGCTATGGTATATGTAAACTTACAATTTCAACTGAATATATAAAAGTATGTGGACACCACTTCAAATTGGTGTATTCGGCTTCAATACTTCAATACTATCTCAGATTTTTTTTGTGTTATTGCATTCAGCTGAGAATAACTTTTGGATATCAGAGTGGCGGTAACTCACAAGCATTTCTAGCAATATGTCCACGATTACGACATTCCCGAATCGGATCCTTTGTTCGTACCCCCCAGGGAAATTTAAATGATTCCAGAAGCCGATCCCAAAGAACACCGGCGGAGAGGAGGTATTCGGAGTGGACTTCCTGGAGTGCGCCGGAGTTCGACTCAGGAGACGCACACACCAGCGATACTACCATACCCGCTTCCGAGTATATTACTCGCTAATGTTCAGTCTCTGGATAGTAATGTTGACGAGCTCAGGCTGAGGATTTCCTTCCAGAGAGACATCAGGGATTGTAACTTACTCTGTTTTTTCGGAAACATGGGATATCGGGATATACAGTACTGTCTGAGTCCATACAGCCAGGTGGCTTCTCAGTCCATCGCTTAGACAGTAATAAATATCTGTTGGGGAAGAAGAAGGGTGGGGGTGTATGTTTCATGATTAACTACTCATGGTGTGATTTTGTTCACGTGACCTAGAATACCTCACAATTAAACGCCGACCGTATTACCTCCCAAGAGAATTCTCTTCGGTTATAGACACAGCCGTGTATATTCCCCCTCAAGCCAGTACCACGACGGCCCTAAAAATAGCTTCACTGGACTATGCAAACTGGAGACCACATATCCTGAGATAGCTTTTATTGTAGCTGGAGATTTTAACAAAGCAAATTTGAGGAACATTTTACAAAAAATCTATCAACACATTGACTGTAGTACTCGCGCTGCTAAAACACTTGACCACTGCTACTCCCACTTCCGGAATGGCTAAAAGGCCACCCTCCCTTTGGCAAATCTCAACACGACTCCATTTTGCTCTTCCCTTCCTGTAGGCAGAAACTCAAACAGGAACAACCCATGCTAAGGACTATTGCTGGTCTGACCAATTGGAATCCATGCTTCAAGACTGTTTTGATCATGCAAACTGGGCTTTGTTCTGGGTAGCTTCCGAGCATTACATATAAACTCAGTCACCATGTCGGTGTATTTGTCTATCAGGAAAGTGCAAACCACTGCATTTAAACATGGCAAGGTGACTGGAAATATGGCCGAATACAAACAGTGCAGTTAATCCCTCTGTAAGACAATCAAACAGGCAAAATATTAGTATAGAGAGCAAGTGGAGTCGCAATTCAATGGCTCAGACACGAGACATATCTGGCAGGGTCTACAGACAATCAAGGAGTACAAAGGGAAAACCAGCCACATCGGACACTGACGTCTTGCTTCCAGACAAGCTAAACACCTTCTTCATCCACTTGGAAGATAACACAGTGCCCCCAACGTGGCCCGCTACCAAGGACTGTGACCTCTCCTTCTCTGTGGCCGACGTGAGTAAGACATTTAAGAGTGCTAATCCTCGCAAGGCTGCCGGCCCAGACGGCATCCCTAGCCGCATCTTCAGAGAATGCGTAGACCAGCTGGCTGGAGTGTTTACGGACATATTCAATCTCTCCCTATCCCAGTCTGCTTTCCCCACATGCTTCAAGAAGGCCACCATTGCTCCTGTACCCAAGAAAGGTAACTGAGTTAAATAACTTTCGCCCTGTAGCACTCCCTTCGGTCATCATGAAGTGCTTTGAGAGGCTTGTCAAGGATCATATCACCTCTACCTTACCTGACACCCTAGACCCACTTCAATTTTCTTACCACCCCAATAGATCGACAAACGATGCAATTGTCATTGCACTGCTGCCCTATCTCATCTGAAGAAGAGGAATACCTATGTAAGAATGCTGTTCATTGACTGTTGCTCAGCATTCAACATCCTAGTACCCTCCAAGTGCATCATTATGCTCAAGGCCCTGGGTCTGAACCCCACCCTGTGCGACTTGGTCTTGGCCTTCCTGACGGGCCGCTCCTAGGTGGTGAGAGTAGGAAACAACAACTCCACTTTGCTGATCCACACTGGGGCCTCACAAGGGCGCATACTCAAGCCCCCTCCTGTACTCCCTGTTCACCCATGACTGCGTGGCCACGCACGCCTCCAACTCAATCATCAAGTTTTCAAATGACACAACAGTAGTAGGCCTGATTACCAACAATGACGAGACAGCCTACAGGGAGGAGGTGAGGGCCTTGGGTGTGTGGTGCCAGGAAAATAACCTCTCACTCAATGTCAACAAAACAAGGAGCTGATTGTGGACTTCAGGAAACAGCAGAGGGAGAAGGAGGAAAGTTTCAAGTCAGTCAGTGTACAAACTGAAATAGTCCACCCACACAGACAGCGTGGTGAAGAAGGCACAACACGCCTCTTCAACCTCAGGAGGCTGATGAAATTTGTCTTGGCGCCTAAAACCTTCAAACTTTTACAGATGCACAGTCGAGAGCATCCTGTCGGGCTTTATCACCTGGTACGGCAACTGCACCGCACACAACCGCAGGGCTTTCCGCAGGGCGGTGCCCAACGCATCGCCAGGGGTGGTGCCCAACGCATCGCCTCGACATCTACTGCACCCGATGTCACAGGAAGGCCAAAAAGCTCATCAAGGACAACAACCACCTGAGAAACTGCCTGTTCACCCCACTATCATCCAGAAGGCGAGGTCAGTACGGGTGCGTCAAAGCTGGGACCGAAAGACTGAAAAACAGCTTCTATCTCAAGGCTATCAGACTGTTAAATTGCAATCACTAGCACATTGGAGGCTGCTGCCCTATATACATAAACTTGAAATCACTGGCCACTTTAATAATGGAACACTAGACACTTTGGTAATGCAAAATATTTCAACATTATTAATCTTATATGTATGTACTGTATTCTATCTTAGTCTATGCCGTGCTGACATTGCTCCTCTAAATATTTTATTCTTAATTCCATTCCTTTACTTAGATTTGTGTGTATTGACTATATTGTTGGGAAATTGTTAGATATTACTTGTTAGATATTACAGCACTGTTGGAGCTAGAAATACAAGCATTTCGCTACACCCGCAATAACATCTGCTAAATACGTGTATGTGACCAATACAATTTGATATGATTTGATTTGGCTCGAGCTGCCCCGGTCAAATGTAAGTGCTGTTATTGTGAAGTGGAAACGTCTAGGAGTAACAACAGTTCAAAGCAAGGTGGTAGGCCACACAAGCTCACAGAATGGGACCGCCGAGTGCTGAAAGCGTGATGTGCGTAAAAATATTCTGTTCTCGGTTGCAACACTCAGCACAAGAACTGTTCATCAGGAGATTCATGAAATGGGTTTCCATGGCTGAGCAGCCGCACACAAGCCAAAGATTACTATGCGCAATGCCAAGCTTAGGCTTAAAGTGGGGTAAATCTCGTCGCCATTGTACTCTGGAGCAGTGGTAAACGCATTCTCTGGAGTGATGAATCACGCATCACCATCTGGCAGTCCGACGGATGAATCTGGGTTTGGAGGATTCCAGGAGAACGCTACCTGCCCAAATGCAAAGGGCTGTTTTTCATTGTTTTGGCTAGGCCCCTTAGTTCCTGTGTAGGGATATCTTAAAGCTACAGCATACAATGACATTGTAGACAATTCTGTGCTTCCAACTTTGTGGCGACAGTTTGGGGAAGGCCCTTTCTTGTTTTAGCATGACAATGCCTCTGTGCACAAAGCAAGGTCCAAACGGAAATGTCGAGATCGGTGTGGAAGAACTTGACAGAACCACTCAGAGCCCTGATCTCAACCCCATTGAACACCTTTGGGATGAATTGGAACACCGACTGCAAGCCAGGCCTAATCACCCAACATCATTGACCAACCTCACTGTGGCTGAATGGAAGCAAGTCCCTGCAGCAATGTTCCAACATCTAGTGGAAAACCCCAGAAGAGCGGAGGCTGTTATAGCAGCAAAGGTGAGTACCTACCACATATTATTGTCCATGATTTTGAAATTAGATATTCGACGAGCAGGTTTTCACATACTTTTGGTCATGTAGTGTACAGTAGTTATTTTGAATAAGGATGGCTTTATTAGGAGTATTCCTGATGGTGCCTTTAGAAACAGGACAAGGTGTTGTTATCCAATTCATATTACTGCTAAGAGCAAGAGTTGCAACCGTGAGAGGGGGTTAGAGAACATAGGGAGGTAGGCCTGTGTGTGTGTATCTGAGATACTTTTCTCTGGTACGAGCTAGTCCAGCACAATACTCACCCCTGCTACAGACTCTCTCTCTCTCTCTCTCTCTCTCTCTCTCTCTCTCTCTCTCTCTCTCTCTCTCTCTCTCTCTCTCTCTCTCTCTCTCTCTCTCTCTCTCTCTCTCTCTCTCTCTCTCTCTCTCTCTCTCTCTCTCTCTCTCTCTCTCCTCTCTCTCTCTCTCTCTCTCTCTCTCTCTCTCTCTCTCTCTCTCTCTCTCTCTCTCTCTCTCTCTCTCTCTCTCTCTCTCTCTCTCTCTCTCTCTCTCTCTCTCTCTCTCTCTCTCTCTCTCTCTCTCTCTCTCTCTCTCTCTCTCTCTCTCTCTCTCTCTCTCTCTCTCTCTCTCTCTCTCTCTCTCTCTCTCTCTCTCTCTCTCTCTCTCTCTCTCTCTCTCTGTCTCTCTGTCTCTCTGTCTCTCTGTCTCTGTCAAGGATTCTCTCTGTATGTGAAAGCAGCCACACCAGCCGTACAGTTGATCATCAAGTGCTTCTGACGCGCTTATAAGACATTGTTCAGAGGAAACCATTTTAGAGAAATAAGACATTGATACTGTGTATATATATAAGTATCCCCTCTGTGATGAGTCTTTAATAGAGATGAACGTTGTGATTAAACGCAGCACATCTTCGCTGAAGAGAGATAGTGATAATAACACATGAGCCATCGCTGACAATTGCTCAGTCAGACTCGACAATTACACACAGCGTGTGACTGAATGACACAGGCTCCTGAAATTAGCCTCGGAGAGTGAGGTGCAACATTCCCTCAAAGTTCTGTGGAGGGACTGTGAAAGGTGTGTGTGTGTGCTTGGCCGATTACCAAGAGTTCCCATTCCCCTCTGCCCCTCATCCCCCTGACCAATATCATTGCTCCAAACTTAACTTTCTCCACTAGATGAGCTATAACACATTCAAATATCCTGTCGCAACGTTGAAGGAACAGCCCAAGGTTGGAGGAGAAAGGCTTGGTTAGTCTTTTTCTACTGTCAGAGGGATTAGTGAATAGTTTGTGAAAGTACTGCTTTTTTGATGTTTTTTTTATGGGGTGGGAGGGCATTTTTTGTTAAATTGATGAAGTGCGGCTATACAATGCTTAAAAGTGAACCAATGCTTTGTTTAGTAATATAGCTGTATTTGACCATCTCAGATGATGCAGAGGGACTGTATAGAAATGTGAGTGCTCAGCTGCTTACAAATGTTACTCCTCCCGCTGATTTTAGCTCTCACTGGTAAGCTCTGATATTTTATTGTCGCATAAAATAAATTAATAGCTCCTTCGTAATTGGGTATTTTAAACACTTGTTTTATCCGACGGTAAATCATAATAGTTATTTGGACATTCGATTTTGTAAGAAGACTTGAATGAATTCGAGATTGATGATGCCAATCGAAGGTCATGTTAATATAGACATAATATGATAATATTGCAGCAACTGTAAGATCTGTGTGTGGTGATAACCAGTTACTTTGATTATTTAGATAATATATGCCATTTAGCAGATGCTTTATCCAAAGTGACTTACTATAGTGCATGCAAAGATTTTTTCATATGGGTGGCCACAGGGGGGAATGAAACCCACGACTCTATCACTGCAAGTGCCATGCTCTACCAACTGAACCACACAGGACCATACATAATAATTTATATAATTTATATAAACAGTATCGGCAGCTTTCTCTGTGCTCTGCCCTGCCATAATGCTCTACTACCCTCAGCACTGACCACTATGTGCATCAGCCCTAAATCACAAATATCCACATTGTCTTCCTGAAACTTGGAGAACTTTTCCTTGTGATTTGAATGATTTGCGTCTACATAAATGTTGATGTGATTGTTCTTTGATTGACAACTTTATATTCCCAGCAATCATTTTAAAAACCACCTGAGCCCCATTTCAATTTCAACATAACTATAAAACGTAATGTAAATATTGCAAGTACACAAACAACTGAGATGGATGTCCGTGTCAATGCTGATCATTGCTATAATTATAGTACTGTTTGACACAGACTGTAACGTTGTGCGCTGAGTCGGGAAGCAAGTTCAGGGAGTGAGTGTTTTAATGAAAAAACGCAACATAACTCAAAACAAGAAATACGAACAACGCACAGACATGAAACAGAAACAATGACGCCTGGGGAATGAACCAAGGGGAGTGACATATATATATAGGGCAGGTAATCAAGGAGTGTAATATTGCACTAATGCGTGTAACGATGGTGACAGGTGTGCGCCTTAACGAGCAGCCTGGTGACCTAGAGGCTTGAGGGGGAGCACACGTGACACAGACAGGTATATGCTGGAAGAGAACAGTAAGTAAAGGCATTCATGAGATGCAACATTCTATCGTCTGTAAACTTCAATCAAAGCAACCAAGGTGAGTCATAATTACAGATGACACACAATAGAATATCAGTTGACTTCTGCATCTCATGAATGCCTTTACCTACTGTTATATTCCAGCATATACCTGACCTCTCTTTCTATCTCTCTCTCTTTCGACAGAGTCCTCTGTCATTTATAGGAGAACAGAGGTTCCTCAAAAGAGCATTTCCTTAGTGCTTAGATAAAAGTGAACCTACTGAACAGTCTCAGAAATCGATGATCTAACTTCAATCAAAGCGACCATGGTGAGTCATAATTGCAGACAGATCATTGATTTCTGGGACACTGTTCATTAGGTTCACTTTTATCTAAGCACAAGGAAAAGCTATTTTGAGGAACCTCTGATGTTCTCTTGTAAATGACAGAGGACTCTGTGGAAAGAAAGAGGGAGAGAGAAAGGAAGGTGGAGAACAAAGCAGAAGAAGTCAATGGCAAGGGCAGGGATCGTAAACATTCTACAAAGCACTGTGTCCCTGTCTTGTACAGTATTTGGACTAGATGGGGCCTATTCAGGCAAGCCCTGGTGTTCTGACCCAGTAAGGTCATGTGGCATTTTTATAACCATGCTGCCAAGTCAACTGTGAAAAGGCTGCTGCTTTGCTGCAACCTCTGGGCTGGGGCCTGACCAATCCAGTCCTATGCTAAACGCCTGACAAACCCTCTTACTTCACTCAGAGAGTTAAGTGAGGGCCATTCTGGACTGGGGGGTGAGCTCAGAGAACCGTAGGAGTACATTTCTAATCACTGCGATTCCATCACCAGGCGAGGAGGGGTGTATGACAGGCTGTGGTTTGGGCCTGGGCAGGGGGCTTGAAGGGGGAGAGGTGTGTTGGGGAGGGTATGATGGGTCATTGCTCGGGCTGCCATCTAGGAGGAAGGCAATAGTGGCCCCTCTTCAAATCAACCTCCAAGAGAACAGTCCCATGCTATTGTGCTCACTATGCAGTGATGTCGATCCCAATGACCCCTGACTTCACCCTGACAATGATAGGAATTTAGCTACTGTAGGGACCGATGCTGGATTCGAGAAGCAGGTATGGGGAGTTGACATTTAATTAGGAATAGACAGAGAACAGGACAGGAGCAGAGTCAGCACATTGGTATACAAGGACAAATTACAATTAATGCAGCAGAGGGGAACAGGGATGGGGAACTGACAGATATAGGGGAAGTAATAAACAGGTGATTGAGTCAAATAATACGCTGATGTGCGTGACGGGGAAAGGCAGGTGGCAGGAGTGCGTAATGCTGGGGAGCCTTGCCACGCACCAGGGAGGGAGAGTGGGAGCAGGCATGACAGCTGCAGTGTTAAATGGAGACCTATGGATCAAAGAGTCTTTCAAAGAATGACTGAGGTAATTACCCCATACGCTTGATGATAGCTCAATCGGGCAGACATATTTAATTAAACTGATCTCAACACATAAGCAGTGTCCTTACCAAAATTGCAGAAAATTTACCACATGTTTGTGGAAAATTTGATACAAACTAAATAGTGTGCCACAAAATGTTGCCAGAAAAACTTTGCCTCTATTGGCAATAAATATTATTGGTGCCAAACAATTTTTGCAAACAATTCTCTCAAGATTATATTTTAATCTGTGGCATACCTTTGGCAACAATATTTATTGCCACTAGTAGCAAACAGTTTACCAGAAGACATCTCTGGTGAACACACATGTTCCAAACCAGTAACCATTGACGACGAGTCAGAGGGAGAAGAAAAATATGTTGCTAATGGAGACCAAGGATATAGCTACCTTGCAATGTTGTCCGGGGAGTGTCTAAACGTATTAATTAAACTTCCTAATACATTTTTAATGTGTTAGCTAATTAATGCCTGGTTAGCAATGTCATGTTTCATGGGATAGAGTGAAATACATATTTTTATATCAGTTTCAACCTGTCTGTAACTGCATTCTTCCTCCTCTTCTGAGGAGGAGTAGCGAGAAGGATCGGAGGACCAATGCGCAGCGTGGTAAGTGTCCATAAAATGAAATATGAAACAATAAACGTGAACATGAACGAAAACCGAAACAGTACCGTGTGGCAACAAACACTCACACGGAAACAAACACCCACAACTCAAAAGTGAAACCCAGGCTACCTAAGTATGATTCTCAATCAGAGACAACTAACGACACCTGCCTCTGATTGAGAACCATACTAGGCCGAAACAGAAACCAAACATAGAAAAACAGACTGCCCACCCCAACTCACACCCTGACCATACTAAATAAAGACAAAACAAAGGAAATAAAGGTCAGAACGTGACACTGTCAATGCCACTGACTGGCTATCTAGCTAGTATCTAGCGCTTAACTAGCTAAAGTTAGTTATCATATATTTTTTTGCATGTGATAGCTAGCGTGCGAATTCATGATTTGCTGGATATTTTCAACACATATTTTTTGGTGAAGACGTTGCTGTCTTTTAAAACCTACAGTACCTACAGACTCCGGCCGCAAAACCTGAACCTATAGGGGAGGGTCTGGGTAGGCGTCGGTCCACGGTGGCAGCTCTGCCGCGGGACCTGGACCCCACTTCACCACAGTTTTTGTCTGCCTCATTGTCCGCCTCCGTGGCCTCTTACGAGCGGCGACCCTCACCGCTGACCTCGGACTGGGGACCCTAGAAATGGGTCCCGAATGGACGGGAGACTCCGGCAGCGCCGTATAGGCGGGAGACTCTGGCAGCACCGGACAGGCGGGAGTCTCCGGCAGCGCCAGACAGGCAGAAGACTCCGGCAGCTCCGGAGTGAAGGGCGATGCCGGCGTGACAGGCGGCTCTGGCAGCTCCTGGCTGACTGGCGGCTCTGGCGGCTCAGGACAGACTGGCGGCTCTGGCGGCTCAGGACAGACGGGAGACTCTGGCGGCTCAGGACAGATGGGAGACTCTGGCGGCTCAGGACAGACGGGAGACTCTGGCGGCTCAGGACAGACGGGAGACTCTGGCGGCTCAGGACAGACGGGAGACTCTGGCGGCTCAGGACAGACGGGAGACTCTGGCGGCTCAGGACAGACGGGAGACTCTGGCGGCTCAGGACAGACGGGAGACTCTGGCGGCTCAGGACAGACGGGAGACTCTGGCGGCTCAGGACAGACGGGAGACTCTGGCGGCTCAGGACAGACGGGAGACTCTGCCGGCTCAGGACAGACGGGAGACTCTGGCGGCTCAGGACAGACGGGAGACTCTGGCGGCTCAGGACAGACGGGAGACTCTTGCGGCCCAGGACAGACGGGAGACTCTGGCGGCTCAGGACAGACGGGAGACTCTGGCGGCTCTGGAGAGGAGGAAGGCTCTAGCAGCGCTGGACAGGTGGGAACACCTGTAGGAAGAAGATGGAGAGACAGCCTAAGCGTATAGTGTGGTAAGTGTTCATGATGATTTATTCACAACGAACTGAACACTGAAATACAAAACAATAAACGTGAACATGAACGAAAACCGAAACAGTACCATGTGGCAACAAACATTCACACGGAAACAAACACCACAACTCAAAAGTGAAACCCAGGCTACCTAAGTATGATTCTCAATCAGAGACAACTAACGACACCTGCCTCTGATTGAGAACCATACTAGGCCGAAACAGAAACCAAACATAGAAAAACAAGCATAGACTGCCCACCCCAACTCATGCCCTGACCATACTAAATAAAGACAAAACAAAGGAAATAAAGGTCAGAACGTGACACTGTCAATGCCACTGACTGGCTAGCTAGCTAGTATATAGCGCTTAACTAGCTAAAGTTAGCTATCATATATTTTTTTGCATGTGATAGCTAGCTTGCGAATTCATGATTTGCTGGATATTTTCAACACATATTTTTTGGTGAAGACGTTGCTGTCTTTTAAAACCTACTGTACCTTCAGAAAGTATTCATAGCACTTGATAATTTTGTTGTGTTACAGCCTGAATTCAAAATTGATTAAAAAATAAACAAATCATGCATCTGCACTCAATACCCATTAATGACAAAGTGAAAACATGTTTTAAGAAATGTCTGTACATTTATAGGAAATTAAATACACAAATATCTAATATACATACGTTTTGACACCCCTGAGTCAACACTTTGTAAATGGCCCTTTGGAATCAATTACAGCTTTGAGTCTTTTGGGGTAAGTCTTTCTGGGTAAGAGCTTTCCACACCTGGATTGTGCAACATTTGCCCATTACTCCTGTCAAAATTCTTCAAGCTCTGTCAAATTGGTTGTTGATCATTGCTAGATAACCATTTTCAGGCCTTGCCATAGATTTTCAAGTAGATTTAAGATGAAACTGTAACTTGGCCATGCAGGAATATTCACCGTCTTCTTGGTAAGCAACTCCCGTGTAGATTTGGCCTTGTGTTTTAGGTTATTGTCCTACTGAAAGGTGAAGTAATCTCCCAGGGTCTGGTGGAAAGCAGACTGAACCAGGTTTTCCTCTAGGATTTTTCCTGTGCTTAGCTCCATTCTGTTTATTTTTTTATTCTGGAAAAACTCACCAGTCCTTGACAATTAGAAGCATACCCATAAAAAGGATGCAGCCACCACCATGTTTGAAAATGTGGAGAGTAGTACTCTGTAAAGTATTGTATTGTATTTGCCCCAAACTTAACACTTTATATTTAGAACAAAAAGTGAATTGCTTTGCCACATTTTTTTGCAGTTATATTTTAAACATGATTCTTATTTTGGAATGCTTTTCTTTACAGGCTTCCTTCTTTTCACTCTGTCAATTCGGTTAGTATTGTGGAGTACCTACAATGTTGTTGATCCATCCTCAGTTTTCACCTATCACAGCCATTAAACTCTGTAACTGTGTTAAATTCACCTTTGGCCTCATGGTGAAATCCCTGAGCTGTTTCCTTCTTCTCTGGCAACTGTTAGGAAGGACCCCCATATCTTTGTAGTGACTTGGTGCATTGATACACCATCCAAAGTGTAATTAATTAATTAACTTCACCATGCTCAAAAGGATATTAAATATCTGCTTTTTGTATTTTACCCATCTACCAATAGGTGCCCTTCTTTGCGAGCCATTGGAAAACCTCTCTAGTCTTTGTGGTTGAATCTTTGTTTGAAATTCACTGCTTGACTGAGGGACCTTACAGATAAATGTATGTGTGGGGTACAGAGATGAGGTAGTCATTCAAAAATCATGTTAAACACTATTATTGCACACAGTCAGTCCATGCAACTTCGGTGACTTGTTAAAGCAACTATTTTATTCTGAAGTTATTTAGGCTCGCCTTAACAAAGGGTTTGAGTACTTATTGACTCGATCAATCAATCAAATGTATTTATTAAGCCCTTCTTACATCAGCAGAAACCTAGAGAGGAACCAGGCTCTGATGAGTGGTCAGTCCTCTTCAGGCTGTGCTGGATGGAAATTAAAAGAGCGCATGGCTAATTAGGCCAGATTGTTCTTCAAGAGTCGAGAGTTCAGATTTACATTTTTATGAATTTGTAAACATTCAGAATAAAAGAAATCCACTTTGAAATTATGGGTTATTGTGTGTAGGCCATTGACAAACAAATCTATATTTAATCAATTTTAACTGTTACACAATAATATGTGGAATAAGTTCACGGATGTGAATACTTTCTGAAGGCTTTGTATATGCATTTTAATATCCTTGTCTCAGTGTTGAGTAGCATGTTAGCTAGCACAAAAGCTAAGGTAGCAACAATATGAGCTGACTTGACATCAAAGCAAAACTTTGCTTTTGCAGATGGATACCTTTTCCCTACCCATGGTGTTGAAAGAGGTTGCATGGGAATGAGGATACATCAACACCCTGTAAAGATGTTTGTGGTGCACTCACTCAAAACACTCTTTGTTGTGATAAATGTGTGTATCGTCTTGATAAGGTAAGCAAATGCATGTATTATTCTCATAATTGTAGCCAACTCATTTTCTTTGAACCAACTGCTCTTTCTAGAAGCAGTTACCAGGCAAAAATACAAATTGAGGCCCTCAATCAAAGTGAGGATCAGAGAAATATGGGTGCACAGGGTTAATACTTCTTTCATGCATGTCCTTGAGATGCAAGTTAACATAATACTTTTTTGAAAAATTCATATCAATTTCCATAAACATAACATTTTATTTACCTTTTCTTCCACCCAAGCCTTATACACTGGAGTCAGGAAGAATAGACAATTAGTAGACAACTGGCTCTTGATGATGACGTCCCCAGTCTAGACGGAAGATCATAATTAGTTGATCCGTTTGAATCAATTGTGTTGAGGCTCGGCTGGAGAAAATGTGTGACTCTCTAGGTACACATTTAAATGTAAAATTAGTAGGCCTAAATCCCAGTTTCTGCTAGCTAAATTGTTTGTTTATATAGCATTGATACAATTGTTTCCATGCTGAAAAATATATAGAATGCCAATTTATTAAGTGAGAAGCATAGCAACATTAGCGCAATTTTTTAACAGCTGACCCTGCTTTTCCAAAGCCAAACCTGCCCATTAGCCTCCCAGTCCACATTTCAAGATGCCAAAATAGAACATGTTTTGAGTAATTGTTTTCTCTATCTTAATGTTGTTTTTGTTTTGTGTTTTCTGATTGTTTCAGTGCCCTGCATTCAACAAGCTTTAGACGAAGTACTTCCACAGGGCTGCCATCTCCAATGTTTACTCAGAACAGGGCAGCACGGCTGGCCCTTAAATGTACATGGAGAGCTGACATTAACAATATGGATTTACTGTGAATCTCTAGTGGCTCAAAGTGTAGGAGAGATTGACTTCATCACTACTTGTATTTATAAGAAGTGTTGACATATCGAATGTAAAAAGGTCCCCAAGTCAAGAACAGATCATGGGAGGCGCACAGTACTGCATAGAGCTATGGCTACATGGAATTCTATTCCATATCAGGTAACTGATGAAAGCACTAGAATCAGTTAAAAATACACCTTATGGAACAGTGGGGACTGTGAAGAGACACAGACATACACACAGGCACAGAAACACATACACATGATAAGACACGCACTCTACACACACATACACATGGATTTTTTTTGTCGTAGATACAGTACCAGTCAAATGTTTGGACACACCAACTCATTCCAGGGTTTTTCTATATGTTTACTCTTTTCTACATTGTAGAATAATAGTGAAGACATCAAAACTATGAAATAACATATATGGAATCATGTTGCCACAAAACTAATTTGCATGGGAAAATATGAGCTTGTCGCAAATTTGGGGCAAATTGGCTAAATATTTGAAGCCTGTTTTTTGGTAAGGGTGCCTCAATCACAGTTAAATATAGGTAAAAAAATATATAGAAAACTGTCGCAGCCGGCCGCGACCGGGAGGTCCATGGGGCGACGCACAATTGGCCTAGCGTCGTCCGGGTTAGGGAGGGTTTGGCCGATAGGGATATCCTTGTCTCATCGCGCACTAGCGACTCCTGTGGCGGGCCGGGCGCAGTGCACGCTAACCTGGTCGCCAGGTGCACAGTGTTTCCTCCAACACATTGGTGCGGCTGGCTTCCGGGTTGGATGCGCGCTGTGTTAAGGAGCAGTGCTGCTTAGTTGGGTTGTGTTTCGGAGAACGCACAGCTTTTGACCTTCGTCTCTCCCGAGCCCGTACGGGAGTTGTAGCGATGAGACAAGATAGTAACTACTAACAATTGGATACCATGAAATTGGGGAGAAAGGGGGTAAAATTAAAATAAAAAGTAAAAATACATACACATACATATATATACATATATATATATATATATATATATATATATATATATATATATAGAAAAATGTAGACCTTTTCCAGGTTCTCTTGCTGATGTGAGTGGGGAAAGAATTTATTTCATGTGGGGATTAAAGGTATACTTTATGATTTTGGCAATGAGGCCCTGTATCTACTTCCCCAGATTCAGATGAACTTGTAGATACCATTTGTATGTCGCTGTGTCAAGTATGCAGGAAGTTTGAGGTGGTTTTGCGAGCCAATGCTAACTAGCGTTAGCACAATGACTGGAAGTCTATGGGTATCTGCTAGCCAAATGTGACAAAACCCACTATCTTAAATATGACATAAACCTGTGCTTTATAAAGGGTGGCATAAGCACCGCCGAAATATTCAATTGAGGCTTCACAATGAATTTAAAATCTTGTCATGCTTCTTGGAAGAGCATTGTAAAGCCAGGATAGTGTGTTAGATTCACGGGACCACCCATACTCAAAAATGTATGCACACACACAACTGAAATCGCTTCAGATAAAAGTGTGGGGGGGTGGTATATGGACAATATACCACGACTAAGGGCTGTTTTTATTGCATGACGCAACGCGGAGTACTTGGACACAGCCCTTAGCCGTGGTATACTGGCCATATGCCACAAACCCCGAGGTGCCTTATTGCTATTATAATCTGGCTACGAACATAATTAGAGCAGTAAAAATAAATGGTTTGTTATACCTGTGGTATACGATCTGATATACCACGGCTGTCAGCCAAACAGCATTCAGGGCTCGAATCACCCAGTTTCTAAATTATATTCTATTACTTTAAAACATTTCCAGGATGGCCCTCTTGGGTGCATAGCCAATATTGGACCTGACCTAAACTTTCCCCAAAATGCTGTGCTGCAGGATGACACACTAAAGTGCAGTCATGCGCAGTCAAATAAACTCAGCAAAAAAAGAAACGTCCCTTTTCAGGACCCTGTTTTTCGTAAAAATCCAAATAACTTCACAGATCTTCATTGTAAAGGGTATAAACACTGTTTCCCATGTTTGTTCAATGAACCATGAACAATTAATAAACATGCACCTGTGGAACGGTCGTTAAGACACTAACAGTTTACAAACGGTAGGCAATTAAGGTCACAGTTATGAAAACTAAACACTAAAGAGGCCGTTCTACTGACTCTGAAAACACAAAAAGAAAGATGCCCAGGGTCCCTGCTCATCTGCGTGAACGTGCCTTAAGCATGCTGCAAGGAGGCATGAGGACTGCAGATGTGGCCAGGGCAATAAATTGCAATGTCCGTATTGTGAGACGCCTAAGACAGCGCAACAGGGAGACAGGACAGACAGCTGATCGTCCTCACAGTGGCAGACCACGTGTAACAACACCTGCACAGGATCGGTACAGTCGAACATGACATCTGTGGGACAGGTACAGGATGGCAACAACAACTGCTCGGGTTACACCAGGAAAGCACAGAGGCTGAGAGAGGCTGGACTGAGAGCTTGTAGGCCTGTTGTAAGGCAGGTCCTCACCAAACATCACTGGCAACAACGGGCACAAACCCACCGTCACTGGACCAGACAGGACTAGCAAAATAGTGCTCTTTACTGAAGAGTCGCAGTTTCTTCTCACTAGGGGTGATGGTCGGATTCGCTTTTATCGTCAAAGGAATTAGCGATACAACAAGGCCTGTACTCTGGAGCGGGATCGATTTGGAGGTGGAAGGTCCGTTATGGTCTGGGGCGGTGATTTACAGCATCATCGGACTGAGCTTGTCATTGCAGGCAATCTCAACGCTGTGCGTTGCAGGGAAGACATTCTCCTCTCTCATGTGGTACCCTTCCTGCAGGCTCATCCTGACATGACCCTCCAGCATGACAATTCCACCAGCCATACTGCTAGTGCTGTGCGTGATTTCTTGCAAGACATGAATGTCAATGTTCTGCCATGGCCAGCGAAGAGCCCGGATCTCAATCCAATTGAACACTTCTGGGACCTGTTGGATCGGAGGGTGAGGGATAGGGCCATTCCACCAAAGAAATGTCCGGGAATTTGTGAGTGCCTTGGTGGAAGAGTGGGGTAACATCTCACAGCAAGAACTGGCAAATCTGGTGCAGTCCATGAGGAGGAGATGCAATGCAGTACTTAATGCAGCTGGTGGCCACACCAGATAATGATTGTTCCTTTGATTTTGACCCCCCCCCCCTTTGTTCAGGGACACATTATTCAATTTCTGTTAGTCACATTTCTGTGGAACTTGCTCAGTTTATGTCTCAGTTGCTGAATCTTGTTATGTTCATACACATATTTACACCTGTTAAGTTTGCTGAAAATAAACGCAGTTGACAGTGAGAGAATGTTTATTATTTGGCTGAGTTTACTTTACTCGGTTTTGTTATTCCAGGTTTCAGATTTCACCAATTTTCTTCTGCTTTTCCCACACTTTTTTATTTAACACTTTTTTTAATAGAAAAAAATGAGATGTTCTGTGTTTACAGCAATGCTTAAACCACACCAGGAGATGGCTTTTGAGGTATGGGAAAAATCTATGAAACTTGCTCTGTTGTTTGGTTAGCAGTGTTTCTGAAGTGCAGTAATCACACGTGATGTGTTCGCGAATCAAGTACCCACTTGTGGTGCAACTGGACAGCAAAAAACAAATAAGTTAACCTTTATTTATACTAATTGATAAAACTATATTTTTGAGATAAAAAAAAAGGTATAATCTGTGTAAATGATATCATAAATAGGACTGGTGGAGTTATGCCACAGCTAACACAGACATATGGAAATGTCTGCTCTACCCAAATTACAACCAACTAATTGCAGCACTACTGTAAAAATGGAAGAGGCAAGTGGAAGGGGGAAAACGGAAGGAGCTTGTCTGTCAGCCCTGCATTAAAGACCAAAATTGGAAGAGGCAAGTGGAAGGGGAAAACGGAAGGAGCTTGTCTGTCAGCCCTGCATTAAAGACCAAAATTGGAAGAGGCAAGTGGAAGGGGGAAAGGGAAGGAGCTTGTCTGGCAGCCCTGCATTAAAGACCAAAATTGGAAGAGGCAAATGGAAGGGGAAAAAGGGAAGGAAGAAAATTCTGATAATTGTGATAAATTGTGATAAATAGAAGTATAATAAAGTATAAGTATAATAAAAGTATATACCAGTTTCATTCAAGGACCTTAAAATTGACAGCTGTACATATAAATTGCAAAATAGTTGGGAAGAGATTTTCAATGTACCGATTCCATGGCACATGGTTTATGAATTGACATGCCAGATTCAAAACCTAGAATTTTTCCATTTAAATGATGATACAAAATTCTTGCAACCAATAGAATGTTATATATACTGGGGATACACTCCTCCCAGATCTGCAGATTTTGCTGCTAGAAGGCAGACTCATTAGATACTTTATTTTGGTACTGTCCATATGTAGCTTGTTTTTGGTCACAGGTCCAGGAATGGTTGAAGAATTGGAACATTTACTTAGAGTTAACGCTGAAGATCGCAATACTGGGTGATTTGAAAAGTCATCGTCAATCGATCAGTGATACAATAATTAATTTAGCATATATGTTTATCTTTAATTTACAATCTGTAGAATCTATGCGAATAGAAAGGTTCAGTACTTTTGTGAAGCATCACAGCACAGTTGAAAATATATGGCAATTAGAAATCCAAAATGGATGGTGTTAAGAGATAGATGGGAGGGGTTGAATGGAGCTGAAGGGTGGGGCGTAAAAACAACAAGATAAACAATGTAAAGCATATGAGGTCTGTAAAATGTATATAGGTTCAGAACTTCTGTGAAATAGCACAGTTACAAATAGGAATAAACTGGATGGATATCGGAAATAGAGGAAGGACAAAATACAAACAAAATAGAACTATTGTGAAATAGATTGTGTCTGTAAAATGTATATAGTATCTATATGCTGGAAGTAGAAGGCTAAGTGCTATTGTTTATTAGTTTAATCCAATTGGGAGAGGGGTGTTACGGTTTGCGGGGAATAATGAAGGAAAATATATTCTAAAAAGATACATAGAGTTGAAGTCGGAAGATTACATACACTTATGTTGGAGTCATTAAAACTCGTTTTTCAACCACTCCACAAATGTCTTTTTAAAAAACTATAGTTTTGACAAGTCAGTTAGGACATCTACTTTGTGCATGACACAAGTCATTTTTTCAACAATTGTTTACAGGACAGATTATTTCACTTATAATTCACTGTATCACAATTCCAGTGGGTCAGAAGTTTACATACACTAAGTTGACTGTGCATTTAAACAGCTTGGAAAATTCCAGAAAATTATGTCATGGCTTTAGAAGCTTCTGATAGTGTCACGCCCTGACCGTAGTTCCTTTTTATGTCTCTGTTTTAGGTTGGTCAGGGCGTGAGTTGGGGTGGGCATTCTATGTTTTGTAGTTCTATGTGTTTGGCCTGGTATGGTTCCCAATCAGAGGCAGCTGTCAATCGTTGTCTCTGATTGAGAACCATACTTAGGTAGCCTGTTTTCCCACTTTTGGTTGTGGGTGGTTCTTTTCTGTTTAGTGTTTTTGTTGCACCTTATAGGACTGTTTTGTTTTTGTCGTGTTTTCTCCTTTGGAATTTTTGTGTTCAGTTGAAATAAAATAACATGAACACTTACTACGCTGCGCATTGGTCCAATCTATCCTATTCCTCATCAGAAGAGGAAGACAATCATTACAGATAGGCTAATTGACATCATTTGAGTCAATTGGAGGTGTACCTGTGGAGGTATTTCAAGGCCTACCTTCAAACTCAGTGCCTTTTTGCTTGACCTCAAAGGAAAATCAAAAGAAATCTGCCAAAAATTGTAGACCTCCACAAGTCTGGTTCATCATTGGGAGCAATTCCAAACGCCTGAAGGTACCACGTTCATCTGTACATACAATAGTACGCAAGTATAAACACCATGGTACCACGCAGCAGTCATACCTATCAGGAAGGTGATTCATTCTGTCTCCTAGATTGGAACGTACTTTGGTGAGAAAAGTACAAATCAATCCCAGAACAACAGCAAAGGACCTTTTGAAGATGCTGGAGGAAACAGGTACAAAGGATCTATATCCACAGTAAAATGAGTCTATATCAACATAACCTGAATGGCAAGGAAGAAGCCACTGCTCCAAACCCGCCATAAAATAGCCAGACTACGGTTTGCAACTGCACATGGAGACAAAGATCGTACATTGGAGAAACGTCCTCTGGTTTGATGTAACAAAAACACAACTGTTTGGCCATAATGACCATCGTTATGTTTGGAGGAGAAAGGGGGAGGATTGCAAGCCGAAGAACACCATCCCAACCGTGAAGCACGGGGGTGGCAGCATCAAGTTGTGGGGGTGCTTTGCAGCAGGAGGGACTGGTGCACTTCACAAAATAGATGGCATCATGAGGACGGAAAATTATGTGGATATATTGAATCAACATCTCAAGACATCAGTCAGGAAGTTAAAGCTTGGTCACAAATGGGTGTTCCAAATGAACAATGACCCCAAGCATAATTCCAAAGTTGTGGCAAAATGGCTTAAAAACAACAAAGTCAAGGTATTGGAGTGGCCATCACAAAGCCCTGACCTAAATCCCATAGAAAATTTGTGGGCAGAACTGAAAAAGCGTGTGCGAGCAAGGAGGCCTACAAACCTGAATCAGTTACACCAGCTCTGTCAGGAGGAATGGGCCAAAATTCACCCAACTTATCGCGGGAAGCTTGTGGAAGGCTACCTGAAACGTTTGACCCAAGTTAAACAATTTAAAGGCAATGCTACCAAATACTAATTGAGTGTATGTCAACTTCTGACCCACTGGGAATGTGATGAAATAAATAAAAGCTGAAATAAATCAGTCTCTACTATTATTCTGACACTTCACATTCTTAAAATGAAGTGGTGATCCTAACTGACATAAGACAGGGACATTTTACATGGATTCACCGGACGTGCTACCTGTCCCAGACCTGCTGTTTTCAACTCTCGAGAGACAGCAGGAATGGTAGAGATACTCTCAATGATCTGCTATGAAAAGCCAACTGACATTTACTCCAGAGGTGCTGACCTGTTGCACCCTCGACAACTACTGTGATTATTATTATTTGACCATGTTGGTCATTTATGAACATGTGAACATCTTGGCCATGTTCTGTTATAATCTCCACCCGGCACAGCCAGAAGAGGACTGGTCACCCCTCATAGTCTGGTTCCTCTCTAGGTTTTGGCCTTTGTAGGGAGTTTTTCCTAGCCACCGTGCTTCTACACCTGCATTGCTTGCTATTTGGGGTTTTAGGCTGGGTTTCTGTACAGCACTTTGTGGCATCAGCTGATGTAAGAAGGGCTATATAGATACATTTGTTTTGATTAAATGTCTGGAGTTGTGAACAACTCAGTATAAATGTATTTGGCTAAGGTGTATGTAAATATCCGACTTCAACTGTACGCGTTATGAATAACCAAAGGTTTCTGACTTTATAGTAAGTACAGCGTCATATGATACAAGGCATTTAAGTAAATTTAGCTTAGTCTGCTCTCCCATATCTCGAGAATTAGACATACAGTTGGCTCCAGTAAAAATATAATTATCTTGTGTTTTGTCTAATAAGCATATGCATTTTGAAACAGTTTTTTAAAATCAAATTAAATATATTTCTGATGCTGTGTTTTTATTGTTAGAATAAGAGTTATTGACAGTAGTGATGGACATCGGTCACAGTCCATACATAGATGAGCCATTAAATTGGACACTAGCCAGCCGAAACAGTCATAATAACTAATTGGTGATTGAAACTAATCTGTATCTGGCCATCCAGAAACAATGACAAATGCATCAAAACCAACAAATATGTATATGTATTATAATCCACATATTTTTTTGTATTTTATTTCACTAGGCAATTAAGTTAACTTATTTACATTGACGGCCTACCCCAGCCAAACCCTAACCTGGACGATGCTTGGCCAATTGTGCACCGCCCTATGGGACTCCCAATCACGGCCGGTTGTGATACAGCCTGGAAACTAAACAGTGTCTGTAGTGACGCTTCTAGCACTGAGATGCAGTGCCTTAGACTGCTGCGCCACTTGGGAGCCTGGGTCACAAGCAAAGCAACCCCACACCATCACACCTCCTCCTCCATGTTTCATGCTTCACCGTGGGAACCATACATGCGGAGATCATCCGTTCACCTACTCTGCGTCTCACAAAGACACAGCGATTGGAACCAAAAATCAAATTTGGACTCATCGGTCTAATGTCAAAACCTTGTGTTTCTTGGCTCAAGCAAGTCTCTTCTTCTTATTGGTGTCCTTTAGTAGTGGTTTCTTTGCAGCAATTTGACCATGAAGGCCTGATTCACGCAGTCTCCTCAAAACAGCTGATGTTGAGATTTGTCGGTTACTCGAACTCTGTGAAGAATTTATTTGGGCTGCAATTTCCGTGGCTGGTAATTGATTTGATGCATAGTGCCAACTGTAAAGTGTGGTGGAGGAGGAATAATGGTCTGGGGCTGTTGGTTTGGGCTAGACCCCTTAGTTCCAGTGAAGGGAAATCTTAACGCTACAGCATACAATGACATTCTAGACAATTCTGTGCTTCCAACTTTATGTCAACAGTTTAGGGAAGGCCCTTTCCTGTTTCAGCATGACAATGCCCCCGTGCACAAAGCAAGGTCCATACAGAAATTGACTTGCTGCACAGAGCCCTGACCTCAAACCCTTCAAACACTTTTGGGATGAAGTGGTCTAATCACCCAATATCAGTGCTGACCTCACTAATGCTCTTGTGGCTGAATGGAAGCAAGTCCTTGCAGCAATGTTCCAACATCTAGTGGAAAGCCTTCCCAGGAGAGTGGAGGCTGTTATAACAATTCCATATTCATGCTCATGATTTTGGAATGAGATGTTCAACAAGCAGGTGTCCACATACCTTTTATCATGTTGCATATATTGAAGTAGGCCTTTAGGCCAATAAGTAAGTTACGTTAAGACAGATACTGTAGACATGACTCTTAGGCCTACAGCTCCATGTCATTTCAATAATTGTATTTCAATAAAAATCTTGAACCCATCTGTCCCTGAATTTTCTTAAAAATGTGTATTTTACACTCTAGCAGTAGTCCTACATTGAGATAAATATCAAAAACCTTCTGAGAATTTAATCTTCAAAGCGCCATTATGGTCTGATGCACCACAAGCAATATTAACAGTAGAATAGCCGAGACTCAACGAGTAGCGTACCAATAAATGTAATATACACAATCACAAAGAAATGTATTAGTATTTTGTATAGGAATGTCATAAAAACATTCTAAGACTATTTATTTCAAATGAAAATAATAGCATGTTTTAATATTTATTCATCTGTGCTACAGTAACTGAGGCTATGGCTACACCATGTCAATGAAATTAACTTGTTAATTACACACATATATTCCCCAGCCCTGCCATAGTCACACATACAGTGCCTTCAGAAAGTATTCAGACCCCTTCGGAATGTATTCAGGCCTTTTTCTAAAATGTATTAAATAAAAGAATATCCTCAGCAATCTACACACAATACCCCATAATGGCAAGTGTAAACAGTTTTTTTGTTTGTTTTTGTGCTAATTTATTAATAAAAAACTGAAATATCTTATTTAGAGTACATAAGTATTCAGACCCTTCGCTATCAGACTCAAAATTGAGCTCAGGTACATCCTGTTTCCAATGATCATCCTTGATGTTTCTACAACTTGATTAGAGTTCACCTGTTGTAAATTCAATTGAGTGGATAGGAAAGGCACACACCGATTTATATAAGGTCCCACAGTTGCAGTGGTGTAAAGTACTTAAGTAAAAATACTTTAATGTACTACTTAAGCAGTTTTTACGGGAATCTGTACTTTACTATTCATATTTTTGACAACTTTCACTTTACTACATTCCCAAAGAAAATGATGTACTCTTTACTCCACACATTTTCTCTGACACACAAAAGTGCTTGTTACATTTTGAATGCTTAGCAGGACAGGAAAATGGTCAAATTCACACACTTATCAAGAGAACATCCCTGGTCATCCCTACTGCCTCTGATCTGGCAAATTCACTAAGCACATACTTCATTTTTAAATTATGTCTGAGAGTTGTAGCGTGCCCCTGGCTATCCGTAAATAAATAAAATCTGGTAAATTTGGCTGTCTGCTTTGTTTAATATAATGAATACTAAATTATTTATACTTGTACTTTTACTTTTGATACTTAAGTACATTTTAGCAATTACATGTACTTTTTGATACTTAAGTATATTTAAAACCAAATAGTTTAAAACTTTTACTCAAGCAGTATTTTACTGTATGACAATTGGGTACTTTTTCACCACTGCACAGTTGAGTGTGCATGTCAAAGGAAAAAACAAGCCATTAGGTCGAAGGAATTGTCCGTAGAGGTCCGAGACAGGATTTTGTCGAGGCACAGATCTGGGGAAGGGTACCAAAACATTTCTGCAGCATTGAAGGTCCCCAAGAACACAGTGGCCTACAACATTCTTAAATGGAGGAAGTTTCGAACCACCAAGACTTTTCCTAGGGCTGGCCACCCGGCCAAACTGAGCAATCGGGTAGGAAGGCCTTGGCCATGGAGGTGACCAAAAACCCAATGGTCACTCTGACAGAGCTCTGGAGTTCCTCTGTGGAGATTGAAGAACGTTCCAGAAGGACAACAATCTCTGCAGCACTCCACCAATCAGGCGTTTATTCTAAAGTAACCAGATGGAAGCCACTCCTCAGTAGAAGGCATATGACAGCCCACTTAGAGTTTGCCAAAAGGCACCTAAAGACTCTCAGACTATGACAAAACAAGATTCTCTGGTCAGATTAAATTATCATTGAACTCTTTGGCCTGAATGCCAAGCGTCACGTGGCACCTGCCACCATCCCTACAGTGAAGCATGGTGGTGGCAGCATCATGCTGTGGGGATGTTTTTCAGTGGCAGGGACTGGGAGACTAGTCCGGATCGAGGCAAAGATGAATGGAGCAAAGTATAGAGAGATCCTTGATGAAAACCTGCTCCAGAGCTCTCAGGACCTCAGACTGGGTCAAAGGTTCCCCTTCCAACAGGACAACGACCTTAAGCACACAGCCAAGACAACGCAGGAGTGGCTTCGGGATGAATCAAAAACAAAAAACAAATTCAAGGTTTATTTGTCACGTGCGCCAAATACAACAGGTAAAGATACCTTAATAGAACATTTATTTTTTGCTCTAACCAATAGTGCAAAAAAAGTATTAGGTGAACAATAGGTAAGTAAAGAAATAAAAACAACAGTAAAAAGACAGTGAAAAACAGTAATGAGGCTATATACAGTAGCAAGGCTATAAAAGTAGTGAGGCTACATACAGACACCGGTTAGTCAGGCTGATTGAGGTAATATGTACATGTAGATATGGTTAAAGTGACTATGCATATATGATGAAGTCTCTGAATGTCTCTGAATAAGTCTCTGAATGTCATTGAGTGGCCCAGCCAGAGCCCGTACTTGAACACGATCGATCGAACATCTCTAGAGACCTGAAAATAGCTGTGCAGCAATGCTCCCCATCCAACCTGACCGAGCATGAGAGGATCTGCAGAGAAGAATGGGAGAAACTCCCCAAATACAGGTGTGCCAAGCTTGTAGCATCATACCCAAGATCGCTACCAACTTCAACAAAGTACTGAGTAAAGTGTCTGAATACTTATGTAAATGTAATATTTTAGTTCTATTAGGTTTTAAAAATGAGCAAAAATGTCTAAAAACCTGTTTTTGCTTTGTCATTATGGAGTATTTTGTGTAGATTTATATAAAATAAAATACAATTTAATCAATTTTATAATAAAGCTGTAACATAACAAAATGTGGGAAAAAAGTCAAGGGGACTGAATACTTTCCGAAGGGACTGTATATTTTACAGTAAGAATGTGATGGAATATAACAGAATTAAATAGAAATTATTTTTCCCCCGAATGGGTATTTGCTGATTGTTATCAGTAGGCATGGAGCTGCGGTTATTATAGGAAAATTACATTTTTTTGTAACATATACCATCTGCGCAATTTTTTGTTTTGTTTAGCAAAACTAGGATAAAACTATTTTGGGATATGGGGCAGCATTTTCACTTATGGATGAATAGCGTGCCCAGAGTGAACTGCCTCCTACTCTGTCCCAGATGCTAATATATGCATATTATTATTAGTATTGGATAGAAAACACTCTGAAGTTTCTAAAACTGTTTGAATAATGTCTGTGAGTGTAACAGAACTCATATGGCAGCTGAGAAAACCTGAGAAAAATCCAACCAGGAAGTGGGACATCTGAGGTTTGCACCGGGGAGTGCCTTCTGATGAAGATCATCAAAGGTAAGTGAATATTTATGATGTTATTTCTAACTTCTGTTGACTCCAAAATGGCGGATATTTCTCTGGCTGTTTTGGGCTCTGAGCGCCATCCTCAGATTATGCTTTTTCTGTCAAGTTTTTTTGAAATCTGACACAGCGGTTGCATTAAGGAGAAGTCTATCTTTAATTCTGTGAATAACACTTGTATCTTTTATCAATGTTTGTTATGAGTATTTCTGCAAAATCACCGGATATTTTGGAATCGAAACATTACTGCACGTAACGCGCCAATGTAAACTGAGATTTTTTTATATAAATATGCACATGCAAATATCGAACAAAACATACATGTATTGTGTAACATGATGTCCTATGAGTGTCATCTGATGACTATCATCAAAGGTTAGTGATTAATTGTATCTATATTTCTGCTTTTTGTGACTCTTTGGCTGGAAAAATGGCTGTGTGTTTTTTTGACTTGGCTATGACCTAACATAATCATATGTTGTACTTTCGCTGTAAAGCATTTTTGAAATCGGACAAAATTAGCAAGATGTTTATTTTTCATTTGCTGCATTGGACTTATATATATTATATATTTTTGAATTTCGCACGCTGCCTCTTCAGCGGAAAGTTGTCGAGGGGTTCTGTAAGCAGGACGCCTGCCTTAGAAAGGTTAATTAAAAACCATCAAACTGGCAAAGCGTCAATTTAAAAAAAGATAGGGGGGGGGATCTTTAAGAGGTTTAAATGATGTCACTGCGAAAACTGTTGATAGATGTAGCTAGCTATCTACTCTGATTTCAGAGCACTCTCGCCTTGAGTGTGCCAGAGTGAAGAATAACTGACGAATTTATGGCCTGATCCACCTCTACGCAGACGACACCATTCTATATACTTTCGGCCCGTCTTTGGACACTGTGCTATCTAACCTCCAAACAAGCTTCAATGCCATACAACACTCCTTCCGTGGCCTCCAACTGCTCTTAAACGCTAGTAAAACCAAATGCATGCTTTTCAACCGGTCGCTGCCTGCACCCGCATGCCCGACTAGCATCACCACCCTGGATGGTTCCGACCTAGAATATGTGGACGTCTATAAGTACCTAGGTGTCTGGCTAGACTGCAAACTCTCCTTCCAGACTCATATCAAACATCTCCAATCGAAAATCAAATCAAGAGTCGGCTTTCTATTCCGCAACAAAGCCTCCTTCACTCACGCCGCCAAGCTTACCCTAGTAAAACTGACTATCCTACCGATCCTCGACTTCGGCGATGTCATCTACAAAAAGATCTTCCAACACTCTACTCAGCAAACTGGATGCAGTTTATCACAGTGCCATCCGTTTTGTCACTAAAGCACCTTATACCACCCACCACTGCTAGTCGGCTGGCCCTCGCTACATATTCGTCGCCAGACCCACTGGCTCCAGGTCATCTACAAGTCCATGCTAGGTAAAGCTCCGCCTTATCTCAGTTCACTGGTCACGATGGCAACACCCATCCGTAGCACGCGCTCCAGCAGGTGTATCTCACTGATCATCCCTAAAGCCAACACCTCATTCGGCCGCCTTTCGTTCCAGTACTCTGCTGCCTGTGACTGGAACGAATTGCAAAAATCGCTGAAGTTGGAGACTTTTATCTCCCTCACCAACTTCAAACATCAGCTATCTGAGCAGCTAACCGATCGCTGCAGCTGTACATAGTCTATTGGTAAATAGCCCACCCTTCTTCACCTACCTCATCCCCATACTGTTTTTATTTATTTACTTTTCTGCTCTTTTGCACACCAATATCTCTACCTGTACATGACCATCTGATCATTCGTCACTCCAGTGTTAATCTGCAAAATTGTAATTATTTGCCTACCTCCTCATGCCTTTTGCACACATTGTATATAGACTCCCCCTTTGTTTTCTACTGTGTTATTGACTTGTTAATTGTTTACTCCATGTGTAACTCTTTGTTGTCTGCTCATACTGCTATGCTTTATCTTGGCCAGGTCGCAGTTGCAAATGAGAACTTGTTCTCAACTAGCCTACCTGGTTAAATAAAGGTTAAATAAAAAATAAAAAAAATAAAAATGGCCTGTGTCAGCAAATGTGTATTTATTTATTGTTGCCGGTAGCACAGTTGCCGTTACCAACGCTCTGGATAACATAAAAACAGTCTAACCAGCTCTGCTAGAGCGAGTAAAATGGTCAGTGAGCTGTTCTCTCACGTGTCTAGAAGTAGCTAGCAAGCTATCCAACATTAGCCAGTTAGCTTCAGTGCTTGACTGCTGTTAGGACAGAACACTCAGATCCACCTAAAGAGATGGGTTGATGGTGAATGGGTGTAGACAAAGAAGGGCTCTCTAGTAGTAGTACCAAAACATTCCCAAGACCATTTTTTCAAAAGTGAGGTTACAAGTTTATCAACTTTCAAAGTAGAATTACTTTACCATTGTTCCTCAACTGTAGTGTATGATATACAATTTTCTAGCTAGGAGTCTCTACTTTTATCCAATGTAAAAAACACAATTTCAAATGGTGATTTGAGCCGGGCGGTCATATTTTTTATACTATACTCATTGATTCTTGAAAAATATCACTTATAAATGCCTCATGAGCTTAGTTCAACTGTCTAACCCCATCATAACCCCAAATCTAAGGTTGTTTTCATGCTATTGGTCATGTTCCCCCTGCCTAGTACACAGCAAAACCCAATTTCCTGCGAGCTGCTGGCGTTGCCGCGGCCTACATGTGCATCTCGCACCCTTCGGAGAAGCCAGCTCTGCTAGACTTGCTTCTCCTCTCCTCCTCTCTCCCTTCACACTCTGGCCACTTAATAGGTCTGCGGAAGCACATCAAAGCCTCCATCTCTCTCCACCCCCCACAGGTTAATTAAGAATACAATTATTTGACTACAATCAAGCTGCCTCGCCTTGCCACCGAGCAATTTGATAAATCAGATTAATTAGTCATAAAACAGCAGGAGCCGCTGGCCAGGGGATGCCTGTAAATAGCACATTTAACACATCACCATCTCCGCCACCCACCACCAGTCACAAATGTACACCGCATTCTATCTCCCTCCCCATCTTGCTCATCCTTTATACCACCCCTCTCTCTACTACCCCCTCTTTCCATGCATCCCTCTCTCACTATCACTCTCTCTCCCTTTGCATCCCTACTCCTCTCTCCCCCTCTCTTTCACTATATATCGCCCTCTAATCCCCTCACTCTCTATCCCTTTTGATCACTATCTCTCTCTCCCTCTTTCTCTCCCTCCCTCTCTTTCCTCAAGATCACAGTCTGACCTTGCTAGCCTTAGTGATGTGCACCAGCAGCAGCACAACTGCCACTAAAAAACTCCCATATCATTGTCTTACGACAAATGGTAAAGAATTATGGGAACAGAGCTTGCCAGTGGCTAGGGGTTCATTATAGGTTTTATGCTGTACAGTATATGAAAGCTGAGCAACAGTGTGTGTTTAGAAGTGTGTGTTTAGCCTCCCATTGTAGAATCTATTAATGCATCCCAAATGGCACCCTATTCCCTACGTAGTGCAAAATTGGTAACAATTAGTGCACTATAATAGCACGCGCTCCAGCAGGTATATTTCACTGGTCACCCCCAAAGCCAATTCTTCCTTTGGCTGAGTTTCCTTCCAGTTTTCTGCTGCCAATGACTGGAACGAACTGCAAAAATCACTGAAGCTGGAGACACATCTCCATCACTAACTTTAAGCACCAGCTGTCAGAGTAGCTCACAGATCACTGCACACTGCACATAGCCCATTTGTATATAGCCCATCCAACTATCTCATCCCCATACTATTACTTATTTTATTTATTTTGCTCCTTTGCACCCCAGTATCTCTACTTGCACATCTATAACTCCAGTGTTTAAATGCTATATTGTAATTATTTTGGCACTATGTAATATTTATTGCCATAACTCCCTTATCCTACCTCATTTGCACACACTGTCTATAGACTTTTCTATTGTATTATTGACTGTATGTTGGTTTATTCCATGTGTAACGGTGTTGTTGTTTGTGTCGCACTGCTTTGCTTTATCTTGGCCAGGTCGCAGTTGTAAATGAGAACTTGTTCTCAACTAGCCTACCTGGTTAGATAAAGATGAATAAATAAATAAATAAATAATGGGAAATGGGTGACATTTGGAATGCATACTTTTTGTCTACTAGGTAGGTTAACCAACAGATAGAGGTTTCTCTATTCCTGCTACTGCCTGTTTGTCTGAAAAAGCTGCCCTCAGAAATTGGCCAACTGCTCTGCCTCAGAGGAGTGTGTGTGCGTGTGTGTGCGCGCACACAAGTGGTCGTCTGTGCCGTTTAAGATGAGGGTGAACGCAATTTTTTTTAATGAGCATGGCCTTATTTCTATTACCGCATATTGGATGACTGTCATTCCTATTCCATTCACCCAGCACAATGTTAGATATAAGCGTTAGGTTACTACATGATACTCAAATTTCCCTATACCCATCATGAGGTTGCTACAACCTAGCCTATGAATGAAAGAATACAACGTACACTCGGTGCACAGATTGAGAGAAAAATTTGAGTAATCAAGGTGACACATTAAATACAGCTGTAACGGATGTAGTCGGGAGAAAGAGAGGAGGACCAAAGCACAGCATGGTAAGTGTCCATAATTTAATGAGGCAAAATGAACACTGAACAAAAACAATAAACAACAAACGAACGAACAGTCCCAAATGACAAAACACCAAACAGGAAATAAACACCCACGAAACCCAGGTGGAAAAAGGCTACCTAAGTATGATTCTCAATCAGAGACAACTAGCGACACCTGCCTCTGATTGAGAACCATACTAGGCCGAACACAAAAACCAACATAGAAAAACAAACATAGACTGCCCACGCAACTCACGTCCTGACCATACTAAAACAAAGACAAAATAAAGGAACTAAGGTCAGAACATGACAACAGCCTTGAACACTATTGCCTGCATCTAGCTGATCTAGGCTGTAATCATTAGTCCAACAGTTGCAAATAGGAGATTCTGTTGGACAAATTCAGGTATGTTTATCCTGGTTTTGTTTTATTTGCTTCCATTTAAGATTTTGTTTTCAACAGAATTGGCAGAATGAATACACCCCTGAAACACAGTTCACATTCATAGCAGCCACACACAAACAGCATCATCATCTTGCATCATCTTGCATTTATGTGCTCTCCTCTCACCTTTTTCATTTCCTTGTGGACTTCAGTACAAATCAGCTGTCTGTGACCAGGCAAAAAAACTTTCCAAGCCACAGAATCAATTGAAAACCGCTATACACAGCCTACATCATTGTCACCATATTAGCTGATGTCAAAGTCAACATTTCTAAAATAACTAAAGCATTAGTAAACCCACTACAATCTTGCAGTACAGTGTAAGCAAGCAGTTTAGCAGTTACACCGGTGGCAATAAATTACGAAAGCTTACCTTGACTTGGAAAAGTTTCAGTGTTGGATAGCCATAGCCAGCTAGCTAACATAGTATCCCTCTCTGTTTGAGCCAGGTGTTTGGCTAAACTAGCTATCTGCATTTGCTAGCTAAGTGAAAGTGAAAAATAAAACAACAAAATATAGTTAGCTCTCTCGTTTTACTCTCGCACTCTAGCTTCTACATTGTTAAAGAAATGAATTGGTTAAAACTGTTCAACTATTGTCTTTCTCTCTCTTTGAGTCAAATATTCACCACATGTTATACACTGCGGCTCTAGCTAGCTGTAGCTTATGCTTTCAGTACTAGATTAATTCTCTGATCCTTTGATTGGGTGGACAATATGTCAGTTCATGCTTCAAGATCTCTCAAAAGGTTGGAGGACATCCTCTGGAAGTTGTCATAATAACTTTCTCAGTCTATGGAAGGGAGTGAGAACCATGAGCCTCCTAGGTTTTGTATTGAAGTCAATGTACCAAGAGTTTGATGGAAGCAAATCAAAATCAAATCAAATTTTATTTGTCACATACACATGGTTGTGCGAAATGCTTGTGCTTCTAGTTCCGACAATGCAGTAATAACCAACAAGTAATCTAGCTAACAATTCCAAAACTACTACCTTATAGACACAAGTGTAAGGGGATAAAGAATATGTACATAAAGATATATGAATGAGTGATGGTACAGAGCGGCATAGGCAAGATACAGTCGTATATTGCACAAATCTGGCCTTTATGGAATAGTGGCAAGAAGAAAGACATTTCTTAAGAATCTCCATAAAAAGTGTTGTTTAAAGTTTGCCACAAGCCACCTGGGAGACACACCTGCTCAGCTCATCACCCTGAACACACCATCCCCACTGTCAAACATGGTGGTGGCAGCATCATGGTTTGGGCCTGCTTTTCTTCAGCAGGGACAGGGAAGATGGTTAAAATTGATGGGAAGATGGATGGAGCCAAATACAGGACCATTCTGGAAGAAAACCTGATGGAGTCTGCAAAAGACCTGAGACTGGGACGGAGATTTGTCTTCCAACAAGACAATGATCCAAAACATAAAGCAAAATCTACAATGGAATGGTTAAAAAATAAACATATTCAGGTGTTAGAATGGCCAAGTCAAAGTCCAGACCTGAATCCAATCGAGAATCTGTGGAAAGAACTGAAAACTGCTGTTCACAAATGCTCTCCATCCAACCTCACTGAGCTCGAGCTGTTTTGCAAGGAGGAATGGGAAAAAATGTCAGTCTCTCGATGTGCAAAACTGATAGAGACATACCCCAAGCGACTTACAGCTGTAATCACAGCAAAAGGTGGCGCTACAAAGTATTAACTTAAGGGGGCTGAATAATTTTGCACGCCCAATTTTTCAGTTTTTGATTTGTTAAAAAATATCCAATAAATGTCGTTCCACTTCATGATTGTGTCCCACTTGTTGTTGATTTTTCACAAAAAAATACAGTTTTATATCTTTATGTTTGAAGCCTGAAATGTGGCAAAAGGTCGAATACTTTCGCAAGGCACTGTATTACATAAAGATGCAGTAGATGATATAGAGTACAGTATATCCTCTGGCTACACCATGATGCTACACTACAGAGGGCTGTTGAGGCTACTGTAATGTTCACTGTGAAACAGTGTGTTTAAATGAGTTATTTGACAGGAGAATATATTGAGTATAGTCCTTTCTTAAAAGGATAACTTTAAATGTTTCACTATTTTTTATTTATGAAATTGACTGAGTAGGATGGTCCTCCCCTTCCTCCACTGAGGAGCCTCCACTGTTGTGCACGTGTGTGAGTTGAGTTATATTTTATTTTTAGTTAATCAACATTTCAGTAAAAGTGCCGGTATTACCCAGCAGGCTAATTTCAACCTCAGTCCCTGGGCAGTAACAGTACATACAAACAATGAACAGTAAGCACATTCAGACAAACATATGACAAGCAACGTATGTCACGCAGACAGAGCAATTGCACAAAAAGCAACAAAACAAAATCCATAAAAGCAACAAAGTGTTCACACACACCTCACAAGCAACAGACAACAGATACCATGGAAAGTGGCAATACACAGCTAGAGATTAAGTTCACAAGTCTGATTTAGCCATGTCTTTACATTTTTTTGTGAAGGTGTGATAGGTGGTGCAGTTGTATGTGTCTGATGGCAGTGTGTTACAGATATGGGGAGTTTTCACAAAGAAAGCAGAGAAAGCAGATTGGCTAAAGGTGCTTTTCCTTATAACTTCTTGGTGACCGGGGCAGTATTTTCACGTCCGGATGAAATGCATGCCCAAATGCAACTGCCTGCTAGTCATCCCAAGAAGATAAGATATGAATATTATTAGTAGATTTGGATAGAAAACACTCTGAAGTTTCTAAAACTGTGTGAATCATGTCTGTGAGTATAACAGAACCTATATAGCAGGCGAAACCCCGAGGACAAACCATTCAGATTTTGTTTTTGAGGTCACTGTTTCAATAGGGTTTCATTGGGAATCCAAATTTCTAAGGGACCTTCTTGCAGTTCCTATCGCTTTCACTGGATGTCAACAGTCTTTATAAATTGGTTGAGGTTATTCCTTTGTGTAATAAAGAAGTACGGCCATCTTGAACGAGGGTTACTTGAAGTGTACTGTTAGATAGAGGCGCGTGACCAGAAAGATAGCTACAGTTTGTTTCCTCCTGTATTAAACACAGATCATCCCGTCTTCAATTTTATCGATTATTTACGTTAAATAATAGCTAAAGTTGTATTACAAAAGTAGTTTGAAATGTTTTGGCAAAGTTTACAGGTAACTTTTGAGATATTTTGCAGTCACGTTGGAACCTGTGTTTTTCTGGATCAAACGCGCCAAATAAATGGACATTTTGGGATATATATCGACGGAATTAATCGGAATTAACAAAAGGACCACTTGTGATGTTTATGGGACATATTGGAGTGCCAACAAAAGAAGCTCGTCAAAGGTAAGGCATGAATTATATTTTTATCTCCGTTTTGTGTCGCACTTGCAGGGTTGAAATATGGTTTCTCTCTTTGTTTACGGAGGTGCTATCCTCAGATAATAGCATCATTTTCTTTCGCCGAAAAGCCTTTTTGAAATCTGACATGTTGGCTGGATTCACAATAAGTGTAGCTTTAATTTACTATCTTGCATGTGTGATTTAAGGAAAGTTAGATTTTTATAGTAATTTATTTGAATTTGGCACTCTGCATTTTCCCTGGCTTTTGGCTTTTGTCAAACAGAATGTCCAAACTCATGGCAGCAGATCCACAAAGTCTGCGTCCCACATATCCCAGAGAGGTTTTAACTATACAGTCACCTCGCATGGCAGACTGTGTGGATCTGCTGCCATGAGTTTGGATTTTCTGTTTGACAAAAGTACTAAGTTGAGGGGGAGGGCTAGGCCATTTAGGATCTTGAATACAAGACATGCGTCGGTGTATGTATTGCACAATATTTTTTCAACTCAGGAGCTTGTGCTTTCTGACGATGTAACAGTGATGATGGCCATTGGGCTTCCTATCAAGCACATTGAGAACCTGTTTGTAGATAGACTGAATTTTGGACCTCCCGAGTGGCACAGCGGTCTAAGGCACTGCATCGCTAGTGCTGGAGGGGTGGGTTCGATCTGGGCTGTATCACAACCAGCCGTGATCGGGAGTCCCATAGGGTGGTGCACAATTGGCCAAGTGTCGTCCGGGTTAGGGGAGGTTTTGGCCGGGGTAGGCCGTCATTGTGAATAAGAATTTGTTCTTATTAACTGACTTGGCTAGTTCAATAAAAACATGTAAAAAAGGGTTTTAATGTTGTACAGCAAGCTTGGCCCAACTAGTCAAGCGGTATGTTAAGTTGTGAAGTATCAGAGCATTAAAGAACAGTTTGTAGTCAAATTGGAAATTAGCTAGGTTGAAATTGGTTATTTGAGTTACCTTTTTCACCTGCCTTTTAAAAGAGAGGTTGGAATTAATTATGATGCCTAAGTACTTAAAATCGGACACCACCTGGAGCTTCTCCCCTCACACATTGACATCTGGCTCAGTAGCATCAGTTGCCCTCATTTTGAAAAACATGTAGACTGTGTATTAGTGTGTGTGTGTGTGTGTGTGTGTGTGTGTGTGTGTGTGTGTGTGTGTGTGCACGTGTGAGGGTGTGAATGCCTTTTTCTCCTTGGTTCTTATTTCTGTAGAGAATTTACCAGAGCATTGCCTGGCATAATGTTACCCGCAATTGACAACCACTGAAAGACAACCAGAAGGTGGGCAGTCACCAGAATGCCAGGGTCCTGCATGGCATGCGTGACTAACCTCTATCTGGTGGCATCGCTAGGTCTTTGTGCCATGCATAGTAACAGACCTCAATGAGGCCAATTGGGCTATTTTGGGCACCGGCGGTTGGATGATATACAGTTGATGCATGTGTCATCTCCCTCTAAATGTTTGCACTGGCCTGCTTACCAGCGAGGCTCTACAGCACACCGAACCATGGACTGACTGAATCACAGACTTAAATATCTAACACCTGAAAATGACATATGTCACACCTATCCTCTAAAGCTTTGTCTCTTGAAAAGCACTATGCAACTTAAATGCGTCATTATCATTGAACTGTGGTCTCTTGCTTTTTTGTGAAAAATGACTTACCCCACAAATACTTCACTCTTGCCAGGTGCATATTCTCTCATATTCTTAACATTTGTATGGGATCACATTCATGCTGAAGATGGAATTAGGAATTTTACCCACTTTCTCATGTCCTCAATATCCTCAAATAAACCATTTATAAAGCTCAGAGGATTCTAGGAATCGTGCCCTTGACTCATTGGCAAGATGGATAATGTGACGAAATGTAGTTGTCTCTGCTTCCATCTAGTTGAAAATACTGACTTTTCCCCACTCTTGAAATAGCAAAAGTCAATATTCTTTGAGGAGGTGGACTCATTTCAAGTTTGTCATCTAATATTTCCCTTGCAAAGGTCGAAGCGCTGTTTGGAAGAGTATTTTTAAACATCCCAGCGTGAATCGAAGAGACACTCTGCACTGAGGTTTTAAAATGTGCAGAGAGAGGGGGGAGAGAGAGAGGGGAGCATCTCTCTCTACCTCCTTCTTTCCACCCCTCCTCTCTCCCTTTCCTCCTCTCTAAGTCACACACACACACACACACACACACACAGTTAAGAAAGCGTAGGCCTACCCCCTCCACCTCCTAGCGTGCAGCTTTCGGAGTACACTGAGGTTCTGTACCAGGTCAAAGTGTACCCGATATTATCATCTGATATACAGTTTGTTCCATGGTGTTAACAATATGTAGCTACAGTTCTCTGCACTTGTGGTCTCTACACGTAGAGACACACTCAGACCTTTTTTGGTATGTTACTCTGACCAAATAACATTCTTGTTGTATACCCAGTTCTATAATCTACCACATCTGATTCTAATTAGCAGGTTGGTAAGTTGAATCAGGTTAGTTACAACTGGGGTTGGAGTATTTATTCTTTATTAACGTTTGTGGGCATGCCCCCTCTATCTAGCGGGCGGTATCAGTTTTTGCTATGAATGCCAGACTTTGTGGTTCACTATGAGCAGACAAATACACAGGGAGTCGAAACTTCCCTATTCACCCAATAAAATGAAAATGTGAGAGTTCTAGCTTGTGATTTGGATAATTGTGATGTTTATGATAAAAACGTAATGTTAATATAGTAATGACTATATGCTGTGACAGAGCCAGGGTGAAATTCCCCTTATTAGAACTACCTCTTGCTGGGAAAGTGTTAACCTCTCTAGGAGGTGTGGGACGGTAGCGTCCCACCTGGCCAACATCCAGTGAAATTGCAGAGCACCAAATTCAAAAACAGAAATACACATTGTAAAAATTCATAAAACATCATCTTTAAACTGATGTATAACACTTAACTTCTTGTTAATCCAACCATGGTGTCAGATGTCAAAAAAGGCTTTACGGCGAAAGCATACCATGCGAATATCTGAGAACAGTGCCCAGCAGACAAATCTTTACAAACAGTTAACAGCCAAGTAGAGAACTCAGAAATAGCAATAAAATTGACTTGTTTGGGATAGGGGGTAGCATTTTCACTTTTGGATGAATAGCGTGCCCAGATGCTAATATATGCATATTAGTATTGGATAGAAAACACTCTGAAGTTTCTAAAACTGTCTGAATGATGCCAATTTTATTGGCTGTTGGCGAGGGGTTCCGCTAGCAGAATGGGGTTCCAGTCCTAGACAGGTTAACCATTTGTGACTAGGGGGCAGTATTTAAATTTTTGGGAAAAAAACGTTCCCGTAGTAAACGGGATATTTTGTCAGGACAAGATGCTAGAATATGCATATAATTGACAGCTTAGGATAGAAAACACTCTAACGTTTCCAAAACTGTAAAAATATTGTCTGTGAGTATAACAGAACTGATGTTGCAGGCGAAAGCCTGAGAAAAATCCAATACGGAAGTGTTTTGCAAGCGCTGCGTTCCAATGTGTCCCTATTGAGCAGTGAATGGGCTATCAACCAGATTACTCTTTCTCCGTATTCCCGAAGGTGTCTACACCGTAGTTTTACGCATTTCTGTTGAAGAATACCCGTAGGCGGCTACATTGCGCAAGTGGTCACCTGATGCTCCCAGAGAGATTCTCGCGTAAAATAGAGGTAGCCATTACTCCAATCGGTCCTACTGAAAAACAAATTGTCCCGATGGATATATTATCAAATAGATATTTGAAAAACACATTGAGGGTTGATTATAAACAACGTTTGCCATGTTTCTGTCAATATTATGAAGCTAATTTGGAATATTTTTTGCCGTTTTCATGACTGCTATTTCAGGGCGATTTTTCAGCCAAATGTGAAGAACAAACAGAGCTATTTCTCCTACAAAAATAATATTTTTGGAAAAAAGGAACATTTGCTATCTAACTGGGAGTCTCGTGAGTGAAAACATCCGAAGCTCATCAAAGGTAAACTATTTAATTTGATTGCTTTTCTGATTTCCATGACCAAGTTACCTGTTGCTAGCTGGACAAAATTATATGCTAGGCTATCGATAAACTTACACAAATGCTTGTCTAGCTTTGTCTGTAAAGCATATTTTGAAAATCTGAGATAACAGGGTGATTAACAAAAAGCTAAGCTGTGTCTCAATATATTTCACTTGTGATTTTCATGAATAGGAATATTTTCTAGTAATATTTATGTCTGTCGCGTTATGCTAATTGTGTCAGATGATGACAACGGTCCCGTTCACAGGATAGGGTGTCACTAGAGGTTAATCACTTACCTTTGATCTTCATATGGTTGCACTCACAGACTCCCATTTAGTCAATAAATGTTTGTTTTGTTCGATAAAGTACCTCTTTTTATCCAAAAACCTCTGTTCAGTAATCAACAGGCTCAAAGGCAGTCACAACAGGCAGATGAAAAATCCAAAAAGTACCAGTAAAGTTCGTAGAAACACGTCAAACGATGTTTATAATTAATCCTAAGGTTGTTTTTAGTCATAATCAATATTTCAACAGGACAAAAGTTTCATCAATATAAAAGTAAAAAAGAATGGTGGGCTCTCGGTCACGTGCATGAAAAACTTCTGGGACACTGCATTGTCCACTCATTCAGAGTGGTCTTACTCCCTCATTATTCAGAATACAAGCCTGAAACAATTTCTAAAGACTGACATCTAGTGGAAGCCATAGGAAGTGCTATTTGAGTCCTAAGTCAATGGAACCTGTATAACAAACATTAAAAAATCCCACTTCCTGGATGGATTTTGCTCAGGTTTTCGCCTGGCATTTCAGTTCTGTTATACTCAGACATTATTTGATCAGTTTTAGAAACTGGAGTGTTCTATCCAAATCTACTAATTATATGCATACTCTAGCTTCTGGGCCTGAGTAGCAGGCAGTTTGCTTTCGGCATGCTTTTCATCAAATCAAATCAAAATTTATTTATATAGCCCTTCGTACATCAGCTGATATCTCAAAGTGCTGTACAGAAACCCAGCCTAAAACCCCAAACAGCAAGCAATGCAGGTGGAGAAGCACGGTGGCTAGGAAAAACTCCCTAGAAAGGCCAATACCTAGGAAGAAACCTAGAGAGGAACCAGGCTATGTGGGGTGGCCAGTCCTCTTCTGGCTGTGCCGGGTGGAGATTATAACAGAACATGGTCAAGATGTTCAATGTTCATAAATGACCAGCATGGTCGAATAATAATAAGGCAGAACAGTTGAAACTAGAGCAGCAGCACAGTCAGGTGGAAGTTGAAACTGGAGCAGCAGCATGGCCAGGTAGACTGGGGACAGCAAGGAGTCATCATTTCAGGTAGTCCTGGGGCATGGTCCTAGGGCTCAGGTCAGTTGAAACTGGAACAGCAGCATGGCCAGGTGGACTGGGGACAGCAAGGAGTCATCATGTCAGGTAGTCCTGGGGCATGGTCCTAGGGCTCAGGTCCTCCGAGAGAGAGAAAGAAAGAGAGAAGGAGAGAATTAGAGAACGCACACTTAGATTCACACAGGACACCGAATAGGACAGGAGAAGTACTCCAGATATAACAAACTGACCCCAGCCCCCCGACACATAAACTACTGCAGCATAAATACTAAATAAAGTAGTTGAACAGTTTTGAACAAATGCATTTATTGAAAAATGAAGGAGAAGCATGAGAGTGAGAGAGCCAACTATATTTTCATCCGGAAGTGAAAATAGTGCCCCCTACCCTACTGAGGTTAATTTGAAATATAGTTGGCTCTCTCACTCTCATGCTTCTCCTTCATTTTTCAATAAATGCATTTGTTCAAAACTGTTCAACTACTTTCTTTCTATTCTAATATGAGTCAACTACTCATATTCTATGAACTGCAGTGCTAGGTAGCTTATGCTTTCAGTGCTAGATCCATTCTCTGATATTTTATTGGGTGGACAACATGTCAGTTCATGCTACAAGAGCTCTGATAGTTGGAGGACATCCTCCAGAAGTTGTCATAATTACTGTGCAAGTCTATGGAAGGGGGTGAAAACATTGAGTCTCCAAAATGTTGTATTGAAGTCAATGTACACAGAGTGGGACGACAACTTGCTGTCTTCTGGCTACACCATGGTGCCACGATACAGAGTGCTGTTGAGGCTAGTGTAGACCTTCATTGCAAAACAGTGTTTTAATCAATTATTTGGTGACATGTAAATATATTTAGTATCAAGGCTCAGGAGAAGACCCAGATGCAGACTGTTTCAATGTAACTAACATTTATTGCAGGAACAGGGGTGCAGGCAAACGACAGGTCAAGAGCAGATTCGGAAAGGTACAGAACGGCAGGCAGGCAGAAAGGCCAAAACTGGGAAAGCTAGAAAACAGGAACTATAGAAAGACAGGAGCATGGGAAAAACGCTGTTAGGCTTGACGAAACAAAAAAAACAGAACACATAAGTACACTGGGGAATATGGGTGACACCTGGAGGGGAGTGGAGACAAGCACAAAGACAGGTGAAACCGATCAGGGTGTGACAGTACCCACCCCTCCAGGGGCGTCACCTGGCGTCCTACCTGGGCACATACCTGGTTGACCGGGTCGCCGGCTTTGGAACTGAGTGATGAGGCCTGTGTCCAGGATGTCCCTAGCAGGGACCCAGTCAACCAGGTACTGGAATCCCCTGTCCCTGGGTCGAGCCTTCGGGAGGTGCCGGTTGGCTGTCGATGAAATGGGGAAGAGAGGTGGGCCTAGAAACAGGAGACAAAGGGCTGTGATAAATGGGTTTAATCATAGACACATGAAAAGTGGGATGTAAACGGAGGGTACGGTGCAACAGAAGACAAACAGCTGAGGGGACAGTAATCTTGGAGATGGGGAGGGCCGAAATAATGGGGGGAAAGTTTGCGGAACATCTTGAGTGGACAGCCATACCCTCTGCCTGAGACGATGTCGGGGTCTGGTGGCAGTCCACTTGTCGTCAATAACTGTAGGTGGTCTTGAGAAGGGCCGACCGGGCTCTCTTCCAGATACGGCGACAGCGGCAGACAATCATCTGGACAGAGGGCATGCTGACCTCTTCCTCTTACCCCGGGAAGAGCGGGGGCTGATAACCCAGGGGACACTCAAAAGAAGAGAGCCCAGTGGCAGAGCAAGGGAGGGTGTTGCGGGAATATTCAACCCATACGAGTTGCTGGCTCCAGCTGGTGGGGCAGAGACAAGGTAGTGAAGGGTCATCTCCAGGTTGATTGGCTCGTTCTGACTGGCCGTTGGACTGAGGGTGGAACCAAGAGGACAGGCTGGCCAACGACTCAATGAGAATGCCTTCCAGGAACAGGATGAGAACTGAGGAACCCCGTTGGAGCTTCATGGATCCGGAAGACGTGCTGCACCAAGAGCTGGGCCGACACTTTGGCAGAGGGTAGCTTAAGGAGAGAAAAGAAGTGGGTAGCATCGGAAAACCGACCCACTACTGTCAGGATGGAAGTGTTGCCATTAGACGGGGGAGACCCGTGACAAAGTCCAGGGATATGTGAGACCAGGGATGGTGAAGGACAGGCAGTGGTTGAAGGAGACCAGCAGGAGCTCGCCGAGGAGTCTTGTTTTGAGCACAGATCGTGCAGGCGACGATGAACGCGGAGACGTCCGGGACCATGGTAGGCCACCAAAAGCGTTGCCGCACAAAGGCCAGGGTCCGACGGGAGCCCAGGTGGCAGGTAAGCCTGGAGGAGTGGGCCCACACCAGGACCAAGGGATGAACAATTTCAGGAACAACAATTTGGTTATCTGGGCGCCCCCCGGGATACGGCTGGGAACGCTGCCCATCACGGACCTGCTTCCCTATTCCCCATCTGACTGCCATCAGCCAGGCACGAGGTGGGAAGTTTGGTTTTGGGGTCCGAGGGTGTAGCCGCGGGGCAATAGCGGCGTGACATTGAATCTGGCTTGATATACCTGGATCCCGGTCAGTAAGAGAGGGAGAAGTTAAATTGGGTGGAAAGCAGGGCCCACATAGCTTGTCTGGAATTGAGAAGCTTGGCGGTGCAGAGATTTTCCAGGTACTTGTGATCTGTCCACTCAATGAAAGGATGTTCTTCCCCTTCCAACCAGTGTCTCCACTCCTTCAACGCCATCTTCACCATGAAAGGCTCACGATTCCCCACATCGTAATTCCTCTCCATAGCGCTGAGGTGATAGGAGAGGAAGGCGCAGGGGTGTAACTTGAGGTCCAGGGCAGAATACTGGTACAGTACAGCCCACACTCAGACATCCGAAGCAACAGCCTCCACAACAAACTGACGGAACGGGTCAGGATGAACCAATATGGGAGCTGTTGTGAAGTGGTGCTTGAGGTCCCGGAATGCCCGGTCCACAGCTTGGGACCATGTGAACGGAACCTTGGGAGAGGTGAGTGCAGACAGGGGAGAAGTCAGGGTAATGTAACCCTGGATAAATTGGCAAATCCCAGGAAATGTTGCAGTTGCATGGATGTAGGCTGGGGCCAATCCACCACCGCTCTCACCATTCTGGGATCCATCTGTACATTCCCTGCAGCGATAATGTAACCAAGGAAGGGGATGGTGGAGCGATGGAATTCACATTTCTCCGCTTTCACTAAAATCTGGTTCTCCAGGAGGCAGTGGAGGACCTGTCGGACGTGGAGCACGTGTTTTTGGGCTGAGTGGGAGAAAACGTGTATGTCGTCAAGGTAGTCGAAGATGAACCAGTTCAAAATGTTGCGGAGAATGTCATTGACCAGGACCTGGAACACAGTTGGAGCGTTGGTAAGGCCAAATGGCATGATTAAATATTCATAGTGACCGCTGGCGATGTTTGAAGGCAGTCTTACACTCGTCCCCTTCCCGTATTCGCACCACATGGTAGGCCTTCCGCAGGTCCAACGTGGAGAAAATGGTGGCCCCCTGGTATGAGTGGTAGCTGGTAGCGGTTCTCCACAGTGATGTCATTGAGGCCTCTGTCACATTTGTTTTAAGGATCGGACCAAAGCGCAGTGTGGTATGCGTACATTCTTATTTATTAAAAGAATGAACACAGAACAAACTAACAAAATAACCAACCGTGAAGGCCCTGACCTAACCAAAATATAAAGAAAACAGAAAACACTCTGTTGTTAATGCAGAACCCTGCGCCAGCGGGGGAGGCAGAAGGATGGATACACCCTGCAGCTACAGAGTCCTCGTTGTAGGTCTCCATAACCTTGGTCTCTGGACACGACAGAGAGTACAGTCATTCCCGGGGCGGTGCCTGGGAGAAGGCTCATCCCCGCAGTTATAGGGGGAAGATGGGCGACACCTGAAGTGGGGTGGAGACGAGCACAAAGACAGGTGAAACAGATCAATTTAGTATAGTTTAATCTAAAAAGGATAACTTTAATGTTTCACTATTTTTATGAAATTCACTGAGGATGGTCCTCCCCTTCCCCTGAAGAGGGTGGTCCTCCTCTTCCTCCTCTGAGGAGCCTCCACTGGTTGAATGGCGATGAACTTGGCTCCTACAGCTTGACAATGAGCTCCTCCATGTGCTCCAGTATTAAAGTTGCCCTCCAGTGGCTACCACCACTCCTTAAACCACATCAGGAACTCCAAGAAAGACAGACTAGCAGGCAGACAGATGGACAGACACACACAGTGTGAGAGCTGGGTAAAATAGATAAGATAATGCAAAACAAATATTGCTATTCAAAGTTTGCATCTCCATCACTGGGTCACGTCAAGCCATTGTCATGAACGTTCTCAAGCTGTCTTCTGCTTGCATCACTATAGTGCTGCCCAAAGGTTGTGATTGATGGAGGCTAACAACTGTTTTGTCTAAATAACACTGTAGTGGCCTGGAAATCTGATGGCATTGCTAAAGTAGGCAAATGTTTATTAGGAATAAACTTTGCCATCATTATCATCATGTCCTCAAATCGATGGCAATGTTGCCATTAGCTAGCAAAGTTAATCAAAAATCGAAAAAAATCCAGAAAATCACATTGTACGATTTTTAAGAAATGAATTAGCATTTTATTGCATGACATTGCGATAGTCCATAGTGAGAGACTATGGCTCTATTAGAAGGGTTACTCTTTCACATCTGAGAGACCAGTGATCCACAGAGGTACAGATCCATCCCCAAACTTTCACACAGGAACGAATGACCATACACATCAAAATGCGATCTGTCTTATTGCTATACAGATCCTTTTCGGTCAACTTTTATGTGCTCATGCACAGCAGCCAGTGCACCCATGAAATACAATGTTTTTCCCCACCTCATGAACAAGGGTGGGCTTCAAATGCCTGCTTGACATTCAGTGACAGAAGATTCTCTGAAGAATGCAATGATGATAGGAAATAATGATAGGATGCACTGTCCTATACTGTGAGCTCTAGTCAACCCCCTCAAGCTCTGGTCTAAAGTACTGCACTATGCAGGGGGAATAGATATTAGATATGACACGGATTTAGCTTATCTTACCAAAGAGATCAAAGCGCTCCAGTCATTCAACAGCAAAATGGGCATGTATCAAATCCAATTTTAACTCCACTCCATTGAGAGTTCAGCCTAGTCTAAAAGTAAATGTGATCTTTAATTATTTAGAGTAAGGCATTGGGGGGGGGGGGGGGTGCTAAGCTGACATAGGAATTGATTTAAGATGGTTCTATGATGGATCATTTATCTATTTTACTTTTGATTTTTAGGACCCCTTTAGGTATAGAAAATATATAATAAAAAAAATAATAAAACAACTATATAAAAAAAACATATATATATATATTGGCCTCTACTACTAAAGCCCGTAGAAACACAATGAACACATTCATGAATGGGAAAAAGGACAGTCATAAAATCAATCATAAGACACAAGGTTTGGAAGTGTCTGTCCGAAATCTAGGAAATATACAGTACCGGTCAAAAGTTTTAGAACACCTACTCTTTCAAGGGTTCTTTAGTTTTACTCTTTTCTACATTGTAGAATAATAGTGAAGACATCAAAACTATGAAATAACACATATGGAATCATGTAGTAACCAAAAAAGTGTTAAACAGAGAATTTGAGATTCTTCAAATAGCCACCCTTTACCTTGATGACAGCTTTGCACACACTCTTGGCATTCTCTCAACCAGCTTCATGAGTTAGTCACCGGTAATGCAATTTTAATGAACAGGTGTGCCCTTCTCAAAGTTAATTTGTGGAAATGATTTCCTTCTTAATAAAGCATTTGAGCCAATCAGTTGTGTTGTGCAAGGTAGGGGGTATACCGAAGATAGCCCTACTTGGTAAAAGACAAATTCCATATTATGGAAAGAACAGCTCAAATGAGCAAAGATAAATGAAAGTCCATCATTACTTTAAGACAAGGGTGTGCAACTCCAGTCCTTGAGGGCCTGATTGGTGTCACACTTTTTCTCCATCCTAGCAAATACAGCGAATGAAATCAAATTACATTCTAAACTAAAGATCATGATTTGGAGTAAGTTGTGATAGCTGGGTCTGGGGTGAAAATGTGACATCAATCAGGCCCCAAAGGACTGTAATTGCCCACCCCTGACACGAAGGTCAGTCAATACAGAAAATTTCAATAACTTTGAAAGTTTCTTCTAGTGCAGTTGCAAAAACCATCAAGTGCTATGACGAAACTGGCTCTCATGAGGACGTCCACAGGAATGGAAGACCCCGAGTTACCTGTGCTGGAGAGGATAAGTTCATTAAAAACATGTAACCTTTATTTAACTAGGCAAGTCAGTTAAGAACAAATTCTTATTTACAATGATGGCTTAGGAACAGTGGGTCAACTGCCTTGTTCAAGGGCAGAACGACATATTTTTACCTTGTCAGCTCAGAGATTTGATCTAGCAACCATTCGGTTCCTGGCCCAACGCTCTAACCACTACGCTACCAGTTACCAGCCTCAGAATTCGCAGCCCAAATAAATGCTTCACAGAGTTCAAGTAACAGACACATCTCAACATCAATTATTTAGAGGAGACTGCGTGAATCAGACCTTCATGGTCAAATTTCTGCAAAGAAATCACTACTAAAGGACAGCAGTAATAATGCTGCTTGGGCCAATTAACACTAACTGAAGTTTATTTAGTGCTTTATCCGGGTAGCCGGAAAGTAGAGCATTGCAGGAGTCTAACCTAGAAGTAACAAAAGCATGGATATCATTTTTGGACAAAGTATCTGATTTTTGCAATGTTACATAGATGGAAAAAAGCTGTCCTTGAAACAGTCTTGATATCTTCGTCAAAAGAGAGATCAGTGTCCAGAGTAACGCAGAGCTCCTTCAGTTTTATTTGAGACGACTGCACAACCATCAAGATTAATTGTCAGATTCAACAGACGATCTGTTTGTTTCTTGGGACCTAGAACAAGCATCTCTGTTTTGTCTGAGTTTAAAAGTAAAAAGTTAGCAGCCATCCACTTCCTTATGTCTGAAACACAGGCTTCTAGCGAGGGCAATTTTGTGGCTTCACCATGTTTCATTGAAATGTACAGCTGTGTGTCATACGCATAGCAGTGAAAGTTAACATTCGAATGACATCCCCAAGAGGTAAAATATATAGTGAAAACAATAGTGGTCCTAAAACGAAACCTTGAGGAACACCGAAATGTACAGTTGATTTGTCAGAGGACAAACCATTCACAGAGACAAACTGATATCTTTCCGACAGATAATATCTAAACCAGGCCAGAACTTTTCCGTGTGTACCAATTTGGGTTTCCAATCTCTCCAAAAGAATGTGGTGATCGATGGTATCAAAAGCAGCGCTAAGGTCTAGGAGCACGAGGACAGATGCAGAGCCTCGGTCTGATGCCATTTAAAGGTAATTTACCACCCTCACAAGTGCAATCTCAGTGCTATAATGGGGTCTAAAACCAGACTGAAGCATTTCGTATACATAGTTTGTCTTCAGGAAGTGAGTTGCTGCGCATCAGCTTTTTCAAAAAATTTGATAGGAATGGGAGATTTGATATAGGCCAATTCGTTTTTATATTTTCTGGGTCAATGTTTGGCTTTTTCAAGAGAGACTTTATTACTGCCACTTTTAGTGAGTTTGGTACACATCCGGTGGATAGAGAGCCATTTATTATGTTCAACATAGGAGGGCCAAGCACAGGAAGTAGCTCTTTCAGTAGTTTAGTTGGAATAGGGTCCAGTATGCAGCTTGAAGATTTAGAGGCCATGATTATTTTCATCATTGTGTCAAGAGATAAAGTACCTTTCCATCCGTTCGGATGCTACCGACGTTCACGCGAGAAGACAGATTTTCGGGATGTCTCATGGTCAGACAAACACCGCTCCAGTTGCCACCTTTCACTGTGACACTAGCAGATGTAATGGAACGAGACACTTCCAATGCAAAAAAACCCAGATATCTGTTGCTTCAACTGACAGATTCTGATAGGGATTGCTTATATAACTTAGATTGACAGAACGGCGTGTCAATCAACTCTAGGGGGTAAAAATAAATCCTCCATACTTTACCCATGCTTTTCGGTGATTTTGTCTTCGCCACTTCAGTTAAACTATGCTATTTTCATTCATGTTAGAACATGGACTATAAAACAGCTCCCTGAAGGCTAGTTTAAGGCTGCTTTCCAGCACCTATTTCCAGTAAAAAGTATCTTATGGCTGAACAAACTGAATACACACTTTTTACACTGTGCTTTTCCGGTAAACCTTTTACATGATATAGAGGTATCCTATGTTTACACCAAAGCATGCCGTTTATTGTGAAGCGTGTGGAATGGGCCTTAACCTCTTTCTGCCAGAGAACACCACCTCCATAAAAAACATCTAAAAAAGCAATGAAAACCTAGGGTTTTAAAGAACTTACAGAAGGAGGAGGTATCAGTTAAACATCCTGCCCTCAGGTACTTTTCAGATGTCCCGTAGTTGGGTGGCAGCAGCATAGCTTGGGTTTCATTCATATCGGCTTTTGCACCAGTTCAAAAAAGCTGCGATTAAAAATAATTACACTCCCAAGTAAAGGGGTTGTACTGAACATCATCAGATTAATATGTCCAGTGAACTCAATGAAAATTAGTCAAGCAGAGTCTATGATAGACACACAGAAGTTAACTGAACTAAATGACTATCACCCATAGCACTCACTTCTGTCATCATGAAGTGCTTTGAGAGGCCAGTTAAGGATCACATCAACTACACCATACCCAACACTCTAGACCCACTACAATTTGCATACCAGCCCAACAGATCCAACAATGACGCAATCACCATCTCATTCACACTGCCCTATCACATCTTGACAAGAGGAATGTCAATAAGCAATATGGAATTGCCGGCTAGTCATGCCAAGGATCATTTAGCTATTTCAATTTTAAGACCCCTTGAAGTATAATTTTTTAAATTTAAAACAGTTATGAAAAATGTAATTTGACCTTACTGTTATTAGCACGTACAAGCGCATTGAATAAGATATTCATTCACCACATGGAACAACAGTCCCCCCAAAATATCTAAAGGAATTTTTTTCTGAAGTGTCTGTCCCATATTCGAGTGGTAAGATCAGAAAACATTTGTTATTTTTTTGGACATGTATTTAACCCCTTTAACCGCCTTCTACAAGCCCAGCTTCCGACGCAATCGGTAGGCAAGGATAATTTCAGTGTAGGAAAGGATGAAACAGCGTCTGTGCCACCAGTAAGTACAGATAGTAGTATAAATCCCCTGGCACAGTCCCCGCAGCCGGACAACTTTCTCACGGTTTCTGGAAGGAAATGCTGTAGGAACGCTCAACCGGTGTCGCTCATTCAGCCGACAGAAACTTTCAACCGGTTTTCCCCATTAAGCAGCGAGTCGGAGTCAGAGGCCGAGTCTTCTCTGGTCTCTACTCCTCCCGTTACGGGGTCTGAGATGCCGAAGCTTCCCACCATTAGCTCTGACAAATTGAAAACTCTAGTCATTGGCGACTCCATTACCCGCAGTATTAGACTTAAAACGAATCATCCAGCGATCATACACTGTTTACCAGGGGGCAGGGCTACCGATGTTAAGGCTAATCTGAAGATGGTGCTGGCTAAAGCTAAAACTGGCGAGTGTAGAGAGTATAGAGAGATTGTTATCCACGTCGGCACCAACGATGTTAGGATGAAACAGTCAGACATCACCAAGCGCAACAGAGCTTCTGCGTATAAATCAGCTAGAAAGATGTGTCGGCATCGAGTAATTGTCTCTGGTCCCCTCCCAGTTAGGGGGATTGATGAGCTCTACAGCAGAGTCTCACAACTCAATCGCTGGTTGAAAACTGTTTTCTGCCCCTCCCAAAAGATAGAATTTGTAGATAATTGGCCCTCTTTCTGGGACTCACTCACAAACAGGACCAAGCCTGACCTGCTGAGGAGTGACGGACTCCATCCTAGCTGGAGGGGTGCTCGCATCTTATCTACCAACATAGACAGGGCTCTAACTCCTCTAGCTCCACAATGAAATAGGGTGCAGGTCAGGCAGCAGGCTGTTAGCCAGCCTGCCAGCATAGTGGAGTCAGCCACTAGCACAGTCAGTGTAGTCAGCTCAGCTATCACCATTGAGACCGTGTCTGTGCCTCGACCTAAACATGGCGGTGTCCGCCTTATCAATCTCACAAGGATAAAGACCACCTCCATTCCTGTCATTATTGAAAGAGATCATGACTCAAAATAGGGCTACCATGGGCTATCATGAGATCACATCTCAAAATAGGGCTACTTAATGTTAGATCCCTTACTTCAAATGCAATTATAGTCAATGAACTAATTTACTGTGTTAAATGAGGCCTCACCTCCTGGCTACACTAGTGACCATATCCCCCATGCATCCCGCAAAGGCGGAGGTGTTGCTAACATTTACGATAGCAAATTTAAATTTAAATTTTGAGCTTCTAGTCATGAAATCTATGCAGCCTACTCAATCACTTTTTATAGCTACTGTTTACAGGCCTCCTGGGCCATATACAGCGTTCCTCACTGAGTTCCCTGAATTCCTATCGGACCTTGTAGTCATAGCAGATAATATTCTAATATTTGGTGACTTTAATATTCACATGGAAAAGTCCACAGACCCACTCCAAAAGGCTTTCGGAGCCATCATCGACTCAGTGGGTTTTGTCCAACATGTCTCTGGACCCACTCACTGTCACAGTCATACGCTGGACCTAGTTTTGTCCCATGGAATAAATGTTGTGGATCTTAATGTTTTTCCTCATAATCCTGGACTATCGGACCACCATTTTATTACGTTTGCAATTGCAACAAATAATCTGCTTAGACCCTAACCAAGGAACATCAAAAGTCGTGCTATAAATTCACAGACAGCACAAAGATTCCTTGATGTCCTTCCAGATTCCCTCTGTCTACCCAAGGACGCCAGAGGACAAAAATCCGTTAACCACCTAACTGAGGAACTCAATTTAACCTTGCGCAATACCCTAGATGCAGTTGCACCCCTAAAAACTAAAAACAATTCTCATAAGAAACTAGCTCCCTGGTACACAGAAAATACCCGAGCTCTGAAGCAAGCTTCCAGAAAATTGGAACGGAAATGGTGCCACACCAAACTGGAAGTCTTCCGACTAGCTTGGAAAGACAGTACCGTGCAGTACCGAAGAGCCCTTACTGCTGCTCGATCATCCTATTTTTCTAACTTAATTGAGGAAAATAAGAACAATCCGAAATTCCTTTTTGATACTGTCGCAAAGCTAACTAAAAAGCAGCATTCCCCAAGAGAGGATGACTTTCACTTTAGCAGTGATAAATTCATGAACTTCTTTGAGGAAAAGATTATGATTATTAGAAAGCAAATTACAGACTCCTCTTTAAATCTGCGTATTCCTTCAAAGCTCAGTTGTCCTGAGTCTGCACAACTCTGCCAGGACCTAGGATCAAGAGAGACGCTCAAGTGTTTTAGTACTATATCTCTTGACACAATGATGAAAATAATCATGGCCTCTAAACCTCAAGCTGCATACTGGACCCTATTCCAACTAAACTACTGAAAGAGCTGCTTCCTGTGCTTGGCCCTCCTATGTTGAACATAATAAACGGCTCTCTATCCACCGGATGTGTACCAAACTAACTGAAAGTGGCAGTAATAAAGCCTCTCTTGAAAAAGCCAAACCTTGACCCAGAAAATATAAAAAACTATCGGCCTATATCGAATCTTCCATTCCTATCAACATTTTTAGAAAAGGCTGTTGCGCAGCAACTCACTGCCTTCCTGAAGACAAACAATGTATACGAAATGCTTCAGTCTGGTTTTAGACCCCATCATAGCACTGAGATGGCACTTGTGAAGGTGGTAAATGACCTTTTAATGGCATCGGACCGAGGCTCTGCATCTGTCCTCGTGCTCCTAGACCTTAGTGCTGCTTTTGATACCATCGATCACCACATTCTTTTGGAGAGATTGGAAACCCAAATTGGTCTACACGGACAAGTTCTGGCCTGGTTTAGATCTTATCTGTCGGAAAGATATCAGTTTGTCTCTGAATGGTTTGTCCTCTGACAAATCAACTGTAAATGTCGGTGTTCCTCAAGGTTCCGTTTTAGGACCACTATTGTTTTCACTATATATTTTACCTCTTGGGGATGTTATTCAAAAACATAATGTTAACTTTCACTGCTATGCGGATGACACACAGCTGTACATTTCAATGAAACATGGCAAAGCCCCAAAATTGCCCTTGCTAGAAGCATGTGTTTCAGACATAAGGAAGTGGATGGCTGCAAACCTTCTACTTTTAAACTCGGAGAAAACAGAGATGCTTGTTCTAGGTCCCAAGAAACAAAGAGATCTTCTGTTGAATCTGACAATTAATCTTAATGGTTGTACAGTCGTCTCAAATAAAACTGTGAATGACCTCGGCGTTACCCTGGACCCTGATCTCTCTTTTGAAGAACATATCAAGACCATTTCAAGGACAGCTTTTTTCCATCTACATAACATTGCAAAAATCAGAAACTTTCTGTCCAAAAATGATGCAGAAAAATGTATCCATGCTTTTGTCACTTCTAGGTTAGACTACTGCAATGCTCTACTTTCCGGCTACCCGGATAAAGCACTAAATAAACTTCAGTTAGTGCTAAATACGGCTGCTAGAATCCTGACTAGAACCAAAAATTTGTATCATATTACCCCAGTGCTAGCCTCTCTACCCTGGCTTCCTGTGAAAGCAAGGGCTGATTTCAAGGTTTTACTGCTAACCTACAAAGCATTACATGGGCTTGCTCCTACCTATCTCTCTGATTTGGTCCTGCCGTACATACGTACGCTAGCAAACAGCTGGAGGCAGGGCTTTCTCCTATAGAGCTCCATTTTTATGGAACGGTCTGCCTACCCATGTCAGAGACGCAAACTCGGTCTCAACCTTTAAGTCTTTACTGAAGACTCATCTCTTCAGTGGGTCATATGATTGAGTGTAGTCTGGCCCAGGAGTGGGAAGGTGAACGGAAAGGCTCTGGAGCACGAACCGCCCTTGCTGTCTCTGCCTGGCCGGTTCCCCTCTTTCCACTGGGATTCTCTGCCTCTAACCCTATTACAGGGGATGAGTCACTGGCTTACTGTTCCTCTCTCATGCCGTCCCTGGAGGGGGTGCGTCACCTGAGTGGGTTGATTCACTGATGTGGTCATCCTGTCTGGGTTGGCGCCCCCCCCCCCCCCCCCTTGGGTTGTGCTGTGGCGGAGATCTTTGTGGGCTATACTCAGCCTTGTCTCAGGATGGTAAGTTGGTGGTTGAAGATATCCCTCTAGTGGTGGGGGGGCTGTGCTTTGGCCAAGAGGGTGGGGTTATATCCTTCCTGTTTGGCCCTGTCCAGGGGTGTCCTCGGATGGGGCCACTGTGTCTCCTGACCCCTCCTGTCTCAGCCTCCAGTATTTATGCTGCAGTAGTTTATGTGTCGGGGGGCTAGGGTCAGTTTGTTATATCTGGAGTACTTCTCCTGTCCTATTCGGTGTCCTGTGTGAATCTAAGTGTGCGTTCTCTAATTCTCTCCTTCTCTCTTTCTTTCTCTCTCTCGGAGGACCTGAGCCCTAGGACCATGCCCCAGGACTAACTGACATAATGACTCCTTGCTGTCCCCAGTTCACCTGGCCGTGCTGCTGCTCCAGTTTCAACTGTTCTGCCTTATTATTATTCGACCATGCTGGTCATTTATGAACATTTGAACATCTTGGCCATGTTCTGTTATAATCTCCACCTGGCACAGCCAGAAGAGGACTGGCCACCCCACATATGCTCTCTCTAATTCTCTCTTTCTTTCTCTCTCTCGGAGGACCTGAGCCCTAGGACCATGCCCCAGGACTACCTGACATGATGACTCCTTGCTGTCCCCAGTCCACCTGACCGTGCTGCTGCTCCAGTTTCAACTGTTCTGCCTTATTATTATTCGACCATGCTGGTCATGTATGAACATTTGAACATCTTGGCCATGTTCTGTTATAATCTCCACCCGGCACAGCCAGAAGAGGACTGGCCACCCCACATAGCCTGGTTGCTCTCTAGGTTTCTTCCTAGGTTTTGGCCTTTCTAGGGAGTTTTTCCTAGCCATCGTGCTTCTACACCTGCATTGCTTGCTGTTTGGGGTTTTAGGCTGGGTTTCTGTACAGCACTTTGAGATATCAGCTGATGTACGAAGGGCTATATAGATACATTTGATTTGATTTGATTATTGTACTTCCATAAATCTTTTCTACTGGTACCGGCGGACCTTTAGACGAGTCTTCTGAGGCTGTACACGTACACGTACACGTTCCGTACACGTCACATTCACGTTCCTTAATGTCTTGGTCTCAGTTGCTGTATATCTAGACTGTGGTGAAGCTTGTGCAGGATCTGCCAGGCACAATATCAGAGCACAAACGTGTTCTTGTTTTGGGCACTGCAGTTGTCAATTCAGGTCCACATGTGTTTCCACAACTCCGTAGTTGGTGAAGAAATGGTGCATGTAGTTGATGACTGCGTAGCTGCCTTTGCTGGATGACATGCCTTCATCAATCAAGCAGTTGACTTGTTGTGGTATTCCAAACAAGCCACAGAGTGCCAATCATGTTGGAGGTAAATTAAATAATAATGAAAATGTGTTGTTTATGCTTTACATACCAAGTGTTGTCATCGATTCCTTGTGAGTCAGGTTTGTAGGTGATTTTGGTGACGGTCTCCTGCTTAATTGTGACATACTCTCCTAACCTTGGTTTGTCACAATTGGAACTGTAACTCAGTAAAATCTTTCAAATTGTTACATGTGGAGATTATATTTTTGTTCAGCACTATGAGCTCAACATCATCCTTGTCATCAACCCCATATCTTGTTTTCTCTGTCATCTTCCTTTCCTCCCTCCTCCCAGATTTTGGGAAGGGGGAAAGGAGAGATGACATGAGGAATCACCGAATTACAGACGAGGGTCACCCAAGGTTCACAATCAGTATTCCTGATGCTGCTTTGAGATGGAACAGTGTAGTGGAGTTACCTGTAAACCTGTCAAGTGTACTGTAGCTAACTGCCTTTATGGAAAAATGGACTATGCTTTATTTAATAATGGCTGTTCAATGGCTGTTTTGTTAAGGTGGTTATTTTGTAAAAAAAATTGTGTAATCATGTATTATTAATATTATGAAAGAATATGAAAGGACATCAACACCAAGATTTTATTCCACATTCACAAATGTTTCCAAAATGCCATTACCCTGTTACTATGCATGGTAGAATATAGTTGTCGATGTAATTTGCATTTAAAATGAACATTTAGACACCTACAGTATTTGCTTCCACACAGTGCCTTTTGTTACGTTGTAGCCTTATTCAAAAATGTATTAAATCAACAACAAAAAATCCTCAGCAATCTACACACAATACCCCACAATAGCAAAAATTACAATTCTACATATAGAAAACGTATTCAAAATAAAAAACAGACCTTATTGTCCCACCGATGTACATTTTCTTTTGTACATTTTCGTTAATTCCAAATTAGTTAGAACATTACTAACATTCCCTACCAATATCAGTTATTTTTAAGTCTTGGTTCCAGTAGTTTATATATTTTTTAAAGAGTTGGATAGGCTCTCTGCAAGATTTTGTTAATCTTACCTATCATATGAACATCCTTCCCTCAAGATTTCTCTGATGTCTGATTTGCCAGGCTAGCTTGCTCATTCCACCCACACTGCAACAAGGTAGGTACAGAACTAACTGCCGCCAAACATTACATTGATAGCTAAAATGCCATGCAAATTTATTTCAATCTTGCCATGCATAGTCCATATTGATGTTTATGAATGGGTTTGCCAGACCCATCCAGGGATGTTGTGGAGGGTAAATGTACGTAAATGCCATTTATGCACATTTTTATTCGTGAAATAGCGTTTACTCACCTTAGTTATTTTGTTAGTTATAATTTACCCACATATTATTTAGTTCCCAGCATTGATCAATGTCCAGAAGGCTTCTAGATCTGAGTTCTAATCGCACCTACCTTTTCGAACGAGTGAAATCATGAATGATTCATGTAGACGGCAGGTAGCCTATTGGTTAGAGCGTTGGGCCAGTAACTGAAAAGTTGCTAGATCGAATCCCTGAGCTGACAATGTAAAAATCTCTCATTCCGTCCCTGATAAGGCAGTTAACCCACTATCCCTAAGCTGTCATTGTAAGTCAGTATTTGTTCTTAACTGACTTGCCTAAATAAAGGTAAAAAAAATGTTATGTTCACCTTCTCCCCTGAATTTGCCTTGTTAGCACCACATTCACCACTCCATTCAATGGGAAACTCTGCCCACGACTCAGGCCAATAGGTGAAACAAACTACCTCAGCCGAGACCTCCATTGGTGGCAGAGAGAGATGTTGGTGACTATGGGATTTTTTAAACATCCCTCGACTCCTGCCGTGTCAACAGACATCCCTCAAACAAAACCCCTCTGACTCTCAGATAATGAATGTACAACTGGTAAATTGCTGCTGATAGTTCAGTCAGATAGCTAGCTAGCTAGGTAGCTCAAGGTCTCTCGCTGTTAGCCAGGTAGCTAGCTATAACTAGCTGTCTAAAATGATGAAGTTAGAAGCTAACTTTGAACGGAGCCTGGCCTCAGCAAGAGCAGTTGACTGCTAGCTATAATTGACAGATGGGCTGCTATAAGTTCTCATAACAAAATACTCAGGCTGCAATGAAGGTGGCAAAGGAGATACACAGAGAGAGGAAGCATTTAAGCAAGCAAGGAGAGAGGTTAGTGATACAGTGGTTCCCAAACTTGGGGTCCCCTAAAATGTAAATTGGGTCACCTGAGAGAATCTTAAATCTTATTGAACACATTAATAACTTTGTTTTTCTTCAGATGGGTATAGAATACAACATTTTAGATTCAACTAAGGGCATTTTACACTGTCAGAATGAACTTTCATGTCATTATGTATTGGGACAGCCTGTGGGACCAAACATTTTGTGAACTATAAGGACAATTTAATATTGTCATGTACACAGAGGAAAAATATAAACACAACAATTTAAAAAATGTTACTGATTTACAGTTCATATAAGGAAATGAATCAACATCATCAGGTTGTGGGGATATATTGTCATCTGGTGGCGACTAGAAACAATTGCATAATAGGAACTATTACAAATTTGTTATTTGAAATTAAATACTGTATTTGTGCTTGAATAAACTACAGATCAGCTGGGCTTGCTGGCTGGACAGTCCTTTCTTTAAAAAACACAACACAAGAGAGTTAGGAAGTACGATCACATCTGTTACACTGGTACCGAGACCAGTCTTCTTGTCTTCCCTGGACAGCTGTTACATATGGATAAACTAGGGACTGGGCGAACATGCCTATCCTTTTAGGTCAATGATATGCTGTTTTATAAAAACTTAGTTGGCTTTCTAATCATGGGAAAAATAGAACTAGCTGGTAGCTAGCTAGTTATACCTAGGTAGCTTACAAGGTCAGTAGACTTTTCTCAAAACAAACCTCATTGTGTCCCTCATGCTAGCCTTTACAGCCAAATATCTCTAAAGAAACATGAACATTTTAAAATATTGATATGGCCAGCATTGTAGACCATTTCTCCCCTCTTGCTGTAGCTTTGGCTCATCTCGAAATAAGTGAAATGCTGTGAAAACCAGCTTGCTGCAAACATTCAAAAATGTTTTGTCACCAGGGCTTGTTTTGTTGACATTTCTGTCCTCACGTAAACTGTTGCGACGAACAACAACGTCACTGATTTACACAGGGTTCCGTCCCCTCTATAATTTTATTTCTGCAATGGAACTTCCCTAGGCTTCACATTTTAGGGAAGCCTTGTTCGCGATGAGGCTAGTGCTCACCATACACCATACAGTATTCTTAAAAGTGTTGTTTGGTACTGACCTTCTCAGGGATGGTGTAGGCCACAGGGATGCCCTCTGTGAGGTCGAGCTCCTCATCAGTCACCTCAGACACCAGCTCATTATGACAGAGCATAGGTCAGTAATAATACCTAGACAGGATCACTTACTATGGACAGTACATTGAGACAGTATCAAAGCTCTAGCTCACTCCAATCGTTCTCCTCGTGAAGCACCTCCTCTACAACCTTTTTCAGCCAAGTAGACTCTATTATGTTTCTTATGTGGGCCACAAAGCACACAACACAGTCAATTACAACCGTACTTGGTCAACCGTACTTGGTCATGTGGACAGTGTATTAGATACATCACCCGTTCACAAAAATATTTCGCTCCTACAGACAGTGAGTCATGTGGCAGTGGCTTGCAATATAAAGCTGGCAGACAGGAATCAAGGCATTTAGTTACTGTTTGATTGAACGTTAGGATGGACAAAACGAGTGTTCTAAGTGACTTTGAGTTTGGTATGATTGTCGCTGCCAGGCACACCGGTTCCAGTAAGACAGAAATGGCTGGCCTCCTGAACTTTTCATGCATGACAGTGTTTACTGAGAATGGTGCGTCAAACAAAAAACATCAAGTCAGTGGGGGTGAAAACAGCTCGTTGATGCGAGGTTGAAGGGGAATTGCAAGAATTGTGAGGAGCAGCTTACTGAGGAGTGGCTTCTGTCTGGCCACTCTACCGTAAAGCCTGATTGGTGGAGTGCTGCAAAGATGGTTGTCCTTCTGGAAGGTTCTTCCATCTCCACAGAGGAACCCTAGAGCTCTGTCAGAGTGACCATCGGGTTCTTGGTCACCTCCCTGACCAAGGCCCTTCCCTCCGATTGCTTAGTTTGGCCAGGTGACCAGCTCTAGGAAGTTCCAAACTTCTTCCATTTAAGAATTATGGATGCCACTGTGTTCTTGAGGACCTTCAATACTGACTTTTTTTGGTACCTGTCCCCAGATCTGTGCCTCAACACAATCCTGTCTAGGAGCTCTACGGTCAATTTCTTCAACTTCATTGCTTGACTTTTGCTCTGACATACACTGACAACGGTGGGACCTTATATAGACAGGTGTGTGCCTTTCCAAATCATGTCCAATCAATTGAATTTACCACTGGTAGACCCCAATCAAGTTGTAGAAACATCTCAAGGATGATCAATGGAAACAGAATGCATCTGAGCTCAATTTCGAGTCTCATAGCAAAGAGTGTGAATACTAATTCAAATAAGGTATTTCTGTTATTTATTTAGAATAAATGTTTGTTTTTTGTTGCTTTGTCATTATGGGGTATTGTGTATAGATTGCTGAGGATTTTTAAAATGTAATCAATGTTAGAATAAGGCTGTAACATAACAAAATGTGGACAAAATCAAGGGGTCAGAATACTTTCCCAAGGCACTGTAGATCAGGCAAAGCCTTGCTTGTATTGCACTCTTGTGGCTGAACAAGGCGAATGCAATTATATACACATGATACACCACAAAAGTATATCTTTTCAAGGCCGCTTGTTAGATATTGTAACCCAAAAAATGAATATGACATTTGCCAAATAGGTAACACTTTACTTGACACCCAGCATTCTAACACGTTATGACATGGTCATAACCATGTCATAATATGTCATAACAGCTGCCATAACGTGTCAAAACCTGTTATAATATGGTCATAACACTGTCATGACACATTTACACCTGTTTTGACATATTACATTATTTTCTTGCTGGTTATGACATACATAAGAGTGTCAAAACACACAAAACCTACCACACAAGGCAAAACATTCCATAACGCTATAGTCTATGTGTCAACAGTATATTTTTGTTATTTACGTATTTTTTTTGACCATATTAAATGATCATTGTAATTGCTCACACATTGATGTCAGACATGCACCTACCCAAATTCTCTGTTGCTGATGACTGGGATGAATGCAGGAGCAGATTTCAGGAACAGGACAAGAGACCCTCTTTTTGACTGATGACTGATATAAACACATGTACGTGAAAAGCCTATCTGATTATGAATGTCATAATGCTTCTTGACAGTGTCAAAGTGTATTTCCTTAGTCCAAGTAAAGTGACACAGGATAGTAATAATTCTTCATGACGGTGTCATAAAGTGTATTTTCTACAAGTTATTTAAAATATGATGAAAAATACATGACTGTATAGAATTCATTAAAACGACAACAAAGGATGTAAGAAACACACTTTCAAACTTGGTGTCAAGTAAAGTGTTACCAAAGAGGGTACTAATTTCATTATCAAAAACTATCCTTAACTCTTGAATTAAATGTAGATTTCTGCCTAAAATAGACATACTCAAATGTAATTATTTTTCATGAGATGGCCATAAATAATAACTGGTAATGTTACATCGTTTTAGAAAGGTCTGGAACTCACCTTCTACGTAAAAAAAATAATTATACATTTCTGTATAATTATTCTTTTGAGAACACAAGCTCAAGTACACTGTACAAATATTGTGAAAATATGAAAAATCATATTTTTTGTTCCTATTCAGTAAACTTGGAGCTTAAAATGACTGAAATGATTTCTAAACATTTGAATTATAAAGGACTTATTATAAAGATTGCAACTTTTTTGTAACTGTAAAATAAATTATCCCACTTAGTGACAGTAAAGCATTGGCACCATTTCATATAACTGGTAATGGGTTCTAATTTGAAATATTCTTATTCCTGTCACTATCTTAGACCTTATCGATTACGTTACATGTATAAGAAATGTATATGTTATGTGTCTAAAACGGTGACAAATGGTGCCCACAAACTGTTAAGGCCTACATAAAGCTGTCCCAACAGTAGAGTCCCAACACCTTACCACTTCTACACCTGGTTATCAACAGAGCCTTGTCGAAACAGTAAATTCAGCCTCACTTACTGCCTTTAAAAAAACATAGCTGATATGGCTGACTTCCTTAAAGAAATGTGGTTTCTACTGACAATTGAGAACTACAAACTATGGCATAAGGGGACGTCAAGCGGATATGAGGCAATCCATAATTTAGATTTAGACATTAATGAGCGAACAGTAGGACACATTCTCTGGATTTATGGTGCTTTCAAGACAACGGGGAACTCTGGGGGAAAAAACAAGGTTGAATCATGATAACGTCAGTGATCTTCAGGTCGTAGGACACATTCTCTGGATTTATGGTGCTTTCAAGACAATTGGGAACTCTGTAAAAAAAAACAAGGTTGAATCTTGACGACGTCAGTGACCTTCAGGTCGTAGCTCTAGAAAGAGGCCGAGTTCCTGATTTACAATTCCGAGTTGGATGACCGTTCAAAACGTATTTTCCCAGTCAGCGCTCATTTTTTCCCAACTTCCCATTAGTCTTGAACTCATTGTTGTTACATTTCCTAGTTCCGAGTTAACAGTTGTCTTGAGCATGGCAAAAATCACGGATTGACAGTATGGTCAATGTTGAATGCTGATCATTTTAATCCTGGAAAAGAGCCCCCTAAACCCATAATTGGGACCACATGTCCACTCCACTGAATAGCAGGCTAGTGAATGCTTTGCAATGCTTACAGTTAGCCAGTGATTCCTTCCAAACCACTCAATGTTGAATTTGCGATATTCAACTTGTTGTGTAAGGTTTATTTCCAATGGCCGATGAACACAGATACGTTTTATCTATAATTTCTCATTATTTATCTTCATATGACAAGGATTTAAAAGGATTTCCCAGTAGATTGTCGAATTGTTTCATGATGATGACTGACAGCTAAGATGCTGAAACTATGTTGTTGGCATGTGAGTCCAACTAAAGGTACTATAAATATAATGTGATTTGACGTCATTTTATATGTGGCCAATTACTTTGAGCCTTCTTGGATGGGCACTTCTAATGGAACTCTATGGCAGCACCTAAGAGTCTTGAATTCCGAGGTCTACCCTTAGATTTGGCAGTGACGTAGTGTCCCCATGAGTGACAGATCACTGAGCCAATCACAGTGCAATTAAAGAACATTGCCAACCGTACACTCTGTATTTTCCACTGGGGGCCTCACCACCACAGAAAGCACTGAGCTATGCTGAAACACCTGCATTTTGGAGCTGACTTACTCAAGAAAGCAAAAAAAGAGACCATGTTTGTATGGAGGGTTTATGAAATCAATTATTTTGTTTGCAAACAGATATGTGACACATTAATGCTAGAATAACATGCAGAACAGGCAACAAAAGAGGCTTTGCCCCCACCTGCCATGAATGACGGGTCGCCACTGATGGAAAGTTACTGTGTGAGACACAGTTTTGTTCAGCTGTATATTCATATTTCTGAGGAAGTAGGTAGAAAGCAACAGTTGAGTCTCAGTTCCTGTTAAGTCAGGCTAGTTTCTGTGGATTTAGGGTGAGGATGTGAAAGTCAACCCCCGAGGTGAGGACAACAGAGGAAGAGGGACCCACCCCAACAAGGCCAGAGGGACCCACCCCAACAACACTGTAACTACCGTCCTGTTTCACACACCCCTCCCCGCCCACGAATGTTTCAAACTTAGGCCATATCAATACCAGAAAAAAGGAACAGACTATTTTCCAGCCCAGCAACAGAGACTGATTGTTTACCTTAGAAATAAAAGGAGGTGACTCCACCCAGTCGTAAGGTATATGTTTGTGTGTTTTGCAGCCGAAGCATCCAGTGGGTTACATAAACCTGGTTAGAGGTTTTTCTTGTTGTCCGTCTGAGTTTCTACTCTGTTTTTTCAGAGAATTTTCTCCTAAACATCCACTGAGTGGCGCAGAGACTCCATTCAAACATGTACAGACTCGTTACAACTTCAGCTTTAAGCACAAATAGATTTTCACAAAGTGATTTTTGTCACCTTTTCAAATGACCTCAGAGGAAGAGCAAATCGATTCTTAGTCAGGAAAGGCCAGAATATTTGACATGTCACTCACTATGCAAATATGGGGTTTGTAACCTGACACTTAAATCAGCTCCGCTGAGAGAGTGGTAGTGGAAAACAGGCAAATGGTGCTTTCTGGCAGGACCCTACAACACTCACGTAGCCCTTTCTACACCAAAATGTAATTTGGAACCAGTCCAGACCTATTCAAGGTCACCCATATAGGGGAATCAATCCTTCAGAGCCTATTGATGCACCCGGGTGTCAATTTAAGTAACATAATTAAAACAATCTCAATCAGTCCATTTAAGCTAGAGATATCTTTATTTATTTTTTGCAAGGCTGCATCTCAATATGCCGCTTCCGCCAATGTTGGCCTTTACGCATCTGCGGTGGAAGGTTGCTGAGCTATCTTGGTTTTTGTCAGACCATGAGACATCCCGAAAATCGGTCTTCTCACAAAAAAACATCAGTAGTGTCCAAACAGTTTGGTCAACAAATAATTTGACCACTCTATGGAAAGATGAGACTCCCCACAAGTCCCACGGGATTCGTCTCAATTCTCTAACGTTGATGTGCCAACTTCTGTCAATAGCGTCCAAAAACCTTTGGGCTGCAAACTAATATGACACACATCTGTGAAAGGGGAAGCTCTCACAAACTTGAAGGTTTCTCTATATTGCTCTACAACCCCAAAATCTATGAAAAAAATACTTTGAAAGAATATACAAACATTACAAGATCAGATAAGTAATTGGAATAACTAAGCTAACATGTGGAATTGTACATCTTGAGTGTAAGGGGGCAGTATTTGTGTTTAACTGAAAAAAGTACCCAATTGAAACTGCCTATTTCTCAGGCCCAGAAACTAGAATATGCATATAATTGTCAGATTAGGATAGAAAACACTCTAAAGATTCCAAAACTGTCAAAATATTGTCTGTGAGTATAACAGAACTGATATTGCAGGCGAAAACCTGAGGAAAATCCAACAAGGAAGTGCTGTTTTTCCTGAAAGCTTTCTTTTCCATTGGATGCCTTCCCTCCATTTAAAGGGATATCAACCAGATTCCTTTCCTATGGCTTCCTCAAGGTGTGAACAGTCTTTAGACATAGTTTCAAGGTTAAGTGTACCTTGAATTCTAAATAAATCACCAACAGTGTCACCAGAAAAGCACCCCCACACCATCACGCATCCTCCTCCATGCTTCACCGTGGGAACCACACATGCAGAGATCATATGTTCAACTACTCTGCGTCTCACAAGACACGGCAGTTGGAACCAAAATTCTCACATTTGGATTTCCACCGTTCTAATGTCCACTGCTCGTGTTTCTTGGCCCAAACAAGTCTCTTCTTATTGGTGTCCTTCAATAGTGATTTCTTAGCAACAATTCAACCAAGAAGGCCTGTAAATGTGTATAAACAATATAATTCAGCAAACCATAACAAAAAAATCAACCTATTTAATAAAAGCAATCACATTCAATTACATAGAGGTCTTAAATCAATCATTTAAACTGCCTGAGTAGGGGGAAAAAAACTAAACACAGATTTTTTCAAATCTGTGGAAACTGAAGGGATCTGTTATCCATTCCTGGGAACGGGTTTGGTCATTCATGATTCTTAACTTTGTCATGACTTTGGCCTGAGGGTAGGTTTATGACAGTCATAAATACCTCTCCTCCCCTTTTTCCTCACTCTACCCTACTGATGTTACATACTGATGTTACATTTGCAAAACCCTTGGTTAACATAGAGATTCTGGGAACATCAGAAGGTGGGGGGAAATGAACTATATTCTGGTAATCCGACCAATTGGACATATGCGGTGGTGCTTAATGAATATGTTGTCATCTGAGACATTCTCATCAATGATAAGATGACATAAACTCTACAGTGGAAAGTCTACACATCAGATTTATCGGATTCACATGGAATTGTTGTTCAATTTAAATGTTTGAATATGAAATTATTCGTGATGGGATGAAATGGGATTTTAGCTTCTAAAATGTGAGATTTGGGTTTTCATAAGGTAGGGCTCTGCTCAGTCAGTGGCCCGCCCCTGTGAATGGACATGAGCTAACACACCCTCCTATCCCTTCCTATATAAAGCCTTGACGACAATATAACCTCCTGTTCCGAGGATGTGAGGACGACGGTCCGATGTCAGAACGGTTCAGATAATCAAATCAAATTTATTTATATAGCCCTTCGTACATCAGCTGATATCTCAAAGTGCTGTACAGAAACCCAGCCTAAAACCCCAACAGTAAGCTATGCAGGTGTAGAAGTACGGTGACTAGGAAAAACTCCCTAGAAAGGCCAAAACTTAGGAAGAAACCTAGAGAGGAACCAGGCTATGTGGGGTGGCCAGTCCTCTTCTGGCTGTGCCGGGTGGAGATTATAACAGAACATGGCCAAGATGTTCAAATGTTCATACATGACCAGCATGGTCAAATAATAATAATCACAGGCAGAACAGTTGAAACTGGAGCAGCAGCATGGCCAGGTGGACTGGGGACAGCAAGGAGTCATCATGTCAGGTAGTCCTGAGGCATGGTCTAGGGCTCAGGTCCTCCGAGAGAGAGAAAGAAAGAGAGAAAGAGAGAATTAGAGAGAGCATACTTAAATTCACACAGGACACCGGATAGGACAGGAGAAGTACTCCAGATATAACAAACTGACCCTAGCCCCGACACATAAACTACTGCAGCATAAATACTGGAGGCTGAGACAGGAGGGGTCAGGAGACACTGTGGCCCTATCCGATGACACCCCCCGGACAGGGCCAAACAAGAAGGATATAACCCCACCCACTTTGCCAAAGCACAGCCCCCACACCACTAGAGGGATATCTTCAACCACCAACTTACCATCCTGAGACAAGGCCGAGTATAGCCCACAAAGATCTCCACCACGGCACAACCCAAGGGGGGGCGCCAACCCAGACAGGAAGATCACATCAGTGACTCAACCCACTCAGGTGACGCACCCCTCCTAGGGACGGTATGAAAGAGCCCTCGTAAGCCAGTGACTCAGCCCTTGTTAGAGGCAGATAATCTCAGTGGAAAGAGGGGAACCGGCCAGGCAGAGACAGCATGGGCGGTTCGTTGCTCCAGAGCCTTTCCGTTCACCTTCACACTCCTGGGCCAGACGACACTCAATCATACGACCCACTGAAGAGATGAGTCTTCAGTAAAGACTTAAAGGTTGAGACCGAGTTTGCGTCTCTCACATGGGAAGGCAGACCATTCCATAAAAATGGAGCTCTATAGGAGAAAGCCCTGCCTCCAGTTGTTTGCTTAGAAATTCTAGGGACAATTAGGAGGCCTGCGTCTTGTGACCGTAGCGTACGTGTAGGTATGTACGGCAGGACCAAATCAGAGAGATAGGTAGGAGCAAGCCCATGTAATGCTTTGTAGGTTAGCAGTAAAACCTTGAAATCAGCCCTTGCCTTTACAGGAAGCCAGTGTAGGGAGGCTAGCACTGGAGTAATATGATCAAATTTTGGGGTTCTAGTCAGGATACTAGCAGCCGTATTTAGCACTAACTGAAGTTTATGTAGTGCTTTATCTGGGTAGCTGGAAAGTAGAGCATTGCAGTAGTCTAACCTAGAAGTGACAAAAGCATGGATTAATTCTTCTGTATCATTTTTGGACAGAAACCTTCTGATTTTTGCATTGTTACTTAGATTGAAAAAAGCTGTCCTTGAAACAGTCTTGATATGTTCTTCAAAAGAGAGATCAGGGTCCAGAGTAACGCCGAGGTGCTTCACAGTTTTATTTGAGACGACTGTACAACCATTAAGATTGATTGTCAGATTCAACAGAAGATCTCTTTGTTTCTTGGGACCTAGAACAAGCATCTCTGTTTTGTTCGAGTTTAAAAGTAGAACGTTTGCAGCCATCCACTTCCTTATGTCTGACACATAAGGAAAGTGGCTTCACATAAGGAAGGGGGCTTCACCATGTTTCATTGAAATGTACAGCTGTGTGTCATCCGCATAGCAGTGAAAGTTAACATTATGTTTTCGAATGACATCCCCAAGAGGTAAAATATATAGTGAAAACAATAGTGGTCCTAAAACAGAACCTTGAGGAACACCAAAATGTACACTTGATTTGTCAGAGGACAAACCATTCACAGAGACAAACTGATATCTTTCCGACAGGTAAGATCTAAACCAGGCCAGAACTTGTCCGTGTAGACCAATTTGAGTTTCCAGTCTCTCCAAAAGAATGTGGTGATTGATGGTATCAAAAGCAGCAATAAGGTCTAGGAGCACGAGGACAGATGCAGAGCCTCGGTCTGATGCCATTAAAAGGTCATTTACCACCTTTACAAGTGCAGTCTCAGTGCTATGACGGGGTCTAAAACCAGACTGAAGCATTTCGTATACATTGTTTGTCTTCAGGAAGGCAGGGAGTTGCTGCGCAACAGCCTTTTCTAAAAAATTTGAGAGGAATAGAAGACTCGATATAGGCCGATAGTTTTTTATATTTTCTGGGTCAAGGTTTGGCTTTTTCAAGAGAGGCTTTATTACTGCCACTTTCAGTTAGTTTGGTACACATCCGGTGGATAGAGAGACGTTTATTATGTTCAACATAGGAGGGCCAAGCACAGGAAGCAGCTCTTTCAGTAGTTTAGTTGGAATAGGGTCCAGTATGCAGCTTGAAGGTTTAGAGGCCATGATTATTTTCATCATTGTGTCAAGACATATAGAATTAAAACACTTGAGTGTCTCTCTTGATCTTAGGTCCTGGCAGAGTTGTGCAGACTCAGGACAACTGAGCTTTGAAGGAATACGCAGATTTAAAGAGGAGTCCGTAATTTGCTTTCTAATAATCATGATCTTTTCCTCAAAGAAGTTCATGAATATATTACTGCTGAAGTGAAAGCCATACTCTCTTGGGGAATGCTGCTTTTTAGTTAGCTTTGCGACAGTATCAAAAAGGAATTTCGGATTGTTCTTATTTTCCTCAATTAAGTTGGAAAAATAGGATGATCGAGCAGCAGTAAGGGCTCTTCGATACTGCACGGGTACTGTCTTTCAAAGCTAGTCGGAAGACTTCCAGTTTGGTGTCGCGCCATTTCCGTTCCAATTTTCTGGAAGCTCGCTTCAGAGCTCGGGTATTTTCTGTATACCAGGGAGCTAGTTTCTTATGAGAATTGTTTTTAGTTTTTAGGGGTGCAACTGCATCTAGGGTATTGCGCAAGGTTAAATTGAGTTCCCTGGTTAGGTGGTTAACTGATTTATGTCCTCTGGCATCCTTGGGTAGACAGAGGGAGTCTGGAAGGACATCAAGGAATCTTTGTGTTCTCTGTGAATTTATAGCACAACTTTTGATGTTCCTTGGTTGGGGTCTGAGCAGATTATTTGTTGCATTTGCAAACGTAATAAAATGGTGGTCCGATAGTCCAGGATTATGAGGAAATACATTAAGATCCACAACATTTATTCCATGGGACAAAACTAGGTCCAGAGTATGACTGTGACAGTGAGTAGGTCCAGAGACATATTGGACAAAACCCACTGAGTAGCTGATGCCTCCGAAAGCCTTTTGGAGTGGGTCTGTGGACTTTTCCATGTGAATATTAAAGTCACCAAATATTAGAATATTATCTGCTATGACTACAAGGTCCGACAGGAATTCAGGGAACTCAATGAGGAACGCTGTATATGGCCCAGGAGGCCTGTAAACAGTAGCTATAAAAAGCAATTGAGTAGGCTGCATAGATTTCATGACTAGAAGCTCAAAAGACGAAAAGTCAGTCAGGCCAATCACAACTACAGAACAGGCCAATAATAACTACAGAACGAAGCCAACATCAGCGTGAGCTTTGGTTGCGAATGGTTTGAACTTTGAACTCTTATTCACTACAGAAGTGATTCCTCCTAGCCGTTGAGTTAGCAACAGCGGCTGCAAACGAGGGTTAGGAAGGAACAGACAGAGTATCCCGTCTACCACACAACGACGTTCCTACAGCGTATTCAATTTACCAGCAGAGACATTCTTCAAAGGACACAGGACTCGGTTGGGCAACATGGCCTTCCATCTACCACCAACCTACTGATGCGCAGCTCAGAGTAAATATTTATTGCATTTTCCTTTTCCAAATGAGCGGTAATTTAGAATGCATAAAATACTGTATTTACGATAGCACAGGTTCGCCCTTTGTTCCTCAGTCTTCCTGCTCTTTCACTCAAACCCAGCCCTTTTCTTTTGTGTAACCAGCTGTCATATCTGTTCCGCCCGCTAGGGACGTTTTCCTTTATGACGTAATTTGTAATCAAGTTATGATTTAAATGTGTGTATGTGTAATTCTGTGTGATTAGTTAGGTATTTAGTAAATAAATAATTAAACCCAATTTTGTATTGCTGATTCAACTTGTGCAGATAACCAAGAATTTACAACTTTCAGATGAGACTGAATTAAGATGACGATTATTATTTTATAGGACAGCATATCATATCACTTAATCCGGCAGGGCCAAAGGCACGACAACTTAATTAATGAAGTTACATATGGAGGCAGTCTCTGTAAGATTGCTTTGGAAATTAATAAAAGAGAATGCAGCTCTCTTCTTGCAGACAGAAAGGGCCACCCCACATTTTTATACAGACTACAATGATCAGTCCTAAAATCGTCCCCTGTGATAAAACATATTGCAGAATGGTAGACTGCGTCCAAGGGTTTCAAAACCGAGGTTGCCGCATGCATGTAAACAATATCAACAACTTTTTGAATCTCAAGAAATTCACATTTAACCCCATCTGTTAAGATGGCCTGAGTTCTGTCGCTAACATAATTCTGAAACCATAAACAGGCTGTATATCCCAGGCCTATTTTTGATAACTTCTTCAGCAAAAGAGAATGATCAACAGTATCAAACGGCTTATTATTGACAGGTCAATAAATAAGGCAGCACAGCTTTTTTTAGCATCAAAGGCATTGACAAGATCATTAACAACTAGCGTGGTTGCTGTGGTAGTACTATGCCCAGGCCTAAACCCTGATTGGTTTATATTAAACATACAATTATCAGATAAAAAGGAACTAATTTGTACATTAAACAAGGACTCAAGAATCTTGGCTAAACAAGGTAGTCTTGAAATGGGGCAATAGTTGCCAAGATCATTTGTGGGAGTGGGAGCACATATGCAGATTTCCATGCTTTTGGAATGCTTCCTGATAACAATGTTAAATACAAAATGTGAGCTACTGAGCCAGCAATAAAGGGAACTGCACACTTAAGCAGACCAGGCTCCAAATGATCAGCCCCTGTGGATTTTGTTGTTAGCAAATCTTAGCAAAGCATCCAGGACTTATTTGTCACTGAATTAACGAAAAGAAAACTCCTGACCAGCATTTTCAGTATCATTCAATATATTTTCACCATCATCATCCAAACTACTCTTTTCAAGAGGTGGCTTTAAAATACATTCAAATATATAGTCACTTGAAGAAACTTCCAAAGTTCTTGATGTTTTCCGGATTGACTGAAAAGTAATGGTGGACTGTCATTTTCTCTTTTGCTTATTTGAGCTGTTCTTGCCATAACATGGACTTGGTCTTTTACCAAATAGTGCTAACTTCTGCATTCCACCCCTACCTTGTCAAACACATTAATAAGGAAAGAAATTCCACAAATTAACTTTTAACAAGGCACACATGTTAATTGAAATGCATTCCAGGTGACTTTCTCATTAAGCAGGTTGAGAGAATGCCAATAGTGTGCAATGCTGTCATCAAACCAAAGGGTGGCTATTTGAAGAATCTCAAAAATTAAATATATTTTGATTCGTTTCACACTTTATTGGTTAGTACATGATTTAAATATGTGTTATTTCATAGGGTTGTTGTCTTCACTATCATTCTACAATGTAGAACATAGTAAAAATAAAAACCCTTGAATGAGTGGATGTCTCCAAAACTTTGACTGATACTGTATATACACAGTGCATTCAGAAAGTATTCAGAACTTTCCCTTTTTCCACATTTTGTTACATTATAGCTTTATTCTATTTATATAGCTGTATCGGAGGCGGCAGAAGGCAGCAGTCAGTGGCTCTGGATGAAGAGGAAAGACCCCAGCTGGGCCCCGAAGTGAGAGGGCCAGGAGGTATGCGGTCAACAATGCTTGACTCAGGGAGGAGGACGCCCCTGCCATGCATAGTCCCATGGGATGTTGGCTATCATCAACAAGGCAACTCCTATGACTAATTGGGAATGGGACGCAAGCGTAGGATTGATCACCCTGTCGCTGGCCGCCTTTGGGGAGGGTGTATAGTGTGAAAGGCCGAAACACCCTAGGAACCAAAAGGTACACTACTGATGATGCGCTCCCCAAATTTCACCAGGCTCACTGTTCATTAACTCTTGGAAGTGCTTGCACAAAGGATAGTAACATCTCATCCTGTGTTCTTGGAATCTGAATATCTGGACTTGTCCAGTGACTGCTGAGAAAGATCAGCTGACAACAGGGGAAAGTCCTTGTGGCGGCACGGAGAGACGGCTGACAGGAGGGAATAGACCCCACTGGGACAGTCATGGGGTAGCTTCCCATTTCTGTAGTTTCCCATGCGTCGCAGTATGTTGGAAACACCCGCTTTAGCTACAGAAAGTCAACATACGAGAATACCCCTAGAGTCTGCGAGAGCGGGGGCGGAAGATGACTCATCGGCTGACAACATGGTAACGACTGGACCGGAAACAACTACGAGTAATGAGAGCACAGCACAAGAGAACACCACAGCAACTGTCACAAGTTCTGCTGCAACAGCGGGCCACAAACAGATGCAGGTATGTGTCTGTGGTTGGAGGGAAGTTACATCACACCATGGGTTGAGGATCCACCAGGGGAAGAAGGGGTTTTTGGGTAAAGAGAGACAGAGGCCTCGCATTGATTACTTTCTGCGAAAGCGATCAAATCAGTCGAATGAAGCACAGCAACTGGACGCAAACCATAGTTTGCAGTGCATCAGTACCACTGTCATGGAGGACGTAAACTCAAGCACCGAAGTAACAACTGAGGTGGAACCAACAACAGTAGTGGAACTCACCGAGCCTCCCAGACCTGCAGTCGAGAGGAGACTACCAGGGCACAGACCATATGTGAAGTGGCCCGGCGCCAGTGACAAGAAGTTGTGGGAAACAGTGAATACTGACCTTACCTTGACCCTCGAGACACTTCGAGGCACAGTGGAGAAGAAGTTGGAGAGGATGGGGGAGATTATCTATGAGTACGGGACAGAAAGATTTGGAGTGGAAGAGGCAAAAGGCGGGAGAAAGGTTCCAACCCCACCAGCTTCCAGGAGGCAACAAGAAATCAAGCGCCTCGTTCAAGAAAGGCGACAGCTTAAGAAACAGTGGAAGAAGGCCTCGGAAGTGGAGAAGGAGGGCATAGAGGCACTTCAGGCTGATATCAAAACCCGGTTGGCATCCCTCCGTAGAGCAGAGAACCTACGGAAACGCAGAAGGAAGAAAGAACAAACTAGAACTCGATTCTATAAAGATCCCTTCAAGTTCCTTAAAAGTCTCTTCACGAAGGAAAAAAGTGGAGCTCTAAAAACAACAAAGAAAGACCTAGAGGAGCACCTGAGAACAACAAACTTTGACAAAAGCGACATGAACATCTGGCCATCCCATCAGATATCCCACCCATTGAACCCCCGGAACATCATATTGAGACCAGCCCTCCGACATGGAAAGAGGTGGCAAACACAGTTCGACGGGCAAGAACAGCATCAGCCCCGGGGCCAAATGGAGTCCCGTACAAAGTGTATAAGAACGCACCAGACGTCCTGAGGTTCCTCTGGAGGCTTATGAGAACAGCTTGGAAAAATAAGATAATACCCAAAGTGTGGCGTAGGGCAGGCGGGGTCCTGATCCCTAAGGAGAAGGATGCAGTGAACATCAGCCAATTCCGCCCAATCTCCTTACTGAATGTCGAGGGTAAAATCTTCTTTAGGGTCATTGCCCAGAGGATGGCCGAGTACCTGCAAAGGAATGCGTACGTCGATACATCTGTACAGAAGGCAGGAATATCAGGGTTCTCTGGCTGCTTGGAACATTCCAGCATGATCTGGCACCAGATCCAAATGGCCAAGGTGGAGAAAAGGGACCTCCATGTAGTCTTTCTCGACCTCGCCAATGCATTTGGCTCTGTGCCCCATGAACTCCTGTGGTCTGCCTTCAGATTTTTCCACATACCGGACACCATCACAACCCTGGTGAAGTCGTACTTCCAGGATCTGCAGTTCTGCTTCACCACCTCAGAGTTCACCACCTCATGGCAGTGCCTGAATGTAGGTATAATGGCAGGATGTACCATTTCTCCGTTGGCATTCATAATGGCAATGGAGGTTATCATCAGATCCTCAAAATGGGTTGCTGGTGGACAGCGAGTCGACTCTGGTTTCCGCCTCCCTCCACTCAGAGCCTACATGGACGACATTACAACATTGACTACCACTGTCCCATGCACCAGGAGACTGCTTAGAAAACTCGAGGAGAACATCAGCTGGGCCCGTATGAAGATTAAACCATCCAAGTCACGCAGCATCTCGATTGTGAAGGGAGTACTCTCTGACCTGAAATTCTTCATCGGAGATGACCAAATCCCAACAGTGTCTGAGCAGCCGGTAAAAAGCCTTGGAAGGTGGTATGATGCAAGCCTGAAGGACAAAGACCAGGTGCAACAGCTGCGTAAAGACATCAGTAGTAGCCTACAGTCCATCGACAACACCCAGCTACCTGGAAAGTTAAAGGCCTGGTGTCTGCAGTTTGGTCTCCTACCCCGGGTGTTGTGGCCCTTAGCAGTGTATGAGGTTCCAATCTCAACAGTGGAGAAGATGGAAAGAGGAGTCACAGGCTACTTAAAGAAGTGGCTCGGAGTTCCACGATGCCTTACCACCATCGGCCTCTATGGAGATGGTGTCCTCAAGCTGCCCCTCACCAGTCTAACAGAGGAATTCAAGTGTTCAAAAACCAGGCTCCAGATGACACTGAATGAATCTCGAGACCCAGTGGTGAGCAACAACGCGCCGACCTTGGCAACTGGGCGCAAATGGAGGCCAGGAAAAGCAGTCCAGGAGGCAACAGCAGCCCTCAGACATGCTGACATTGTGGATCATGTTCAGCAAGGGAGAGGAGGCCTTGGGCTAACTAGCCGTGCTGCTTGGAGTAAGGCCACTGCACCAGAGCGGCGGAAGATGGTAGTGCAGGAAGTACGCCATCAGGAGGAGGCTGCAAGGTGGGCCAAGGCAGTCTCTCTTTCCAAACAGGGACAGTGGACTCGATGGGACAGTGTGGAGAAGAGGAAGATCAGCTGGAAGGATCTGTGGGCCATGGAAGCGAGGCGGTTGAGCTTTTCCATCAGAGCAACATATGACGTCCTTCCAACTCCAGTTAATCTTCACCAATGGTATGGTGAAGATCCGGACTGTGCCCTCTGTTCCATGCCAGCCAACCTCAGGCACATTCTCACGGGGTGTAAAACAAGCCTCACCCAAGGACGCTACACTTGGCGTCACAACCAAGTCCTTAAAAACCTTGCGTCCGCCCTGGAGGACAAGCGAGCTGCCACCAACTCCCTACCACCCCCAGCAGCATCACACCCCTTACGGACAAACTTTGTCCGCGAAGGGGCTAAACCACCGAAGCGCGGCTCGACACCATTAGAGCGAGACCAGCTGCGCTTGGCCCGCGACTGGAAAATGCTAGCTGACATTGGCCGGCAACTTGTGTTTCCTCCGGAGATTGCAACCACCACCCTAAGACCTGACATGGTGCTCTGGTCCCGTTCGCTCAAGAAGGTCTTCATCATTGAGCTCACAGTACCCTGGGAGGACTCAGTAGATGAGGCTTATGAGCGAAAACATCTGCGCTATGCCGATCTAGCTGCCGAAGCACGGCATCATGGCTGGAACACAGAAGTCCGACCAGTGGAGGTGGGCTGCAGAGGTTTTGTGGCAACATCTACAACCAGACTGCTTAGAGACCTTGGAATTAAGGGCCAGAGCCAGCGTTCGGCAATCAAAGCTGTATCGGAGGCGGCAGAAGGCAGCAGTCAGTGGCTCTGGATGAAGAGGAAAGACCCCAGCTGGGCCCCGAAGTGAGAGGGCCAGGAGGTATGCGGTCAACAATGCTTGACTCAGGGAGGAGGACGCCCCTGCCATGCATAGTCCCATGGGATGTTGGCTATCATCAACAAGGCAACTCCTATGACTAATTGGGAATGGGACGCAAGCGTAGGATTGATCACCCTGTCGCTGGCCGCCTTTGGGGAGGGTGTATAGTGTGAAAGGCCGAAACACCCTAGGAACCAAAGGTACACTACTGATGATGCGCTCCCCAAATTTCACCAGGCTCACTGTTCATTAACTCTTGGAAGTGCTTGCACAAAGGATAGTAACATCTCATCCTGTGTTCTTGGAATCTTATTCTAAAATGTATTAAATAAAACATTTTACTCATCAATTTACACACAATTCCCCACAATGACAAATCAAAAACAAGTATTCAGAACCTTTGTTATTAGACTCAAAATTGAGCTCAGGTGCATCCTGTTTCCATTTATCGTCCTTGAGATAGTTCTACAACTTGATTGGAGTCCACCTGTGGTAAATTTAATTGAATTGACATTATTTAGAAAGGCACACACCTGTCTATATATTGTCTCACAGTTGACGGTGCATTTCAGAGCAACAACTAAGCCATGAGGTTGAAGGATTTGTCCTTAGAGCTCCTAGACAGGATTGTGTCGAGGCACAGATCTGGGGAAAGGTACCAAAACATTTCTGCAGCATTGAAGGTCTCCAAGAACACAGTGGCCTCCATCATTCTTAAACGGAAGAAGTATGGAACCACCAAAACTTCCTAGAGCTGTTCGACCAGCCAAATTGAGCAATCGGGGTATAAGGGCCTTGGTCATTGAGGTGACCAAGAGTCTGATGATCACGCTGACAGAGCTCTAAAGTTCCTATTTGGAAATGGGAGAACTTTATAGAAGGACAACCATTTCTGCAGCACTCCACCAATCAGGCCTTTATGGTAGAGTGGCCAGACGGAAGCCAATCCTCAGGAAAAGGCACATAAAAAGGCACACATACGGGCACCTAGATGACTCAAACCATGAGAAATAAGATTCTCTGGTCTGATGAAACCAAGCTGGATCTCTTTGGACTGAATTCCAAGCATCACGTCTGGATGAAACCTGGCACCATCCATACAGTAAAGTATGGTGGTGGCAGCATCATGCTTTGGCAATGTTTTTCAGCGGCAGTGACTGGGAGACTAGTCAGGATCAAGGGAAAGATGAATGGAAGTACCGAGAGATCCTTGAAGGAAACCTACTCCAGAGCGCTCAGAACCTCAAATCGGGGGCATTAGGTTCACCTTCAAACAGGACAATGACTCTAAGCACACAGCCAAGATAACGCAGGAGTCCGCAAATAACCCTATAGCATTGACATTTTATTTGTTTAGCAGACACTCATCCAGAGATACTTACAGTTAGTGTACTCCTTTTAAGATAGCTATGTGGGACAACCATATATCACAGTCATAGTCAGGAACTCTTTCCTCAAAGTAGCTATCAGCTAAGTCTGAACAAGTAAGGGGGAGAAAAAGTAAAGTACAAGATAGTTCACGAAGGCATTTAAAAAATACCCTATTGAAAGGAAGCTCTCATGGTGTTTTCATTCAATAGGGTTGTCTGTACATTTATCTTAAGCCATCCTTTAAATACAGTGTTCATTTTAATTAGAATTTTGTCTACAGACTAGAATTCGAAAGAACGGGTTCAGAAAATAGGGATCAATTAAAGAAAGCCATCTAAGTATATGCATATTCATCTCTATTTCAACACCAACTGGTAGATGTAAAAATACTCTAAACTTGTAGACTACTTAGGCACATTTATGTATGAATCAGAAAAAAACTGTCTGGTGGCTTCTACCTAGGGTTTATATCCTCAGAACCATCCCATCAATGGACCATGATGTGGTCTGAGACTTTGGCCCCTTCATCATCCACAATGGATTCTAAACCACTCGAGACAAAAGAACAGACGGACCTCCTCAGCCATTGCACCAGCTGGCGTCATCTGCAGATCTATGGTGACTTCGGCCAGGCCCCTTCTCACCCTCAGAGATGGGAGATGGTAGGGGTTGTTAGTTCATACCCCGTGGCAAATCAAGGATTAGAACGTTCAGCTATCTCCCTCTCCAGTCACACAGAAATGTGTCTTTGTTTCACAGGCGCTTTCCCGCCAAAACTCTAACACGTTCTAAAGTAAATACTGGAACAATATTTCTAACATAGAAAGTGGGGAATGGTCAGAGGCGATCTAAAGAATATGAATGTTATTTTGGTTGTTATTTTGTGATGTCATAAAAAAAATTATAAAGGAAATATTGTAACTTGAAAAGTATATACACTACATGTACAAGTCTCCATCCTCTACATTGTGTATGAAATGTTACAAATAATGAAAGCCTCTCTTGAAAAAGCCAAACCTTGACCCAGAAAATATAGCCTAACTTCAAATAATCATCTTCCAGAGCGAGTGAGCTCTGTAATTTTGTTCAGAACTACACAACGGGTTGCTGGGTGAAGGCAGAGGAGAGCAAGAGTAGGAGACGGGTGGGGACCCCTTTTGGACAATCAGAGCCTTACAAGCATGCTGCAAAAAGGCCCAACAACCTTTCCAATAACCCTGGTCCTGACAGAAATCCACAAAGAACCACAACTTGTGCAAATTATACAGTATGATTACTGTGAGAGTAGTTTCTAAATGTACCAAAGTATGTTTATCTCTCTCTCTCTCAAGCCACTATATTGTGTCAGTCCACTAGGGACCTGTTTCTAATGTGTTAAGTGTGTATGTTTATCCTGTTGTACCATTTAGTTAGAAAATAAATAATTGGCTCAGAACAGGGCAGCATGGCTGGCCCTTGGATGTACAGAGAGAGCTAACAAGTGTTGCAGTTTTTACATTTAACCTTTATTTCACTAGGCAAGTCAGTTAAGAACAAATTCTTATTTCCAGTGACAGCCTACCCCAGCCAAACCCAGAAGTCACTGGGCCAATTGTGCACCACCCTATGGGTCTCCCAATCACAGCCTGGATTTGAACCAGGGTGTCTGTAGTGACACCTCTAGCACTGAGATGCAGTGCCTTGGACTGCTGTACCGCTCAGGAGCCTGAGCAGTTAAGTGTTGCAGTGATTTAAATTTGCTGTAGTAGCTGGCGTGTATAGTGTTGAGTCATCGGCATACATAGACACACTGGCTTTACTCAAAGTAATTGGTAATTGGTAAAGATTGAAAAAAGTAAGGGGCCTAGATTTCTGCCCTGGGGAATGCCTGATTCTACCTGGATTATGTTGGAGAGGCTTCCATTAAATAACACCCTCTGTGTTCTGTTAGTCAGGTAATTCTTTATCCACAATATAGCAGGGGTTGTAAAGCCATAACACATACGTTTTTCCAGCAGCATACTATAAATGATGATGTCAAAAGCCACACTGAAGTCTAACAAAGCAGCTCCCACAATAATGTTTTTTATCAAAATCATCAGTCATTTGTGTAAGTGTAGTGTTGTTGAATTTCCTTCCCTATAAGAGTGCTGAAGTCTGTTGTCTATTTGTTTACTGTAAAATATCATTCTATCTGGTTTCCAAAAGTTTACTAAGGGTTTGGTAACAGGCTGATTGGTCTTTCCTAGATGAATAAAGGTAACCAAAAAAAAGGCTGATTCGAAATGTACAATGTTTGTTGTTCATAATTTGGTCAGATATACTTGGATGTGTAGTGTCAGCGTTTGTTACTGGCATGGCATGCCTACATTTGCTAATCTTGCCAATGAAAAAATCATTGAAGTAGATGGCAATATCAGTTGGTTTTGTGATGAATTCAATGAATGATGGAGCTGAGTTTGCCTTTTTTCCAAACATTTCATTTAAGGTGCTCCAAATCTTTTTGCTATCCTTCTTTATCTCATTTATTTTTGTTTCATCGTGTAGTTTCTTCTTTTTATTCAGTTTAGTCACATAATTTCTCAATTTGCAATATGTTTGCCAATCGGTTGTGCAAGCCAAACTTATTTTCCATTCCTTCTGCCACATCCCTCTCAAACTGTTATTGTACTAAGGTTTTTATTCTAAGAGAAACAAAAATGACCAAGATACAATGTACAGTATTATAGTCTCTAAAAGGAAAAAAATACCACCTTCTCTTGCGCATGTCATTTTCCTTTCATAATGTATCCTTATTTACAAAGCAATTATTATTATTAGATATTCTCACAGCGCACATTTGTAAATCCCAAAATCTTAAAGTAAATGGAAAGGGAGATACACATTATTTGTGACATTGTAACCACAATAAAGAATGGAAACAAGATGCTTTATTTTATTTACTGTAGTGATGGAACGCTGGAGGCATTTTGAAAACAGGTTTTCACAAGAGTACTGTACTGTACCAAGTGTAGCCCATCATGCAAACAATGTTTCCTATTAGCAGGACAATAGACTTTTCTTCATAGCCTGGCTACTGTAGGTGTGAAAATCCCACAATTTGGTTTGGGTCATTATCTGCATTTGGAGCAGAAAAAATACATTTATGTAACGGCTGTCTTCCTCCTCTGACGACGAGAAGTAGTAAGGATCGGAGGACCAATGCGCAGCATGGTACATGTTCATGCTCTTTACTAAAACAAGCGAACACTGAAACAAAACAATAAACGACACGTGAAATAACCAACCGAAACAGTTCCGTGTGGAACAGACAGACACAGAAAATAAACACCCACGAAACACAAGTGGGAAAAGGCTACCTAAGTATGATTCTCAATCAGAGACAACTAACGACACTTGCCTCTGATTGAGAACCATACCAGGCCAAACGCAAAACACAACATAGAAAACGGAACAAAGACAACCCACCCAACTCACGCCCTGACCGTACTAAAACAAAGACAAATCAAAGGAACTAAGGTCAGAACATGACAATTTATAGCCTAACAGCTAACATTAGGTACAATACTAGAAATAGACATGTAAATAGGCCTAAACATAACAAAATACCTGACAAAGGAGGCAACAATGAATTATTGTGGAACACATAGCAGTCTGTGAGGTGAAGGCTACAATATTTTATGAACCTTTTGCTTCATAAATAGCTAAACTTACCATCAAAAATCAAATATGGTCCTGGACCCTGGAGAGAAATTGCCCCCCACACAAGGAGTTTGAGGAGATGCTTGGGACTCGGCTTGCTTGATCTTCTTCCTTTTATCTGTAGCAATTTTGATGGCCTTTGCCGAACGCATCTTCATCCACTAGTGAGTCGATCGCTTGAATAGTCAAAAAGTTTATTTGTCACGTGCGCCGAATACAACAGGTAGACCTTACAGTGAAATGCTTACTTACAGGCTCTAACCAATAGTGCAAAAAAAGTATTAGGTGAACAATAGGTAGGTAAAGAAATAAAACAGTAAAAAGACAGGCTATATACAGTAGCGAGGCTATAAAAGTAGCAAGGCTACATACAGACACCAGTTTGTCAAGCTGATTGAGGTAGTATGTACATGTAGATATGGTTAAAGTGTGCATATATGATGAACAGAGAGTAGCAGTAGCGTAAAAGAGGGGTTGGGGGATGGTGGGTGGGACACAATACAGATAGCCCGCCTAGCCAATGCGAGGGAGCACTGGTTGGTCGGCCAAATTGAGATAGTATGTACATGAATGTATAGTTAAAGTGACTATGCATATATGATCAGCAGAGAGTAGCAGCAGCGTAAAAAGAGGGATTGTGGGGGGGGACACAATGCCAATAGTCTGGGTAGCCATTTGATTACCTGTTCAGGAGTCTTATGGCTTGGGGGTAAAAACTGTTGAGAAGCCTTTTTGTCCTAGACTTGGCACTCCGGTACCGCTTGCCATGCTGTAGTAGAGAGAACAGTCTATGACTGGGATGGCTGGGGTCTTTGACAATTTTTAGGGCCTTCCTCTGACACCGCCTGGTGAAGAGGTCCTGGATGGCAGGCAGCTTAGCCCCAGTGATGTACTGGGCCGTACGCACTACCCTCTGTAGTGCCTTGCGATCAGAAGCCGAGCAGTTGCCTTACCAGGCAGTGATGCAACCAGTGATGCAACCATGCTCTGGATGTTGCAGCTGCCAAATCTTTTTAGTTTCCTGAGGGGGAATAGGCTTTGTCGTGCCCTCTTCATGACTGTCTTGATGTGGACACCAAGGAGCTTGAAGCTGTCAACCTGCTCCACTATAGCACCGTCGATGAGAATAGAATAGCTGGAAATGAAATACAATGTAAAAATGTACAGCATACAGTAAATACCCGCAGTCAATTTTTTTAAGCATTCATTTTAGCATTATTAGACTTACTTTACAGTATTGTACTCTACTGTACTTGTTAATTTTCCCAGGCTTTCGCGTTCCGCGTAGCACAGGCATCTGATGATAGTGTTTGCCAATAGCACTGTCTGTGAACAAAATCTCCAGTAAATGTCTCCAGTAGATTTTTCGTTCCTCCTGAACGCCCTAATCTGCTCAATTAAACAAATAGAGAGCCTGGTCATGGTGCTACAGTATGTTGTTACAGCATAATCAAAGTGAGGACAATCGTCGACCTTCTGTATATTTTTTGGCCTATTGTAACCGAAAAGTCACACCATTCCAGTACTTCTCACCCTGTCCCAAACTCCACCCTTAACAGCAAAAAGAGAAACATTATCTGAGGGCAGAGATACAGGCGGTCCAGGCGGTCCAGAGCGGTATGAGCAGAGAGTCACTCGTCATTGGCAGAGAGTCAGGTGGAGAATGACACGTTGAAGAGTTTGAGGAACGAGCGCCATTATGGGCTATTAGCAGGACAATAGACTCTTGCCAAGAAGGAGGGTATCACAAACGGCCGTGATTGGGAGTTCCTTAGGGCGGCGCACAACTGGCCCAGTGTCTCCCAGGTTTGGCTGGTGTAGTCCATCATTTTAAACTAGAATTTGTTCTTAACTGGCTTGCCTAGTTAAATAAATCACTTTGTAATGCATCATCTTTTGCTCAAGGAAACACTAAGGGTTTCGTTTTTCGTTTTTTTTTTTATAGAAACATAATATTAATCAAATTAATATTAATCAAAGAAATGTAATTTCATAAAATCAATCCCATATACTATGTATTAGTAAGAATATCTCACCTCATGTTCAAGGATGGCCTTTTTCTCACTTACTTTCAGTTATTTGAAAACAAAATCCTCTCCAAGATATAGTAAAAAAAAAGACATAGAAATTGGTTGCAATTTCAGTTTAATACACCAGAAAAGACAGAACAATTAATACAACAAATATAGTGGTTAAACTCAAATATACTAATAGATTTTTTTTTTTACTTTATCAATTGGAAACTTTAACAAGTGGAAAGATGAAAAAGTGTTATTATTGTTATTATTATTAACCCTGTTTTTCAGAAGCATCGCAGGCTGTAAAATCGACAAACAACTTTTCCAGGACAATATATATTGGTCAAATTGGTCATGGCTCCTGAGTGGTGCAGTGGTCTAAGGCACTACATCGCAGTGCAAGAGGCATCACTCCAGTCCCTGGTTTGAATCCAGGCTGTATCAGAACCAACTGTGATTGGGAGTCCCATAGGGTGGCACACAATTGGATCAGTGTCGTCCGGCTTAGGGGATGTCCTTGTCCAAAAAATAGGCACGGTGTGCTTTTTGTTTCTCTCCCTCCTAAAACAGAAATAAATATTCTGGCCTTTCTAAATATTATTTTTGCCTTTATTCAGATTACAATTGCTCACTTTTGGTAATTTGAAAACAAAATCATCTCCAAAATGTTGTTATTTTTTAAAACCTGTCAAAGCGAGGGGTCCCTCTCAGGGAACAACCCCCCCCCCCCCCGTTCAGCTGAAACGGTGGCACAGGGAATGCTGAAATATTTAACCTCCACACATTAACAAGTCCAATACCTCAAATGAAAGATAAACACCTTGTTCATCTACCCAGCATGTCAGATTTTTTTTAGGTTTTACAGCGAAAACACAGCACATATTTATATTAGACCACCACCGAAACAAAGACAAGAGGCAGCCATTTTGTCCCAGAAAATATAAAATTATAAAAGCAGGATAAAAATATAAATCATTGACTAACCTCTTGAAAATCTTCATCAGATGACAGTAATATAACATGTTACACAGTACATTTATGTTTTGTTCAATAATATGCATTTTATATCCATAAATCACGGTTTACATTGACGCCATGTTCATAAAATTATCAAAAATGTCCGGAGAAATTATAGAAAGCTACGCCAGATAACAGAAATACTCATCATAAACTTTGACTAAAGATACATGTTTTACATATAGTTGGAAAGATACACTGGTTCTTAATGCAACCGCTATGTCAGATTTGTTTTTAAAGTTACAGAATTAGTTGACTATGCAATAACCTGAGACGGCGCTCAGACGTAACAATATTTCTCCGCTATGTTGGAGTCAACAGAAATACAAAATTACAACATAAATATTCACCTTACCTTTGATGGTCTTCGATCAGGATGTAGTGGAAGGAGTCATACTTACCCAATACATTGTTTTGTTTCAATTCTAGTGTCCATGTAGTAGCATATGCTACCACTTTCAGCTCAAATGCCCAAAAAATGACTTCTGGTCCAGAATAATTGCGCATCAAAACTACATCTAAATGACATATTATAGGTCGACTAAACTGGTCAAACTAAGTGCAGAATCAAGCTTTAGGATGTTATAAATGTACAAAACGAATAGCATTCCAACCGGGCAATCATAGTTCATCTAGGGCTAGCTGGAACAAAGGAAGCTCTGTGCCCAACGCGCGCCCTAACGCACATGGAAATCCTCACGACACTCAAAGTTTTTTTGCCTCATTGGGTCAAAGTTCACAGCATTTGCACAATTAAACGCTACTGAATGAGGACATCTAGTGGAAGACATAGGAAGTGTTTCCAGATCCATAACTTGCTGGGAAAGGAGGGGGCGATGACGTCAAAGTTGCCCCAACTTTCAGGATCTCAAAACTAGTTTGGAAGATTGCCTGCCCTGTGAGTTCCGTTATACTCACAGACATAATTCAAACGGTTTTAGAAGCTTCAGAGTGTTTTCTATCCAATAATGATAATCATTTGCATATATTAGCAATTTAGGACAGATTTCTATGCAGTTTACTATGGGCACGCAATTCATCCAAAGGGGAAATATCGCCCCCTATCCTGAACAAGTTTTAAAGAAAGCTATTATTGTTATTATTACTTTACAATTATATAACAGCCCCTTAGATATTGTCACAGATCAGATTTGCCCAAACAAAAAAATGCTCCTTAAATATTCATTTAGAATCCTCCAATCCTCTAAATGTAATTATTGTCGGAGTCTCACGTAATTGAAAAAAATATTGTTAGACTTACTGTACACCTACAGTAGGCGGCATGAGTCTCAGTAGTGTTGTGTACTGTGCTGTTAAAAGTGGTGTAGGTCTTATTTATTTAAAAAGCATATTGAAGTTAGTAGCAATAGGATTTGAAGCAATAGCCTACCTGTGTATGGTCAACTATTTCAGCACCGTTTCACGCTGCTCTTAGACAATCATGGGGACTGGTCTTGATAAATCAATTAGATTTTTTATTTTCACTAAATCTCCATTTGGGTATTGGTTAGACTACAATTAGGGTGTGGAAATGTTTTGCTCTTAGTAGTGTAGTCTACTACCGACCGTTACTTTGTACAACACCATATTTTCCTGAAGGAAACCCTGAGGGTTTTTGTTTTTCTTGAAATAGACACACCATAATATTAATCAAATTAATTAAGCAACATTTCTTAAAATCAATCCCATATACTATGTTCTTACATATAGTACAGGCAATATTGAAGACTATCAAACTTTTCTCAAAGAAGCCTTCTGGTAGTCAAACTAACTCTAACTAGCATTAATGACAACAACGGCTGACAATTAAATAAAGTGCCATAGAATTCTGCGGAAGCCCGCAAGGTGTGCTGCAGTGTGACTCAACTTTTACAGGAAGAACCATTGTATGTGACCAGGCAGAAAAAATCATTCAAAGCCAAACCATGTCATAACTGCTACACACAGCCTACATTGTTGTCCCCATATTAGCTAAGATAACTTCCTAGTCAACATAGCTACTAATAGTACTAATGCGTTAGTAAACCCGCTACAATCATGCAGTAACGTTACAGTGTATAGTCAGTGAGCAGTTACACCGGCGGGCAAAACATTAATAAAACCAAAAGCTTACCTAGACTTGGAAGAGTTGCAGTTTTGTGTTGGATAGTCATAGCCAGCTAGCTTACATAGCATCCTTCTGTTTGAGTCAGATGTTTGAGTAACTAAACTAGCCAGCAGCATTTACTATCTACATAAGTATTTGAAACTGAAAGTGAAAAAAATGACACTCGTTTCCCCTTAATTTTTAAAGAAATGAATTTGTTGAAAACTGTTGCCTTTCTCTTTGAGTCAACTACTCACCACATTTAATGTACTGCAGTGCTAGCTACCTTTAGCTTATGCTTTCAGTACTACGTAGATTCATTATCTGATCCTTTGATAAGGTGGAAAACATGTCAATTCATGTAGCAAGAGCTCATAGGTTGGAGGACGTCCTCTGGAAGTTGTCATAATTACTGTGTAAGTCTATGGAAGGGGGTGAAAACCAAGAGGCTCCTAGGTTTCAAAATGAAAGTCAATGTACCTCAGGATACGCCATAGTGCTCTCCTATAGAGTGCTGACGAGGCGATTGTAGACCTTCATTGCGAAACAATGTGTTTTAATCTATTATTTGGTGATGTGAATATATTTAGTATAATTTTGTCTTAAAAGGCTAACCTTTTCAACGTTTTTACCATTTTTATTCTTATGAAATTCACTGAGGAGGATGGTCCAACCCTTCCTCCTCTTAGGAGCCTCCCCTTCTGTATAGTGAATTAAGTCAAAACCACAACCCAAATCCCCATCTCCATCCATGGCTTAAGGGAACAGTCAATTTAGCAAGCTAGCTAATGCAGGACAACAACAAAAGCAGACCAGAAACATACATGTTTTTCTAATAATACGATTTGATTGGTGTGAAGCCAAATCCAAACTGGCCTCCCCTTGTGAGTCCTTTTGCTGCATCAGGACAACCCAGAGTTGAGCACAGCTCAATGCTGATTGGCTAATTATTTTATAATTTTTCATCAAGGGAGGCCAAATGCTTGCTGCCATTAATCAATCAAATACAACAGCGGCAACATTTCATACTCTTTTGGTCCAGACAGCATCAGATAAATGGGCTACACATACTGAGACAGAGGGGCGTTGTTTTCCCCACTCTGACTATTTCTCAAGTGAGATTCAGCCAGGAAAATTATGAAAACACAGTGAGACGAAAGACACATTATTTTATCATTGTAATTTTTTTATTTGTCAAATATTTGGAGAAGCCTGGTTTCTCTTGGCAGCCATGAATACACACCACTGCAGACATTGTTTTCAAGTTCTCATGTGTTTTCCAAAATAATACAAATTATTATTTAACAATAACCATGTGATATGAGGCAATATTAGTGGAACATGAAATGGTATATAATTCATTAGAGTAATTGCAATCCTCTCAATTCTCCCAGCAGTTAGTGTAAAATATTTTCCTTCCTCTGAGCTGTGTATCATCTAACTAGCAGATGGAAGAATTTTACTGCCCTCTTTGACAGTCGCATCTTAATGGTAGCTACAAATGTACTTTGGAAAAGATGTGAAACTGGTGACAGAATACATTTTGCCATTGTTGAGATGATTATAAACATACAGAGTGAAACTGAAGTAGAGCCGCTTGTCATCCGGTCCCACACACTGTCACCAGTGCAAGCAGAAATAGCTGCAGCAACACCTTCACCCACACTGTGACAGAGCACCCCACAACCCCCATCGTTCTGCTTTAGAAAGGAACATACACAGCCCAAGTGTTAATGAGCTAAATGACTCACACCACCCAACACAAAGACAGACAGGGTACACAAAGACAGACAGGGTGGTTTTACGCTTTAGTGTGTGTACTTTACTGTATTTATACTTGGGATATCACTTTTCAACAGGAAAAGTTTTAAAAAATGCTAGAGGACATCTTTAAGTCAATGCTTTCAATACATTTATTTGTTCATATTCCCATACACTACTAATGACTGTAATATACCGAAAATTACCCCTTTATTCAGTATGCCCATGATGACACAGGTGATCCCGTGTGGCTCAATTCCTAGAGCATGGTGCATGCAAGGCCAGGCTTGTGGGTTTGATTCCCAGGGGGGACCAATATGAAAATGAATACACTAACTGTAAGAGTATCTGCTAAATTATCAACAAAAACCTTGATTCAATAAGATGCGTATCTAACATAATAGACAAAGCTCTGGGGTCTATAAAATGAGTGAAAATTGTGTTTTGGATCACCCCAATAATGTAAAGTTTTATTTGTGCTTCCCATGACTGTGTTTTTGTATTTTAATATATATACTGCGCAAAAGCACACTTCCGAAACCGCTCAGGGAGCTCGTTGATCGGAACACGGTGGTGTTCCCCGAGAAGCCAGGCCGCACAACCCTGATTGAACACCACGTCCGTACCTGGCCCAAGGAAATGGTAGGAAAGAGGCCATATCGGATTCCTGAGGCCCGAAGTAAGGCCGTGAAGCAGAAAGTGGAGGCTATGCTGAGGATGGGGGTTGTTGAAGAGTCCCACAATGCATGGTGCAGCCCCATCGTGTTGGTGCCCAAACCAGATGGTAGCCTGCGCTTCTGTAATGATTTCCGGGGTGTGAACGACATCAGCTTGTTCGACGCCTACCCCATGCCGAGGGTTGACGAGCTCATCGACCGATTGGGAAAGGCCCGGTACATCAGCACCCTTTACCTATACCTGGCCTATACGAGGGAGACTCGTATAGGCCTGGTGACAGATGGAGTCTACATCACGAGGCGATGGCTCCCTGTGCTGGAGGTGCCAGGTCTAAACGGGCTCTCCGGCCAGGACTAACTGGGGCTGATCGTGGTTGGTAATCAAGGGCTGATGGCTCACCAGCTGGATGAAGCTGCCAGAAGGGCAGCACATGGGGGAAGGGACTGGGGGAAGAAAGGTTACTACCGTATAGTTGGGGACAGTTCCAGAGATAAAAGGAGGGAGCTCAGTTTTTGTTCCCCACAGGATACAGCAAGACCCGGAGCCCAGAAGACGGTATCCCGGAGAGGGTCTCATGGGGGAGACCTATTATTTTCTTTTGATTTGTTACTCAAATAAACACCCTTGAAACCGAGCTAATCCTACTCTGTCTGTGTCTAATTGGTGTAAATGTTTTGACCAAACCCCCTGGTCTGCCACAATACACAGTTTAAGATCACCTACTCATTCAAGGGTTTTTCTTTATTTGTACTATTTTCTACATTGTAGAATAATAGTGAAGATATCAAAACTATGAAATTACACATATGGAGTCATGTAGTAACCAAAAAAGTGAGAAACATATCAAAATATATTTCATACTTGAGATTCTTCAAATAGCCATCCTTCGCCTTGATGACAGCTTTGCACTCTCTTTGCATTCTCTCAACCAACTTCACCTGGAATGCTTTTCCAACAGTCTTGAAGGAGTTCCCACAAATGCTGAGCATTTGTTGGCTGTTTTTCCATCACGCTGCGCTCCAATTCACCACAAACCATCTCAATTATGCTGAGGTCAAGGGATTGTGGAGGCCAGGTCATCTGATGCAGCACTCCATCACTATCCTTCTTGGTCAAATAGTCCTTCCACAGCCTGGAGCTGTGTTGGGTCATTGTCCTGTTGATAGTCCAAATGATAGTCCAACTAAACGCAAACCAGATGGGATGGTGTACTGTTGCAGAATGCTGTGGTAGCCATGCTGGTTAAGTGTGTCTGGAATTCTAATAAATCACTGTCAGTGTCACCAGCACCCCCAAACCATCACACCTTCTCCTCCATGCTTCACGGTGGGAACCACACATGCAGCAGAGGGAATCACAAAGACATAGTGGTTGGAACCAAAAATCTCAAATGTGGATTCATCAGACCAAAGGACAGATTTCCACTGGTCTAATGTCCATTGGTCGAGGTTCTTGGTCCAAGCAAGTCTCTTCTTATAGTTGGTGTCCTTTAGTAGTGGTTTCTTTGCAGCAATTCAACCATGAAGGCCTGATTCAAAGTCTCCTCTGAACAGTTGATGTTGAGATGTGTCTGTTACTTCAACTCTGAAGCAATTATTTGGGCTGCAATCTGAAGCACAGTTGACTCTAATGAACTTATCCTCTGCAGCAGAAGTAACTCTGGGTCTCCATTTCCTCTGGCAGTCCTTATGAGAGCCAGGTTCATCATTGCGCTTGATGGTTTTTGCGACTGCACTTTTTTTGACTGACCTTCATGACTTAACGTCACAAATGCTGATGCTCCAGATACTCAACTAGTCTAAAGAAGGCCAGTTTTATTGCTTCTTTAATTAGGACAACACTTTTCAGCTGTGCTAACATAATTGCAAAACTGTTTTCAAATGATCAATTAGCCTTTTAAAATTATAAACTTGGATTAGCTCACACAGCGTGCCATTGGAACACAGGTGTGATGGTTACTCTTATGTAGACAATTCATAAAAATTCTGCAGTTTCCAGCTACAATAGTCATTTACAACATTGACAATGTCTACACTGTATTCCTGATCAATTTGATGTTATTTTAATGGACAAATGTTTTACTTTTCTTTCAAAAACAAGGACATTTCTAAGTGACCCCAAAAATTTTAACGGTAGTGTATATATCACAGGAGGCTGCTGAGGGGAGAACGGCTGATAATAATGGCCAGATAGGCGCAAATGGAATGGCATCAAACGCCTGGAAACCATGTGTAAATACCATTCCATAAAGTTTGCTCCAGTCATAACCAGTCATAACCATGAGCCCGTGCTACTACACCTGCATAGCTTGCTGTTTGGGGTTTTAGGCTGGGTTTCTGTACAACACTTTGAGATATCAGCTGATGTACGAAGGGCTATATAAATAAATTTGATTTGATTTGATTCTCCCCAATTGAGGTGCCAACAACCTCTGTTGAGATAAACCAGCACTGCTTACCATGGGGAAACAGAGAGAACTTTGAGAACAGGAGTTTCCTGATGCAGAATACTCAGTGTTTAATTTGGGGTATAATGTGTATATTTATGTTTTATTTATACAGGGTGCGTTTGTAAAAGACACCTACAGTTGAAGTCGGAGGTTTACATACACTTAGGTTGGAATCATTAAAACTCGTTTTTCAACCACTCCACAAATTTCTTGTTAACAAACTATAGTTTTGTCAAGTTGGATAGGACATCTACTTTGTGAATGACACAAGTAATTTTTCCAACAATTGTTTACAGACAGATTATTTCACTTATATTGCACTGTATCACAATTCCATTGGGTCAGAAGTAACATACACTGCTTTAAAACAGCTTGGAAAATTCCAGAAAATTATGTCATGGCTTTAGAAGCTTCTGATAGGCTAATTGACATAATTTGAGTAAATTGGAGGTGTACCCATGGATGTATTTCAAGGCCTACCTTCAAACTCAGTGCCTCTTTGCTTGACATCATGGGAAAGTCAAAAGAAATCAGCCAAGACCTCAGAAAAAAAGGTGTAGACCTACACAAGTCTGGTTCATCCTTGAGAGAAATTTACAAACGCCTGAAGGCATCACTTTCATCTGTACAAACAATAGTACTCATTCCACACCCCGGAAATCATTACAGAAGGGCAGGCTTCCATCTGGTTTGGGCACCAACACGATGGGGCTGCACCATGCATTGTGGGACTCTTCAACAACCCCCATCCTCAGCATAGCCTCCACTTTCTGCTTCACGGCCTTACTTCGGGCCTCAGGAATCCGATATGGCCTCTTTCCTACCAATCAGGGTTGTGCGGCCTGGCTTCTCGGGGAACACCACCGTGTTCCGATCAACGAGCTCCCTGAGCGCTTGCTTCTGTGCCGGGTCGAGGTCCTCATTGCTCGGGACCACCACTGGTACAGTTTGCGTCCTGGGTCCCGACCATAACACGGCCAACACTTTCCTGTCGTGCCACTTCTTCAACAGGTTCACGTGGTAAATCTGTTGGGGTTTCTGTTTCTCCGGCTGCCGTACACGGTAATTGACGGGTTCCAGCTTCTCTATCACCTCGTATGGCCCGTTCCATGTTGCCAGGAACTTACTTTCGGCCGTGGGGATTAAGACCAACACCTTGTCTCCCACTTGGAATTCTTAGGGCTGGGTTCCCCGATTGTAGACCGGGGCTTGGGCATGTTGTGCCTTTTCCACATGTTTCCTAAACAATTTAAAGGCAATGCTACCAAATACTAACTGAGTGTATGTAAACTACTGATCCACTGGGAATGTGATGAAATAAATTACATCTGAAATATATCATTCTCTCTACCATTATTCTGACACTTCACATTCTTAAAATGAAGTGGTGATCCTAACTGACCTAAGACAGGGAATTTTTACTAGGATTAAATGTCAGGAATTGTGAAAAACAGAGTTTAAATGTGTTGGCTAAGGTGTATGTAAACTTCCAAATTCAACTGTCTCAATATGTCTTAACGTAAAGGTTAAAAAATAAAGTAAATTCTTTAGTAAAAAAAAATGCAAGCTGAGTACAAATTGAATGGTATCTGTCAATATGGGGAGGGAGAAACCCTGTGTAATCCTCACCATGATTACACTCCTGTTCTCACAGTTCTCTCTGCTTTCGCACAGCAAGCGGTACTGGTGCATGAAGTCTGGCACTAACAGGCTCCTGAACAGGAGCCATAAAACTGCTTAATAGCTAACTAAATATCTAACAAATTGGATACACAGACTATTTGAGTCTCTATACACAGTCACAGGGCCCTACATACTCACACACACTGACACTCCAACACCCATACACACACACTTCATTATTTGCTCACACACATAATATGAACATACATTTACACTAACTCTACACACACAGACGCACACCCAATCACATACAATCATCATATACTCTGCTGCTGCTCTTTTTATCATATATCTTGGTGCTTAGTCACCATACAACCTATACAGGTCTACCTTTATCACTCCAGTATCCCTGCACATTGTAAATATGGTACTGGAACTGACTTACCCTGTATATGGTATGCTTACTTACCTTCTCATGTTCTTCTTATTTGTATTTCTTGTGTTTTTTTGTTCTACCTTATGTTATTTTTTGTATTACATTGCTATTCATTACTGCATTGTTGGGTTTAAAGCTTGCAATAAAGACATTTCACTATACTTTTGCACATGACATTAAAACTTTATACTTGACCACTCTGACATGTTTGCCAAGGTAGCCCCATTATCACCAGACAAAATGCCAATAGGCATAGTATCTTTATTGGCTGGGAATGACAATGAAAGGTGAAAGGTGCACATTGTCATAGAAGCAGAACACTGCCTCTATGCTATTATGTAAAGAGTTGATTATTCTACATGGACCTGAAAATACATTTATAAAAATCCAAAACACTTAGATTACAATATCTACATAAATTCATATTACTCTGTAGGCTACTGCTCTATTCAAAGCTTCCTCTGGCATCTCACCATTTATCTGCCTATAGTGATTGAGTGGGGGGAAACAGCTGTGGGCAAGGTTCTGGAAGATGATCCTAATTTGAAGCTGAAGAAGTTTCACTTCTCATAGGCTTGTAACTGTTTGACAAAGACAGCAAAGGCACAGGCACTTAAAGAGTGAATGCCCCTAAAAAGCAACGTCTTGTTTTGAAAATAGCTTATTCCAAGTCATCACCCAAGTCATCATATCATCTATATAGAGCTGCTGCTTCTACTTTCTGACAAAATCACTATTTTAGTAGTTCTTAAAAGTAAATAAGTCATAGTTTTATGACTGCTGAATACCAACTATCAATCACTTAGATCATGTATTTTCAGGTGAAGGTACCTCATAAAGAAACTGCTCTCTATGCATCGCTCTGAGAAAACATTGGACTACTGCTACTCAACTCTTCGAAATGCCTACTAGGCCCTCTCCTGTCCTCCTTTCGGCAAGTCTGATCACGACTCCATTTTGGTCCTCCCTTCCTATAGGCAGAAACTCAAACAGGAAGTATCCATGCTAAGGACTATTCAACGCTGGTCTGACCAATTGGAATGCATGCCTCAATATTGTTTTGATTATGTGGACTGGGAAATGTTCTGGGTAGGCTCTGAGAATAATATTGATGAATACACAGATATGGTGACTCAGTTTTTCAGGAAATGTATAGGAGATGTTGTACCCACTGTGACTATTAAAACCTACCCAAACTAGAAACCATAGATAGATGGCTGCTTTCGGGCAAAACTGAAAGCGCCAACCACCGCAAGGTGACTGGGAATATGGCTGAATACAAACAGTGTAGTTATTCCCTCTGTAATGCCAAAAGACAAGCAAAACGTCAGTACAGAGACAAAGTGGAGTCACAATTCAACAGCTCAGACACAAGATGTGTCACGGTCTGACCTTTATTTCCTTTGTTTTGTCGTTATTTAGTATGGTCAGGGCGTGAGTTGGGGTGGGCAGTCTATGTTTGTTTTTCTATGATTTTGGGATTTCTATGTTTCGGCCTAGTATGGTTTTCAATCAGAGGCAGGTGTCATTAGTTGTAACTGATTGAGAATCATACTTAGGTAGCCTGGGTTTCACTGTTTGTTTGTGGGTGTTTGTTTCCGTGTCTGTGTTTTTCACCACACGGTACTGTTTCGGTTTTGTCATTTCACGTATTCGTTTATTGTTTTTGTATTTCATAGTGTTCAGTGTTTTTGTTATTAAAAATGATATGGACACTTACCATGCCGCATCTTGGTCCGATCCATGCTACACCTCCTCTTCAGACGAAGAGGAGGAAAACCATTACAAGACGCATCTGTCAGGGTCTACCAGCCACGTCGCGGACACTGACATCTTGCTTCCAGGTAAGCTAAACACCTTTCTCGCCTGCTTTGAGGATAACAAAGTGCCACCGATGCTGCCAGCTATCAGGGACTGTGACCTCTCCTTCTCGGTGGCCAATGTGAGTAAGACATTTAAGCATGTTATCCCTCGCAGGGCTGCCGGCCCAAATGGCATCCCTAGCCTGTGCAGACCAGCTGGCTAGATTGTTTACGGACATATTCCATCACCCTATCACAATCTGCTGTCCCCACATGCTTCAAGATTTCCACCATTGTTCCTTTACCCAAGAACCAAAGGTAACTGAACTAAATCACTCTCGCCCTGTAGCACTCACTTCTGTCGTCATGAAGTGCTTTGAGAGACTAGTCAAGGATCATATAACTTCTACCTTACCTTACCTGACACCCTAGACCCACTTCAATTTATTTACCGCCCCAATAGATCCACAGATGATGCCATCGCCATCGCACCACACACTGCCCTATCCCGTCTGGACAATGAGGAGTGCCTAATGAAAGAATGCTGTTCTTTGACTATAGCTCAGCATTCAACACCCTTAGTACCCTCCAAGCTCAAAATTAAGGTTGGGGCCCTGGGTCTGAACCTCGCCCTGTGCAACTGGGTCCTGGACTTCCTGACGGGTCGCCCCCCCAGGTGGGGAAGGTAGGAAACAACACCACCACTTTCCTGATCCTCAGCACAGGGGCCCCACAAGGGTGCGTGCTCAGCCCCCTCCTGTGCTTCCTATTCACCCATGATTGCGTGGCCACGCACACCTCCAGCTCAATCATCAAGTTTGCAGACGACACAACAGTAGTAGGCCTGATTACCAACAACAACAAGACAGCCTACTAGGAGGAGGTGAGGGCCCTGGGAGTGTGGTGTCAACAAAACAAAGGAGCTGATCGTCGACTTCAGTCAACAGCAGAGGGAGCACCCCCCTATTCCAATTGATGGGACCGCAGTGAAGGTGGAAAGCTTCAAGTTCATCGGTGTACACATCACTGACAAACTGAAATTATCCACCCACACAAACATTGTGTGTGGAGGCTGAAGAAAATCCGATTGGCATCTAAAATCCTCACAAACTTTTACAGATGCAGAACTGAGAGCATCCTGTTGGGCTCTATCACTGCCTGGTATTGCAACTGCACCACACGCAACCTCAGGGCTTTCCAGAGGGTGGTGGTCTTCCCAACGCATCACGGGCAGACTACCTGCCCTCCAGGACACCTACATCACCCGATGTCACAAGAAGGTCTAGTCACTTTAAGTTTACATAATGTTTACATATTTTGCATTTCTCATCTCATATGTTTAAACTGTATTATTGTTTACTGTATTTTAGTCTGCCACTCCGACATTGTTTGTCCAAATATTTATTTACCCTTAATTCAATTCCTTTACTTTAAATTTGTGTGTGTTGTTATGAATTGTTAGATATTACTGCACTGTTGGAGCTAGAAACACAAGCATTTCGCGACACCGCAATAACATCTCCTAAACATGTGTATGTGACCAATAAAATGTACTTTGATTTAATTTAGATGTTTAAAAAAATGGAAAATGACAGAAATTTCGGTTTATCGCTGAGCACTACAGAATTGACTACAAAGTTTAAATAGGATCATTTTGGTTATAAAGTCTGTCTCGTCCAAAACTAATATTTGTGAGATGATAGGAAAGAAAGTGTCACGGAATGAATTGTACAGTAACAGTTTTCCTTGGGTTGGGTTTATTTCAATCATGCCCACATGCCCAAAGCTGACAGCACCCACGTAATCATCAATGCCCATGGTCAATTTGGTTTGACATTTTGAAATCCCTATGAGGAGAGTTAGGGACCAAATTTCAATGACTTAAAAACCTCACACCAACTGTAAATTGTAGAATTCATGTACAAATATTGAAGCATTTCATGATGAGCAACATGAAAATATTGTCCAATTTACATTGTGTAATTTATTGATGGTCCCTAACTAGCCCCAGAGAAAGGCTGTCCAATGTCAAACTAACGTGGCCAAGGTCGCATACCACCTGGCTGAAGCTAAATGGCAAAAGAAGTTGGCTAGCCTTGGCAACTTCAAGACACATGACCTGGTTAGACTGTTCGAAGTTATTTAGAAGAGTGACTGTAACTGTTCACTGTTTTGGCAGAGTGAGTGTACAAACGCATGCCATGTGCGAACACACACAAAAGAGACACCCACATTAAATCATCCCCCCAAGACAACTAATTTCACTTCAGTCATGGCTTTTGTATGAACTTGGATATGGACAGACTTATTCCACAGTTCCTCCATACCAGTGGAGGCTGCCGAGGGGAGGACGGCTCATAATAATGGCTGGAATGGAGTCAATTAAATGGTATCAAACACATCAAATGGGGTTTCAAAGTGGTTGATGCTATTCATTGACTGATTCCAGCCAATATTATGAGTCATCCTCCCCTCATCAGCCTCCACTGCAGCATACATATTCCAAGGAAACTTAGAATCCCTCCCCCACCCTCTCCCATCCTGTGACTTTAGACTAGAGTCTCCTCTTCCAGTGCTCCAAGCTTGTCATCATCTCTGGCCCGTGTCTCAGGCTGGGGTTGGCCCTTGCCTCTGGACAAGATATTGTTGGAACTGAAGATTCTGCATACCCAGGATCAGGGTACTGCTGCCGATGAGGAGCATCATGCAAAATAAAATATTACAAAATCATAGCATTTGTGCTGTCCATTGGCCCCTACTTTGTCTGAGTGAGGTCACAGTTCTCGTTCAACAGGAAACAGGAAGAAGGGTGCATCCCATGTAAGGAACTGTCACCCCACAGCCATGAAAGATTGTCTTGCCATTTCAAATAAATTCGTTCTGAGGCTGTTATAGAAAAAATATCGACACAACTTAAAAATGACATTTCTTGTGTTCTCCTAAAATGACATACCCAAATCTAACTGCCTGTAGCTCAGGACCTGAATCAAGGCTATGCATATTCTTGATACCATTTGAAAGGAAATGCTTTGAAGTTTGTGGAAATGTGAAATTTAATGTAGGATAATTTAACACATTAGATCTGGTAAAAGATAATACAAAGAAAAAAAACATGACTTTTTTTTTCCATCTTTGACATGCAAGATAAAGGCCATCATGTATTATTCCAGGTTAGGCACAATTTAGATATCGGCCATTCGATGGCAGCGGTGTATGTGCAAAGTTTTAGACAAATGCAATGCTTCAAATCAAATTTTATTTGTCACATACACATGGTTAGCAGATGTTAATGCGAGTGTCGCGAAATGCTTGTGCTTCTAGTTCCGACAATGCAGTAATAACCAACGAGTAATCTAACCTAACAATTCCACAACTACTACCTTATACACACAGGTGTAAAGGGATAAAGAATATGTACATAAAGATATGAATGAATGACGGTACTGAACGGCATAGGCAAGATGATACCATCTACTGCGAGTACAGTATAGACATGAGATGAGTAATGTAGGGTATTTAAACAAAGTCGCATAGTTTAAAGTGGCTAGTGGTACATGTATTTGTCAGGAGGATTCTACTACTCCTGTTCATATACCAATTTGTAAGATACTGATAGAAAGGAGAACAGACTGAGGCCCAGTCTACCAAAGTTAAATGTTTATTCACGGAACGTTCCCTTGTCTACAGTACAGGACCTTCAATTTATAGTGACACACATACGGCCACACCAACCATCAAATCCGCCCGCCAATAGAGCCTAGGGGAGTACGTGAGAATAGTGTCTTCCTACCCTCCCCTAAGATAGGGAGAAACCTGGGACTGGGAAATTCTCAGTGTCCCAGCCATAGTCTCCCTGGATCTGGCTCAGACAGATAGTCTGTTCTCAAAACACGTTTCCAAAACGTTGATTGTGACTGAAGCCACACACAGTATTATCGAATGAGTCTAAAACGTACACACATGTTGTTACGGTTTTCTTCCGTCGAAGGAGAGTAGGACCAAAATGCAGCGTGGTTATTATTAAACATCTTTAATAAAGATGATAACAATACAAAAACAATAACCGTAACGTGAAAAACCGAAACAACCTTATCTGGTGCAAACTAACACAGAGAGAGGAACAATCACCCACGAAACACTCAAAGAATATGGCTGCCTACATATGGTTCCCAATCAGAGACAACGATAAACACCTGCCTCTGATTGAGAACCACTCCAGGCAACCATAGACTTTTCTAGACAACTAACCACAATCCCATAACCTAAAAAAAAAAACCTAGACAAAACACACCACAATAAATAACCCATGTCACACCCTGGCCTGACCAAAATAATAAAGAAAACACAAAATACTGACACCAGGGCGTGACAGAACCCGCACACCTAAACCCATAGGGGAGGGTCCGGGTGGGCGTCTGTCCACGGTGGCGGCTCCAGCGCGGGACGTGGACCCCACTCCAACATAGTCTTAGTCCGCTTGCATCGCGTCCTTAGATTGGCGACCCTCACCGCCGACCTTGGCCTAGTAACCCTAACACAGGGGCCCACTGGACTGAGGGGCAGCTCGGGACTGAGGGGCAGCTCGGGACTGAGGGGCAGCTCGGGACTGAGGGGCAGCTCGGGACTGAGGGGCAGCTCGGGACTGAGGGGAAGCTCGGGACTGAGGGGAAGCTCGGGACTGAGGGGAAGCTCAGGCAGGTTGATGGCTCTGGCAGATCCTGGCTGGCTGGTGGTTTCGGCAGATCCTGGCTGGCTGGTGGTTCCGGCAGATCCTGGCTGACTGGCAGCTCTGGCAGAGCCTGGCAGACCCTGGCAGACTGTCGGCTCTGGCAGATCCTGGCTGACTGGCGGATCCTGGCTGACCCTGGCAGACTGGTGGCTCTGGCTGCTCCATGCTGACTGGCGGCTCTGGCTGCTCCATGCTGACTGGCGGCTCTGGCTGCTCCATGCTGACTGGCGGCTCTGGCTGCTCCATGCAGACTGGAGGCTCTGGCTGCTCCATGCAGACTGGCGGCTCTGGCTGCTCTATGCAGACTGGCGGCTCTGGCGGCTCCTTGCAGACTGGCGGCTCTGGCGGCTCCTTGCAGACTGGCGGCTCTGGCGGCTCCATGCAGACTGGCGGCTCTGGCGGCTCCATGCAGACTGGCGGCTCTGGCGGCTCCTTGCAGACTGGCGGCTCTGGCGGCTCCTTGCAGACTGGCGGCTCTGGCGGCTCCTTGCAGACTGGCGGCTCTGGCGGCTCCTTGCAGACTGGCAGCTCCTTGCAGACTGGCAGCTCCTTGCAGACTGGCAGCTCCTTGCAGACTGGCAGCTCTGGCGGCTCCTTGCAGACTGAGAGCTCTGGCAGCGCTGAACAGGCGGGAGACTCCGGCAGCACTGAACAGGCGGGAGACTCCGGCAGCGCTGTAGAGGAAGGCTCTGGCAGCGCTGGACAGGCGGGAGACTCTGACAGCGCTGGAGAGGAGGAAGGCTCTGGCAGCTCTGCACAGGCGAAGCGCACTGTAGGCCTGGTGCGTGGTTCTGGCACTGGTGGTACTGGGCCGAGGACACGCACAGGAAGCTTGGTGCGGGGAGCTGCCACCGGAGGGCTGGTGCGTGGAGGTGGTACTGGACAGACCGGACCGTGCAGGCGCACTGGAGCTCTTGAGCACCGAGCCTGCCCAACCTTACCTGGTTGAATGCTCCCGGTCGCCCTGCTAGTGCGGCGAGGTGGAATAGCCCGCACTGGGCTATGCAGGCGAACTGGGGACACCGTGCGCAAGGCTGGTGCCATGTAAGCCGGCCCAAGGAGACACACTGGAGACCAGATGCGTAGAGCCTGCTTCATGACACTTGGCTCGATGCTTACTCTAGCCAGGCCGATACGAGGAGCTGGTATGTACCGCACCGGGCTATGCACCCGCACTGGAGACACCGTGCGCTCCACAGCATAACACGGTGCCTGCCCGGTCTCTCTAGCCCCCCGGTAAGCACAGGAAGTTGGCGCAAGTTTCCTACCTGACTTCGCCATACTCCCTGTGTGCCACCCCCCAAGACATTTTTGGGGCTGACTCTCGGGCTTCCATCCTCGTCGCCGTGTTCGTCTCTCCAACTCCATTCTCCTATAACCTTCCTCGCACTGCTCCAGCGAATCCCAGGCGGCTCCGGTACTCTCCCTGGGTTGACCGCCCACCTGTCTATTTCCTCTCATGTCGTATATTCCATACTTCGCTGCTCCTGCTTCCACTGCCTGTCACCACGCCGCTTGGTCCTGTTGTGGTTGGTGATTCTGTTACGGTTTTCTTCTGTCGAAGGAGAGTAGGACCAAAATGCAGCGTGGTTATTATTAAACATCTTTAATAAAGATGATAACAAACAATACAAAAACAATAACCGTAACGTGAAAAACCGAAACAACCTTATCTGGTGCAAACTAACACAGAGACAGGAACAATCACCCACGAAACACTCAAAGAATATGGCTGCCTAAATATGGTTCCCAATCAGAGACAACGATAAACACCTGCCTCTGATTGAGAACCACTCCAGGCAACCATAGACTTTTCTAGACAACCCCACTAACCACAATCCCATTACCTACAAAAAAAACTAGACAAAACACACCACAATAAATAACCCATGTCACACCCTGGCCTGGCCAAAATAATAAAGAAAACACAAAATACTAAGACCAGGGCGTGACACATGTATTATAATACTCGCATGATTCAAATGAATTTTATACAATAACATGGCATCAGACCTATGGTTTCAGGACTGTAACATTCTAATAATTTATTAAAACACATTTCCTTATCAGTATTACATAAAGATGCAGTAGATGATAGAGATGACAGAGTACAGTACATATACATATGAGATGAGTAATGTAAGGTATGTAAACATTAAATTAAGTGTCATTGTTAAAAGTGGCAAGTGAAACATTATTTACATACATTTCCATTATTAAAGTGAGCTGGAGTTGAGTCAGTATGTTGGCAGCAGCAACTCAATGTTAGTGGTGGCTGTTTAACAGTCTGATGGCCTTGAGATAGAAGCTATTTTTCAGTCTCTCGGTCCCAGCTTTGATGCACCTGTACTGACCTCGCCTTCTGGATGATAGCGGGGTGAACAGGCAGTGGCTCGGGTGGTTGTTGTCCTTGATGATCTTTATGGCCTTCCTGTGACATCGGGTGGTGTAGGTGTCCTGGAGGGCAGGTAGTTTGCCCTCGGTGATGCGTTGTGCAGACCTCACCACCCTCTGGAGAGCCTTACGGTTGCTGAATCAATGTGTGTGTGTGTGTGTGTGCGTGTGTGTGTGTGTTTGAGTACAGAAAATCACAGAAATCACGTAGAGCCCCGAAACCCGCCTCAAAGGATTTGCCTTAACACGCCGCAACTGGGTCTATAACTTTTTGGGGAGAAAAAAAACACATTTATTTAACCATCACCAAATGGACGTTGTACGATACCTCATAAATTACAATAGATAAATGGCTGGTTCTATGACATTAAGCAGTCTAATTCGCGCTGTATTACCGTTGTTGACCTTTATCCCAGAAAATGGCCATTAAAATGGGCATTAACTCATGTTGAGGCCTCAATGCCATCTTGTTTCTGGGCTAAAAGTACATTTGGCCAAACCTGTGCTCACCAAATTTCGTCTTCGAAGTCTTTTCCATTCACGAGAAATGGCCATGTCCGTTTGTTGATGTTTTGTCCATTTGCAATAAGCAGCCAATCTCCATCTTGTGGAATTGTTCAAAATGTCAAAAATTGTAACGCGGATACCAAATGTCAGAGATACTTTATTTGATGACTTCCCTGAAGACAGGGCCCTGGAGGATGACCTAAGGTCATCGGCCTATTTTAATAACAACGTCTAGTAAGGACCTTACATTTGCAATATGGCGATCCTCATCAACCATAACGACAGCGGTGGAAAAACCTCTGGGCCGAAGGTATGCCGACCTCTTCTTTTTGATCAGAAAAGAGTGGTGGCTGATAGCCCAGGGACACTCAAAGGGCGAGAGACCTGTGGCAGAGCAAGGAAGGGTGTTGTGGGCATATTCGACCCACACTAGTTGCAGGTTCCAGATGGTGGGGTTGGCGACACCAGGCAGCGAAGAGTCGTTTCCAAGTCTTAGTTAGTGTGCTCCGACTGGCCGTTGGAGTGGGGGTGGAACACGGAGGACAGGCTGGCTGATGAACCAATGAGTGTGCAGAACGCCTTCCAGAAGGAGAACTGAGGAACCCGGTCAGAGACCATGTCCATCGGGAGTTCATGGATCCGGAAGACGTGCAGTACCATGAACTGGGCCGTCTCTTTGGCAGAGGGTAGCTTAGGGAGAGGAATGAAGTGGGTGGCTTTGGAAAACCGGTCCACTACAGTCAGGATGGCTGTAGTGTTGCCATCAGATGGTGGAAGACCCGTGACGAAGACCAGGGATATGTGAGACCAGGCACAGAGAGGGACAAGCAGTGGTTGAAGAAAACCAGCCGGAGCTTGCCCGGGGGTCTTGTTCTGCGTACAGACCGTGCAGGCGGCGACAAACGTGGAGACATCCGGGACCATGGTAGGCCACCATAAGGGTTGTCGCACAAAAGCCAGGGTCAAACAGTGGAAGCCAAGCCTGGAGGAGTGGGCCCACTCCAGGACCGAAGAGCGGACAGCGTCAGGTACAAACATCAGGTTATATGGGGACACCCCCGGGGTTCGGCTGGGAACGCTGCGCCTCACGGACCTGCATCCCTATTCCCCAGCTGAGTGTCGTCGCCAGACACGAGGACACCCGAGACTGTAGCGTTCTTTGTTTCACGGAAACATGGCTCACTCGAGACACGCTATCTGAGTTGGTACAGCCACCTGGTTTCTTCACGCATAGCGCCGACAGAAACAAGCATCTCCCTGATAAGAAGAAGGGCAGGGGTGTATGCCTTATGATTAACGAGACGTGGTGTGATCATAACAACATACAGGAACGCAAGTCCTTTTGTTCACCTGACTTAGAATTCCTCACAATCAAATGCAGACCGCATTATCTACCAAGAGAATTATCTTCGATCATAATCACAGTCTTGTATATTTCCCCCCAAGCAGACACATCGACGGCCCTAAAATAACTTCATTGGACTCTATGTAAACTGGAAACCACATATCCTGAGGCTGCATTTATTGTAGCCGGGGATTTTAACAAGGCTAATCTGAAAACAAGGCTCCCCAAATTCTATCAGCATATCGATTGTGCTACCAGAGCTGGAAAAACCCTAGACCATTGTTATTCTAACTTCCGCGACGCATATAAGGCCATCCCCCACCCTCCCTTCCGAAGGCTGACCACGACTCCATTTTGTTGCTCCAGCCTATAGACAGAAACTAAAACAGGAAGCACCCGCATTTCTATTCACCCATGACTGCGTGGCTATGCACGCCTCCAACTCAATCATCAAGTTTGCAGACGACACTAGAGTGGTAGGCTTGATTACCAACAACGACAAGATGGCCTACAAGGAGGAGGTGAGGGCCCCCAGAGTGTGGTGTCAGGAAAATAACCTCACACTCAATGTCAACAAAACAAAACAAAGGAGATGATTGTGGACTTCAGGAAACAGCAGAAGGATCAGCCCCCTATCTACATTGACGGGACAGTAGTGGAGAGGGTGGAGAGTTGTAAGTTCCTCGGCGTACATATCACGGACAAACTGAAATGGTCCACCCACACAGACAGCGTGGTGAAGAAGAGGCAGCAGCGCCTCTTCAACCTAAGGAGGCTGAAGAAATTCGGCTTGTCACCAAAAACACTCGCAAACTTTTACAGATCCACAATTGAGAGCATCCTGTTGAGCTATCTGCCCTCCAGGACACCTGCACCACCCGATGTCACAGGAAGGCCAAAAAGATCATCAAGGACAACAACCACCCGAGCCACTACCTGTTCACCCTGCTATCATCCAGAAGGCGAGGTCAGTACAGGTGCATCAAAGCTGGGACCGAGAGACTGAAAAATAGCTTCTATCTCAAGGCCATCAGACTGTTAAACAGCAATCACTAACATTGAGTGGCTGCTGCCAACATACTGACTCAACTCCAGCCACTTTAATAATGGAAAAATTGATGTGATCAATTTATCACTAGCCACTAATATAATGTTTACATAACCTATATTACTCATCTGATATGTATATACTGTACTCTATACCATTTATTGCATCTTGCCTATGCCGTTCGGCCATCACTCATTAATATATTTGTATGTACATTTTCGTATTCATTCCTTTACACTTGTGTGTATAAGGTAGTTGTGGTGAAATGGTTAGATTATATTACTTGTTAGATATTACTGCATGGTCGGAACTAGAAGCACAAGCATTTCGCAACACTTGCATTTATATCTGCTAACCATGTGTATGTGACTAATAAATGTGATTTGATTTGGTTGGAAGGATGGTCTTGGGGTGCGAGGGTGTAGCCGCGGGGCTATAGCGTACCTGGAATTGAGATGCTTTGGCGGTGCAGAGATTTTCCAGGTTCTTGTGGAAGTTCCACACGATGAACTGATCTTCCGACCCATTTCAGCCACATTCCCAGTGAGTCAGAAGTTTACATACACTCAATTAGTATTTGGTAGCATTGCCTTTAAGTTGTTCAACTTGGGTCAAACGTTTCAGGTAGCCTTCCACAAGCTTCCCACAATAAATTGGGTGCATTTCAGCCCATTCCTCCTGACAGAGCTGGTGTAACTGAGTCAGGTTTGTATGCCTCCTTGCTCACGCACGCTTTTTCAGTTCTGCCCACAAATTTTCTTTGGGATTGAGGTCAGGGCTTTGTGATGGGCACTGCAATACCTTGACTTTGTTGTCCATAAACCATTTTGCCACAACTTCAGAAGTATGCTTGGGGTCATTGTCCATTTTGAAGACCCATTTGCGACAAAGCTTTAAATTCCTCACTGATGTTTTGAGATGTTGCTTCAATATATCCACATTTTTCCATCCTCATGAAGTCATCTAGTGCACACTTCTTTTGATTTTCCCATGATGTCAAGCAAAGTGGCACTGAGTTTGAAGGTAGGCCTTGAAATACATCAAAAGGTACACCTCCAATTGAGTCAAATTATGTCAATTAGCCTATCAGAAGCTTCTAAAGCAATGACATAATTGTCTGGAATTTTCTAAGCTGCTTAAAGGCACAGTCAACTTAATGTATTTAAATGTATGACCCACTGGAATTGTGATACTGTGAATTATAAGTGAACTAATATTCCTGTAAACAATTGTTGGAAAAATGACTTGTGTCATGCACAAAGTAGACATCCTAACCGACTTGACAAAACTATAGTTTGGTAACAAGAAATTTGTGGAGTGGTTGAAAAACAAGTTTTAATGACTCCAACCTAAGTGTATGTAAACTTCCGACTTCAACTGTATTTTGGGACATTCCAATTTTTGCATGCTGGCTAAATATTCTGCCCCAAAAGGCAGCATCCTTATTATCGCCAGCTGATGTCTCATTAGACCACCAATACGAGCTAAATTCACCCTCACAGCTGATATCTATTGCAATCATTATTGGTCACCTCATTATTTGTCACGACTTCCACCGAAGTCGTTTCCTCTCCTTGTTCGGGTGGTGTTCAGCGGTCGGCATCACTGGACTTTTGGCCATCCACTTTCATTTTCCATTTGTATTGTCTTGTTTTCCTACACATGGTTTCCAATTCCCTCATTAAGTGTTGTGTATTTAACCCTCTGTTCCCCACCATGTCCTTGTGTGGAATTGTTTGTTTGTAAGTGCTTGTGCACTATGTTACTGGTGCGCGTCAGGTTTTGTACCCATGTAGGTTATTTTTTTATTGCCGTTGGTTTTGAAATTAAACTGCTCCGGCTGTTACCTATTTCTGCTCTCCTGTGTCTGACTTCACTGCCACCAGTTCCGCAACCTTTACAGAATTCTACACCACCCATTTGGAGTCAGCAGGAGTAGGTGCCCCTGGTATAAGGGTTGAGGAGCGCGTCCTGGAGCTAGAGGCGATGATCCACCATCTAGGCGCCGCCATGGACCGCATTGTCCAAACCATGGACCGCTGGGAGAGACAGGGAGTTCCTCCAGTGCCTCCCCCAGCACAACAGGGACCTCCCCTACTCACTCCCCCTGCACTCGGTTCCAGTGGGATTCGCCTCACCCTCCCCGGGTAGTACGATGGGACGGCTGCCCGCTGCCAGGGTTTCCTGCTGCCGTCCACCTGACTCCTTCGGGCCGTAAGAGGGTGTCCGCCCTCTTCTCTTGTATCTCGGGGAAAGCCCTGGAGTGGGCCAATGCCATATGAGTGGAAGGAGATGCGGTGCTGGACCACTTTAAAGTGTTCACCCGTCGGTTCCAGGCAGTCTTTGACCACCCGCCCAAGGGCAGAGCGGTGGGTGAACGTCTTTTCCACCTATGGCAGGGGACGAGGTGCGCACAGGAGTATGCTTTGGACTTTCGGACACCAGCCTCCGGAGCGGGATGGAATGACAAGGCCCTCCCTGATTGACCACTATCGCTGAAGTTTGAGCGAGGACGTCCTTTGAGAGTTGGCCTGGAGGGACACCACCCTCACCTTCGACCAGCTGGTGGACCTGTCCATTCGGGATAACCTGATGGCTACTCGCGGACGTCCAGATCGCAGTCTGTTGATTCCATCCCCAGCACCACTGTTCCGATGCCCATGGAGTTGGGAGGTACTGCGCACAGGAAGACTGGAGGAGATCCGTCTCGTGCACCATCTGTGGCCGCAGAGGTCACACTGCTGGTCGGTGCCGGGTTGGTTCCTCTGGGGGTTGAGGCAGCAGGCAGGGCACTCTGGCATCACCCCAGGTGAGAAGACACCATTCTCACCCAGGGCCCTCTGTTGCACACATGTTTTTGTTCGTTAATTTTCCTGTGTTTTCCACACATTCCCAGCATAAGGCCCTCATCAATACAGGCACGGCTGGGAATTTTATTGACAGATCATTTGCCCATAGTTTAGGGATCATCATAGTTCCTGTGGCTATGCCCTTCCCAGTCCACGCCTTAGATAGTCAACCATTAGGGTCAGGGTTGATTAGGGAGGCCACCGCTCCTTTGGGCATGTTGACGCAGGGGGCTCACACGGAGAGAATCAGTCTCTTTCTCATTGACTCTCCTGCATTTCCCGTGGTGCTAGGCCTACCCTGGTTAGCTTGCCATGACCCCACTGTTTCATTGCAATGGAGGGCTCTCCAGGGTGGTCGTGAGAGTGCTCGGGTAGGTGTTTAGGGGTTTCCGTGCTACTACGGTGGAAAGTCGAGACCAGGTCTCCACCGTGTGCATTCCCCCAAATATGCCGAAAAGGCTCCGCCTTCTCCAAAAAGAAGGTGACTCAATTACCACCCCATCGACGGGGGGATTGTGTGAAGACGCTGCACTTCCCAGGAGTCCCAGGAGTCCTGCATCCTCTGTCACAGGCGGAGACGGTGGCTGTGGAAACATACTTCTCCGAATCCTTGCGTCAGGGGTACATTCGGTCCTCCACTTCCCCCGCCTCCTCGAGTTTCTTTTTTGTGAAGAAGGTGGTAGGTCTGCGCCCGTGAACTGACTATCAAGGCTTTAATCAGATAACTGTGAGGTACAGTTACCTGCTACCTCTTATCGCCACGGCGATTGAGTCAATGCATGGGGCGCGCTTCTTCACCAAACTTGATCTCAGGAGTGCTTACAACCTGGTGCGTATTCGGGAAGGAGACGAATGGAAGACGGCGTTCAGTACAACCTCAGGGCACTATGAGTACCTCGTCATGCCGTATGGGTATGATGAATGCTCCATCAGTCTTCCAAGCCTTTGTAGACAAGATTTTCAGGGACCTTCACAGGCAGTGTGTAGTGGTGTTTTTTGATGACATTCTGATATACTCTGCTACACGCGCCGAGCATGTGTCCCTGGTGCGCAAGGTGCTTGGTCGACTGTTGGATCATGACCTGTACGCCAAGACTGAGAAATGTCTGTTCTTTCAACAGTCCGTCTCCTTCCTAGGGTACCGCATTTCCACCTCAGGGGTGGAGATGGAGAGTGAACGCATCACAGCCGTGCGTAATTGGCCGACTCCCACCACGGTAAAGGAGGTGCAGTGGTTACTAGGGTTTGCCAATTACGACCAGAGGTTTATCCAGGGTTCTGGTCAGGTAATGGCTCCCATTACCTCACTGCTGAAGGGGGGCCAGGTACGTTTGCAGTGGTCGGCTGAGGCGGACAGGGCCTTTCGTCACCTGAAGGCTCTGTTTTCCTCGGCTCCCATGCTGGCCCATCCGGATCCCTCTTTGGCATCCAGAGTGGAGGTGGACACATCCGAGGCTGGGATAGGAGCCGTGCTCTCTCAGAGCTCAGGTACACCACCGAAGCTCCGCCCCTGTGCCTTCTTCTCGAGGAAGATCAGCCCGCAGGAGCGAAACTATGACGTGGGGGACCGGGAGCTGTTGGCTGTCATCAAGGCTTTGAAGGTGTGGAGACATTGGCTTTAGGGGGCTAAACAACCTTTTCTCATCTGGACTGACCACCGCAATCTGGAGTACATCCAGGCGGCGAGGAGACTGAACCCTCGCCAGGCAGGGTGGGCCATGTTTTTCACCCGTTTTGTTTTCACTCTTTCTTCCAGACCAGGTTCCCAGAACGCGAAGGCAGATGCACTGTCCCGGCTGTATGACAAAGAGGAGCGGCCCACGGATCCCACCCCAATACTCCCGGCCTCCTGCCTGGTGGCGCCGGTAGTGTGGGCGCTGGATGCGGACATTGAGCAGGTGTTGCGTGCAGAGCCCGCTACCCTCCAGTGTCTCGCTGGTCGTCTGTACGTTCCATCTGCTGTCCGTGACCGGCTGATCTATTGGGCCCACACGTCACCCTCCTCTGGTCATCCAGGCATTGGTCGGACAGTGCGCTGTCTGAGTGGGAAGTGCTGGTGGCCAACTTTGGTTAAGGACGTGAGGGTTTATGTTTCCTCCTGCTCAGTGTGCGCCCAGTGTAAGGCTCCTAGGCATCTGCCCAGAGTTAAGCTACACCCCTTACCCGTTCCACAGCGGCCATGGTCACAACTGTTGATCGATTTCCTGACCGATCTCCCCATCACAGGGAAACACCACGATCCTGGTCGTTGTGGATCATTTCTCGAAGACCTGCTGTCTCCTCCCACTGCCCGGTCTCCCTATGGCCCTACAGACTGCGGAGGCCTTGTTTACACACGTCTTCCGGCACTACGGGGTGCCTGAGGACATAGTGTCTGATCGGGGTCCCCAGTTCACTTCAAGGGTCTGGAGGGCGTTCATAGATTGTATGGGGGTCTCGATCAGCCTCACCTCGGGTTTTCACCCCGAGAGTAACGGGCAGGTGGAGAGCGTGAACCAGGATGTGGGAAGGTTTCTGAGGTCTTATTTCCAGGACCGGCCGGGGGAGTGGGCAGAGTTCGTGCCCTGCGCAGAGATGGCACAGAACTCGCTCCACCACTCCTCCACTAACCTCTCCCCCTTCCAGTGGGTACTGGTGGCTTCTTGGCATCAGAGTCAGACCGAGGCTCCTGCGGTGGACGACTGGTTCCAGCGCGTGGAGGAAACATGGGACACCACCCATGTTCACCTTCAGTGCGCCAGAGAGCCGGCACAGACCGTTACCGCAGTGAGGCCCCGGTATTTGCACTTGGGGATCAGGTCTGGCTCTCGACCCGAAACCTTCCCCTCCGCCTGCCCAGATGGAAGCTGGGTCTGCGGTTTGTGGGGCCATTTAAAGTCCTTAAAGACCGAGGTGAGTTACAGGTTACAACTTCCCCCCGATTACCGTATTAACCGCTCCTTCCATGTGTCTTTCCTCAGGCCGGTGGTGGCTGGCCCGCTCCAGGAGTCTGAGGTGCGGGAGGTTCCTCCGCCCCCTCGACATTGAGGGGGCCCTGGTGTACTCCGTTCGATCCATACTGGATTCGAGACGTCAGGCGAGGGGCCTTCAGTACCTTATGGACTGGGAGGGGTACGGTCCTGAGGAGAGATTCTGGGTTCCGGTGGAGGACGTGTTGGACCCTTCAATGCTGCGGGAGTTCCACTGTGTTCGATCGTCCTTCCACTTCGGATCGTCCTGCACCTCGCCCTCCGAGTTGTCCCCGAGGCTGGGCTCGGAGTGCTGCTGGAGCTGCGCATCACCTGTCTTCTAGCCATCGTCGATCCACTTTTAATTTTCCATTTGTTTTGTCTTGTTTTATTACACACCGGTTTCCATTTCCCTTATTAAGTGTTGTGTATTTAACCCTCTGTTCTCCCCATGTCCTTGTGTGGAATTGTTTGTTTGTAAGTGCTTGTGCACTATGTTACTGGTGCGCGTCTGGTTTGTACCCATGTAGGTTATTTTCTTATTGCCGTTGGTTTTGAAATTAAACTGCTTTGGCTATTACCTATTTCTGCTCTCCTGTGTCTGACTTCACTGCCACCAGTTCCGCAACCCATACATTATTGCTCCCTAAAAGATGCTTGCAACCAACGTCTTTCAAAATATGTTTGCCCTGTGGTTGGCACTGTCATTGCAACAACTTAGTCATTTTTTAATAGGCAAAGGACGATTTATCTAATTGACAAGCATTCAGTACAATGGAAATAAATTATTTCCTTGTTTACCACAGCAAATCTACTATGGCAATTGATCCAACACTTTGTATGAATGGAAACGAATGTTGGTGTAGCCTACTGACTGTTCTTATTTGTTTCCTATTTATTTCCTAAGATCAGGAGTAAATTAAACCTGGACAATACATATATGAAATGTGTAATGACATCAACTCAATCAGGTATTGAGTTACTTGTGCCAGAAGTGCATGGGCCAGAATCGAACCCACACCAACACTGTAGACCTATATGTGCGGGTTGAAGGCAGTGACCCTAACCATTAGAACACCCCAGTTCACAAATGAACTAATTTGTTTTGTTAATTTGTAACCTTAGGGTACACTGACTAGTATGTCTTAGCCTAGTGGAGATCAATATATATGTTGTGTTATTAAGCTATATAAAACAACAGTTTTTGGTGTGTACGAATGTATTTCAGGCCTTGCGTTTGAGCGAGCGAGAGAGGATATAATTGTTTTAGCAAGCCCTGCTCTGCATAGAGAGAAAGAGAACAATTCTTTGCGACAAAAGAGTGAACAAGTTAAGACCCGGGCTGTATTGTGGACAATTTCTGTGTTTTTGCCTTTGACCTGATTTAAATAAGGATTTTTGTGAGAATAGGCCTGTCCAGATACCTGATCCGGATGTCATCGAAATCATATGAATAGCAATTAAACAGGATGCTGGTGTATCAAACACGCAATTCATTTAGTCACTTCCAGGGAGAAATGACAGAGACATTGCAATTCCCATATTTTTAATTTGCCTTCTCATTTCCAAACAAGCTCATGTACTCAAACAAAACATACTTATTTCAGTGACAGCGTAATGTTGCCTTGTTTCAGGCTAAGTCACAACATTAATTAACATTTTTTACAATTGTGTCGTTTGAGATAAAAAATTAAAAAAAGCTGTGCGGGTTCAAATTAATGGAGACTTCAAAATTAACCATAGTAGCGCAGTGACAGGCTATTGTTATAATGTTCCAGCATGCCAAGTTGGGGAAGTGAGGGTGGCCTCTGTGTTGTGATGACTCCACCTTACTTTCTGTCAAAGTTTCTGCCTACTAAATTTTGTTAGGACATCCTCCTCATACCGCACTATTACCATGTATCCGAAGATGGAGCAGCAGGGGAGGAAAGCCCCCACAGGTGTTTGAGCAAGATAACATTCGGTTAATTTTTTATCTTTGGAACGCTGCTACATTTATAAAAAATGACTACATACGGGCTAGGCTTACACAGCATAGGGCTAAACATGTTGTTTTGCTTTCTCTTACGTCATGCCGATTTGTACAATTTAGACATACCGCATGCTATTCCACTCAGTGGTCCGAACGGAACATTTTTTGGATATTCTGTGTTGCTGCACAAGCATCAGCAACAGACATGGTGCGTGTTGAAATTTGTATGCAATTCAAATGTAAATTATTGAGTGAGCAACAGAAGGGAATGTTTATGTTAGTCTGAAATTGTTTTTAATCTTCCCATTATGTTCTACACATTTATGACTGTCAAATTCTGTCTGTTATAGGGTAATAGTTGGCGCACCAGTTGCAAATTCAAGGTTCAACCAGGCTGTCAGGAATCCTGGAGCAATCTACAAGTGCAAAATTACAGACAAGAAGGACTGTGAACAGATTCAACTCGGTGAGTATATTAATCAATTATTAACTGTCGTTATACTTAATCCATGTTATTGTAGATTTACTGCATCAACAATCTTTACATACCTCATGTACAGCTTTTTCATCATTCATCTCACATTTTAGGGACAGCCTTATTGGGAGTCAAACCCTGGGATCTTCTTCTGTCAGTCAACCTCTTTATGTGGTTATTACTGTAGGTGTTGTACTAAGATCTCCACAATATCAACAGCTTCAGTGTCCCCCCCCAGTGTCCTTTTGCACCAGAGATGTGAAACTCATTTTGCCATTTTTGGTCTTTACTAAAGTCCAGAGGGCTGCACTAAAAATGTGTTATATTTCCTTGCTTTCAAAACTTGCAAAAAATAGTCCTCTATCATTCGTTTTAATTTGATTTTCAATGCTCCCTGATTGTCTTGCTTTCGCTTTGGTGATTGTTAGTCAGCTGGACAGAGTGAAAAAACTATATAAATGTAGGACCATTTACATTTCTACCCTATTTTTTGATTTGGTTTTAGTCATTTCAATGTAGATTGAGGAAAATAGATTCTGCTAAAATATTGTAGCAACCATAACCCAACACCTAGCGGCCTCATCGAGATGTTCGGACCTCTTGACGTAAAGGTTAAGGTGTTGACTTGACAGTTGCTGGACCCGAGTTTGAGTCACGGTCAGGGCTAACCTCCAAATTTGCTACATTGGTGTCAGAAGTGGGATTGTGCCCGTGAGGCCATTGGCATGTACACGTGAGCATGGGAACATGATCTCTGGAAGGAAGGGTTCATGTAGTGACCTTAACCCAACACCTAGTGACCTCGTCAAGAGGTTTGGATCTTTTGGCGTTAAGATCATGATAAAAGTTAAGTCTGAGATGTAGCCCAACATAATGTAATAAACTAAATAGCATTTGTTTGTGTTTGTTTGGCTTTTTTCATGCTTTGAGATTCTTTCTGTAATAAAAAGGCTAAGCAAATGTAATACTTTATTATTTATTCGTAACACCAAGTCTGCACTAGAAGCAGTCTTCAGATACTTAAATACTCAGGGTTTCCCCTCTAACTACCTAATTTGCAGTTGCCAGGAGCTAGTTTGTTGCATGGTTGATTTCCTAATAAACTCATGCTCGTCCTGGGTTGATGACACGTGTTGCTGTTGTTGTTTAATTTCTCCATGTAGGTGTAATGCTTGACATGCCCTGTGGCAGACACTGTTCTGCTGAGGTTGAAAACCAGTGGCTTGGTGTGAGCCTCTCCAGGCGGCAGCAGGATGGACTTGTGTTGGTATGTGTAGTGTGTGTGTGTGTGTGTGTGTGTGTGTGTGTGTTCGAAACAGAGAGAGAGAGAACGAGAGAGAGAGATTCCTTTTTGATGTGTACAATTTCAACTTTTGCACAGTTTCAGTCTGTCTGTTGGGGTTCATTTCAGTCTTGACTAGTCTTGACTAGACTTGACTAGACTTGACTAGACATTGAGTAAAGACACACCTCGGTATTGAAATTTAAACCAACATTATATGTTAATTTGAGTATTTCATTTGACATTTCAGGCCTGTGGACATCGTTGGAAAAATGTCTACTTCACCAAAAAAGAAGATCTAAATAAATTGCCACATGGCGTATGCTACAAATTGGAGTCTGACTTGAATCAATCAAGTCCTTTGATTCCATGCTACAGAGGTATGGCCATATTGCATCACTCAACATGACTGTCCAGGAATATTGTCTTCCTGTATGAATGAATTAATGAATGAATTAAAGAACATGGTTTAGTAATTGTGCATTGCCTTGTTTAATGTTGCTGAGCTTATATACCATCTCTAGTGTTTTTTATTCTCCACTATGAATAGTTTGTATCAACCATTGTTGTCCTTACACATTTCTTTTGTTTTTAAATAGATCACGAAAATAAGTTTGACAGTGACTTTGCATCATGTCAAGCAGGGATTTCAAATGTCCTTATTGGGGTATGCTTGAAATATGTTTGCTCTCAGAGAATTCTAACTTATTGCAAATGCTCACTCTAAAATTGCACGTTAAATTGAGATTAGTTACATTGGTGTGTACTGTTATGCTTAACAGGACCTCATAGTAATGGGAGCCCCTGGAACCTTGTTTTGGACTGGGTCTGTTTTTGTCCACAACATATCCAGTCAGGTCACTTCTGCCTACTTGGATGATAACGTTGTCCTCTATGGAAGTTATTTGGGTAAGTGAATTAGGGAAGTGAACATACATTAATTACCTTTACAATAGTAATATTCATATCTTGGCTTTCTATCATCTCAAATTGACTGACTTTCAATGCATGTACAGTGTAGGGTGACCATACTGTCCTTTCTGTCTCTCTCTCCTAGTCCTAGCCCTAGCCCTAAACTCCCCTGCTCTTTTCTTTCACATGAACATCACACTCATCTCCTGACAGGTTAGAAGAATCCATTGTGTATGTATGTAAGCAGTGAAACTGATGCAGTGTCTCTCTCTTGTTTTAGGGTACTCAGTCGGCGCTGGCCACTTCCTGCACCCAAACTCCACTGAGGTAGTGGGTGGAGCCCCCCAGTACGGGCAGACTGGAAGAGTAAGAGTTAACACTGCATCCCTTTCCAACCCATTGTCATCTACAGAAATGCAGAGATACACTCAGGTCCTTAAAATGCATTGTTCCTTCCTTCCTCCCATCCTTGAAGTAATCACTGACCAGAGATGACTGCGATGAGGGTGTTTTGTTATAGCTCAGTGTCTGATCATTCAAATGATTTTTTTCTCAAGAACCTTCCTACAGGACATGCTCACAAATCATAAATGGGCCTTTTGGCCAAAAGTTATTGAACCCTGATCTTGAGGGCCACATAACCATTGCTATAAGAATGGACAAAAAACCAATCCCTTTCTTACACGTTCATTCATGCCTCAGCATCAGTGCAGTCTCCAAATGTAATTGACCGTCCCTCTCCATCTCTTCCCCAGGCCTACATCTTTAGCATAGAGTCCAGCACACTGAGCATCATCTCTGAGGTTAAAGGTCAAAAGGTGAGGGAGGGTCATTACCATGTTTTGTCTACAGTTGAAGTCGGAAGTTTACATATACCTTAGCCAAATACATTTAAACTCAGTTTTTCACAATTCCTGACATTTAATCATAGAAAAATGCCCTGTGTTAGTATCACCACTTTATTTCAAGAATGTGAAATGTCAGAATAATACTTGATATAATGATTTATTTCAGCTTTTATTTCTTTCATCACATTCTCAGTGGGTCAGAGGTTTACATACACTCAATTAGTATTTGGTAACATTGCCATTAAATTGTTTAATTTGGGTCAAACATTTTGGTCGCCTTCCACAAGCATCCCACAATAAGTTTGGCCCAATCCTCCTGACAGAGCTGGTGTAACTGATTAAGGTTTGTAGGCCTCCTTGCTCGCACGCTTTTTCAGTTCTGCCCTCGCATTTTCTATAGGATTGAGGTCAGGGCTTTGTGATGACCACTCCAATACCTTGACTTTGTTGTCCTTATGCCATTTTGCCACAACTTTGGAAGTATGCTTGGGGTCATTGTCCATTTGGAAGACCCATTTGCAACCAAGCTTAAACTTTCTGACTGATGTCTTGAGATGTTGCTTCAATATATCCACATCATTTTCCGTCCTCATGATGCCATCTATTTTGTGAAGTGCACCAGTCCCTCCTGCAAGCCTCCCCCTTTTTCCTCCAAACATAACGATGGTCATTATGGCCAAACAGTTCTATTTTTGTTTCATCAGACCAGACCCTCTTTGTCCCCATGTGCATTTGCAAGCCATAGTCTGGCTTTTTTTATGGCAGTTTTGGAGCAGTGGCTTCTTCCTTGCTGGTCGGCCTTTGAGGTTATGTCGATATAGGACTCATGTTACTGTGGATATAGATAATCTTCTACCTGATTTTCCCATGATGTCAAGCAAAGAGGCACTGAGTTTAAGGTAGGCCTTGAAATAAATCCACAGGTTAACCTCCAATTGACTCAAGTGATGTTAATTATCCTATCAGAAGCTTCTAAAGCCATTACATAATTTTCTGGAATTTTCCAAGCTGTTTAAAGGCACACTCGACTTAGTGTATGTAAACTTCTGAACCACTGGAATTGTGATACAGTGAATTATAAGTGAAATAATCTGTCTGTAAACAATTGTTGGAAAAATGACTTGTGTCATGCTCAAAGTAGATAGAAGTCCTAACCAACTTGCCAAAACTATAATTTGTTAACAAGACATTTGTGGAGTGGTTGAAAATGAGTTTTAATGACTCCAACCTAAGTGTACGTAAACTTCTGACTTCAACTGTACATAGGGTGATTGTTTTGTCATGTTATGGCTACGCTGGACGATATTTTGTCTATATTTTGGTGATCTTATGTTTTCGTTGAAATGGTCCGTCTCAACGCATTTGATAATTTTCTGAAGGGGAATTTTTGCCATCAATCACAACATTGACATTATCCAATGGATCCTCTCTGATGTACAGAGCGTATTGAACTACCATTGGGTTACCTTATCCAATCATAAGGCTTTAAAGACTTCATATCTTCCATAAATCTTTGGGTTTGTTACACAAGGGTGCAGTTTCCCAGACACAGATTAGGACTAGTGCTGGACTAAAAATCACTTCCATTCGAGAGTCTCCATTGAAAATGCTTTTTAGTCTAATGCAGGCTTCATCTCTTTCTTGGAAACCGGGCCAAGATATGTTTTTTTTCTTTTGCATCCTTTTCACAGCTGGGTTCCTATTTTGGGGCCACTGTGTGTGCGGTGGACCTGAACACTGATGGCCTGTCTGACCTGCTGGTGGGAGCTCCAATGTTCAGCACTGTGAGGGAGGAGGGCCGTGTGTACATCTACATGAACCAGGGACAGGTGAGCAAATTGTCATCCCCTAGACAAGTTACTGTATGGTGGAGGGCTGGTAGATCTAATTTGCACCTTTTGTACTTTCTCACAGCAATTTGGTTTAAAAATTTTGGTAATTTTCCCTAAATTCTCAGGTTTTCCAGAAATCCTGGTTGGAGGATTGCGGTTTTCCTACAATTTCCAATTGGTATCTAGACACAATGCTGTTGAAATGTAAATTTCCAAAATACTATTTTTACCCCCTTCCTCAGGCTAACATGACGGAGATGGAGTTTACATTAGCAGGGAGAGATTCATATGCAGCCCGGTTTGGGGAAAGTATCACAAGTCTTGGAGATATTGATGATGATGGCTATCCAGGTAAATGTATATTTGTAATTTGGGTCCAAAAAGGGATTAACCATTGAATGGTTTTCAATGAGTATGGACAATTGTACCTCTTATTAATCCAAATATAATATTAACACAGCTGCAGTGTGAAACACAAAAGTCAAATTATTAGGCTAGTTTGGCCAGTGACAGAATCTCAACATTTGAGAATAGATTCAAATGAATAGAGACTGCCTAACTGCTTTGCAGATGTTGCAGTTGGGGCACCACAAGAGGATGACCTACATGGTGCTATTTATATCTACAATGGGAGGAAGACGGGACTTGGACAATACTTTTCTCAAGTATGTCCCCAAACCGTGTTAGTGCGTGTGCATGGGAATGAGTGTGTATGTGTGTTTGTGCGTGCGCCTGTCCCCACACTCTTTTTTTTTAAACGGTGCTATCTGGAACCTAAAATGGTTCCATCGGCTGTCCTCGCAGGAGAACCCTTTGAAGGACCCTTTTGGTTCCAGGTAGAACTCTTTTCACAGAGGGTTCTACATGGAATCCCAAATAGTTCTACCTGGAACCAAAAAAGGTTCCCGTATGGGGACAACCGACTAACGCTTTTTTCTAAGAGGAGTTGAACTGCTGGAAATATCAGTTCTGACTGAATTCCCTAAAACATTTTTTTTTTAACTCAGCTTGTGTGTTACAGTACAACTGTGAAGCTTGTTGGTTTGTTCAATCACACATCCAGTATGGGTACACCACTATTGGTGACGAGACAATGTATAATGGAGGAAACAATGATAATGGTGCTTAGATATTTCCAACTCACAAGAATATGATATTTATTCTTCCCATTTAAACAGAGGATTGCTGGGTCTGCCTTGGGTAGTGCTTTCAAGATGTTTGGCCAGTCTGTGTCTGGGGGCATTGATGTTGATGGAAACGGTTACCCAGGTAAGAAACTCTGATTCCCCAACAACCCCTTCCTTCCTTCCTCTGTCTATCTCTCTTTAAGCTATTCATTCATATTAATATAGCCTACATTTTTCTTCTGTCAAACAAACCACGTTACTTTTTAATTCATATTTAATATTCATATACTGTTAAAGATTAGTGTAATTTGTAGTAAGGTAACATTACCTTTCCCGATATCTGTCCACAGATGTGGCCGTGGGAGCCTTTCTGTCCGACTCTGCTGTTGTTCTGAGGTACAGTAACAGAGACAGAAGACACAGTTAAACAATCTGGACCTGAGAGTCTGAAGAATATAATATTTTTTTAGATTCACCTTCATTTTGTGTGTGTGTGCGTGCGTGTATGCATTTTGTGTGCGTATGTGTGTTTGTGTTATGTCTTTCCGTCTTTGGGTGGTAGGACACGGGCGGTTGTTATGGTGGAGGCGATGATACTTCTTCCTCCTAGTGTGAACCGCACCCATGCCCTGTGTACAGAGAACGGCCAGCCTGCCGTTTGCCTCAAAACCTCTGTGTGCTTCCAGTTGCACGCAAAACGTGTCTCTGGGCTCATCGGTTAGCCACCACACCCCACTCAACCCTAACACACCACACCACATCACACAGTAGCCTTTATCATAGCTAATTTGTGCCATGTTGTTCAAATAATGCTGCGTGGCACTGTTTTCTATTGATTTAGAATATCTCTGTCATACAAATGTGGTTTATTGGTTTTGTAGCTTATTGTTTGTTTAGCATTTCTTAAAAACAATTGTAAAAATATAGATCTATGTAATGTAACTGTTATTGAACTCTCAGTGGTGCTCTGAAAGGATTATTCCATATCTGTGTCCCACATGCAGAAATACTGTACAACCTGACGGCTGATGTCAAGCACATAGAGGGGCTCCAGTCCAGATTCTTCTTCAACACCAACGGCACAGAGTTATCAAATGCCACAGCAGGCAGCATCAAGACCAGGCATGGCCACATGACCTGTGTTACCCACCTGGCCTTTCTGAGGGTGAGGGGACTGGAGGATCGAGGGGACAAGGGCAGGGAATGGGGGGAGAGAGTTATATGGAAAGGGGGTAGTCAGGTGATCTCTGCCCCAGAGAGGTTCTCAAATCAAATCAAATTGTATTGGTCACCTACACATGGTTATCAAATGTTAATGCGAGTGTAGCAAAATGCTTGTGCTTCTAGTTCCGACGTTGCAGCAATATCTAACAGGTAATATCTAACAATTCCAAAACAAATACCTAATACACACAAATCTAAGTAAAGGAATGGAATAAGAATATATACATATATGGATGAGCAATGTCAGAGCGCATAAGCTAAGATAGATAGAACCTGTTTTATCTATTGATGTTCTACTTCAGTAGATGTGATTTTGTCAAAGATGCAAGCTATTGATATCAAGTATGTGTGAAAGTATTTTATTTTAAGTGAAGAAGGCCTACATCTGCTAGTCAGAATGTGTGTGTGTGTGTGTGTGTGTGTGTGTGTGTGTGTGTGTGTGTGTGTGTGTGTGTGTGTGTGTGTGTGTGTGTGTGTGTGTGTGTGTGTGTGTGTGTGTGTGGTGTGTGTCTGTAGAATTGGAGGTGATGTTGACAACATGTGGTGTATAACATATAGTATGTTAAGGATGTTGAAAGGTTGATGCAAAACGAGACCAAAACAGGTTCTCCTAAAAGAGGCTTCTGGAGGTCTCTGTGCATCGGAGGGGTCATGATACTCAGGTCTTGAACATACCACAGCTTCCTTCTTGAAAACCAACATTTGAAAAATGAACCAGCACAGTGAAACCATGTGCAATGAACTTTCACCCATAGTATGCACGTGTCAAACAATATCAATACAATTTCAAATAGAAGGGAAGGCATATTATTTGATGCAAGTTCCAAATACTGTAACTCACATTTGTATTGTGTGCATCCATGTATGTCACATTATTACAATGTTAAATAAATGTTTCAAGTTCAGTTTTATAGTATTTTAGGCATCTGTAATTTTTTACATGAGAAAAAATGTTGCTCCATAGTATGCCAAAGAGAATAAGCAATTTACCCATTACTTAACTGCAATCCACCTGAAAATAGTGGTGAATTTTGCTACAGTACAGTACAGTCTTCTTTCTTCCCCTTCCTCCCCTTTCCAGAGAGACATTCGGGACATCTTCACCCCCATCCACTTTGAGCTGCAGTATGAGCTGGGAGAGCACAATGTGGTGAGGGGTAACTCCAAGAGCTTTCCCCCACTCAGGCCTATGCTCCAGAGGGGAGAGGAGTACAGCAACTTGCTGACCAACAAGGTAGGTTGAGGTGGAGATCAAAGACTGGGGCCCTGTTCAAAAACTTTTAAATCCACCATTCCTTTATTCTGTTTCCTTGACATAATCGAAGATAATACGTGATTGGATAGGGGAAAGCAGGATTGTCACCCAATTGACCAAAGATTGTGGGTGAATTGAGTATTTTTCTCCATTGGTTTGAAAGGGAAATGGGTTTTCCTGTGAAAATGTTGTCCTGGTTACAACAGTAGGTAAGGAGAGCGAGACTTGACAATGGGTCAATTTAGATAAGGATTATATTTAAAGGATGGGAGAAGGAATGCATTTTCTAAATATTCAAACAGGGCCATCCAGTGGTATGCTATATTATTGTACAGTGCGGTATGTAGTTAATGCATGGTTTATCGTTTAGTATCCTGATAGTTCCAAGTTGGACATGATATGGCACTGGTACAGCATATTTGGTTGGGTTTTCAGGTTTCTCTACCGGAAATTTCACACAAGATTAACTTAACATATTCCATTGGCAATTCTAACATGTTCCATAGTATGTGGAACATTAGGGCGGCAGGTAGCCTAGTGGTTAGAGTGTTGGGCCAGTGATCTAACGGTTGCTGGAGCAAATCCCTGAGCTGACAAGGTAAAAATATGTTGTTCTGCCCCTGAACAAGGTAGTTAACCCACTGTTCTCGAGTAGACCATCAATGTAAATAAGAATTTGTTCTTAACTGACTTGCCTAGTTAAATAAAGGTTCAATATGAAATGACTTGATAACCTGTTTCCAATAGACTGTAAATGTATATAGGAACTAAAAAGGCACTCCTCACAAAAATTGTGTGATTATTTTATTTTAAACACATTCATAACAGCATTTTTTAGTAGTGTTTCTTGCATTGTGCTTTGCACCTGAAAAGGAAGTAGGTAATTAACTCACTAAAGGTAACAGCCTCCCACAGACTGTATTCACCAGGTACTGTGCCTGGGCCAACTGTTCCACCAATCTGCAAGTGTCTGCACAGCTGCTGTTACCGAGGTGAACTCCTTCTCCCTCAGATCATCTATCTTAATCTTTACTCTTGAATTTACTTGTTTCAATTCACTCTGTGAATTAAATCTGAAGAGCACAATTGTAAGTCATTTCATGCTGTGAATACAGGGAAATGGTGGCTACCTATTGATAATGAGTGCATGAAAATGGTAGTAGGATATATATTATGTTATATATGTTATATATGTGGGTGTGTGTGTGTGTATCACTCTCCTTTCCTCTTCTCCCATCTCTGCCTTGCATCTTTCAATCAGAGCCATGAGGTTTGTCACCCTCTACATGTCTTGATGGCTCTTTACTGTATGTGCTAGTAACTGTTACTCATTCAGACAAAACCACAGCTGGACTCTGAGGTCTACTTGTAACAACTTTGACTATATTTATTTTTTATCTCACTTTATAACTCTCTCTTTCTCTCTCTCTCTCTCTCTCTCTCTCTCTCTCTCTCTCTTTCTCTCTCTCACTCCTTCTCAGGACACATAGAGACATGCCATACGTTGCCCTGGGGGAGGGGAAGACCATTCTACTGAATGTTACGCTGTCCAATGCTGGCGACGCTGCCTTCCTCCCCATGCTTCACCTGAGATACCCCAGCAATCTCTACTTCATCAAAGTGTTGGACGCTGTAGGAGCACGGCTAGTTGCTAACACAACCTTACACCTACCCCAGATGTTTTATCTACTGTCAAACTTAGTATTTTGTTCATTAGTACACTATTGATACAAACCCTAAAATTGTGCATGTCAGCAGTCAAGTTTTTAAGATCCCTTTCAGTACAGAGCAAAATGATGATGTTGATGTGTTTTGAACTATCCCTTTGATACAAACAGCTCTTGACTCATGCACATGGGGCATATTGCAAACTGAATGAGTCTAACCGGATGTTGCACATGTGGTTGCAGGAGGAGAAATACGTGAGCTGTAAAATTGCTGAGGAAGAGAAGACAAGTGTCGGGCTAGATTGCAGCGTGGGAAATTTGTATTTCAACACCTTAGCTGAAGTATATACTTAAAGGGCAACTCCTCCACTTCACTTTCATTATCTGTGTTAACATATGTGAAAACAGCGCATTTCTAAAAAAATAAATGTACAGTTAAAATTCTGCCAGGTGAAACCATCAAATGTTTAAACATTCTAAAAACAGTGATTTTCAAAAATGACATTCGCAGTGATGTAGGGAGCAAGAACATCTCCTCCCTTGAGCTAAAAACTTGTTGCAGGTTTTGAAAATGTATGTTTTTTACTTTTAATCCTACCCTGTGATGTCACAGAGAAGCAATTTATTTAGGACCTTCCTTCTTATTTTTTTTTAAACCACAAATCATAGAAACGCGCAGTTTTCACATATGTAGACAGTGGTTCTGTGCTTGAGATTATGAATATGAGGTTGAAAAGTAGCAGAATTATTCATTGCAGCCGTTTTTTATCTCAATATTGAATAACTTCTTACTGTGATTGCTTTAAAATAGTCAAAAAGAAACTAAAATAGCTTCTTATCAAATAGTAATTTCTCTAGCTATAATTTTTCCAGGACTGTCTGGGAGTAGGGAGTGGAAAACTAGATTTTATTGCAGAGAGGTTTGAAACTCCCTTTCTTATTGGTAATATCACCAGGCAGGCCAAAACTCCATCCCACCAAAACAGCCTGAAATGTCATGCAGCCTTTTCAAACAGCTCTTACACTAAAACGGAATTATCATAATTTTTATAATTTCACAGTATTATTCCAACCTCATAGTGTGGAAACATCTATAAAAAAATAGGACAATCATGTTGACTGCACTGGGCCTTTAAGTACTTGCACAGAAAGTACACAGAGTTAAGCCCTCTTCTGCAAAGGTCTTTCAGTCCATTTACTTTTAATTCCCTTGTGCATATTTTATTATCATAATACACTTCTTGGGACATCAAAAGTGGTCCTGGGTCGTGTTAATTAGAGCATACTTATGAAAACATTTTAGTATCTCCTCATTTCACTACATTTTCTTCTGTTTTGTGCCTACCCTGATGTATTTTTGTGAACTAATGTCATTATCTGACGGGACATATCTAGAACTTCTCATGACATTATATCTTTCCCTCTAAGGTTAATATCAGCTTTCTGCTGGATGTCAGTGCTGACAGTGAACCTGGTGACCTGAACATTATAATCAATGCAACCCGGTAAACATTTACTGTCTATTTTCATTTTTGACACTGTCCTATTTTCACTTGCTTTCCCACTTGATAATGAAAAAAATCAACAAAGGTGGCTGTTTTGAATCTTAAACCATTTTTTGTTGTTGTGTTTTTTACTTATTTTGGTGTACAAAACATAAGTAACACCTTCTGCATATTGAGTTCCAAAGAGCAGGTGTTCTTAATGTTTTGTACACTCATTGTATACATATATATAATTTATATTGAATAAATCAGTCCCTCCTAAAACATTACACCTGAACATGTCTCTCTCTACAGGGAGAATTTAGAAAATGAAGATCTTCTCCATGACAATATTGTTAATCTGACTCTGCTATTGAGATATGGAGTGAATCTAAACATCCACGGGTAAGACATGGTATCACTCTATTATGTACAATATTCTAGCAAACTACTTTATAAACATTGAAAAAAACGTTGATTTATCAATGCATTTGTAATTGTCTATATCCCTTTGGCTGTAGTTTTGTATCCCGAACAGAGTTTGTGTTTGGGGACTTTGAGGAGCCACACTGCTCCGCTGAGAGGTTCAAATACACTTTCAAGGTATTGTTGTTAAATGTGTTTCTATAATAACAGCACAGCCAGGTGAGAATTCTGTTTGTTATTAACAGGATTGTTAGAAACACATAATTGCCATGAATTCTGGCTAGAGCTCTAATGTAAAGTTTCGGGTGCTTTATGGTATTATTATTCATACCTAGACATCTATCTTTTAATATCGCACTCAGGTTGTCAATGTTGGTCCAAGCATATCTCACGGCACAAGAGTGGAAATTGATATCCCCAAAGCTTTAGCACCGTATCCATACAGACTGCTCAACATTTTGGACATACAGGTATGTGCTTGCGTTGCTCAGTTCATGTTATGGAACACTGAATCAGAACATAATTGCACAGATGAAGACAGTCATATGGAAGACCTGGCGCCAGGATAAAGTGACTAAGGGGGCAGTTGAAATTGCCGAGGCCGCAACATTTTTGGGGGTTCTTGCATTGGAATTATATTGAATTATGTTTATATAAAAACGCTATACCATAAGAAACGTAAAGTTAAAATGCAGAGACTCCGTGCTTTTCAAATCTGTAGAATATCTCTGCTGCGCTGGATCCGCACAATGGACAGACCCTTCAGCAATGCTATTTAGATGAGCAATTACCCTATTGCAAACAGCCTATGTGAATGCAGCCATACACACAGCTGTCTTACCAAAATAATGCAAACTAAATGCTGAAGGTAGTAGCCTAGTTATTCATGCATACAAACAAAAACACTGAATAACAGTTTGGCTTAGAATACAGACACAACTGTGAATGTGAACGAATGTGAACAGAATAAAACCGAGGTACCAAGTAGGCCTAGTAAACAAAATATCTGATCGATGAAGGCATGACACAATCTATATTGAGACTCGAATGGAGATCCAAATACTCAAAACATAGCCTACAGACTACTACGTTATGATGCAGCCATGCACAGCTGTATTGCCAAATAAATAGGCCTATACAGGCTCGCTTCAAACATTGAAAAGCATGCAGTTCGCTCACGAGTTCAGCAACACGTTGTGATATGGCGCAATACACTTTTGTGAATCAAATTTGACCCATGTAATCCATTAAGCGATTTCAGCCTACCATAAACATGTGTCCAATACGTACAGTTCCATTTACAATAATGACAATCAATAGGCTACCAAGAAATCCATAATAGAATGATGGAACATACCAATATGTAGCTATTGGGTTCTTGCATTGGAATTATATTGAATTCCTCATATATCACACTATACAACAATACACATAAAAAATATGCTTTTGACCAGGAAATGACAGGTTCAAAGGCACAAAATATTATTGCTCTGTCTGCACCATCGACAGGCCCTACACACTAAAGCAAGATTTAGATTTTTTTTTGAATAACCAGGTGGATTGTTTCAATCTTACATTTTCAAAAGAGTTGCAACTCTTTGGATCGTCCTGAGTAATCGATCATTCCATTCTCCCTGAAATCTTCTTGTAAGATTTACGTCTACTCTATGAGACCAGGCTGCCTACATACACACAACAGCGGCCCCTGTCCATGGTGCTGACACAGTGCAGCTGAGAGATACAGATTTTTGGGCACCAAACTGTCACAATCATTTGAACTTTTTTGAAGAATTTTCATATTGGGACATACAAAATCACACTGAGGGGGATAAAGTTGAATTGAAGGGGCTAAGCCCCCCTTAGCCCCCTTGTAGCTCTGGGAAGTCATATGGTCTGTCATTCATAAGAAACAAATTCGTAGCAAACAGATACAGTATAATACAAATATTGTATCATGCTGTAAAATAATAACTTCTACCCTACCTAGTTTTCTTTTTACATAAATAACCTTGCATTGGATTACTTCAGTAAATACTGAACTTGTGTGATAGGGCTCCCTATCAGATGGATATGGCTATAATTGTGTTTAAGGTGCTTAAGACACCAAACAGGAAAAACAAATGTAAACAGGGAAGGACTACTTGGATTTGTCTGACAAGAAACACACAGGCATGAAGGCATCATTTTCAATTTCAATTGCAAAATGTTTTTAAACGTTTTTCGTTGTTTATCCCAGGGATATTAAACCTGGGACCTCTTATGCAACCCCCCCCCCAAAAAAAACTAGAATATTCCCAGTAAACCAAATGTCATTGAAAATAGATCTACAATACACATTTTCCAGATGTTCGATTTCTGAATGAAAGGTGAAAATGCTTTTTTTCCCAGAAGTTGAAATCAGGTCAATTTTCAGTTTTGAAGGAAAGTTGAGAATACCTCATTCATAGATATTTATGTTTAGGCCAAATCAAGGCTGGTCCAGACTAGACAAAATCTGAACCAAACATAGAAGTGATTGGTTCAGATTTGGTCTGGACTGGACCAAAAACTGATATCCGTGGACTTCGAACTCAAGGTCGGTCCGGACTGCAGCAAAAAAAAAGACATCCATTCCAGACAGGACCAAAGAAAGACATCCAAAAAGGCATCAGCATCGGTCCGTACTTACTGGGGTATAGCCTACAGTGTTGCCTGAAATGTAATTTTAGGAATGCCCATCTATGTGGTAGGTTTACTGTTTGTAAATAACACTGAAAAGAGACGACCAGTCTGGACAAAAAGATGTACAAAAGACGTCGGCGTTGGTCCGTGCTTATTGGGGTGCAGCCTTCCATGTCAGAGCACAATGGAATTTTATGAATGCCGATCCATGTGGTAGGCCAACCATTTGTAAAACAGGCCATTGCATTGGCTTTATTAGTCCTGATTCCTGTAACTAATCAATTTGGCTATTTATGCTCTGAATATCAGCTACCCAACTTTATCAGGCGGAGTTATCCAGAGCCTATTTTCAATGTGTTTACACAGCGGGAAATGCAGAAGTATTTTCGTTTTGTCTATGATCCGTTCGTAAAACATTGACGGTTACAAACTTGAAACCACTGATCATGTCATTTTCGACCAAGGGATGAAACTCCTGAACAGTAGTTGTGAGTAGCCTGATTGTACAATTTTCATTGACCTGTCCTTGTTTTACGATAAGTTGTTTGTTGACATGTCAGTGCATTATTTATTATATTGGGCACTATATAGGTTAGGCTATTTCATGAAAAAACATGCATGATGTGAAATGTTTCCATCTCATTACATTGTCACACATTTTAAATCCAGCCTGTAGGCTACAGAAAAGGCCACATAACCGTTCTATCATATGCTATATCGGCCACATGATTTGTGTTCACATTTTATTTTCCTAAAGTCAGGGGGCCACTTTGGTTTTAGAAGTGGGTGGGAATTAAAGGTAGGCTATATCCTAAAGGCCTATTCAAAACGTAGCAAGTGTTGCTGTCATCATTCTTGGTGCTTCAAGTTCAGTAGCCAGGTGCGCGTCTGGTCTCAATTAAACAGAGTAAGCTTTAGCCTATGTGTGGGCAGAGAAGCACGGGGCAGTTATCTTTCCAAGGAAATGTTCTTCCTAAATAGGCCAATGATTAGGCTATAGTTTACTGCCTAGAAATTCCTAAATATTGATCACCCATATTTCTCTGTCTGAAAATCTTCCCACTCCTAAAAGGTAGGCTATAAACATATCTCAAGAGAAAGTGAAAGTCTCTCCAACTCTGCTCTCTTCAAACTACATCTAGCATATTGGCTGATCTAGCCCAGTAACAAAGATGGCCCTCATATTAGGATCTGAGAGAATCTCAGGTAAGGTTATTTTTGCACATGTCATATTGCCGGGACCATGGCTGGCAAGTGAGATGTGTCACATAAGCCTAAAATAACACTACTAGAATGCGGTTGGGTTTGGGACCAGTTCTTGCGGTAGCGGGCGGGAGTCTTACAGAAAGCCAGCTGGTGCGGGCAGGGTGTGGTATGAAAAACTGCAGGTGCAGAGAGGAGCAGGATAAAGAAATCGGTCTGGCGCAGACCTCAACTGTGCACCATGACAGTGTAGCCTGAAATATCAGAGCTGTTTATTACTTTGTCAGTGTAAAGTATGGAATTATCTTGGGAAACTGACAGATCAATAACATTACTTCGCCATACTGACTAATAAAAACTCACATCACACTGAATTAAACATCACAACATACACAAAATAGTCCAAATTGGTTAAGTGAAATGAAAAAAAAAACTTGTTTTAAAAAATTAATAAACGGAAAAGTGGTGTGTGCCTATGTATTCACCCCTTTGCTATTGTAACGGATGTGAAACGGCTAGCTTAGTTAGCGGTGGTACGCGCTAAATAGCGTTTCAATCGGTGACGTCACTTGCTCTGAGACCTTGAAGTAGTAGTTCCCCTTGCCCTGCAAGGGCCGCGGCTTTTGTGGAGCGATGGGTATCGACGCTTTGTGGGTGACTGTTGTTGATGTGTGCAGAGGGTCCCTGGTTCGCGCCCGGGTATGGGCGAGGGGACGGTGTAAAGTTATACTGTTACACTATGAAGCCCCTAAATAAGATCTGGTGCAACCAATTATCTTCAGAAGTCATTTAAATAAAGTCCACCTGTGTGCAATCTAAGTGTCACATGATCTCAGTATATATGCACCTGTTCTTAAAGGCCCCAGAGTCGCCAACACAACTAAGCAAGGGGCACCACCAAGCAAGCGGCACCATGAATACCAAGGAGCTCTCCAAACAGGTCAGGGACAAATTTGTGGAAAAGTTCAGATCAGGGTTAGGTTATAAAAAAAATATCTGAAACTTTGAACATCCCACTGAGCACCATTAAATCCATTATTCAAAAATGGAAAGAATATGGCATCACAACATACCTGCCAAGAGAGGGCCGCTCACAGACCAGGCAAGGAGGGCATTAATCAGAGAGGCAACAAAGAGACAAAAGATAACCCTGAAGAAGCTGCGAAGCTCCACAGATTGGAGTATCTGTCCATAGGACCACTTTAAGCCGTACACTACACAGAGCTGGGCTTTACAAAAGAGTGGAGAGAAAAAAGCCATTGCTTAAAGATAAAAATTAGCAAACATGTCTGGTGTTTGCCAAAGGGCATATGGAAGAAGGTAGTCTGGTCCGATGAGACTCAAATTGAGCTTTTTGGACATCAAGGAAAATGCAATGTCTGGCACAAACCCAACACCTCTCATCACCCCAAGAATAGCATCCCCACAGTGAAGCATGGTGGTGGGATGTTTTCCATTGTCAGGGACTGGGAAACTGGTCAGAATTGAAGGAATGATCATGGTGCTAAATACAGGGAAATTCTTCCAGAGATTTGAGACTGGGACGGAGGTTCACCTTCCAGCAGGACAATGACCCAGAGCATACTGCTAAAGCAACACTTGAGTGGTTTAAGGGGAACATTTAAATGACTTAAAGATTGCTGTACACCAGCGGAACCCATCCAACTTGAAGGAGCTGGAGCAGTTTTGCCTTGAAGAATGGGCAAAAATCCCAGTGGCTAGATGTGCCAAGCTTATAGAAACATACCCCAAGAGACTTGCAGCTGTAATTGCTGCAAAAGGGGCTCTACAAAGTATTGACTTTGTAGAGCCCCCCCCCCCCCCCAAAAAAAATATCCAGGTTGTAGGGCAACAAAATAGGAAAAATGCCAAGGGGGTGAAAACTTTCGCAATCCACTTTCGCAAGCACCTGCTTAGTACAGTGGGCACTGCTTATCACAGGCCAACATCAGCGCTCGCCTAAAAAGCCCATATGCCAGTGGTTGAGATAAATATTTTTGGGGTGGCAGGGTAGCCTAGTGGTTAGAGCGTTGGACTAGTAACCGGAAGGTTGCAAGTTAAAATGCCCGAGCTGACAAGGTACAAATCTGTCGTTCTGCCCCTGAACAGGCAGTTAACCCACTGTTCCTAAGCCGTCATTTGATGTTTACTGTGTTGTTGTAGGTGCGTTTTGGCCAGTGTAACTCAGAAAATGCCACCCTAGTCAATCTGCCACCATAGGCAGTTGCCTAATTCTGCCTAATGAGCGGGTCGGCACTGTGTAGGGAGGTCATAATAATGAAAAACTGTCTACCAAATCAATTCATTTTTAAATACTTATCCTTGCCAGTATCATTCACCTGAACATGATCCATGTCTCTTATGTATAGAATTGACTTATCCTGGTGTTCACATTACTTTGTCTCTCACATACAGTCATCTTCTGGGTGGTGTTACATTCGAAACTCCACTGATGGGACCAGCAGTACCAATGGCACCATGTATGGAAGCCAGAGAGCCAGTACCATTGACAGTGTTTGGTTAAATGTGACAACTACCACTGACAGCTATTGGACGAATAGGTCCAGCACCACACACCCTTATTGGACTAATATTTCCAGTACCACTGACACCAATTGGACTAGTATATCCTATTGGGCCAATGTGAGAAACTGGACCACTGTTATTGAGGATGAGTGTGATCTGCCTGACTCCAATCCCTTGAATGATTTCTTCTTCTTCTTCTCGAAAAGCAGTAGAAGACATATGGTAAGTACGTTTGTTACAATGCTTTGCTTGGAAGCCACTTTGTGACCAGAATGCTGAAACTCAAACATATAATATGTTGAAAACATCTATTCATGTCAATGGGACAAATGTGAATTTAACTGTGTACATATTTCAAATCAGAGCTGGGCCATTGATGAGCAAAACTATGAACAATTGTAAGGACATTGTCTTTTTGTCCAGTATTGTATGAAAGAGGATGCTCTGTGTCTGTACGCGGTGTGTGACCTTGGAGACATGGACATTGGGAAAGATGTCACCATTGAAATGGAGGTCGAAATGAATTCGGGAGTTTTAGACATCTCACCGGTAAGGACTGTGCAGTGTATACTAATTGTATAGGTTTTTACATAAATGAATAAGTATTGTGGTGACATTTCCCCGTGTTCTCTCTCCAAGGGAAGACATAGTGTCATGCTGTTAGAGACCACTGCTGTCATATCACCCAAGAAGGACCCATTTATTTGGTTCTTAAAAGAAGACCCCATCACAGTGGTAAGTCAAACACTTCATAATTTTCATGAGAATCCCCAACTCTACTGAGTAAATGGCAACTGTGAAATGTCCCTTGTGGGTGTCAAACCCAGGTCTCCCAGACCATAGGCAAACTTGCTAACCACTGCTCCAATAGGGTAAACCCAATTGCAGGAGATCGGAAGCTTCGCTAGGCTAGGGTTGCTACAGTACAATACTGTACATACATTAGCCTGTTATCTTCAAGGTATTTTGGACGTTCTACCAATTTGGTGTCTTTTGAAATGTGTGACTTGGTAAAAAAAAAGAAAAAAAGACTTCACCTGATTTTAGCATTCTGTCATAAAGAGCACATGTTTAACATGTTTTCCAATCTCAAGAGGTTAAAATGAGGGACAGGTTGTTTTTTTTACCTTAAAATTAATCACTAATCACATGAAATTAATAACAATAATCTTCAGAAATAACTTTATTAAAGCAACACAATATCTAAGGCTTTACAATGATGGTGACAATTTGGAGAAATGTTGGGATTAATTGTGTTACAATCTGCCTGGAAGTCACAGAGGGTGCTCAGAGGGACATGTCAGAATACTTAATTTTGCCACTAGCAATTCTTTCCTCATATTAAAAAATCTGATTAATTGAACTCTCCATGTGGTCTATATTAAAGGGCACATTATTGAATATTACAGTATTTTAATTCAATATGCAGTGGATTGCGAAAGTATTCACCCCCCTTTGCATTGTTCCTATTTTGTTGCTTTACATCCTGGAATTAAAATAGATTTTTTGGGGTTTGTACCATTTGATTTACTGAACATGTCTACCACTGAAGATGCAAATATTTTTCATTGCGAAACAAACAAGAAATAAGACCAAAAAAAACAGAAAACTTGAGTGTGCATAACTATTCACCCCTCTCCCCCCAAGTCAATACTTTGTAGAAACACCTTTTGCAGAAATTACAGCGGCAAATCTCTTGGCGTATGTTTCTATAAGCTTGGCACATCTAGCTCCTTCAAGTTGGATGGGTTCCACTGGTGTACAGCAATCTTTAAGTCATACTGTCACGGCCGTTGAAAGAAGTAGACCAAAGTGCAGCGTGGTGAGCATACATTTGCCTTTAATTTAAAATGTCGCCAACAAGACAACAAACGGAGAAAACACCTTGGAGCTTACTGTGCTATAGCGCCACTAACAAAAGTCAACTACCCACACTGAAAGGAGGGAAAAAGGGCTACCTAAGTATGATTCCCAATCAGAGACAACGATAGACAGCTGTCCCTAATTGAGAACCATACCCGGCCAAAACATAGAAATAAAGAAACATAGAAAACAAAACATAGAATGCCCACCCCACATCACACCCTGACCGAACCAAATAGAGAAATAAAATGTCTCTCTAAGGTCAGGGCGTGACACATAACACAGATTCTCAATTGGATTGAGGTCTGGGCTTTGACTAGGCCATTTCAAAACATTTCAATGTTTCCCCTTAAACCACTCAAGTGTTGCTTTAGCAGTATGCTTAGGGTCATTGTCCTGCTGGAAGGTGAACCTCCGTCCCAGTCTCAAACTGAAACAGGTTTATCTCAAGAATTTCCCTGTATTTAGCCCCATCCATCATTCCTCCAATTCTGAGGAGTTTCCCAGTCCCAGCCGATGAAAAACATCGGGGATGGTATTCTCGGGGTGATGAGTGGTGTTGGGTTTGTGCCAGACATAGCGTTTTATCATCATAGCGTTTATCATAGCGTTTTATCAGAGCATGTGACACTGAGATTGCACACAGGTGGACTTTTTTTTAAAGAAATCATGTGTCTTCTGAAGGTAATTGGTTGCATCAGATCTTATTTAGAGCTTCATAGCACCACAAGTCAATTTTTTCATTTCACTTAACCACTTTGGACTATTTTGTCTGTGTCCATTACTTGAAATCCAAATTAAAATCAATTGAAATTGCAGGTTGTAATGCAACAAAATAGGAAAAATGCCAAGGGGGTGAATACCTTTGCAAGGCACTGTACATTTAACTTACATTTCCACTTAAAATAGAAACTAATTTCAAAAAGCACTAATTTCATGGAACACTAGGAATATCATCCACGGCATTGTTGTTTATCACTTACATAATTGGATCAATGTTCTCCAGGTTGTCCTGGAGGCCCATCATAGCCACAAACTGAAACGAGTCATTGAGCTGTCCATCATCGTGGCCAGTCTCTTACTAGGCCTCTTCATCCTTGCCTTGCTGGTCATCTGCATGTGGAAGGTACATATCCTAGTTCTTAGTAACTAGTTGATTTCCTGGTTCTTACTGGTTAATTTCCTGGTTCTTACTGGTTCATTTATTGCTTCTTACTGGTTAATTACTGGTTCTAACTGGTACATTTCCTGGTTCTTACTGGTAAATTTTCTGGGTCTTACTGGTTCTTTATGTAATTGCTAAGCATCTTGTGAATGTGTATTATGTTAGACTAAGCGACTGCTGCTTTTCATCTACGGTCTTTAAGACTATACAACATAAATGTTCCTAGGCCGTCATTGTAAATAAGAATTTGTTCTTAACTGACTTGTCTAGTTAAATAAAGGTAACATTTAAATAAAAAAAATATCAGTATATTTTAACTAAGTAACATTCAACAAGTGTTAATTGTTAACAATTAGAACTGTGCATGTCTGTTTTAATTGTGTACTAAATCAAGGACTTTGTTCACAGAGTGGCTTCTTTAAGCGTGAGGACAAGATGGAGAATATACAAAGGCTCAGCTGGGACTACTGAGGATGGACATTGATTCATATCAAATATATGACACAATATCATAGTTAAAGGGGAAATTCAGTACAACATAATGTTAGATGGTTTCTCAACCTGAAAGTAGTCTAATCATCTAAAATGAATATTTTTTTCTGACACCCTGCAGTCACATTTTGGCACCAGTAGACTAACTAGCTAGCTAGCTAGCTAGCTATGTAAACCACACCCTTCTGCGAACACACCTTCTGCAATGATGGCTACAAGTACATATTTAAATTAGGTAAGAGTATAAGATATTACCATTGGTGTATAAAAATGACCGGCTTTATGCGGTGTCACACAAAGCCTTAGCTTTTGGATGAAGCCAGTAACCTTATGGTCAAACGTTATTGATGTACCAGCAACAGTAATTTTTCAGTCTTTAGTCATCGTACTATGATCTGGTTTCATCCAAATATCATCCAATCTGATGAAAAACATGATTTTGACTGTTTGTGACCTTTAAGTTTTAAAATATTGAACTTCCCCTTTAATCAGTGACTGAGGATTGATTGACCCACTGTACAGTGTCTCGCAAAAGTATTCACCCCCCCCCCCCCCCGTTGTTACTATTTTGTCCCATTACATCCTGTAATTTCAATTGATTTTTATTTGGATTTCATGTAATGGACATACACAAAGTAGTCCAAATTGGTGAAGTGACATTTTTTAAATTACTTGTTGAAAAAAAAACATGTATTTTTTTTAAATGGAAAAGTGGTGCGTGCATACAGTGGGGAGAACAAGTATTTGATACACTACCGATTTTGCAGGTTTGCCTACTTACAAAGCATGTAGAGGTCTGCAATTTTTTATCATAGGTACACTTCAACTGTGAGAGACGGAATCTAAAACAAAAATCCAGAATATCACATTGTATGATTAAGTAATTAATTAGCATTTTATTGCATGACGTAAGTATTTGATACATCAGAAAAGCAGGACTTAATATTTGGTACAGAAACCTTTGTTTGCAATTACAGAGATCATACATTTCCTGTAGTACTTGACCAGGTTTGCACACACTGCAGCAGGGATTTTGGCCCACTCCTCCATGCAGACCTTCTCCAGATCCTTCAGGTTTCGGGGCTGTCGCTGGGCAATATGGACTTTCAGCTCCCTCCAAAGATGTTCTATTGGGTTCAGGTCTGGAGACTGGCTAGGCCACTCCAGGACCTTGAGATGCTTCTTACGGAGCAGTTGAAGTGTACCTATGATAAAAAATTACAGACCTCTACATGCTTTGTAAGTAGGAAAATCTGCAAAATCAGCAGTGTATCAAATACTTGTTTTCCCCACTGTATGTATTCACCCACTTTGTTATGAAGCCCCTAAATAAGATCTGGTGCAACCAATTACCTTCAGAAGTCACATAATTAGTTAAAAAAGTCCACCTGTGTGCAATCTAAGTGTCACATGATCTCAGTACATACACACCTGTTCTGAAAGGCCCCAGAGTCTGCAACACCACTAAGCAAGGGGCACCACCAAGCAAGCTGCACTATGAATACCAAGGAGCTCGCCAAACAGGTCAGGGACACATTTGTGGAGAAGTACAGATCAGGGTTGGGTTATAAAAAAAATCGGAATCTTTGAACATCCCACGGAGCACCATTAACTTTGTCGGGATCAGTGTCCCTTCCACGGGACGGTTGAGCTAACGTAGGCTAATGCGATAAGCATGAGGTTGTAAGTAACACAAACATTTCCCAGGTCATAAACATATCTGATATTGGCAGAAAGCTTAGATTCTTGTTAATCTAGCTGCACTGTCCAATTTACAGTAGCTATTACAGTGAAAGAATACCGTGCTATTGTTTGAGGAGAGTGCACAATTTTGAACATGAGGTTATAAATAAATTAGGTACATTTGGGCAGTCTTGACACACAATTTTGAACAGAAATACAATGGTTCATTTGACCAGTCTAAAACTTTGCACATTCACTGCTGCCATCTAGTGGCCATAATCTAATTTGCACCTGGGCTGGAATGATACATTATGGCATTTCTCTGTATATTTTCCTACATTCCTTTCACATTTCCACAAACTTCAAAGTGTTTCCTTTGAAATGGTACCATGAATATGGGATGTGAATAGTTATGCACGCTCAAGTTTTCAGTTTTTTTGTCTTATTTCTTGTTTGTTTAAAAATAAACAAACATTTTGCATCTTCAAAGTGGTAGGCATGTTGTGTAAATCAAATTATACAAATCCCCGAAAAATCGATTTTAATTCCAGGGTGTAAGGCAACAGAATAGGAAAAATGCTAAGTGGGGTGAATACTTTCACAAGCCACTGTATTGGGGGTGGCAGGTAGCCTAGTGGTTAGAGCGGTGCGCAAGTAACTGAAAGGTTGCAGGATTGAATCCCCAAACCTACAAGGTAAAAATCTGCCATTAACCCACTGTTCCCTGGTAGGCCGTCACTGTAAATGAGAATGTGTTCTTAGCTGACTTGCCTAGTTAAATATTTAAATAATAATGAAGTCGTAGGAGAAAAACTGGCAAATAGACACACTTAAAATATTATTTTTTTATGTGGATTTATAGGAATTCAGAGGGAAATTACAAAATGCACTTTATAGTTGACAAGAGACATCTTGAGATTAACCTACATGAACAAAAGCAAATACAATTTGATATAGAAACTAGAAAAATGCTCAGCTTTTGAAAGGCAATTACGTTTTCTATGCAACTGAAGTTTTTGAAATGTCTCAAATGTTATTCTAAATTTCAATAGACTACATGCCATCTAAATTGCAGTATTGTTTTTGTAAAAAAATACTGTACAGGGAGACAAGGTGTTGTCATTTTGTAGGCCGAGTCTGACTGCCTGGTTCTAATCAAATTTCACCCATGTTTTCACAGTGATTATTTTAGATAGCTACAATAAGGTCTGTGTAGCATGTAGGTGTACTGACTAGCTATTGTTCTGAGAAGGTGATATCAATCAATGTTTGACTAAAAAGAAAGACTAAAAACCTCTTAAAGATATTAATTTGGTTTAAAAAACGTATTGTAATTAGTTGGCCTAAGTCTTACACAGACCTTTTTATCGCTATAAAAAATCTATCTTGTGGGAAAATGGATGGGGGCAAATGGCAGCAAACCACTTCTTTGCTTTGTGTACTACAAAATGACACCGGCACACCTCAGCACTCTATTGCACTGAAATGTGGTTTGTTTTATTTTCTTAACTTTTAAAAAGACAGGTTGACACCCTCAGTTATTTTGGAAATGCACAACCTCTGTTTGTCACTTCCACTAAATGGTACTTGTCTTTAGGATGTTACCAATCACCTGAAGTTGAACCGATTTCAAGTAAGGAAAGTGCTTATTCTAGAAACCACTGGTTTGAATGCATTTGCAACTCTTCAAGGCGCCATATGTTGGCATTGGTTAACACCATACATGCCTCACCAGTACCATACTTGACCCAAAATTAACCCACATACTACAGGTGTCATCTGTACTATAATCATCATTTCATTTAAGAAACATTTTCATTGCCATCCATTATGAATGTTGATCATTAAATATCTTCTTACTGAAATGTCCAAGCAGTGTGTTTGTATTTCCAAAGTCTGATTGTCACACCCTGACCTTAGAGATCCTGTTTATGTCTTTATTTTGGTTTGGTCAGGGTGTGAGTTGGGGTGGGTATTCTATTATTTGTATTTCTATGTTTTGGCCAGGTAGGGTTCTCAATCAGGGACAGCTGTCTAGCGTTGTCTCTGATTGAGAACCATACTTAGGTAGCCCTTTTTTCCACCTGTCTTTTTTGGGAAGTTGACTTTTGTTTAGCCTTAGCCTTTAGCTTCATGTTTTTTTTGTGTGGTGTTTGTTGTTTTTGTTCTTGTTCTGCGTCTTTTTTCCAAATAAAGAGAAAATGTATGCACACCACGCTGCACCTTGGTCCACTTCCTTCAACAGCTGTGACACTGATGTTATTTCAAATCAAATGTTATGTCACATGCACAGAATACAACAGGTGTAGACCTTACCGTGCAATGCTTCCAAGTCCAAGGACTTAACCAACAATGTAGTTCAAGAAATAGAGTTAAGTAAATATACTTTTTTTCACTTTAAAAAAAATTGTTATCAAAAAATCTAAAAGGAAATTACATAACAATAATGAGGCTATAGACAGGACGCACCAGTACCAGGTCAATGTGCAGGGGTACAGGTTAGTTGAGCAAATTTCTAAAGTACAGTAACTATGCATGGATGATAAACAGCAAGTAGCAGCAGTGTAAAAACAAAGGGAGAAGGGGGGGGGGTTAATGTAAATAGGGCCGGGTTGCACTTTGATTAACTGTACAGCAGTCTTATGGCTTGGAGGTAGAAGCTGTTAAGGAGCCTTTTGGTCATAGACTTGGTGCTCTGGTACTCAAATCAAATCAAATGTATTTATATAGCCCTTCGTACATCAGCTGATATCTCAAAGTGCTGTACAGAAACCCAGCCTACAACCCCAAACAGCAAGCAATGCAGGTGTAGAAGCACAGTGGCTAGGAAAAACTCCCTAGAAAGGCCAAAACCTAGGAAGAAACCTAGAGAGGAACCAGGCTATGTGGGGTGGCCAGTCCTCTTCTGGCTGTGCCGGGTGGAGATTATAACAGAACATGGCCAAGATGTTCAAATGTTCATAAATGACCAGCATGGTCCAATAATATTAAGGTAGAACAGTTGAAACTGGAGCAGCAGCACGGCCAGGTGGACTGGGGACAGCAAGGAGTCATCATGTCAGGTAGTCCTGAGGCATGGTCCTAGGGCTCACTGTCAAACGCTCCCTAAAACACTTCTGTGAGCAGGCCTTTCTAATCGACCTGGCCCGGGTATCCTGGAAGGACATTGACCTCATCCCATCAGTTGAGGATGCCTGGTCATTCTTTAAAAGTAACTTCCTCACCATTTTAGATAAGCATGCTCCGTTCAAAAAATGCAGAACTAAGAACAGATACAGCCCTTGGTTCTCTCCAGACCTGACTGCCCTCAACCAGCACAAAAACATCCTGTGGCGGACTGCAATAGCATCGAACAGTCCCCGTGATATGCAACTGTTCAGGGAAGTCAGGAACCAATACACGCAGTCAGTCAGGAAAGCTAAGGCCAGCTTCTTCAGGCAGAAGTTTGCATCCTGTAGCTCCAACTCCAAAAAGTTCTGGGACACTGTGAAGTCCATGGAGAACAAGAGCACCTCCTCCCAGCTGCCCACTGCACTGAGGCTAGGTAACACGGTCACCACCGATAAATCCATGATTATCGAAAACTTCAATAAGCATTTCTCAACGGCTGGCCATGCCTTCCGCCTGGCTACTCCAACCTCGGCCAACAGCTCCGCCCCCCCCCGCAGCTCCCCGCCCAAGCCTCTCCAGGTTCTCCTTTACCCAAATCCAGATAGCAGATGTTCTGAAAGAGCTGCAAAACCTGGACCCGTACAAATCAGCTGGGCTTGACAATCTGGACCCTCTATTTCTGAAACTATCCGCCGCCATTGTCGCAACCCCTATTACCAGCCTGTTCAACCTCTCTTTCATATCGTCTGAGATCCCCAAGGACTGGAAAGCTGCCGCAGTCATTCCCCTCTTCAAAGGGGGAGACACCCTGGCCCAAACTGTTACAGACCTATATCCATCCTGCCTATCTAAGGTCTTCGAAAGCCAAGTCAACAAACAGGTCACTGACCATCTCGAATCCCACCGTACCTTCTCCGCTGTGCAATCTGGTTTCCGAGCCGGTCACGGGTGCACCTCAGCCACACTCAAGGTACTAAACGATATCATAACCGCCATCGATAAAAGACAGTACTGTGCAGCCGTCTTCATCGACCTTGCCAAGGCTTTCGACTCTGTCAATCACCATATTCTTATCGGCAGACTCAGTAGCCTCGGTTTTTCGGATGACTGCCTTGCCTGGTTCACCAATTACTTTGCAGACAGAGTTCAGTGTGTCAAATCGGAGGGCATGCTGTCCGGTCCTCTGGCAGTCTCTATGGGGGTGCCACAGGGTTCAATTCTCGGGCCGACTCTTTTCTCTGTATATATCAATGATGTTGCTCTTGCTGCGGGCGATTCCCTGATCCACCTCTACGCAGACGACACCATTCTATATACTTTCGGCCCGTCATTGGACACTGTGCTATCTAACCTCCAAACGAGCTTCAATGCCATACAACACTCCTTCCGTGGCCTCCAACTGCTCTTAAACGCTAGTAAAACCAAATGCATGCTTTTCAACCGATCGCTGCCTGCACCCACATGCCCGACCAGCATCACCACCCTGGATGGTTCCGACCTTGAATATGTGGACATCTATAAGTACCTAGGTGTCTGGCTAGACTGCAAACTCTCCTTCCAGACTCATATCAAACATCTCCAATCGAAAATCAAATCAAGAGTCGGCTTTCTATTCCGCAACAAAGCCTCCTTCACTCACGCCGCCAAGCTTACCCTAGTAAAACTGACTATCCTACCGATCCTCGACTTCGGCGATGTCATCTACAAAATGGCTTCCAACACTCTACTCAGCAAACTGGATGCAGTCTATCACAGTGCCATCCGTTTTGTCACTAAAGCACCTTATACCACCCACCACTGCGACTTGTATGCTCTAGTCGGCTGGCCCTCGCTACATATTCGTCGCCAGACCCACTGGCTCCAGGTCATCTACAAGTCCATGCTAGGTAAAGCTCCGCCTTATCTCAGTTCACTGGTCACGATGGCAACACCCATCCGTAGCACGCGCTCCAGCAGGTGTATCTCACTGATCATCCCTAAAGCCAACACCTCATTTGGCTGCCTTTCGTTCCAGTACTCTGCTGCCTGTGACTGGAACGAATTGCAAAAATCGCTGAAGTTGGAGACTTTTATCTCCCTCACCAACTTCAAACATCAGCTATCTGAGCAGCTAACCGATCGCTGCAGCTGTACATAGTCTATTGGTAAATAGCCCACCCATTTTCACCTACCTCATCCCCATACTGTTTTTATTTATTTACTTTTCTGCTCTTTTGCACACCAATATCTCTACCTGTACATGACCATCTGATCATTTATCACTCCAGTGTTAATCTGCAAAATTGTAATCATTCGCCTACCTCCTCATGCCTTTTGCACACATTGTATATAGACTCACCCTTTTTTTCTACTGTGTTATTGACTTGTTAATTGTTTACTCCATGTGTAACTCTGTGTTGTCTGTTCACACTGCTATGCTTTATCTTGGCCAGGTCGCAGTTGCAAATGAGAACTTGTTCTCAACTAGCCTACCTGGTTAAATAAAGGTTAAATAAAAAATTATAAAAAATAAAAAAAATAAAAAGGTCCTCCGAGAGAGAGAAAGAAAGAGAGAAAGAGAAAATTAGAGAGAGCACACTTAAATTCACACAGGACACCGACTCCAGATATAACAAACTGACCCTAGCCCCCCGACACATAAACTACTGCAGCATAAATACTGGAGGCTGAGACAGGAAGGGTCAGGAGACACTGTGGCCCCATCCGAGGACACCCCCGGACAGGGCCAAACAGGAAGGATAGCAGAGAGAACAGTTTGACTAGGGTGGATGGAAATGTTGACAATTCATTTTAAATGTATCCACCGTATGTCATCTACAGTATCTGAGGTCAGTGAATTGAAGTCTGAACGCATAGATCGGCTTGGTCCATGTCAACACTTTTTGTTTACTTTGTATGTACATAGATTGTAGGTCATTTAACAAACAAGGGTGTCCTCACTGGTCTGAATGCTCAAGGAAGACATAACATGCTTGTCTCAAATAGGCTAATCTGTATTAGTCTGACAATCTTAACTGACATCACGGGCTAAATTTGGACTGGAAAGTAAATCCCTAGAACGTAACTGGGATTCTGGGCACACTGCTCCTGTTTGGTGCCTTTATGTACCTTGACCATCTGATGCAGTGACTTTTTCCAAGCCCCAGGATTACCCTCCTTAATCGGGGTTAAATGAGCACCCATGAACGCACCCCACCCAAGCATAGTCTCATTCTCAGAAGTGGTTAATCCAATCTTTAGAGCTGACCCTAAAGTAGATCACTGAGAGACACACTAACTGGCAACATGCACACACACACACACAGAGATGGGCTGTATTTATTTGACATGTATTTGAAAAGAGAGCTCGGAGAGATGACCAATCAAGTTAAATTTAGTTTCATATCCACTTTTAAATCCACTGTCAAAACATGCTCTACCAGCCTGTTGAGGGTTAATTTTGTTATAGTCTTTATTTAGTCAGGTAATAAGTCATGGAGTGGAACATTTACTCAAACATTTTTATTGGCAGACATATTTTTTGGGAACACATTGACAGAATATTTTGGAGATATTACATTTTCATGTAGGGGTCGTGACAGAGTTTGTATCACTGGAGTCTTGCAGCCCCCTCCACTCTGGCATTCCTTGTTCGATCCCTCTTTCTTTCCACATTATCATAGTATTCAATATAAGATAACATTATACGATATTGCTTAAACATTCAGCTATTAGGTAACTTTCCTGGTGTATAATAGTTACAGCAGTCTGTCTAATGGGTGTGGGGGTTGCAGCAATATGGGCAGGATCTCATTCACATGATGGTGTTGCCCTCTTTACACACAATTACTTAGTTTTGAAGTTAATAGTCTTGAAGTTGTTTTCCGGTCAAGAGTCTTCTCCTCATTTAATCCCATGACACCTAAATCTGTTGGTCCTTAATACTTAGCTAGCCTTGTCAAGCTTGGCTTTGTATCGTGAAGGTGAACCAACGCATAAATAGGTTGTCACTGTTCATGTTTACATTGTAATGTGTATATACTGTATGTGGTGTGAATTTTATATTTTTTATGAGTTACCTGATCGAAAGCACAGTATAGGCTACTACCTTGTGTATTGTGGAAATAATGTGGACAACAAGGATGTCACCTTATTAACCATGGAGACTAAAGAGTGTCATTTCTAATGCAGAGGTGGATGAAGGACTCAATGATCTCATAAAATGGCTGTATCAATCTATTTGTCCTCGGTTCAGGTCTAATAGTGTTTCACACATTCATAATATAAGGTTGCAGAGTTTATAGTATACTAATATGGTGTACTATATATTACTATACTGTATAGTAGTGTGTAATATTTGTATTTATTAAGAATCCAAATTTGCTGCTACATGGGGTCCAGCAACATTAAGGCAGTTATATACAATTGAATATATTAGATGACATTACATTTCATAACACTTTTACAAAGACATTGTAGAGTAGTGTGCCCTTAGGCCACTACTCTACTACATATCTACAATACAAAACGTTTGGCAGCAGTTTGTGCTGATTGTTTTAGGTTGAGTAGTACTTTAATAGTACTAATAATTTGGGTTCAAATAGTATTTGCTTTATTTAAAATACTTTGTTATAATTGAACCTGCCTGGATTGCCAGATGCGTGGTGTTTTGGCACTATTGCATTGGTTCCATTATGCCTGGCATGCTCAATCAAGCGCAGCTAAAGTATCTGTAAGAAAACAAATACTAGTTGAACCCACGATCTGATGTTTACTGACACTGTCTGAAGCTTGAATGGTGGTGGAAGGCCACATGTTGCTTCTTTTTGTGTTCAGTATCCTGTTGTGTTTTGACTACGAGAAATTTATAGGCAAACATCAGTGGCTAATGACAAATGAAATAACTGTATTATTGACTAATCATAATATGTATGAGAATCCAACAACTACAGAGCAGCTAGAGTATTGACCCATTGAAAGGAGAAGGACATGATGATGACTATTGACGTCTTTTTTTCCTTTGAACAGTGCAGTCAGTGCAGTTAGTCTATGTTTGCTAATTTTATACCAGTACATAGCTGGATGTCCTTATCGTTAGTTAGCCTACACTATTCGTTCTAATTTAAGCACTGGACAGCACATACAATATTCTTGCTAGCAGGTTAATGCTTGGGTAAAATAGCGATTGGCCTAATTAATAGCATTAATTGATAGCACAATCATTACAAAGAGGGATAAGTAGTTAGTTGAGAAATACACAAACAAAGTCATACATATAGAAACGCTTTTATTTCCATTATTGTTTGTTGTAACAATTATTTGATGAATGCAAACTATTGGTCTTGGTATACGATTGGGTTGGGCAATACAGACTCCTTTGATCTTTCTATCAAGAAGTTCGCAGAGAAGAATAAAACAGTATAATTGTATGTCATACTAACATTAGTAACGGATACATTAAATACATACATCATTTACAAGTGCATTCACTGTCCATGTGTAATCTTTTCAGGTGTTTCATGCTTTCTGGCAATATGGTATTGAGCTAAGCGTTCAGCTTCCTCTCGTGATGAGTCTCAAACGACATCATGTTGTCCATGAGAATATCAAAGTGCTTTGATGAGCTTGCATAAAAAGGATGAAGACATTGTACTCCCGCCAGACCTTGAGTTGCATATTGTATCGAAAGGGCATAGTTCTTGTCGAACTCTGCCGTTGACTCGTGCTTATAGGAAAAGTTCCCATTCACGCTCAACGGTGGACTTAGGGGTCCCTCGAACCGGGGGCTGGTGCTGGTACAGTCTGTGAATGTAGTTTCAAAGAACGGCTCAAGCGCATTGTCGACAGTGTGGGGCTTGGAGTGGTGGATATGGGAACTGTCCATTGTACCATATGGCGGGCTAGGGTAAGGGTAGGAGGGGTGCAAAGAGAAGGATGCAGTCGATGTTTGGTGCACCTGAGACGGGATGTCCTGGACCTGCTCCGGTAAAAACGTCCTGGGGTTGAGCTGCAAACATCCTGCCACTAGATTGGTGGTGGGCTGGGACAGTCCATGGCATAGAGCTTGCACGAACAACATCAAATCTGGACTTTCATCCGATTGCAAGGTCTCAGAGAGAGCCCATATGTAATTTTTTGCCAACCTCAATGTATCTATTTTGGAGAGTTTCTGAGTATTCGAGTAGCAAGGTACAACTTTACGCAAACTCTCAAGCGCGTCATTGAGTCCGTGCATACGGTTTCTCTCGCGCGCGTTGGCCTTCATGCGCCGGACCTTGAACCTCTGTCGGGTTTTTGTAATTTTCTTTATCTTGGTCCCAATCCTCTTTGGGCTATCGTCAAGGCTCTCTTCTTCCCCCGACCCTCCTTCTTCCCCCTGCTCCTCATCGTCGTTACGCTCTTCCATTCTGTTGAATCCATCCTCGTCGTCATTGTCACCGTTCTTACTCATGGTTTTGTGCACACCATTTACTGTTTCCATGTTCTGAGTGGTGCGGCATCCCTCAGTCCATTTGGAAACATACTGCTGTGACACTGGCATGGTGCTGTCCTCTGTTGGGGCAGAGGAGGAGAGTTACTTCCACAGTTCAAAAACTGCTGATACAAAGACACCTGCGGTAAATGTGTTTGGCACTGTGAAATCCTAACGCCCATGTATGATTGTGTAACTGAATGATCGGAGCTTAGACAGATTAAACTATTAATACTTGCCAAATAGCCATGCAGGCAATGAATAGTAGGCTGAATGAGGCACTGGTACTTTACATCATTATCATCCTTATACATCACCCCTGTGCTTAATGAAGTGTCTTTACAATTGTTTTCGTAAATAGGCCAATATATGGCAAGTTTACCTAAACACCCACATGTTGAATAGCCCTATAACCACTTCTCAGTACGATGTACTACTAAGTGAAGAATATAGGCAATACAAATCCACTTACAACATCAAAAAACACCAGCAGAGTAATGTTTGAACCCAACACAAATAGCAGTCTACAGACAAGACAAAGTTAAGACTAGAGATATTCTTAATTGAAACTATAAATAATTACCTTTTAATGCAGAGTATGTTGTTATAAGTGTTCCATATCCTTTGAAAAGTCCTGATTCAATCTGTCTGCAAACCTCAGATGCTGCAGTTTTATAGTATTGATGCTGAGGCTGACTGATGGTGTAGTGCACCAATGGATGCACTTTATAAAATCCATGCGTGGACAACGGTGGGATCATAGCCCGCCCCTTTCTCCGACACATGCCATGTCGCGGGCAAAAGGCCTCAAGCTTCACGTGACGTTTCCAATTTAGATTCACTGGACCTCTGGGAGCCTCCCCTATCGTGGCTGAAAAGAAAACAACCATCTGTCACCAGTCAGACTGCACGGACCTGTTTACACCCGCACCTGATAAATGAACTCTTCCAATTAGCAGGTGTATGCCATGAAAGAAGCTTCCTCACATGTACCCTAACCCATTTCAGCCAGCAGCATAGGCCTACATTTTGTTTGGCAGAGAGATTAGGTTGGTTATAGGCCTACAGTTACGTTTAGTGTGACAGTGTGCATTTATTCTGGGAAAATGTTGATTTGATGGTTGGATTAGCCCAAAAGCCTTGGCCTATTATTTTTATTAGACATTTCAGGTAGTAGAATACCTTTAAATTTTCATCAACACCTGTAGCCTATTCTAGGCTATGGGAAAAAGCTTGTAGCCCTAAAGAGTGCCCTTCACAAGAAAGTTTGAGGCCTAAATGCACAGAGAGGTAGGCCAGTGGGTCAGACAACTCTAAACATGGATTTAATTGGGTTTTTCAATTCTAAACGTGCGTGCATTGGCTGGTGGCTTGAGAGATGGTAGATGCCAGGTCTGAGCCAATAGTCCTTCTCAACCAGGGTTGGGCACTCGAGCCGCACACGCAATAACAATATAACAGTGTTTCCCGCTTCACTAACTTGGTCAGAATGGTCTTAGAGCTGTGTGTAAAAATGTGACATGATGGGAGAATATAACACTGTCTGTATATATAACACTGTCAATTCGGTTACACCCCCTCTCATCTGTATCTCAATTGGTAAGAATTAAGAGGAACCCGTCTTACCTCCGTGAATGCCTGGTCATGATACGAGCAACCCTGTTGATGATAGGCTGTAACTGGTTAAGACCGGTCTTATTGCAATGATGTAGGGTGGAAAGCCACACTGTGGCACAGTGGTCCAGGTGAGTTTTATCATGGGTGCTAAATTGTCAGGATAATGTCCTTGGAGACGAAGTCCCTTGCCCTTTTTAGAGTGTCAAGCCAGACAGTAGTTTCCCTGTGACCAGGCTGGCGCGTTCAGTCCAGTGTTAGGTGTAGGCCCAACTACATCCCCAGGTACTTTATAGTGTTTACTTCTTCATAAATGTTTTGTCCGTCTGTTATTGTGATACTTGTGCCTGTGTATCTCAGCTTTTGTGGGTTGCCAAACAGCATTGCCATGGTCTTCTGAGGGTGTAAGGAGAGCTTGTTGTCAGCAAACCAAGCTGCTACCCTCTTGATGTCTTTTGAGACTGACTCCTCACGCTCTCTGGTGGTATAAACTGAATAGAACAGGACTGTGTCATCTACATATACTGTATATGTGACCTGTTTCAGCAAATTATGTGTGTGTCGTGGGTCACTACTTCGTTGGAGAGCCGTTTGAACGTAAACCTTTTTTTAAATAAAATTATGGGATCATTTCAAGTTAGTGTACTGTTAGCTAGCTAACGTTAGCTGTCTGGCTCGGTAGCTAATGAATGCGCTTGAGCCGTTCTTTGAAACTACATTCAAAGACTGCACCAGCTAGAGAGAGCATGGAGGAACATAACAAAGGCATCAGTGTTCCTAATCCTGGCATCTGGGAAACAACACCAGAGGCAGATGACCACAGGATGAACCCAAAGTGGCTTATGGTGCCCCCAATCTATATGGGATTCTCCTCCCTCATGATGCCATCTATTTTGTGAAGTGCACCAGTCCCTCCTGCAGCAAAGCACCCCCACAACATGATGCTGCCACCCTCGTGCTTCAAGGTTGGGATGGTGTTCTTCGGCTTGCAAGCTCCCCCCTTTTTCCTCCAAACGTAACATCATGGCCAAACAGTTCTATTTTTGTTTCATCAGACCAAAGGAAATTTATCCAAAAAGTATGATATTTGTCCCCATGTGCAGTTGAAACCGTAGTCTGAGTTTTTATGGCGGTTTTGGAGCAGTGGCTTCTTCCTTGCTGTCGATATAGTGTGGACATATATACTTTGTACCTGGTTTCCTCCAGCATCTTCACAAGGTCCTTTGCTGTTGTTCTGGGATTGATTTGCACTTTTTGCACCAAAGTAAGTTCATCTCTAGGAGACAGAACGTGTCTCCTTCCTGAGTGGTATGTGGTCCCATGGTGTTTATACTTGTGTACTATTGTTTGTACAGATGAACGTGGTACCTTCAGATGTTTGGAAATTGCACCCAAGGATGATCCAGACTTGTGGAGGTCTACAATTATTTTGGAGGTCTTGGCTGATTTTCTTTTGATTTTCCCATGATGTCCAGCAAAGAGGCACTGAGATTGAAGGTAGGCCTTCCAATAAATCCACAGGTACACCTCCAATTGACTCAAATTATGTATTTTATCCTATTAGAAGTTTCTAAAGCCATGACATCATTTTCTGGAATTTTCCAAGCTGTTTAATGGCACAGTCAGCTTAGATTATGTAACTTCTGACCAACTGAAATTGTGATACAGTGAATTCTAAATGAAATAATCTGTCTGTAAACAATTGTTGGAAAATTGACTTGTGTCATGTAACAAGGTAGATGCCCTAACCGACGAGTTTTGTGTATATAAAAATATATTATTATTATTTATTTTTTCTTCAGAACATTTACCATGTATGTTCTCTTGTAATGTTCTGTAGTTTCAACCCTATGATTAGTCTGACAAACACAAATGTGCGTTCTGCAGACCCAGGCATGGATCAAAGCTGGCGAGAGTATTTCTATCATAATTTTTTTGCGAAAGCATACAGATGTTGATGAAGAATCACATTTACCTCAGGATCAATCCCAGTTGTTATTCTGTGAAAACATAATTTTTATTTATTTATTTGTGGCCTCGATGTCCATGTGACTGGGGGCTGTGAACTCACCGACTGCTCTCTCATTCAAGAGGCAGCCAGGAGCATAAGCTAGCCCAACTGACATGGGCTCAGGACCACACCCACTGCCCTGGGTCTGTGTACACAGAGAGGCTATGGCAATGAAGAAACCCACATGACAGGGTATATAGATAAGGACAAAGATCATGGCTGGAGGGACAGTCTCACACCCGGGAGTATGTTTGTAGAGAGAGGGGAGGAGGGCTTAAGTGATGGCCTGTTCACTGGAGGTAGAGGAGATGATTTAGAGCCCCGGCTAGAGGTACATGGGTCAGAGGTGGATGTCGGGTCCAAAGTTGATCTGAATGAGGACTGGAGCTGTTACAACCAGGTTGATCCAGAGAGAGGAACAGAAAGAATACACAAAGTATTCTATACATTATTAATTGCATCTGGGAAAGCCACATATTATACATGTAATACATATAATAGTGCAGTGTGATGAAGGGAGTAATGAAGGTGAAAATCTTGAGGACATGAGAGGGACATCTAGATTCTTATTTTCTTTTAAAGGCTAGTTCACTACAACTGTCGTCAGTTCTATAGGTAAAGGTAGTGTATCTGTTGTTGTTTTTTATCCACATAATGGGAAAGTGAAGATAGCCTACCCTCTAATGGTGAAAAGATATACAACGTCTCCACATTGAAATTGCTACTGGAAGACTCTGCCTTAGGCCGGAATCCTCACTTGAAATGATGCGTAAATGCATAAATCATCCATTGATGTCAGATTTCAAGTTAGGATTCAGGCCTCCCTCTCAATCAATCAATCAATTAATCCCGATCACCGCACTAGGAAGAGGAGCCAGCCAGAAGTCAGACAGGAAATTAAATCAAATCAATCAAGTTATTTGTCAAATACACATGGTTAGCAGATGTTAATGCGAGCGTAGTGAAATGCTTGTGCTTCTAGTTCAGACAATGCAGTAATAACCAACGAGTAATCTAACCTAAAGATTTCACAACAGCTGCCTTATACACACAAGTGTAGAGGGATGAAGAATATGTACATAAAGATATATGAATGAGTGATGGTACAGTACGGCATAGGCAAGATGCAGTAGATGGTAATCGAGTATAGTACAGTGGGGCAAAAAAAGTATTTAGTCAGCCACCAATTGTGCCCACCCCAAGAGACTTGCGGCTATAATTGCTGCAAAAGGTGGTTCTACAAAGTATTGACATTGGGGGGGGTGAATAGTTATTTACGCTTAAGTTCTGTTTTTTGCCTTTTTCCTTGTTTGCTTCACAATAAAATATATTTTGCATACCCTATATTACTCATCTCATATGTATATACAGTGGGGCAAAAAAGTAGTTGGTTTAGCCACCAATTGTGCAAGTTCCCCCACTTAAAAAGATGAGAGAGGCCTGTAATTTTCATCATAGAATTTTCATCATCACTTAAACTATGGCAGACAAAATTAGAAAAAAGAAATCCAGAAAATCACATTGTAGGATTTTTTATGAATTTATTTGCAAATTATGGTGGAAAATAAGTATTTTTCTCATTTTGTCTGTCATAGTTGAAGAGTACCTATGATGAAAATTACAGGCCTCTCTCATCTTTTTAAGTGGGGGAACTTGCACAATTGGTGGCTAACCAACTACTTTTTTGCCCCACTGTATATACATATGAGATGAGTAATATAGGGTATGCAAAATATATTTTATTGTGAAGCAAACAAGGAAAAAGGCAAAAAACAGAACTTAAGCGTAAATAACTATTCACCCCCCCCCCCAATGTCAATACTTTGTAGAACCACCTTTTGCAGCAATTATAGCCGCAAGTCTCTTGGGGTATGTCTCTATCAGCTTGGCACATCTAGCCACTGGGATTTTTGCCCATTCTTCAAGGCAAAACTGCTCCAGCTCCTTCAAGTTGGATGGGTTCCGCTGGTGTACAGCAATCTTTAAGTCATACCACAGATTCTCAATTGGATTGAGGTCTGGGCTTTGACTAGGCCATTCCAAGACATTTCAATGTTTCCCCTTAAACCACTCAAGTGTGGCTTTAGCAGTATGCTTAGGGTCATTGTCCTGCTGGAAGGTGAACCTCCGTCCCAGTCTCAAATCTCTGGAAGACTAAAACAGGTTTCCCTCAAGAATTTTCCTGTATTTAGCGCCATCCATCATTCCTTCAATTCTGACCAGTCTCCCAGTCCCAGCCGATGAAAAACATCCCACAGCATGATGCTGCCACCACCATGCTTCACTGTGGGGATGGTGTTCTCTGAGGGGAAAAAAAGCTCACTTTTAGTCTGACCAGAGTACCTTCTTCCATATGTTTGGGGAGTCTCCCACATGTCTTTTGGTGAACACCAAACGTGTTTGCTTATTTTCTTATTTTAGAAATGTTTTATTTTCTGAACACTTCTGTAAAGCCCCGCACTGTTTAGTGTACGGCTTAAGGTAGACCTATTGTCAGATACTTCAATCACCGCTGTGGATCTTTGCAGCTTCTTCAGGGTTATCTTTGGTCTCTTTGTTGCTCTTTGATTAATGCCCTCATTGCCTGGTCTGTGAGTTCTGGTGGGTGGCCCTCTCTTGGCAGGTTTGTTGTGGTGCCATATTCTTTGTATTTCTTAATAATGGATTTAATGGTGCTCTGTGGGATGTTCAAAGTTTCTGATATGTTTTTATAACCCAACCCTGATCTCCACTTCTCCACAACTTTGCTATCATTTAAAAAATTTCCCATCAAGGTTGTCTATGCCTGGTGGCTTTTCATTATTGAGAGATAACAACAGTTTTCCCGCCTCTCCCACACTAACTTTTATTTTATTTATTTTTTATTTTTTGGGGTGGATCAGCTTAATATTCTCAGCCTCCAGTATTTATGCTGCAGTAGTTAATGTGTCGGGGGGCTAGGGTCAGTTTGTTATATCTGGAGTACCTCTCCTGTCCTATTCGGTGTCCTGTGTGAATCTAAGTGTGCGTTCTCTAATTCTCTCTTTCTCTCTCTCTCTCGGAGGACCTGAGCCCTAGGACCATGCCCCAGGACTACCTGACATGATGACTCCTTGCTGTCCCCAGTCCACCTGGCCGTGCTGCTGCTCCAGTTTCAACTGTTCTGCCTTATTATTATTCGACCATGCTGGTCCTCTGGCAGTCTCTATGGGGGTGCCACAGGGTTCAATTCTCGGGCCGACTCTTTTCTCTGTGTATATCAATGATGTTGCTCTTGCTGCGGGCGATTCCCTGATCCACCTCTACGCAGACGACACCATTCTATATACTTTCGGCCCGTCTTTGGACACTGTGCTATCTAACCTCCAAACAAGCTTCAATGCCATACAACACTCCTTCCGTGGCCTCCAACTGCTCTTAAACGCTAGTAAAACCAAATGCATGCTTTTCAACCGGTCGCTGCCTGCACCTGCATGCCCGACTAGCATCACCACCCTGGATTGTTCCGACCTAGAATATGTGGACGTCTATAAGTACCTAGGTGTCTGGCTAGACTGCAAACTCTCCTTCCAGACTCATATCAAACATCTCCAATCGAAAATCAAATCAAGAGTCGGCTTTCTATTCCGCAACAAAGCCTCCTTCACTCAAGCCGCCAAGCTTACCCTAGTAAAACTGACTATCCTACCGATCCTCGACTTCGGCGATGTCATCTACAAAATGGCTTCCAACACTCTACTCAGCAAACTGGATGCAGTCTATCACAGTGCCATCCGTTTTGTCACTAAAGCACCTTATACTACCCACCACTGCGACTTGTATGCTCTAGTCGGCTGGCCCTCGCTACATATTCGTCGCCAGACCCACTGGCTCCAGGTCATCTACAAGTCTATGCTAGGTAAAGCTCCGCCTTATCTCAGCTCACTGGTCACGATGGCAACACCCATCCGTAGCACGCGCTCCAGCAGGTGTATCTCACTGATCATCCCTAAAGCCAACACCTCATTTGGCCGCCTTTCGTTCCAGTACTCTGCTGCCTGTGACTGGAACGAATTGCAAAAATCGCTGAAGTTGGAGACTTTTATCTCCCTCACCAACTTCAAACATCAGCTATCTGAGCAGCTAACCGATCGCTGCAGCTGTACATAGTCTATTGGTAAATAGCCCACCCTTTTCACCTACCTCATCCCCGTACTGTTTTTATTTATTTACTTTTCTGCTCTTCTGCACACCAATATCTCTACCTGTACATGACCATCTGACCTTTTATCACTCCAGTGTTAATCTGCAAAATTGTAATTATTTGCCTACCTCCTCATGCCTTTTGCACACTTTGTATATAGACCCCCCCTTCGTTTTCTACTGTGTTATTGACTTGTTAATTGTTTACTCCATGTGTAACTCTTTGTTGTATGCTCACACTGCTATGCTTTATCTTGGCCAGGTCGCAGTTGCAAATGAGAACTTGTTCTCAACTAGCCTACCTGGTTAAATAAAGGTGAAATAAAAAAATAAAAAAATAAAAATTTATGAACATTTGAACATCTTGGCCATGTTCTGTTATAATCTCCACCCGGCACAGCCAGAAGAGGACTGGCCACCCCACATAGCCTGGTTCCTCTCTAGGTTTCTTCCTAGGTTTTGGCCTTTCTAGGGAGTTTTTCCTAGCCACCGTGCTTCTACACCTGCATTGATTGCTGTTTGGGGTTTTAGGCTGGGTTTCTATACAGCACTTTGAGATATAAGCTGATGTACCTTCGTAGGGCGATATAAATACATTTGATTTGATTTGATTTGATATTGCAGAACGATTGTTGCTTCCATCAATGTAATTGTCTGCATCATTTCGAATCCCCTATATATTTTTGGGGTAAATATATATATATAAATATATATATATATATCCATATACATTCCCATACATATAGACATGCATACATAAACATACATACACATACAGACATACCTATATAGATATATACATATTTTATTTATTTTTAATAAATATTTTATTATTCCCCACAAACCCTACCACCCTTCCCCCAATTGGAGTAAACTAATAAACAATAACACATGCCTTCAGTTTATACATATTATAAACATTTTACAGACACAATCTATTTTACAATAGTTATATTTAATTTGTTTTCAGTCCTTCCTCTATTTCTGATGTCCATCCAGTTTGATTTCTATTTGTAACTTGTAACTTGCTATTTCACAACATTTCTGAACCTATATACATTTTACAGTATGTTATTAGTCCCACCCTTCAACTCCATTCATCCCCTCCCATCTATCTCTTAACACCATCCATTTTTGATTTCTATTTGCCATATATTTTTCAACTGTGCTGTGATGTTTCAAGTTCTGAACCTTTCTATTCACATAGCTTCTACAGATTGTAAATTACAAATACTTATATTATTAATTGATTGTCTATGGCTTCAAATCACCCAGTATTGCTTTCTGCATTATTAGTTCTAGGCAAATGTTGCAATTTTTCAGCCATTCCTGGTCCTGTGACCAAAAAACGCGCTACATATGGACAGTACCAAAATAAATGATCTAATGACTCTGCCTCCTCACAGCTAAATCTGCAGAGCTGGGAAGATTGTATCCCACATTTTAAAAAAATGCTCTGGCGAAGGCCGTGAGGCCGATACGTAAGCTTATTAAACATCGGTGATACAATCAGAGCAGTGTGCGGTTTCCTTTATCCTTCATCTTGTACATCTGTTACCATGCACCTGCAAAAAAGATTGTTCAAATGTGTGGATGTAAGTATAACTTTTGTATGACTGATGCCTTTAGTGAGAGGTCTAATGTTTAATATGTAATAATTTCTGCCCTCCGAATTCAAATTCGTTATACAAATAGACCCTTTTAATTTTTTCTGGCTTGCCATTCCAAATAAAATTTAATATTTTTTGGTCATATAATTTAAAAAAAGAGGCGTAGGCAAAACCATAAGCAAATAGTCACACCCTGACCATAGAGAGCCCTTGGTTCTAGGGGTGATCTAGTTCAATATTTCTATGTTGGTGTTTTGTATGGTTCCCAATTAGAGGCAGCTGGTAATCGTTGCATCTAATTGGGGATCATATTTAGGTAGCCATTTTTCCAACCTGGGTTGTGGAATATTGTTTTGTGTATGTGCATGTTGCACCACGGATGTCACGGTTTGTAGTTTTTTTTGGGGGGGTGGGGAGTTTCACTTAAATAAAAGACGTGGAACTCAACACATGCTGCGCCTTTGTCCGTCTGTCCTCACGATCGTGACACAAATAGGTAAACTGTGATATGACTTAATCAGGGTGATTTTTCCACAAATAGACAGGTATTTTCCGTTCCATGGTAGCAAGATCTTATCTATTTTTGCTAATTTTCTATAAAACTATATTGGAGTGAGATGTCTTTCTATTGGGATTTGTATACCGAGTATGTCCCTGTCAGACCATTTTATTGGTAAACTACATGGTAATGTAAAATTAGCATTTTTTTGTGATCCAATTTGGTTTTAATCCAGAGGGGTTAGCAAAAGTATCTAGATCCTCTAAAAGGCCATGGAGAGACTCTAATTGTGGTTTTAAAAGAAAACATGAAACATCAGCGTACAATGACACCTTTGTTTTTAAACCATGGATTTCCAATCCCTTAATATTGTTGAATCTAATTTTAACAGTTAACATTTTGATAGCAATAATAAATAGATATGCCGAAAGTGGTCAACCTTGTTTTACTCCTCTAGACAGTTTAAAACTTTCTGAGATGTAGCCGTTATTTACTATTTTACACCTAGGTTTAGTATACATAACTTTAACCCATTTAATATCTGACAATACTTTTTTAATACTATGCGCCAAGCATTTAGCTAGGATGTTTGCATCACAACACTGAAGTGTAAGAGGCCTCCAATTTAAATAGACTGGATCTTTATATATACCACTTGGGTCCTGTTTCAGTAATAATGAGATCAGACCTTATTGTTGCGTGTCTGATAATCTACCATTTATATAGGAGTGGTTAAAACATTTTAATAATGGTTCCCTGAGTATATAAAAATACGTTTGGTATACTTCCACTGGTATTGCATCAAGAAGTTCCTCCTCTGTAATTTGGCCTTCACATGAGTCTTTCTGTACAGATGTTAATTTTACATTATTATTTGGAGAAAAATCCATACAATTAGCTACGGGTAGTGGAGATGGAGGAGACTGAAATGAAAACATATTCTTAAAGTACTTTACATCCTCTCAAAATATCATTCGGTGAATCATGCGTGACTCCATTTGTAACAAGTTTCATTACATATGTTTTTGGTAGCATTTTGTTTTGAAAATTGAAAAAGAATTTGGGGCATTTTTCCCATATTCCATCCAGTTCGCTTTATTTTTATAATATATTACACTGGATCTTTCTTGAATAAGTTCCTCCATTTTTTTGTTGTGTTCCTCTAACTTATTCTGTGCCTCGATGGTAAAGTTTTTATAGCTATCTATCTGTACTGTTAGTCCTTAAATTTCCTTTGATAATATGGGCTATTTTGATCTAAATTGCTTTTGTTTTATAGATGAGTACTGAATTGCATGGCCTCTAAAGGCACATTTAAAAGTGTCCCATACATTAAGGGGATCTGCTGTACCTATGTTAAGTCTGAAAAAGTCAGTTATAAATCCTGTCCTAGTAAAACATTATATAATCTAGTAGGCTTTGATTACATTTCCAATATCCTCGCCCACGTGGAAATTCTTTACGAGTAATATATATGCCAATTATGTGATTATCGACAACATTCTGTCCCCTATCAACACTTTTTAAACTTTTGGTGCCAGAGAGAATGACATAAGAAAGTAATCCAGACAACTAGCTTGATTAAGCCTCCTCCATATATATCTGTAGGTCCGGGTATTTAAGCCTCCATATATCCACTAATTCCAATATATCCATGACATTCATGATTTCCTTAAGTGCCTGAGGGTGATAGTTTGTAGTGGGATTTCCTTTACAGTCCATAAAGGTATTTAAGACCTTATTAAAATCTCCCACCATAAGAGTCTAGTGTTGCTTGTAGAGTTGATCCATTTTTATATATATATATTCAAAGAAGCTTGGATCATCATTATTTGGACCGTATAGGTTAATGAGCCATATCTGTTTATTGTCCAAAAACATATTTAAAATAATCCATCTACCTTGATGATCTGATCTGTTTGGACAATTTGCACATTTGGATCAAAATTACTGTTAATTAATACCATCAACCCCTTTGAATTTCTTTGCCCATGGGAGAAATATATTTTGCCACCCAGTCTTTTTTCCACAGAACTTCATCTAAAATTGTTGAATGAGTTTCCTGTAAACAATAGATATTATATTTCTTCTCTTTTAGCCAGGTAAATACTGATCGTCTTTTCTTATTATCTGCTAAGCCATTACAATTAAAACTGCCTATACTTATTTCACCACTTACCATAATGAGACACAACTTTCAATTCTATTTATCAAAATATATGTTTTTAAACATAACATTAAAGAGTAAAATGATCATTGAGTGTCTATATAGCTGTACCATGATATTTGCATTGCTACTAAGTAAACCTCCAATTGGTCCCCACTATTCCACCCGCTAAAAGCCCTCCTCGTCCCAAGTTGGGTTGTCATCCCAATACCCGGCAGACCACCCCCGACACCCGGATCCCATAGCCCTGAAGAGACTGGGATGCATCCTTTGAAAAGAGCACACAGTGCAACTCAAAGAACAGAAGTAGATCAACCGCCAAATGCATTTCCATCCATTCCATCCATTTTTAAAATCCTGTTGATCTTTTTTTCCATAATTAGCTATTCATATGTGTAGTAATGTAGGCAATTTATGCAAAGGATTTGACCTCTCACCAGTCTTGTCATTTCCCAAAATGAAATTATTGCAAGCAATTATTATATTAGCAAACAATTATTGTGAATCATCCTGTACTGTCCCTAACATCTTTTACTCCCTCACAACACTTGTGGGATACACTCATGCACACTCAACCCCTTTCCCCCACACAACCAGAGGCTCACATTCTCAGCAGTTGCATCATGCCAGAGCCCAACTCAAGAAAGATCTTGATTTACAAATGCATATACAGTTGCAGCTGTATGAGAAGGCCTGCAAAACTGTGCAAAAAAATGGGCAGAAATGGGGAGATATTATTAACCATTGTCACATCCTAGATGATGGAGGTTAGATGTACCCCTTTCCCCTGAAACACCCACAACATGGTCCCCCGTATTGACCATATTCCCAGGCATCTCCATGTAGTCAGACTTTTGATTTTGTGCCACCAGTGCCACAAATAATATACCCCCTCTCTGAATGTCTGAGTGTGACCGCCCTCCTCATGGGTTACTGCTAGTGTTGCCAGCACTGCCACTGCCTGGGTGGGGGCACCCCACCGGAATCCCCACTGTCTAGGTACAAGGTCGTCAAGGTTCTCATTAACAGCTTTGAGAATTATCTTGTATATTATGCTCTCCCTTTAGAGGGCTTTGGGTTTGCAGGACCAACCTTGCCAAGCAGGCTCAGAATCTTGAGGGGGCAGTGCTGCTCTAGATCTCTGATCACATTTTGGCTGAATACAGACCTCTTACAGCAGGCCCTAAAACAGTTAGGGACTGTTCTCCTTAGTATCTGGGTCATTCAGGTGAGTGTCTAGGGTATAGGGTTGTGGACCGTTCCATCAAATTAAATAAATAATTAATTTAAAAAATGTTTTACCACACCATCCACATATGCTGGGCCTTCTGTTTACTGAGTTTATCTTCACCATGGTGAATTAGTGCTTTTGTGTTCAAATTAGTTATGTTTGAAGATATATAGAAAAGCTATATTTTTTGTTGTATTATTACAATCCATAACTGGGCTAGAATTGTGTGTTTCATTATTTTCCTTGTCTATAAGAACTTTGAATTTTTAAAAATAGCCATGGAGTAGTCTTTGTCTCTGAACAAATGGTTATCAATATATAGTTTATTGACAACGAGAGCTACTAGTTTCCCTTTAAATCTCTTTTAATTGAAAATTGGATACCGAACTTTATGCGTTTCGCAATTTCCTTCGGGAATTGGTCATTCATGCCAATTTTTGTGCCAGCAAGTCTTTTACCCAGATTTTTAACCATTATTTTATCTTTAAAGAAAGCAAATATGGCAAATATTGGGCGTTCATACCTCTGCCCTCTGTCCGAAGCAGTGTACACGTTCAGTTTGGATTTCGTCGAGAGTTTTGTGTGGAATCTGAAGAGCTGTAAGGAGGAACTCTCGAACTACAGATTCAGGAACTTCTCCTTCTTTCTCTTGGATACCTGTAAGTACCAGATTCTCTGTCATGGATCTAGTCTGCAAGTCAAGAACACTGAGAACGGTGTTCTCCTTTTTAGGTTCATTAACTTCGGTTTCAATCTTCTTGACGGTCCCTTTTAGCTTGCTTGTGTCTTTCTTCAACTCTTTCATATCCTTACTGACTAGTTCAAGTATACCCAGTTTGTCATTTATTGATGTTAACAGATCGGTTTTGACCTTTATCATGGTGGTGAAAATATTAAATTGTCTGTCTGTAGAAGTGTCACCCTTTCATTTTGAAATAGGTTCCCCTGTCTTACTCTCTGTCATGTTTGGGTGTTGCTTGTTTTTGTAATATTTGTTGATACATTTCTCTGGTATTAAGATTTGTTTTGTGGTGTCATCCAGATTGACGATTACCACACGCCAGATTGTGTAGTGCTAATATTTAAAGAAGTATTTGAAAAGCTGGCTCATTTTGGACTTCTAATCCCTTTTAAACAGTAAGTGTTTGAGCCACAACCTTCTGGGTAGTACCCTTGTAATGGTCTATTTCATCCGCATTTGGTAGATACCAACTAGTCTGTGATTAACTGGGGTTGAGCTAGAGTGGTGTTTGTGCTTACAAGAACGGATTCTGAAGGGGCCCGGGGCCAGGTATTTTTACAAGAACGTCAAATGTGGTTTGAACTACAAAGTATTAAAAGCTATCTATATAAAGACAGCCGAGACTCTCACAAACGTGAACATGGGTTGGTCTATTTCTTCTGCATCGGTAGATACCAACTATCAATCCATGTTTTGCTCTGTGATGCTCACAAGAGTTGTAGAAGGTAAGGGGTTCTTCTACATAGAAGATCATAGCATATCCAAGGACAAGTGTATAGTACTGTAATAAGCTCCACACAGTTGTCACTGACTAGTTGGATATTATTTTCCCACTGAGCAAACAATTTATGTACTTGCAGCAAAGTTACTTTTTATCAGATTTTTGCTTTGACAGACCTTTTTTTTTATTGAAATTTGTCTGTTTATGTCAAATTGTTTTGTGCTTGTTCTTGTAGCCCTGGTTGTCCTGAAAATAAAATGGTGAAACCTTTCATTGTAAGGCTAAATGTAAGGGCTGGACATCTGGGGTCTCGGGAATGATAGGGTTAACCCTGTGCTGCTGGTAAAAGTTTGAGTAGCCAATAGCCTATTAAAATTGTGGAAATAGTTTATTTAAGTTTCAATGTAACTATTTCAATATCTAAACAATATTGCATGTAAAGGTATTGTTTTGCTATATCAGCTATAGTCTTTTATTAATAAAGCTAATAAACATTTGTTCGCAATTGCAGTTTAAATCTGTTGTTTTCCTTGCAGTCTGACAAGCCCAAAAAGCACATGGAATTGGATATTTCAAGACACATTTCAAACCACATTCATAGATGATTTGAAATCAGAAACAGATCCTTGCCATGTAACTTGTATTTGAATGGTCAAATCTGATACATTTGCCCTCAAGTGTTTTTAAAAATGTTATCTGGCATATCTTGTTGTTTGCAACTGTTTTGACAGTTTGACAAGAACATTTGGTAGCTAACTAATTTGTTAATTGTTTACAAACAAATTAGTGAATGTGCTAGAAAGCTAAACGGCTAACTAGCTAGATAGTTGACTGCCTTGGCTAGCCAACAATGACTAGTTTTGAAAGTTGGATCATTATCCTTTGAGGCTTTAAAAGTGTTCTTACACTATGATTTTGAACATTCAAAGCAACTGGGAAACATCCATGGCAGGCATTGTTGTCACCTTAGCTTGCTACATAACTTCTGAGTGCACTAGCACCACCACCAATCAGCCTACACCACTGCACACACACCTGCCATTACTATGACAACTAGCGTAGACATGTCAGCAAATGACTGCTGTCTGAACACACACACAAGTCTGATTTGGTCACTTGTAACTTGCTGTTTGGACAGTCAGTATTCCAAAACTGATTTGAGCATTCAGGCCTGCATTGTGAGCAAGGCTTAGATAGACAATTTGAATCCTTTAAAAAAAGAGCTATGTGCAGCATCGCATTGTGAAAATAAGAAGATAGGCCAATTGTTCTTAATTCATGGTATGGTTACGTTTCATCCAAATGTTGAATAAACATGCACACAAATTAATTCTGACAGACTAATAGCCTTATAGCTTACTACTCTGGAGTCATAAAAACAATGAAATACATTGATGTTAGTTGGTGTGTCATGGATGGCTCTTGGAATGATTCTATGTCTGTGGGTCAGGTTGCGGAGAAAAATCTGTCCTGATGTCAGATATCGGGGTGACTCGTGGGGTGGGTGCAGCTCAAAAAAACTCACCCGGGCAGGACCTCACAAACCGGTACTTCCTCCTCGCTACTCACTAACTGATCTGACATGAGACCAATGTGAGGAGTGAAGAGGAGTGGTTCCAGACCTCCCCATCACAATGAAACATTTTGTAACAACTTGAACGCCCCTTGATTGCAGTGGCAGTCAGTGCCGTGTAAAATGAGGGAGGACTATTTTTCTTTTTTTATGAGCATGGCCTCATTTCTATTACAGCATATTGGATGACTGTCATTCATATTCCATTCACCCAGCTCATTGTTACATCACTAGATTTAGGCTACTACATTATACTTTAATTTTCGCTTTACCCATCAAGAGTTGGCTACAACCTACCCTACGACTAAAAGTTTACAAAGTTGGTGAACAGGTTGAGAGAATAATTTGAGTAATCAAATAGATCTGTGCACCAACTTTGTAAACTTTTATTTGTAGGGTAGGTTGTAGCAACCTAGTGATGGGTATAGTGTCTGTCAGACAGTGACACATTCAATGCTGACTTGCACACTTTAGCCTGCATCTAGCTGATTTCCAAACAGTAGCAAAAGAGTTTCTATTTGACAAATTCAGGTCTGTTTATCCCCACTTCATTCCGTTTGCGTCCGTTTAAGAAATATTTTAACAGAATTGGCGGAATGAATACAGCCCTGATCACCCCAAAACACAGTTCACTTTATGGCTGCCACATACAAACAGCGTGATCTCTTTGTATAATTCCTTCTCGCATCTACACGCTATTCTGTGACCAGAAGCCAAACCGTCATACCATAACTGCTAATCGCTCCACACAGCCTACATCATTGTTGCCATATTAGCTAACCTCATTGTCAACATAGCTACTAGAACTAACACTCGTTACTAAACTCGCTACAATCATGTAGTGTGGTGTACAACAAGCAGTTTAGCAGTTACGTCGGCAGGCACCAGTGGGAATAAACTCCTATCCAGAGCATACTTTTTTCTTCTCATACTGGTCCTCCATGAGAATCGAACCCACAACCCTGGTGTTGTAAGCCGAGCCACATGTGACCATCTGTCTTATGTAACCACACTAAATTCAAGTTCTTTTTTTTGAGTGTTGGATTTATGTTTACTATGTTATGTCTAGTCTATGAGACCAGTGTGTTTGATTGGGTGGACAACATGTCAGTTCATCCTACAAGAGCTCTGGTAGGTTGGAGGACGTCCTCCGGAAGTTGCCATAATTACTGTGTAAGTATGGAAGGGGGTGAGAACCATGAGCCTCATAAGTCAATGTGCCCAGAGGAGGACAGAAACTAGCTGTCCTCTAGCTACACCATGGGGCTACTGTAGATCTTCATTGCAAAATAGTGTTTTAATCAATTATTTGGTGAAGTAAATATATTTAGTATTGTTTTATCTAAAAAGGATAACTTTTTAATGCTTCACAATTAGTATTTTTTTATGAAATTCACTGAGGAGGATGGTCCTCGCCTTCCTCCTCTGAGCTTCCACTGCTTGACTTATATTTATATCAGCTCTGCTTGTTGTAATGTACATATTCTATGCTGTACATATTAATATAATTTGTATAACAGTGTGAAAATTGAATGTTTTCTTTTCTTTATTGACTATAGGTTTTTCTGTGCAACAAGCTCTGTCTGATGGCAGAATTAGATGTTCATCCACATTCTACAAACATTGAAGTTGAGGGTTAAATTTAGGCACTCATTCTGAATGGTTAAGGTAAGGGTTAAGCTTTGGGATAGGGTTAAAACAAATAAATAAAACCAGTGTCTTCGAATGGGATCGAACACAATACCTTCTTATCCAGAACCATGGGTTTACATCCATCCACAATGCTTTAGCAAAACCCAAGCCTACTTGATGGTAATAGTGCTCACTTTTGCCCCTAGTGGTCAGTTCTGAAAGCATTTCCCAATGTCCTCAGGACATGGATAGACGTCCAATTTCGACCTCAATCTTGAACGATCTCCCTGTCCGCTCTAGGACATTAAGAGTGGAGCCAAGAGATGCTCCCCTCAACAATCCTGATGTAATTCTCTCCAGATGGACTCGTTCTGTCTGCATGGGGACGCCACATTTCCAGAGCTACCGCCAACTGGAGCTCAACTCGCATTGTCCACTCTCTCATCGCTCTAGCGCTGATCATTTCCCTCTCAGAATTGATGTGTGTGTTTTGTGCTGCTTTTAATGATGTCACACTCACAGCCAGTAAAAGAGTATCGTTGCCAATAAAATGGAGTTGGCTACGGTGGAGTGGGCCAGTGCGTGATTCAGCAATTTGAGGATGGTAATGGTCAAAACATATTTATGAAACTGTAGCTAAGATGGGGTGAGGTCTGTCCTTAATAAAGTGCTGCTTTGCTTTCTTAACGTTGTCAACAAGGCAGGTCCTACAGGCCCTAGTTTTGTCGCACCTGGACTACTGTCCAGTTGTGTTGGTCTGGTGCCACAAAGAGGGACTTAGGAAAGTTACAATTGGCCCAGAACAGGGCAGCACATCTGGCCCTTGAATGTACCCGAAGCACTAACATTAATCATATGCATGTCAATTTCTCCTGGCTCAAAGTAGAGGAGAGATTGATTTCACCAGTACTTGTTTTTGTGAGAAGTATTGACATGGTGAATGCACTAAGCTGTCTGTTTAAACTACTAGAGCATAACTCAGGCACCCATGAATACCACAAAAGACATGCCACCAGAGGTCTCTTCACAGTCTCCAAGTCCAGAACAGACTATGGGAGGTGCACAGTATTACATAGAGCCATGACTACATGGAACTCTATTACACATCACGTAACTCATGCAAGCAGTAGAATCAGGAAAAAAAACTGATAAAAATACACCTTATGGAACAGCGGGGACTGTGAAGAGACACACCCACAGGAACAGAAATGCATACACACATACATGATAACATATGTACTATACACACACGTACACATATATTTTGTGTTGTAGATAAGTGGTAGTAGACTAGTGGCCCGAGGACACACTTAATGTGTTGTGAAATCTGTTGCATTTATTGTAAGTTCTATATAACTGTCTTAATATATATATATTTTTTTACATATATATTTTCTTTAAAACAACAATACAATACAATACACAGACAATACAAATAGCCTCTCCCATCAGTGGGTGCTCTGGTCAGTGGGTGCGCTCGCCCCTCCTGCCCGAGGTGCCGACAAGGCCCCGCCCCTGGCCCAAGGGGATTTTCCAAGGGCGGGAAGAACCAAGCCCTGCCTGACGCCCGGGTGGGCATGGAGGCGAGTGCACCCATAACTACTAGGACCAGCACACACAATGCTCACAGCATGAAGCAAAACCACAGAACATAAATAGCTAAATGCAAAATACACAATTATTTCATCCCTGCCCTCAGCCCTGATTGGAGGACCTCAAACATTTATACTGTACATTTGTGTTTATAATTATCAAAAACTCATCAATTCCACCCTTCAGACAGTCACAAATCAACCCATCTTTCCCCCCAAAAATCATCATTATACAATTTCCTCTCACAATTCATCCCTTCATTTTCCTATGGTGTCTCACTAGGGACTTCTGCCAAAATTGCCCTAGAATAACTATTTTATCCAAGTGCACAATGATATTTCATATTGACTGACTGTGGTCCTTCAAATCCCAGAGCAATACAGTTTGCAGGTCCAAACGCACCCTGATATTATAGCATAACAACCATTCCTAGACCTGACTCCAAAAACAGGCCAATGATGGACAGCACCCAAATAAATGCTCTATTGATTCTATTTCCACATGGCAGAGTATGTACTATTCTGACTGTTGAATATCCCATATACTGAACCTTCTTTTTGCAGAAAGAATTTTATATAAATTGCAAAGAATGAATTGATACATCAACTGCCTTAATTTGGCTGGACCTCAGGAAGAGTAGTTGGTGCTTTGGCAGCAACTAATGTGAATCCTTAATAAATACAAATACAAATCTGACAAGATCAACATTAAGACCCCCTAGAGTCAATTGTTCTACTGATGCGTCAATCTAAGTAACATAATAAAAAAATTCCCATCAAAATCCATCAGTTTATAGATAGTTTCAGATATCTACCTATAGCGTTTATGGCGGAATTCCGCATCTGCAGTGGAAGATGGCTGACCTACAGACGTGTCAGACCATGAGACATCTCGAAAATCTGTAATCTCAAGAAAACATCTGCACGGTTTGGACTACAAACTAATGTGACCCCACTGTATAAAGGGGAGATTCTCACAAACACAATTGTACCGGCTGTCGTGGGTTGAAGAAGGTGAAGAGGACCAAAGTGCAGCGTGGTATGTGTTCATGATGTATATTTATTTTAACTCAGAACACTATGACCAAAATAACAAAAATAGACCAACACGAAACAGTTCTGTTTGGTGCAGACACAGAGACAGAAAACAACTACCCACAACTCAAGGGCGAAACCAGGCTGCCTAAGTATGGTTCTCAATTAGAGACAACGATTGACAGCTGCCTCTGATTGGGAACCATACCAGGCCAAACACATAGAAATACAGACAAAGAACAAAACATAGAATACCCACCCACATCACACCCTGACCAAACTAAAAATAGAAACATACAAAGCAATCTATGGTCAGGGCGCGACAACCATGATCATTTTGCTTTACTACCCCCACAAATGTCAGGGGACTCGACTGAAGGTAACTGTTACGGTTTTCTTCCGTCGAAGGAGAGTCGGACCAAAATGCAGCATGGTAATTTTGATACATGTTTAATAAATGAATAAACACGATAATACAAAAACAAGAAACGGAACGTGAAAACCTATACAGCCTATCTGGTGACAACTAACACAGAGACAGGAACAATCACACCACACCAATACAAAAACACACCACAAAATAAACCCATGGCACACCCTGGCCTGACCATAAAGAAAGAAAACACAAAATACTAAGACCAGGGCGTGACAGTAACTGGTGTTAGTTAAAACAATTAAGAGAAGTTTGGAGGTAGATTTGTGCATTCCCAAAAAACGTTGAATATGTGTAAAAAAAAAATATATATATATATATATATATATATATATATATACATATATCCTGAGCTTTTCTTATATCTCCTATATATAGGACAGACACTTCAAAACCGTATTCCTTACGATTCATTTTTTGACTGTCTTTTTTGCCATTTATGAATGTGTTATTCAATGCATTTCTATGGGCTATAGTAGTAAAGGCCAAATTCAATATTTTATGCCCCAACATTTTTTTATACCTAAAATAAAAAATCTAATAGCTAAATGATCCATGGTATGACAGTCTTAAAACAATTACATTGGTCAGCTTAGAACTGCCAGCCCCCTCCCCCCAAACGGCTTAGACTTAGTGGTTAAATCTAACGAAATCGACATACATGGCATATTCCGACATGCTCTTCAGTTTGCTTGTGTCAAACTTTTGTTTAGATTTTTTTGCAGTTTACTAAGCCGAGGAGCACAGACAAAATCCTAGAGGAAATCCTGATTCAGTCTGCTTTCCACCAGACACTGCGAGATGAATTCACAATTTAACAGGACAATAACCTTTAACACTAGGCCAAATCTACACTGCAGATAACATGGCTTTGTGTAAGGGAAAGGGTTCTACCTATGAACCTTTAACATCCTAAGAACCGCTTTTGGAGGAAAGGATTCTTTCATAATTCTTTGGATGGCAATAAGGATTCTTTGGAAGGCACAACGGGTTCTACCATATATCCTATATCCCAGCATGCTCTATTGCAGGGTGATTTTCAGAACGATTTGTTTTAATATCTTTGTTTTTGCATATACATTGATTGGTTGATACATTTTATGCTACATAAAGATATACATCTTACATTTTTCTAAACTAATCCAATCTGTTAGTAGATGGATTTATTGCACCCGGTACTGAGATGGTTGTTCCAGTTAAGATGATTGAGGTAGTCTCAGTACATTATTTTCCCTACCCTGGCAGTCATTCTGAAGGCAGCTTGCAGGTGATTATCATTTCTACTGTACTTATTGGATATCCTAACTGGCTGGATTCCAATAGGAATTACGCAATGCCATTGGTGGAAAAAGTACCCATTTGTCATACTTGAGTAAAAGTAAAGATACCTTCATAGAAAATGACTCAAGTGAAAGTCAAATCAAATTTTATTTGTCACATACACATGATTTGCAGATGTTGATGTGAGTGTAGTGAAATGGTTGTAGTCACCCAGTAAACTATTAGTTTGAGTAAAAGTATAAAAGTATTTGGTTTTAAATATACTTAAGTATCAAAACTCAATGTAATTGCTAGAATATACTTACGTGTCAAAAGTTTAAATAATTTCAAATCCTTATATTAATTAAGCATAGCAGATGGCGACATATTATTGTTATGTACTGAAAGTCAGGGGCACACTCCAACATAATTTACAAACGAACCATGTGTGTTTAGTTAGTCTGCCAGATCAGAGGCAGTAGGGATGTTGTCTTGATAAGTGTATGAGTTGGATTGTTTTTCTGTCCTGCTAAGCATTCAAAATGTAACAAGTACTTTTGGTTGTCTTATTTGTATTATGTGTATTATTTTCTTTAGGGATGTAGTGAAGTAAAAGTAAAAGTAGTCAAAAATATAAATAGTAAAGTACAGATACCGCAAAAAAAATATTTTTACTTAAGGGGGTTCAATAAAGAACCCTACATACAGTGGGGAGAACAAGTATTTGATACACTGCCGATTTTACAGGTTTTCCTACTTACAAACAATGTAGAGGTCTGTCATTTTTATCATACGTACACTTCAACTGTGAGAGACGGAATCTAAAACAAAAATCCAGAATATCACATTGTATGATTTTGAAGTAATTAATTTGCATTTTATTGCATGACAGAAGTATTTGATCACCGACCACCCAGTAAGAACGGCTCTCACAGACCTGTTCGTTTTTCTTTAAGAAGCCCTCCTGTTCTCCACTCATTACCGGTATTAACTGCACCTGTTTGAACTCGTTACCTGTATAAAAGACACCTGTCCACACACTTAATCAAACAGACTCCAACCTCTCTACAATGGCCAAGACCAAAGAGCTGTGTAAGGACATCAGAGATAAAATTGTAGACCTGCACAAGGCTGGGATGGGCTACAGGACAATAGGCAAGCAGCTTGGTGAGAAGGCAGCAACTGTTGGCGCAATTATTAGAAAATGGAAGAAGTTCAAGATGACGGTCAATCACCCTCGGTCTGGGGCTCCATGCAAGATCTCACCTCTAGGGGCATCAATGATCATGAGGAAGGTGAGGGATCAGCCCAGAACTACACGGCAGGACCTGGTCAAAGACCTGAAGAGAGCTGGGACCACAGTCTCAAAGAAAATCATTAGTAACACACTATGCCGTCATATACAAAAATCCTGCAGCGCATACAAGGTCCCCCTGCTCAAGCCTGCGCATGTCCAGGCTCATCTGAAGTTTGCCAATGACCATCTGGATGATCCAGAGGAGGAATGGGAGAAGGTCATGTGGTCTGATGAGACAAAAAAAATAGCTTTTTGGTCTAAACTCCACTCGCTGTGTTTGGAGGAAGAAGAAGGATGAGTACAACCCCAATAACACCATCCCAACCGTGAAGCATGGAGGTGGAAACATCATTCTTTGGGGATGCTTTTCTGCAAAGGGGACAGGACGACTGCACCGTATTGAGGGGAGGATGGATGGGGCCATGTATCGCGAGATCTTGGCCAACAACCTCCTTCCCTCATTGAAGATGGGTCGTGGCTGGGTCTTCCAGCATGACAACGACCCGAAACACAGCCAGGGCAACTAAGGAGTGTCTCCGTAAGAAGCATCTCAAGGTCCTTGAGTGGCCTAGCCAGTCTCCAGACCTGAACCCAATAGAAAATCTTTGGAGGGAGCTGAAAGTCCGTATTGCCCAGCGATAGCCCCAAAACCTGAAGGATCTGGGGAAGGTCTGTATGGAGGAGCGGGCAAAAATCCTTGCTGCAGTGTGTGCAAACCTGGTCAAGAACTACAGGAAACGTATGATCTCTGTAATTGCAAACATGCTTTGTAGGTAGGAAAACCTGCAAAATCGGCAGTGTATCAAATACTTGTTCTCCCCACTGTAGCACCTAAAAGGGTTCCCATATGGGGACAATCAATCAAATGCATTTCTAAAGTTATTTTACATCAGCAGATGTCACAAAGTGCTTTACAGAAACCCAGCCTAAAACAAAAAACAGCAAGCATTGCAGATGTAGAAGCACAGTGGCTAGGAAAAACTCCCTTGAAAGTCAGGAACCTAGCAAGAAACCAGGCTCTGAGGGGGTGGACAGTCCTCTTTTGGTTGTACCAGGTGGAGATTATAAGCGTACATGACCATTAAGGACAGATTGTTCTTCAAGATGTTTAAACGTTCATAGATGACCAGCAGGGTCAAATAATAATTACAGTAGTTGTAGCGGGTGCAACAGGGCAGTACCTCAAGAGTGAATGTCTGTGGTAAAATAATTGCAAAAGGGTTTTCTAATGATCCATTTTAAAATGATAAACTTGGATTAGCTAACACTACGTGCCATTGCGAAACAGGAGTGATGGTTACTGATAATTGGCCTCTGTACGCCTATGCAGATATTCCATTAATTTCTTATGGGCAGTTGGGACGGTAGCGTCCCACCTGGCCAACATCCGGTGAAATTGCAGAGCGTGAAATTCAAACTACAGAATTATAAATATTTAACTTTCATAAAATCACAATGTAATACATCAAAATAAAGTTTCACTTCTTGTTAATCCAGCCGCTGTGTCAGACTTCAAAAAGGCTTTACGGCGAAAGCACAACAGGTGTTTATCTGAGGACAGCACCCAGCATACAAAACCATGAAAAACATATTTCAACCAGGCAGGTGTGACACGAAAGTCAGAAATAGCGATATAAGAAATGCCTTACCTTTGATCTTCTTCTGTTGGCACTCCAAAAGGTCCCAGTTACATCACAAATGGTCCTTTTGTTCGATAATGTCCTTCTTTATATGCATAAAAACTCAGTTTAGCTGGCACGCTTCAGTCAATAATCCACCCAATTTCGCTCCATCAAAATGCATATAAAATGAATCCCAAACATTACTAACAAACTTTTCAAAACAAGTCAAACAATGTTTATAATCAAACCTTAGGTACCCTAATATGTAAATAAATGATACAATTTAAGACTGAGAATCGTTATTGTCTTTACCGGAGAAAAATACCATAGAACGCGCTCTCATTCACTAGCTTGGAAATAATACAGCCAAAATGGGTGCCACCTAGAAAAACTACAATTGCTGAGTAATTTTTCCAGAAACCAGCTTGAAACTCTTTCTAAAGACTGTTGACATCTAATGGAAGCCCTATGAACTGCAATCTGGGAGGACTTCGCCTGTAACGGTTTTCGTCCTCCTCTTCTGAGGAGGAGTAGGAAGGATCGGACCAATGCGCAGCGTGGTAAGTGTCCATAATATATTTTAATTAAATATAGCTGAACACAGAAAACAAAAAAATAGGAGAATAAATGAAAACCGACACAGTCCCGTATGGAGCACACACTGACACGGAAAATAATCATCCACAACCAAAATGGGGAAAACAGGCTACCTAAGTATGATTCTCAATCAGAGACAACGATTGACAGCTGCCTCTGATTGAGAACCATACCAGGCCAAACACAGAAATACAACATAGAAAAAGGAACATAGACTACCCACCCCAACTCACGCCCTGACCAAACTATCACAAAGACATAATAAAGGAACTAAGGTCAGAACATGACATCAACTTATAATAAAAGTGACGGCCATTGAAAATAGTGGTTGGCTAAAATATTTTTTGGGGGGGGATTGTTTGTCCTCAGGGTTTCGTCTGCCATATCAGTTCTCTTATACTCACAGACATTATTTTAATAACAGTTTTAGAAACTTTAGTGTTAGAGTGTTTTCTATCCAAATCTTCCAATTATATGCATATCCTAGCTTCTGGGCCTGAGTAACAGGCAGTTTACTTTGGGCACGCTTTTCATCCGGGCGTGAAAATAATGCCCCTTACCCAAGAGAGGTTAAAAGAATCAGCCGCTTCCAGATGAAATAGTGATTTACAACATTAACAATGTCCACACTGTATTTCTGAGCAAATGTATATTATTTAACTGGACAAGAAATGTGCTTTTCTTTAAAAAACAAGGACATTTCTTAGTATCCCCAAACGGTAGTGTATGTTTCCCTTACGGATACCCTATAACACATCCAATAGTCAGGAGCTGTGCTGATGTTCTTCACCAGTGTTAACCCTTTGGAGCTGTGAATGACCCAGGGTAGCATTGTGTGAGTGTTCAGAGAGTGCCGACCTGCTCCCCATCACTGAATGCACACAAAATGCACTCCACTCTAGATAGCACTAGTGGAAATAACTGCCTGTAATGATTCAATAGAGCACTTCCAGCTCCCTCTCCTGCCAGGTACTAATTACATTAGCAGCTCTCACAGAGATGAGTGCAAATGGCTATATTCACACACACACACACGAGTGCACACGGACAGACGCAAGCACACATACACACGGAAGCACACACACACACACATACACGACAAGCCTGTTAGTTCTCTTTACTGCACCTTACGTTTAAATGCCAAATTCTTCGACCGACCATTAGTGGAATTAAAAATGGAAGGTTTCTGAATGTTGTTTGGCTTTTTCATATTTGTCTGAGGGTCATCTGGTAGATGTTTCAGAATAATGGAATGAGGCACATAAATATCTCCCATCTCTATACCGTAGGCTTTTGTGTGTCTTTATGTAGGTCATAAGTTTTGTTAATATTCTTGTTTTTTTTTGCACATTAAATTCAGCTCAGACTATCAAACTACTTGTAAAAATAGAACAGTACCACTTTTTTAAAACCCTGCGTAGCACATTGTTTATAGGCTGTTAAAATGCATTGTAAGACTTATCATACGTGTGTATGACCCCCTTGCAATGTGCTATTACCAATGCTTAATAACCCTTACTAAATAAAAGCCATTTTGAGTCTGTTGAAAATATTTATATAGAGACATAGCATAGCCTTATAGAGATTATGAAGGTTCACAGTTAGTAAAGTGTTACCGAAATAGCACATTGGATTTGGAGGGAGAAACAGTAAGGTAGATCTGGAGAGGGGAGCTACAGACTAAAACATTTGGATTCCTCAAGGGTTCTTTGGGAATTGTGCTGGTTCTATGTGGAACCATACTTGCCCAAATAACCCTTTGAGCCCTTCAATGGTTCTTTGCAGTTCAAAAAAGGGTTATTTCCTCTTTTAGTTATAATCAAAATGTAGGGGCACTGGATCATTAGAATATGTTGGGGCGTAGTTTATGCACAGCCCTTTTTGTTTAACCGTGTGAGTGTCATTCCAGTTTATTCAACTTTTGTGTTTTCATTAACATATTAAATACAGTATTACCATAGTTGTTAATGGTGTCTTGTGAAAGACTTACTAAGTTAGTAGTTCTCAATTCTCTCCTCTGTGATCCCCAGCTGTTCCAGAGCTAGCACAACTGATTTAACTTGTTAATAACACATTAATAAACTTCTTAGGGGTGGGCCCCTTTTTTCTCCATTTCCGCCTGAATGACGTGCCCAAAGTAAACTGCCTGTAGCTCAGGCCCTGAAGCCAGGATATGCATATCATTGGTACCATTGGAAAGACAACACTTTGATGTTTGTACAAATGTTAAAATAATGTAGGAGAATATAACACAATAGATATGGTAGGAGAAAATACAAAGAAAACCAACCTGAATTATTTTTTGAGAGACCATGCTCTTATAAATGCAAGAGAAAGGTCATATTGTAAAATAGCTCCCTGGATGCAATTCCTATGGCTCCACAGGGTGTCAGCAGTCTATGTTCGAAGTTTCAGCCTTGTAACTTCAAAAAAGAATAAGAAATAACAGTTTATATAAGGACACAGTATTGGAAATCCGTGTCTTGGAAATCGGTTTCCTATTGAACATACTAATTTCTGAAATAAATATTATAGTTTGATTGCATTTTAGGGTACCTGAGGAGTAAATAGAAATGTATTTTGACTTGTTGAAACAAGGTTTAGGGGTACATTTTCAGATTCCTTTCTCTGCAAGTTGAATCGCCAGCCATCGATTTGGATTTCTCAAATCGATGGCTGGCGCCAACTAAACAGACTTTTGGGGATATAAAGAAGGATTTTATCTAACAAAATGACACTACATGTTATAGCTGGGACCCTTTGGATGACAAATCAGAGGAAGATTTTCAAAAAGTATGTGAAGATTTTCAAAAAGTAAGTGAATATTTAATCGCTATTTGGGAATGTATGAAACCTGTGCCGCTTGAAAAATATTTTGATGTGGGGCGTCGTCCTTAAACAATCGCATGGCATGTTTTCGCTGTAATAGCTACTGTAAATCAGACAATGCATTTCGATGAAGAAGGTTGTAATCTTTAAGCCGATTTAAGACACTTATACAGTGGAAGAACAAGTATTTGACACAGTGCCGATTTGACAGGTTTTCCTACTTACAAAGCATGTAGAGGTCTGTAATTTCTATCATAGGTACACTTCAACTGTGAGAGATGGAATCTAAAACAATTCATTTGCATTTTATTGCATGACATAAGTATTTGATCACCTACCAACCAGAAAGAATTCCGGCTGTCACAGACCTGTTAGTTTTTCTTTAAGAAGCCCTCCTGTTCTCCACTCATTACCTGTATTAACTGCACTTGTTTGAACTCGTTACCTGTATAAAAGACACCTGTCCACCCACTCAATCAAAAAGCCTCCAACCTCTCCAAAATGGCCAAGAGCAGAGAACTGTGTAAGGACATCAGGGTCAAATTGTAAACCTGCACAAGGCTGGGATGGGCTACAGGACAATAGGCAAGCAGCTTGGTGAGAAGGCAACAACTGTTGGCGCAATTATTAGAAAATGGAAGAAGTTCAAGATGACGGTCAATCACCTCGGTCTGAGGCTCCATGCAAGATCTCACCTCGTGGGGCATCAATTATTATGAGGAAGTTGAGGGATCAGCCCAGAACTACACTGCAGGACCTGGTCAATGACCTGAAGAGAGCTGGGACCACAGTCTCAAAGAAAGCCATTAGTAACACACTATGCCGTCATGGATTAAAGTCCTGCAGCGCACGCAAGGTCCCCCTGCTCAAGCCAGCGCATGTACAGGACTGTCTGAAGTTTGGCAATGACCATCTGGATGACCCAGAGGAGGAATGGGAGATGGTCATGTGGTCTGATGAGACAAAAATAGAGCTTTTTGGTCTAAACTCCACTAGCCGTGTTTGGAGGAAGAAGAAGGATGAGTACAACCCCAATAACACCATCCCAACTGTGAAGCATGGAGGTGGAAACATCATTCTTTGGGGATGCTTTTCTGCAAAGGGGACAGGACGACTGCGCCGTATTGAGGGGAGGATGGATGGGGACATGTATTGCGAGATCTTGGCCAAAAATCTCCTTCCCTCAGTAAGAGCATTGAAGATGGGTCGTGGCTGGGTCTTCCAGCATGACAACGACCCGAAACACACAGCCAGGGCAACTAGGAGTGTCTCCGTAAGAAGCATCTCAAGGTCCTGGAGTGGCCTAGCCAGTCTCCAGACCTGAACCCAATAGAACATCTTTGGAGGGAGCTGAAAGTCCGTATTGCCCAGCGACAGCCCCAAAACATGAAGGATCTGGAGGTCTGTATGTGGGAGTGGGCCAAAATCCCTGCTGCGGTATGTGCAAACCTGTTCAAGACCTACAGGAAACATATGATCTCTGTAATTGCAAACAAAAGTTCTGCTTTTCTGATGTATCAAATACTTATGTCATGCAATAAAATGCCAATTAATTACTTAAATATCATCATACAATGTGATTTTCTGGATTTTTGTTTTAGATCCCGTCTCTCACAGTTGAAGTGTACCTATGATAAAAAATTACAGACATCTACGTGCTTTGTAAGTAGGAAAACCTGCAAAATCGGCAGTGTATAAAATACTTGTTCTCCCCACAGTATATTCCTACATTTTTAAAATCCATAATATTGATTAGAATTTATTTGAATTACGAGCCCTCAAGTTCCACCGGAAGTTGTCCTGCTCGCGGGACACCGATCCTTATTAATAAAACCTAAGGAATTTTAACTATAAAATAACGAACCTTTGAGATTGAGAAAGGTTAGTTATTATAGAACCATTCTCCAAAAAGGTTATTTAAAGAACTAGAAAAAGGATTGTAACCATAGCGGTACCCTTTTTTGGTGCTGTATAGAACCTTTTTTTTAATGGTTCTTTATAGAACCTTAGGAAAGCATTCTTTATAGCACCATACAGTATTTAGTTTTTGAAAAATTATTTCTTACATTGTTAGCCCAGAAAACCTTAAGTTTTAATACATACAGCCGGGAAGAACTATTGGATATCAGAGCGACATCATCTTACCAGCACTACGACTAGGAATACGACTTTCCCGAAGTGGATCCTTTGTCCACACCACCCAGGGCATTTGAACTGATTCCACACCACCCAACACACCACCCAACACTTCTGAGTATATTACTCGCTAATGTCCAGTCCATAGATAACAAGGTTAATGAAATCAGGGCAAGGGTTGTTTCCAGAGACACATCAGGGATTGTCACATACTATGTTTCATAGAAACATGGCTCTCTTGGGATATGCTGTCAGAGTCGGTACAGCCACCTGGAATCTTAGTGCGTCGCGCCGACAGGAATAAACATCTCTCTGGGAAGAAGAAGGGAGGGGGTGTATGTTTCATGATTAACGACTCATGGTGTAATTGTAACAACATATAGTAACTCAAGTCCTTTTGTTCATCTGACCTAGGATTCCTCACAATCAAATACTGACCATATTATCTCCCAAGATAATTCTCTATACGAGCTGTATAAGGCCATAACCAAAAAATAAAACGGTCATCCAGAAGTGGTGCTCCTAGTGGCTGGGACATTTATGCAGATCATTTCCCTCTCTCATGATGCCATCTATTTTGTGAAGTGCACCAAATACTTAGTATTTGGTTTCCTCCAGCATCTTCACAAGGTCCTTTGATGTTGTTCTGGGATTGATTTGCACTTTCGCACCAAAGTACGTTCATCTCTAGGAGACAGAATGTGTCTCCTTCCTGAGCGGTATGATGGCTGCGTGGTCCCATGGTGTTTATACTTGCATACTATTGTTTGTACAGATGAACGTGGTACCTTCTGGCGTTTGGAAATTGCTCCCAATGATGAACCAGACTTGTGGCGGTCTACAATTTATTTTCTGAGGTCTTGGTTGATTTCTTTAGATTTTCCGATGATGTCAAGCAAAGAGACACTGAGTTTGAAGGTAGGCCTTGAAATACATCCACAGGTTCACCTCCAATTGACTCAAATTATGTAAATTAGCTTATCAGAAGCTTTTTAAGCCATGACACCATTTTCTGGAATTTTCCAAGCTGTTTAAAGCACAGTCAACTTAGTGTATGTAAACTTTTGACCCACTGGAATTGTGATACAGTGAATGATAAGTGAAATAATCTGTCTGTAAACAATTGTTGGAAAAATGACTTGTGTCATGCACAAAGTAGATGTCCTAACCGACTTGCCAAAACTATAGTTTGTTAACAAGAATTGTGTGGAGTGGTTGAAAACAAGTTTTAGAGACTCCAACCAACCTTATGTAAACTTCCGACTTAAATTAAATTACCTTGACTAATCTGTTCCCCGGCACATTGTCTTGGTACCGGTACCCACTATAGACAGCCTCGTTATTGTTATTTTATTGTTACCTTTTTTTAAACTTTAGCTTATTTGTAAATATTTTCTTAACTCTATTTTCTTAAAACTGCTTTGTTGGTTAAGGGTTTGTAAAGTAAGCATTTCACAGTAATATTCTATTCAGCACAAGTGACAAATAAAATGATATTTTATTTTATTTGCTCATTCATCCTCTCACCTCTCCCCTGTAATTATTCCCCAGGTCGTTGCTGTAAATGAGAATGTGTTCTCAGTCTGGTAAAAACAGGGTTAAATATAATTAAATATAAGGCTGCCAGTCATACTCAGGGCCCTGTGAACTGGGCCACCCACACATATTCTGTAGGGTGGCTCAGATGCAGCCCTAAAGAGATTTAGAGGCCGTATTTTTTAAAGGAGGGTTGAGATTCACTCTGCTTGCATGTTGTTGTTTTTTACAGAAATATCAGAAACAGAGGTGGCAGGTTAAGAGGAATCAAAGTGTGAGAGGTGGCATCAGGTATGGGATCCCAGTCTCATGCGGGGAATTTAACATGTGCGTAAAGCCGGGAGTGTTATTAACCACTACCATGGCTTATAGGCAGTCCTAAAATATCGGAGGCATACTGCATCATGTACATAGGACGCACATGTACAAAGGAGCTCAGCTACATTAGACAGCTACATTACCCACAGATATCAAATACTGATCACAGCACAGAAGTTCTCTTTCAATCTCTCCCCTTCTCCCGTGTGATGCAACCTTAACTATTTGACTGGAGAAGAGGAGGGAGGGCTATCCACTCCGGGGTAGTTGGAGGGATTGGGAGGAGGAGGAGGAGAGTGACTGCTGCTGTGTGCCTGTCTACACAGCCCCCCTCCCTCTCTCACTCTGTCAGCAATCCCCTCCTCTCTTTCTCCCTCTCATCTCCCTTGCGCTCTCTCTGTCTGTCTGGTGTGTTAGCAGTATGGAGCCCAACAGTCCTAAGAAGATCCAGTTTGCTGTGCCTCCCTTTCAGAGCCAGTTGGACCCTCAGGCAGCTGAACATGTGAGTTCATCCCACTGCACCATTGGCTTGTGGGGGGTGGGTGTGTGGCGGGTAATGTACATGGGTGACAGGGATATTTGATCATTTGGACTTCACTAGAGAGTAGATGGCTAGTTGGGTTTGTTGCTAATTGACAAGCTGGGGACGTATCAAGTGTCTCAGCGCAACAGCGCTGATTTAGGATCAGTTTAACCATTTACATCACAAAAAATAACATTACATGGACAGGGGGAGCTGATCCTAGATCAGCACTCCTGCTCTGAAACACTTGATACATAATTGCCCTAGTCTTTATGAAATGGTTTTGGTTTTATTCATGGTCATCTTTATAGCTGATTTCAATATTTGTGTGTTGAACTATATAACAAATATTCTAAAGATGATTCACGAACATCATGCTTGAAGTTGATTGCATTTAACACAGTCAGCATTGGATGAACAATATCATGTTACTTTAATGGTTGAAGCAAGACCTTCTTCATGCCCCTAAATCCATTACTACAACCAATATCAGCCTGATGCAACTCTTTTGGCTAGTAATGGCTGGAACACACAGAATTAGAGGATTAGATGCAGTTGAGGATTAGATGTTTCTGTGCATTATACTGTAGGGTGGTTACCCCTAGACTATGATCGTGGGTCAGTTTTTGATTTCCCCCACTAATGGTTATAGTTGGGATTGGGAAAGGGGAAGCTGATCGTAAATCTTTACCTAGGGGAAACTTCACCCCAGAGCTGTATCATAGGCTATATCTCACCCCTTCCTCCCCCATCACAGATTCGTAGGAGAAGACCCACCCCTGCGACGCTGGTCATCTACCAAGAGCCATCTGGGGCAGGTAAGACAGGGGAAACTCTATCCCATCAGTGTGTGTGTGTGTGTGTGTGTGTGTGTGTGTGTGTATGTGTGTGTGTGTGTGTGTGTGTGTGTGTGTGTGTGTGTGTGTGTGTGTGTGTGTGTGTGTGTGTGTGTGTGTGTGTGTGTGCGCGCGCATCTCTCTTTGTGTGTACTGCAAAACTAAGGTTTACAATGGAGTGGCATACACCACACATCTTCTTCTTAATTGCCTAGTTAAATAAGGTTAAATACACGTATTCACTCTCACACTAGAGACTATATACTTTATCTGCCTTACTTTTATCAGCATAACATTTACTGTGACTTTATAGAAGTCAGGAAATTCACTTATGCTCGCTCATATAGTATTGAGAGCTAATTAATTCTTCTGCTATCTTGATCAGGACTCTCTTGAAAAATGTATTTTTATCTTAATGAGACAAAGATGAATAAATAAATGTCAAATAAAAGGAGTCAGCTGATAGTTTGTACAGGATATCCAGCTGAATGTTAGTCATAATAATGTAAGAACCTTTCAGCACTGGCCCAAATACAAAGGCGTCTGTATATAGCGTAGCACAGAGCAGTACACAGTTTACATATACTGTACATATACAGTGTGCGTATACATACTATACATATTATACAGTATAACAATAAGATTGTTTAGGCAGTGATTGGGTTGACTCCTACTGGAAGGGCCACATCTGCAGAAACATACATTGTCAAACATACTGTGTCATCCAGTAAAATGACAAACATCCCATTGGGCATACACTAGTTGAATCAATGTTGTTTCCATGTCATTTAACCAATGTGGAATAGACTTTGAATTGTCATCTGTGTCTAGTGGGATTTATCTCATGAAAATATATTATATAAAATTAACATCTTAAGTAGTGTTTTAACAGGGGTAGTAAAAAAATGTCTCCCCAAAAAGTAAACTATCCCTTTAAAGGCCACTAAAAAGAGGCAAGAAGCAGGAGCCAAGTAATATTTCTCTATTGTCTTTTGACATTGGACTATGTTGTGCTGATTATCATGTGGTTGTGCACTTCTTAGCGGGACAACTTCCGGTGAAACTGGAGGGCGCACAATTCAAATAAATAATCATTAAAATAATGGATATTAAACATTTAGGTATATACAAGTGCCTTATATCGGTTCAATGGTTAAATTATTGTTAATCTAACTGCATTGTCCGATGTACAATAGGCTTTACAGCAAAAGCATGCCATACAATTGTTTGAGGACGGCGCCCCACATCAAACTATTTTTCCACTGGCACAGGTTTCATATATTAACAAATAGCGATTAAATATTCACATACTTTTTGAAAATCTTCCTTTGATTTTTCATCTAAAGGGTCCCAGCCTAAATGTGTAGTGTCATTTTGTTAGATAAAATCCTTCTTTATATCCCAAAAAGTCATTTTAGTTGGAGCCATCAATTTGAGTAATCCCCTTGTTCAACTTGCAGAGAAAGGAATCCAAGAAGCTACCGCTAGACTTTGTTAAAACAAGTCAAAATACGTTTCTATATAATCCTCAGATACCCTAAAATGTAATTAAACTATAATATTTAATAAGGAAAGAAGTATGTTCAATAGAAAAACATCAGCAGGTGCGTGTTCTCCTCGTTGCCCATACACAAATTTCCAAGTCTGTGTCCCTGTATCAAAACTCATTATTCTTCCTCATTTTGGAAGAAACGAGCCTGAAACATTGAACGAAGACTACTGACACCCAGTGGAAGCCATAGCAATTGCATACTGGGAGCTAGATAAAAAAAATCCCCGTATGTATCATTGGAAGATTATGGGCTCTCAAAAAAATATTGATTTCTTTGGTATTTCTCCTACCATGTCTATTGTGTTATAGTCTCCTACATTATTTTAACATTTCTACAAACTTCAGAGTGTTGTCTTTCCAATGGTATCACATATATTCATATCCTGGCTTCAGGGCCTGAGCAACAGGCAGTTTGATTTGGGAACCTCAGTCAGGCGGAAATGGAGAAAAATAGACCCTAGAATAAGTTAATAATCCCAAAGGGACAGGCAAATAGACAGGTCAAGGCAGGCAGGGGTCAATAGTCCAGAGAAGTGGGGGAGAGGTACAGGACGGCAGACAGGCTCAGGGTCAGGTCAGGCAGAGGTCGGTAATACATAGGTAGGGCAAAGGAACAGGACGGCAGGCAGGCTCAAGGCAGTGTGGTCAGGCAAGCGGGCTCAGAGACAGGACAGGCAAGGGTCAAAACCAGGAGGGCGAGTAAAAGAGGGACTGGGGAAAAGCAGGGGCTGAGACAAACCGCTGGTAGGCTTGAACAAACAAGACGAACTGGCAACAGACAGACAGAAAACATAGGTATAAATACACAGGGGATAATGGGGAAGATGGGCGACACCTGGAGGGGGGTGGAGACAATCACAAAAACAGGTGAAACAGATCAGGATGTGACAGTTGTAGTCTAGAATCTGTATCAGTGTACAGTATATTCTTTGTCCAGAGGTTCCAGTTCCATTCTTTAGTGTCTTTGCTTGTAGGCTGTGTATTAAATCAAATTAAATGTACAGGTATTTGTCATCTGCACCGAATACAATAGGTGTAGACATTACATTGAAATGCTAACTTAAAAGTCCTTAACCAACAATACAGTTTTAAGAAAAATAGCAAAAAAAAATAAGAAATTAAAGCAACAAATAATTAATGAGCAGCAGTAAAATAACAATAGTGAGGCTATATACAGACGGTACTGGTACAGAGTCAATGTGCATGGGCACCGGTTAGTCGAGGTAATTGAGGTAATATGTACATGTAGATAGAGTTATTAAAGTGACAATGCATAGATAATATAGAGAGTTGCAGCAGTGTAAAAGAGGTGGCATAGTCTGGGTAATCATTTGATTAGATGTTCAGGAGTCATCTGGATTGGGGTTAGAAGCTGTTTAGAACCTTATTTGATGAACCTTACTTGACGCTCCGGTACCGCTTGCCGTGCGGTAGCAGAGAGAAATGTCTAGGACTAGGGTGGCTGGTGTTTTTTTAACCATTTTTAGGGCCTTCCTCTGACACCGCCTGGTATAGAGGTCCTGGATGGCAGGAAACTTGGCCCCAGTGATGTACTGGGCCGTATGCACTACCCTCTGTAGTGCCTTGCAGTCGGAGGCCGAGCTGTTGCCATACCAGGCAGTGATGCAACCAGTCAGGATGCTCTCGATGGTGCAGTTGTAAAACCTTTTGAGGATATCAGGTCCTCAGACCCATGCCAAATCTTTTCAGTCTCCTGAGGGGGAATAGGCTTTGTCGTGCCCTCTTCACGACTGTCTTGGTGTGTTCGGACCATTCTAGTTTGTTGTTGATGTCGACACCAAGGAACTTGAAGCTCTCAACCTGCTCCACTACAACCCCGTCAATGACAATGGGGGCGTGTTCAGTCATCCTTTCCTAGTCCACAATCATCTCCTTTGTCTTGATTATGTTGAGGGAGAGGTTGTTGTCCTGGCACCACACGGCCAGGTCTCTGACCTCCTCCCTATAGACTGTCTCGTCGTTGTTGGTGATCAGGCCTACCACTGTTGTGTCATCGGCAAACTTAATGATGGTGTTTGAGTCGTGCCTGGCCTTGTAGTCATGAGTGAACAGGGAGTACCCCTGAGGGGCCCCGGCGTTGAGAATCAGCGTGGCGGATGTGTTGTTACCGACACTTACCACCTGGGTGCGGCCCGTCAGGAAGTCCAGGATCTAGTTGCAGAGGGAGGTTTTTATTCCCAGGGTCCTTAGCTTAGTGAAGAGCTTTTAGGGCACTATGGTGTTGAACGCTGAGCTGTAGTCAATGAATAGCATTCTCACATAGGTGTTCCCTTGTCCAGGTGTGAAAGGGCCGTGTGGAGTCATCTTTGGATCTGTTGGGGCGGTATGCAAATTGGAGTGGGTATAGGGTTTCTGGGATAATGGTGTTGATGTGAGCCATAACCAGCCTTCCAAAGCACTTCATGGCTACAGACGTGAGTGCTACGGGTCGGTAGTCATTTAGACAGGGTACCTTAGTGTTCTGGGGCACAGGGACTATGGTGGTCTGCTTGAAACATGTTGGTATTACAGACTTATACAGGGAGAGGTTGAAAATGTCAGTGAAGAGACTTGCCAGTTGGGCAGCGCATGCTCGGAGTACACGTCCTGGTAATCCGTCTCGCCCTGCGGCCTTGTGAATGTTGACCTGTTTAAAGGTCTTAAACACATCGGCTGCAGAGAGCGTGATCACACAGTCATCCAGAACAGCCAATGCTCTCATGCATGTTTCAGTGTTACTTGCCTTGAAACGAGCAGGGAAGTAATTTAGCTCATCTGGTAGGCTCGTGTCACTGGGCAGCTCTCGGCTGTGCTTTCCTTTGTAGTCTATAATATTTTGCAAGCCCTGCCACATCCAACAAATGTCGGAGTCGGTGTAGTACGATTCGATCTTAGTCCTGTATTGATGCTTTGTTTGATTGTTCGTCGGAGGGCATAACAGGATTTCTTATAAGCTTCTTGGTTAGATTCCCGCTCCTTGAAAGAGGCAGGTCTACCGTTCAGCTCAATATGAATGTTGTCTGTAATCCATGACATCTGGTTGTCTGTAATCCATGACTTCCATGACTTCCAGTGATTGATGTGGTGTACTCCTCAGTGCCATCGGAAGAATCCGGGAACATATTCCAGTCTGTGCGAACAAAACTGTCCTGTAGCTTAGCATCTGCTTCATCTGACCACTTTTTTATTGACCGAGTCACTTGTGCTTCCCTGCTTTCATTTTTATTATGAAAGCAGAAATCAGGAGGATAGAATTATGGTCAGATTTGCCAAATGGAGGGCGAGGGAGAGTTTTGTATGCGTCTCTGTGTGTGGAGTAAAGGTGTTCGTTGAGTTTTTTCCCCCTCTGGTGGTCTGTATGTAGGTGGTCTGTAGGTTTCCTTCCAGTGTTGGCCATTGTTTAGTTTTGTCCCACACTTGTCTGTAATCTCTGTATAGGTTGCCAGTGGCATTACTCCTCTCACCATTTAGGGAGGCCATTACTCCTAGTAGCCATCTGAATGGTCACTTTTATCAACTTTCTCCTGGAGCAACATTAGGACTTGCCAATGCACAGGCTGTGCAATTGTAAAGGTGCTTTGGAATGGTTTAACTGTTGAACCTTGAATCTGAACCTTGAATCAGCGCATGCTCGGAGTACACGTCCTGGTAATCCGTCTTGCCCTGTGCCCTTGTGAATGTTGACCTGTTTAAAGGTCTTAATCACATCGGCTGCGGAGAGCGTGATCACACAGTCATCCAGAACAGCTGATACTCTTATGACCCCCCCCCCTCCAACAGAGATCAAATGGACAAAACTCATAGAAAGTTGGTGGTAGGGGGACACTCCGAAACATAGAGTGTTTTGGTTTTGTAAGTCTGGTGGCTAAGCCTTACTTTTTAAAACATATTTTTTTATTTTTTTATTGAGTATCCAAAACATACAATATAATTGCAGTGAAGCCGCTCAACAACTACATCATACCAGTCATCCAACAGACTCCCATTCAGAGCGATACGCAGAAGCATCCATGGTCAATGCCTTGCTCAAGGGTACGTTGACAGATCTCCCACCAGGCCAAAAAACGTGAACCCGAACCCAGCAAGATCCCCCCACAGTTCCCCAATAGCTATCCCTCAACCATTCGAGACCCCTCCCATACCCCCCCCCCCCCCTCCAAGAAGAAAAATGTGGAAAAAAATACAATTCATTCCATTCCCCACTCCCAAGAACACCCCAATGCACCACAAACCAAGACAATGAACTAAAGAGAAAAAATTAAAAGACAGAAGAAAACAGCAAACAATGCAAAAATATATATACATAATAATACATTTAAAACAAAGGATATCAAGGACAACTAAAATCATAACAACAATGCCAACTGTATATGTTTGTGTGCGTGTCTGGCACTATTACATGTATGTGTATGTTCTTGTATGCGTTTATTTGAATGAGAGTGTGTGTATATGCATGTGTACAAACACCTGCGCTGCACCAGCCTCAGGCAAAGCAGCATTAGTTTTAAAAACACTGCCCCTCAGTGTCATTCAAACCATACCATTTTATTATGCTTTATTTTAAATTTGTTTTTTAAAACTTTTATCTGACCATCATTTGATCTCCCGCACAGCAACTACACTCCCACTTGTCTCCAATTCCACATCCCAACCCTCAGCTTCCCTCAGCCCATCCCATCTATCTCTGCTGGCCACCCACGTCGGGTTTCTACGCAACACATATCTTTGAACTATGCTGTTTAACGTACAATTTCAATCTATATAACTGAATAGAATCCACAGATTGTGAGTTGAAGATAAATACTGTTACTAAGAGTATTAGCATATTAGTAATTGACTGACCCGGTCTCTCCAGATCTCCTAACAGTACTATTTCTAGGGTCAATTTTAGATCAATGCTATGCATTTTCAGCCAATCTTCAACCTGAGGACAAGACAAAACCAATGGAAAATGAAAAATGGATCAATGATGGCTAGAAGACCGGTGACATCGACCGCCGAGCACCGCCCGAACAAGGAGAGGCAACGACTTCGGGCAGAAGTCCTGACAGGTGGCACGAATTCTATTTAATAATTTTAGCTGAAAAGCGCAAAGTCTTGAAATTTGCGTTGTTTTATATATCAACACATACACCCTGCACCATGGAATCGGTACATCAAAAATATTTTCCCATGTAACGGTTCTCCTCGTCATCTAAGGAAGAGTAGTCAAGATCGGACCAATGTGCAGCGTGGTATGTGTCCATGTTAATATTTAATAAATCAACTGAACACGGAATAACAAAACAACAAAGAGAGTGAACGAAACAGTCCTGAAAGGTGCAAACACACAAAACAGAAAACAACTACCCACAAATCAAGTGGGAAAAACAGGCTACCTAAGTTTGGTTCTCAATCAGAGACAATGATTGACAGCTGCCTCTGATTGAGAACCATACCAGGCCAAACACATAGAAAACCAAAACTAGAACAACACATAGAATGCCCACCCCAACTCATGCCCTGACCAACCTAAACAAGAAACATAACAAAGGAATTAAGGTCAAGACGTGACAATCCCCCCTCCCCCCCAAAGGTGCGGACTCCGGCCGCAAAACCTAAACCCATAGGGGAGGGTCTGGGTGGGCATCTGTCCACAGTGGCGGTTCTGGCACGGGACGTGGGCCCCACTCGGCCATAGTCTTGGCCCCCTTACATGCAGCCTTAGGAGCGGCGACCCTCACCGCCGACCTCGGACTGGGGACCTTTGCAGCGGGCCCCAAATAGAAGGGCAACTCTGGCAGCGCCGGAGTGAAGGGCGAGAGGCTCTGGCAGCGCCGGACAGGCGGGAGGCTCTGGCAGCGCCGGACAGGCGGGAGGCTCTGGCAGCGCCGGACAGGCGGGAGGTTCTGGCAGCGCCGGACAGGCGGGAGGCTCTGGCAGCACCGAACTGGTGGGAGACTCTGGAGGGAGGAGACGGAGAGACAGCCTGGTCCTTGGAGGAGGCACAGGATAGACAAGTCCGTGGAGGCGCACTGGAGGTCTCGAACTAAGGGTCTGCACAACTCGTCCTGGCTGAATGGTGATTTTACCCCGGCACGTGTGGGGCGCGGGCACAGGACGCACTGGGCTGTGCAGACGCACTGGAGACACAGTGCGCAGGGCTGGCGCAGGATATCCTGGCCCGAGGAGATGCACTTGAGGTCTGGAGAGCAGGGTTGGCACCATCCGTCCTGGCTGGATCCTCATCCTAGCCCGGCAGATGCGGGGAGCTGGGATGTTGCGCATCGGGCTAAGAACGCGTACTGGAGACACCGTGCGCTCCACCACATAACATGGTGCCTTGCCAGTATGATGCCCGACATGGTAAGCACGTCTTGGAGAGCTGTAGTGCCGAGCTGGCACAGGACGTGCAGGGCTAGGGAGGCGGACAGGAGGCCTGGTGCGTGGGGCTGGCACAGTCTTCACCAGACGGCTAGCACGCACCTCAGGACGAGTATGGAGAGCTGACTCAGGTGACATCAAATCCCAGACACGCTCCGTCGGGCGGATGTCGTGCCTCATGCACCAACACAGCAACTCCCTCATTACTCTCTCCTCCAATCTCCCCATTAACTCCTTCACTGTCTCTGCTTCGCTCCCTTCGCTCACCTCCAATTCCGCCCTGACCGGCTCTGGTTCCATCCTTGGCTCCTTACGGTAAGCACGGGGAGTTGGCTCAGGTCTGACTCCTGACTCTGCCACACTCCCCGTGTTCCCCCCCCAATACATTTTTGGGGCTGCTTCTCGGGCTTCCTTGACAGCCGTGCCAAGCCCTCGTAGTGTCTCCGCTCAGCCTTAGCTGCCTCCAGTTCCTCCTGTGGACTGCGATACTCCCCAGCCTGTGCCCAGGGTCCCTTACCGTCCAGTATCTCCTCCCATGTCCATTTCTCCAGATAGCTCTGCTGCTCCTGGTTACCACGCTGCTTGGTCCTTTTGTGGTGGGTAGTTCTGTAATGATTGTCCTCCTCCTCTTCTTACGAAGAGTAGTAGGAAGGATCGGAGGACCAATGAGCAGCATGGTATGTGTCCATGTTAATATTTAATAAATCAACGGAACACTGAATAACAAAACAACAAAGAGAGTGAACGAAACAGTCCTGTAAGGTGCAAACACACAAAATAGAAAACAATTACCCACAAATCAAGTGGGAAAAACAGGCTACAGCTGCCTCTGATTGAGAACCATACCAGGCCATACACATAGAAAACCAAAACTAGAACAACACATAGAATGCCCATTCCAACACACACCCTGACCAACCTAAACAAGAAACATAACAAAGGAACTAAGGTCAGGACGTGACATCCCAACTATTGTGCAATCTGTATGGCACTATTGTGCAATCTGTATGTCAACATCCTGGTCCTCAAATGAAACTGGTATACTTTCCTATTTATTCCATTTTTATTCCTCTGCCAAGTTTGATCCTTTATATTGGGCAGACAGACCAGTTCCCTACCTCCTCCCGCTGCAACCTGCCTCCTCCATTTTTGGGGTAATGCTATATTCAATTGGTTGGACTCTTGGATTGAGCAGACCTTCCCGTACAGTTCTGATTACCCCATGAAAGACATAACTCTACCATTCCAATTTACAAATATAATTTAAGAACAAAATACCCTTTTCAAACATCTTTCACATAAATAGGTATTTTATCAACCAGCACATTTGAGATCAGCCATAATTTGTTGTAATATTTGTTATATCTTTTCAAGGGGATGAAATTGAAATTGTAGCCAGCTCTGCAATGCTTGTTAGAAAAAGAGAGATATTTTTACAATGTATCGAAAATGAGACATGGCAATCTGCACAAAGGCAAACAGGCAATTTCTTAAACAATGGATGAGCTTTTCTTAGTAATCTACTTGAGAACCATTTAGGGTTCAAATAAAACTTTTGAATAAGTGAAGCTTTTAGAGAAAGGTTTAGTGTTTTTATATTTAATAATCTCAACCCACACAATTCATATTCATTATATAGATAGGTACATTTTATTTTATCTTGTTTAGCGTTCCAGATTAAGATAAATATTTTTTTGCTCATATGATTTGAAAATAAGTCATCAGGAGTAGGCAGCGCCATAAGTAAGTGAGTAAACTGAGATATGACTAAGGAGTTAATCAGGGCAATTTTTCCATAAATAGACAGGCAATTACCTCTCCATGGTTGCAGGATCTTGTCTATTTTTACAGGAATTCTATTGAAATTCATTGTGGAGAGCATATTTGTTTATTTTGTGATATGAAAACCAATTATGTATACTTCACCATAATATTGTACACTTATCATAATTAGGTTTTAGTCCAGAGAGTACAGGAAAATTATCTAGATCTTCAATGAGACATTGCTGGTATCTAGCTTGCGGACTTAATATAAAACTTGAGTCATCGGTATACATGTGTACAACCTTTGTATTTAAGCCTTGGATTTCTAATCCTCTAATGTTATTGGATCTGATTTAAATAGCTAGAATTTCGATGGCCATAATGAATAGATATCGCGACAGCGGATACTCTTCTTTAACTCCTCTTGACAGTTCAAAACTCTCTGAGAAGTAGCCGTTTTTGAATATTTTACACCTGAGGTTGCTATACATTATTTTTACCCATTTTATAATAGAATTACAGAAATTGAAAAATTTATGAAAGTTCCAATCGCAATATGAAGTCAAGAGAAGAAAATGCCTCGAAGGAGGAGAGATGACTAGAAACTAATCAGTTGACCGTTATTTGTGTGGATTAATTATCAGAGTAGAGGACCTTGTGCATTTCAGGTAAAATAACAACTTAATGTTTATATCCCAGGACAAATTAGCTAGCAACAGCAAGGTGCCAGCAGCATACCACCCTGCATACCACTGCTGGGTTGCTTCTGAAGCTAAGCAGGGTTGGTCCTGGTCAGTCCCTGGATGAGAGACCAGATGCTGCTGGAAGTGGTGTTGGAGGGCCAATATGAGGCACTCTTTCCTCTGGTCGAAAAAATATCCCAATGCCCCAGGACAGTGATTGAAGACACTGCCCTGTGTAGGCTGCTGTCTTTCGGATGGGACGTTAAACGGGTGTCCTGACTCTCTGAGGTCATTAAAGATCCCATGGCACTTATTGTAAGTGTAACCCCGGTGTCCTGGCTAAACTCCCAATCTGGCCCTCAAACCATCACGGTCACCTAATAATCCCCAGTTTTACAATTGGCTCATTCATCCCCCTCCTCTCCCCTGTAACTATTCCCCAGGTCGTTGCTGTAAATGAGAATGTGTTCTCAGTCAACTTACCCTGTAAAATGAATGATAAATAAAAAAATAAAAAATAGGACAAATTATATTCGACAACAGCCAGTGAAAATGCAGGGCGCCAAATTCAAAACAACAGAAACAATCCCATAACTAAAACTCCTCCAAAATTCAAGTATTATCCATCATTTTAAAGATAAACTTCTTTTAAATCCAACTACAATGTCTGATTTCTAAAGGGCTTTACTTCGAAAGCACACCATGCGATTATGTTAGGTCAGCACCTAGTCACAGAAAACCATACAGCCATTTTTCCAGCCAAAGAGAGGAGTCACAAAAAGCAGAAATAGAGATACAATTAATCACTAACCTTTGATGATCTTCATCAGATGGCACTCAGGACTTCATGTTACACAATACATGTATGTTCATATTTATATTTATATCCAAAACTCTCAGTTTACATTGACGCGTTATGGTCAGAAATCCATTGTCTCAAACAAACATCTGGTGAAAGTGCAGAGAGCCACATCAAATTACAGAAATACTCATCATAAACATTGATAAACGATACAAGTGTTAAACATACAAAAAATATATAAACTTCTCCTTAATGCAACCGCTGTGTCAGATTTCAAAAAGGCTTTACGGAGAAAGCACACTTTGCAATTATGTTAGGTCTGCACCTAGCCACAGAAACACATACAGCCATTTTCCAGCCAAGGAGAGTGTCACAAAAGTCAGAAATAGCATTCAAATTAATCACTTACCTTTGATCTTCATCTGGTGGCACTCCCAGATTTCCATGTTAGAAAATAAAAGTTTGTTTTGTTCGATAATATCCCTCTTTATGACCAAATACCTCATTTTTGTTCGCACGTTTTGTCCAGTAATCCAAATGCTTAAGGCGCGTGCACCAAGTCCAGATGAAAAGTTTTAAAAAGTACAATAAGAGTTAGTAAAAACATGCCAAACGATGTTTAAAATCAATCCTCCGGTTGTTTGTGTCATAAATAGTCAATCATATTTCAACCGGATAAAAGCTTCGTCAATAGGAAAGGAGAAACAAGAAAGGCGCGTTCCCGATCAGGCGCATGGCTGATGAATGGAAATTTCCACTGGCCACTAATTGAAAGTGCTGTATCTCCCTCATTTTTCAGAGTAAAAGCCTGAAACAATGCCTAGAGACCGGCCACATGTAGAGGAAGCAATATATACCATGAACTGGGTCCTAAGTCTTTGTATGGTGGATAGGCTTTCAATGGAAAAACAGCCATTCAAAATAATAGTACTTCCTGGTTGGATTTTCCTCAGGTTTTCGCCTGCCATATCAGTTCTGTTTTACTCACAGACATTATGTTAACAGTTTTGAAAACTTTAGAGTGTTTTTATCCAAATCTACTAATTATATGCATATCCTATCTTCTGGGCCTGAGTAGCAGGCAGTTTAATTTGAGCACGCTTTTCATCCAACATCCTAAATGCTGCCCCCTACCCTAGTGAAGTTAATGCGAGTTTGTTTTGATATGGCATGCAAGTTATTAAGGCACATTAATCAGAGTTTGTTTTGATATTTTAAACTGCGTGTCGTGATCGCGTTTGGTGTGGGGGGACAAAATACATTTATGCACGATGGCCCACGCACGCAGCCGGTTTGGGTTCCGTGTAACAATGGAGCTTTTAATATATCAAAAAAGGCTTGATATACCTGTATGCCATCAAGCCCTGGGGTTTTTCCAGATTGAAAGGATTTAATAGCCTGAACAAGTTATTCCTCTGTAATTTGGCCTTCGCACTGATCTTTCTGTACATTTGCTAATTTTAAATGTTTTATATTGGAAAGAATTCCTTACCGTAATCTTCATTCAGTGGGAGAGGATGAGATGGAAAAGAGAACAACTGCTAAAATTATTAGCTTAGACATCTTCAGTAACAAGTTTCTGCAAATTATTTTTGTTAGCGTTCCTGTATTGGAGAATTTTGTGCATTATTCCAAAAATATTCCATTCAGTTTGCTTTATTTTTGTAATTTATTACATTAGATTGTTCTTGAATAAGTTACTCAAGTTCTTTTTGTTTTTACTAACTTATTTTGTATCTGTGGTATCGTTTTTATTGCTATCTACCTGTACTATTTGTTCATGGATATCCCTTGTTAGTCTTGTCTTTTTACCAGAAACTATTGATGAATATTGAATTTAATGACCCCTGAAGGTACATTTAAAGGTATCCCAAACAATTAGGGGATTTGCTGAACCTATATTATACTGGAAAAAATTGGTTGTAAATAATATTGTCTTAGTTAAAAATAAGTTGTCCTCCAGTAAACTTTGAATAAATGTCCAATATTCCCGTCCACTTGGAAAATCTATAAGTGTTATGTGAATGCCAATTAGATGATGATCCGATCACATTCTGTCTTCTATTAAAACTTTTTTTACCTTTTAATGCAAGAGACAAAGACACAAGAAAGTGGTCAAGACGTCTATCTTGATTAAGTCTTCTCCATGTATATCTCACTAGGTCAGGGTTTTTTAGTTTCCAAATATCCACTATTTTTAAAGTGTCCATAATATTTGTGATTTCCTTAAGGGCACGGTGATGATAGTTTGTAGAGTGAATACCTTTACGGTCCGTTGAGGTAACGCTGTGTTATAGTATAGTAATGATCATTTGTTGCCTGTAAGTTCAATAAATTGGAATAAATGTTTTCGAAGAAGCATGGATCATCCTGATTTTGACCATATAGATTAATGAGCCAAATCTCTTTTTCGTCCACTTTAATATTCAAAAGGATCCATCTTCCTTGAGAATTATTCCCAACTATTTGCACATTCAGATCGAAATTTTGTTAATTAATATCATCACACCTTTTGAGTTCCTTTGTCCATGACATAAAATTATTTCACTACCCCCATCCTTTTTCCATGCAACTTCATCTAAGGATGTGGAGTGAGTTTCCTGTAAACTGTATATGTTATATTCCTTTTCTTTTAGCCATGTAAATACTGATATTATGTTTTGTAATCTGCTAAACAGTTACAATTATAACTGGCTATACTTATTTCACCCCTTAACATAACTAGATACTATACTCAGTCTAAATTGTCCATACTTAGTGTTTGTAAAGTTACTTCCATCAGAGGTATTATGACGGTCAAAACTAGAGCTTTCAAATGTCTGATATTTAGAATTCAAGAAATAGGTTCTAGCAATAATTGTTTTATTCCCTTGCCTGTTTGCCTGTGAGCCAATGCCACAGATGTTAGCAAATTGAAACAAGATATTATGTGTTTAGTAAATCTGAGTAGGTTGATGTGTATGATATTGGATGTGTGAGTGTGTGTACGATGTCTGTATAAGAGTAAGACTATAATGTGTGATGTCCAAATAAATAATAACTATGCCAATTTGCATGGTTGAGTGTCTGTGTGTAACATGTAGTGGGTATAGCCTTAAAACTTTATCGGGATTGATGTCCTTTCCATGGGATGGTTGAACTAACATATGCTAATGCGATTAGCATGAGGCTGTAAGTAACAAGACAATTTCCCAGTACATAGACATATCTGATTTTGGCTATTGTTTGATTTTGGCTATTGTTTGAGGAGAGTGCACAATTTTTAACATGAAAAGTTATTAACAAAGAAATTAGGCACATTTGGGCAGTCTTGATTAAAAAATTTGACCAGAAATGCAATGGTTAGTTGGATCAGTCAAAAACTTTGCACATACACTGGTGCCATCTAGTGGCCAACATCTAAATTGCACCTGGGCTAGAATAATACATTTTGGGCTTTCTCTAGCATTTAGCTGGCTAGTCAGTTCAAACAATGACCATATCATATTATCTTCACTTTAGCTCATTTGTCTTCATTATTAAAGGAAAATAAACTCACATCAAGATCATTATTTTAAAGTTAATGGCGAGCCAATTACAGAAATTATCTTATGGTTGTGAGTCTGACAAAATAAAAACATGGCATTCTACCAGATAATTTTAGAACGTGGACACTTTCTCATTGGCCCAATGTTATATCCTAATTTCACTTTGGTGCAGATAATGTTCTTCACATTATCGTCTCTGGTAAACACATATTATAACAAATAATATCAAAGTGTATTTGTCACATGCACAAGATACAGAAGGTGTAGTGAAATCTTCACTTGCAAAGACAAGTATTTTGTTTAGGCATGTAGCTAGCTAGGTAGCTAAACAATGAACCATAATCCCAACTCATAACGTTACTACTTTGCATGAATCTGCAGGTAGCTAACCAACCAGGTTCAATGTTAGTTAGTTAGCTAAGATTAGGTTATAACTAGCAATGCAAATGGCGCTGAGATACAAATAATATTACAATACATATCATACAAGTAAAGTTAGCTAGTTAGATAACAGTACGCTTTAACTTGAAATGAAAATGACTTTCTGACAAAATTAGAAATGTATAATATTTGAAAATGTAGCTGTATACATGGATGAACGCTTCTCTCTCTCTGTCACAGATGCCTGGTTGCCCTTAGTTTGAAGATGTAATCCGGAGGCAGGTGTTTTAGGCAACAGCCTTTTGCATGTTCTCTTTTCGACTCCGTCTGCATATTTGCAATCAAACGCCAGAATTATCTCCATCTCCTTAGCTATCATACTTTAATTCCACCGGCATTCCACTGATTTCAAAACTCAGTGCTCCAGAAAGTGGGGAACAACACTTTTGCAATTCTAATACATGATTAATTTAAAAAAAGACATGTTAGAAAGGATTACCTACACATACTGAACACCTCATGTTATTGACAGAAGCGTGCTACATGGCAGACCAATCTGAACTCATCTCTCGGCATTGATCCATTAAATCAAATCAAATGTTTATTTGTAACGTGCGCCGAATACAACACCTTACTGTGAAAAAGGTTTCATTATCTCAGTCAATCATGGCTAGTGGGAAGGTTCCTGTCTTTTCCCGTGGCTAAACCAACTAGGCTCGTAATTTAAAAATGTTACTCGTATTTACAGATGGCATGCAAGTTATTAAGGCACATGAAAGTTCACATGTTCCAGAATTAATTTCTGGCACATTTTCCTAGTTCTGTTTCTGTTACTTAGTTTATTTTTCCTGAACTGGTTCCAACCTCTGGTTAGGACCCCTGTCTTTTTTATTTTACCATTTAACTGGGCAAGTCAGTTAAGAACAAATTCTTATTTTCAATGACGGCCTAGGAACAGCAGGTTAGCTGCCTGTTCAGGGGCAGAATGACAGATTTGTACCTTGTCAGCTCGGGGGTTTGAACTTGCAACCTTCCAGTTACTAGCCCAACGCTCTAACCACTAGGCTACCATGCCGCTTATCTTATCCAAAGCTGTTTTCAAATAGAGGTAGCTCTTTGTCAGGTTGCTGATTCTCTCCTGCCAGATGACATGTCACTGTTAACTCCAGAAATACCAGGGTGGATTCTTAACCGTCATGTGTTTCCTGGACTTACAGTAGTAGACCTGTATCCCTTTCGAGATGGTAAAGATCATTGTGCCGCAACTAGCAAACGAACATGAATTTGTTTATATGATTTCATAGCCTTTTCAATCTTGCATGAATTTATTCCATTTCATTTTGGTGCTGCTGTTGAGTCACCGGCTTCATTAATTTGTGCATTGACAACGTCGTCCCTACAGTGACTGTACGTACATACTCCAACCAGAAGCCATGGATTCCAGCCCACTGCAAACAGACGTCAATTCAATGTCTATTCCAAGTTGGTTTAACATAATTTAGTTGAAATGAAGTGGACACAACGTTTATTCAACCAGTGGAGGACGCCAAAAAGCATTCCTCATGAAGCTTGTTGGGAGAATGCCAAGAGTGTGCAAAGCTGTCATCAAGGCAAAGGGTGGCTACTTTGAAGAATCTCCTTTGTATTTTAGTTTTGATGTCTTCACTATTATTATACAATGTAATACAAATCAAGAAAAACCCTTGAATGAGTAGGTGTGTCCAAACTTTTTACTGGTACTGTATATACTGTACATCACATCCGGAAGGTATTCAGACCCCTTGACATTTCCACATTTAGTTACGTTACACCCTTATTCTAAAATTGATTAAATCGTTTTTCCCCCTCACAATACCCCATAATGACAAAGCAAAAACAGGTTTTTAGAAATGTTTGCAAATGTATTAAAACAAAAAAAACTGAAATATCACACTTACGTAAGTATTCAGTCCCTTTACTCAGTACTTTTTTTTTTAAATTAAGGGGTGGATCAGCTTAATATTGCGAAAAGAATATTGGTTCCATCAATGTAATTGTCTGCATCATTTCCAATTTTTTGGGTAAATATATATATCCATACACACATGCATACATATACACATATATACATACACATACCTATATAGAAATACATACTTTTTTAAAGAATATACCTTTACTATTATTCCCCCTCAAACCCTACCACCGATCCCCCAAATGGACTAAACTAAACACAATAAACACGGCTTTTACATTCAATTTATACATCTTATACACATTTTACATACACAGTCTATTTTACAATAGTTATTTTTTGTTTGTTTTTAGTCCATCCTCTATTTCTGATGTCCATCCAGTTTGATTTCTATTTGGAACTGTGCTATTTCACAAAAGTTCTGAACATATATACATGTTATATATGTCCCCAGTCCATCTGACCGTGCTGCTGCTCCAGTTTCAACTGTTCTGCCTTATTATTATACGACCATGCTGGTCATTTATGAACATTTGAACATCTTGGCCATGTTCTGTTATAATCTCCACCCGGCACAGCCAGAAGAGGACTGGCCACCCCACATCGCCTGGTTCCTCTCTAGGTTTCTTCCTAGGTATTGGCCTTTCTAGGGAGTTTTTCCTAGCCACCGTGCTTCTACACCTGCATTGCTTGCTGTTTGGGGTTTTAGGCTGGGTTTCTGTACAGCACTTTGAGATATCAGCTGATGTACGAAGGGCTATATAAATCAATTTGATTTGATTTGAATAGATTTTACAGACCCCGTATGTTTTCCATGTTTTATCTTGCTATTAGTCCCACCCTTCAGCTCCATTCAACCTATCTCTCAACATCATCCATTTTGGATTTCTATTTGCCATATATTTTTCAACTGTGCTGTGATGCTTCACAAACGAATTGAACCTTTCTATTCTCATAGCTTCTTCAGATTGTAAATTATCTGCAGAGCTGGGAAGATTGTATCCCCCATATATATAATATTCTATTAGTTGCAAGAATTTTGTATAGTAGAAGTTTTGCATCCGGCGCTGTATTGCGTATCAATTAATAAACCATGTGCCATGGAATGGGTACATCGAAAATCTCTTCCCAACTATTTTGCAATTTATATGGCACAGCTCTCAGTTTTTTGGTCCTTAAATGAAATTGGTATATGTTTTTATTTATCACACTTTTCTTTAACCATTTATGTTCTTTAATACAGGGCCGACATACAAGTTCCTTACTTTTTCCCTTTCTACTTGCCTCTTCCATTTTTGTGGTAATGCTGCAATTAGTTGGTTGTCATTTTGGGTAGAGCAGACATTTCCATATGTCTGTGTTAGCTGCATGTGTGACATAACTCCACCAGTCCTATTTATGATATCTTTCACAAAAGTTATAACGTATTTTTTAAATGTATTTGAAAAAAACGTTTTTTTCTTATCAATTAGTATATTTGAATTTAACCACAATATTTGTTGTATAATTCGTTCTGTCTTTTCAGGTGGATTAAACTGAAATTGCAACCAACTTTCTAAGGCTTATTTTAAAAAATAAAGATATTTTGGAGATTATTTCCTTTTCAAACAATCGAAAGTGGGCCGGTGTAATTTGAATAAAGGGAAAAAGGCCCTTCTTGAACATAGGATGAGACATTCGTACCAATTTACTAGAGAACCAGTTTGGATTTAAGTTGAACTTTTGTATGACTGATGCCTTTAGTGAGAGGTCTAATGCTTTAATATTTAATCATTTCTGCCCTCCGAATTCATATTAATTTTATCTGGCTTGCCATTCCAAATCAAATTGAATATTTTATGTTCATATAATTTAAAAAGCAGGTCACTAGGTGTAGGCAAAACCATAAGCAAATAGGTAAACTGTGATATGACTAAAGAGTTAATCAGGGTGATTTTTCCACAAATAGACTGGTATTTTCCTTTCCATGGTAGCAAGATCTTATCTATTTTTGATAACTTTCTATAAATATTTATTGGAGTGAGATCATTTCTTTCTTTTGGAATTTGTATACTGAGTATGTCCACATCTCCATCAGACCATTTTATTGGTAAACTACATGTTAATGTAAAATTTGCATTTTTTGTGATCCAATACATTATCATAATTTGGTTTTAATCCAGAGAGAATAGCAAAAGTATCTAGATCACATATGAGGCCGTGGAGAGACTCTAATTGTGGTTTTAAAAGAAAACATGAATCATCTGCGTACAATGACACCTTAGTTTTTAAACGACGGATTTATAATCCCTTAATATTATTGTTTGATCTAATCTTAACAGCTAACATTTTGATGGCAATAATAAATAGATATGCCGTTAGTGGACAACCTTGTTTTACTCCTCTAGAGAGTTTAAAACTTTCTGATATGTAGCCATTATTTACTATTTTACACCTAAGGTTACTATGCATAACTTTAACCCATGTTATAAGAGATTCCCCAAAATTGAAATATTCTAGGCATTTATATATAAACTCCAGTCGTACTTTATCAAAAGCCTTTTCAAAATCAGCAATGAAAACCAGGCCTGGTGTCCCCGATATTTCATAGTATTCTATTGTTTCCAGTACTTGTCTTATATTATCTCCAATGTTTCGTCCATGTAAAAAACCTGTCTGATTAGGATGAATAATATCTGACAATACTTTTTTAATTCTATGCACCAAGCATTTTGCTAGGATTTTTGCATCACAACACTGAAGTGTAAGAGGTCTCCAATTTTTTAAATGGACTGGATCTTTAAAAATACCACTTGGGTCCTGTTTCAGTAATAATGATATCAGACCTTATTGTTGCGTGTCTGATAATCTACCATTTATATAGGAGTGGTTCAAACATGCTAACAATGGTCCTTTGAGTATATCAACAAAAGCTTTGTATACTTCCACTGGTATGCCATCCAGCCCTGGAGTTTTCCCATCCTTAAAGGCCCCAATTGCATCAAGCAGTTCCTCCTCTGTAATTTGGCCTTCACATGAGTCTTTCTGTACAGATGTTCATTTTACAATATTATTAGGATCTTTCTTGAATAAGTTCCTCCATTTCTTTTTGTTTTTCCTCTAACTTATTCCGTGCCTCTGTGGTACCGTTTTTATTGCAATCTAACTGTACTGTCAGTCCTTCAATTTCCTTTGTTGATATGGACTCTTTTGATCTAAATTGCTTTTGTTTTATTGATGAGTACTGAATTGCATGACCTCTAAAGACATACTTAAAAGTGTCCCATACAATAAGGGGATCTGCTGTACCTATGTTATGTCTGAAAACATCTGTTATAAATTGTTCTGTCCTAGATCTAAACAATTTATCATCTAGTAGGCTTTGATTACATTTCCAATATCCTCACCCACGTGAAAATTCAGTAAGAGTAATATACAGAGGGGAGAACAAGTATTTGATACACTGCCGATTTTGCAGTTTTCCTACTTACAAAGCATGTAGAGGTCTGTAATTTTTATCATAGGTACACTTCAACTGTGAGAGACGGAATCACATTGTATGATTTTTAAGTAATTCATTTGCATACAAACCTCTAAGTAGGAAAACCTGCAAAATCGGCAGTGTATCAAATACTTGTTCTCCCCACTGTATATGCCAATATATGTACCTTTACTCAGTACTTTGTTGAAGCACCTTGGCAGCGATAACAGCCTCGGTTCTTCTTGGTTATGACACTACAAGCTTGGCACACCTGTGTTTGGGGAGTATCTCTGCTGATCCTCTCAAGCTCTGTCAGGTTGGATAGGGCACGTTGCTGCACAGTTATTTTCAGGTTTCTCCAGACATGTTAGATCGGGTTCAAGTCTGGGCTCTGGCTGGGCCACTTAAGGATATTCGGGGACTTGTCCCGAAGCCACTCCTTGGCTGTGTGCTTAGGGTTGTTGTCCTGTTGGAAGATGAACCTTCGCCCCAGTCTGAGGTCCTGAGCGCTCCGGTGCAGGTTTTAATTTCTCCCTCGATCCTGACTACTCTCTCAGTTCCTGCCGCTGAAAAACATCCCCCAGCATGATGCTGCCACCACCATGCTTCACCGTAGGGATGGTGCCAGGTTTCCTCCAGACGAGACGCTTAGCATTCCAGCCAAAGAGTTCAATCTTGGTTTCATCAGACCAGGGAATCTTGTCCTTTAGGTGCCTGTATGTGCCTTTTACTGAGGAGTGGCTTCTGTCTGGCCACTCTACCATAAAGGCCTGATTGGTGGAGTGCTGCAGTGATGGTTGACCTTCTGAAAGGTTCTCCCAACTTCACAGAGGAATTCTTGAGCTCTGTCAGAGTGACCATCGGGTTCTTGGTCACCTCCCTGACCAAGGCCCTTCTCCCTCAATGCTAATTTTGGCCGGGCAGCCAGCTCTAGAAAGAGTCTTGGTGGTTCTAAACTTCTTCCATTTCAGAATGAAGAACTGTGATCTTTGGGACCTTCAATCCTTCCTCAGATCTGTGCCTCGACACAATCCTGTCTCTGAGCTCCATGGACACATCCTTCGACCTCATGGTTTGGTTTTTGCTCTGACATACACTTTCAGCTTTGGGACCTTGTATAGACAGGTGTGTGCCTTCCCTGTCTGGTCAATTTAATTTAACACAGGTGGACTCCACTCAAGTTGTAGGATTATCTCAAGGAGGATCAATGGAAACAGGATGCACCTGAGCTCAATTTCGAGTCTCATAGCAAAGGGTTTAAATACTTATGTAAATAAGATATTTCTGTTTTTGATTTTTAATACATTTGCAAATATTCTGAAATCCTGTTTTCGCTTTGTCATTATGGGGTATTGTGTGTAGATAGATGAGCATTTTTTTTAATGAGGCTGTAACTTTACCAAATGTGTAACAAGTCAAGGGATCTAAATACTTTCCCGAATGCACTGTGTATATTATATGATGTTATATTGTATACTTCTTGATCAAGGGTGTAAATAATTTTGTAGGTGACTGGATGTGCAAAAATGTTATTCTCAATGCTGTAGACATTTCTAGAAGTCAGTTATGCTTCATGCATGTTTAGAATTAAATGGAATCTATTTGTGACCTCTGGGCTGGAATACAACTTACATTGGTAAGATTCCCTTTTCACATATATGTAACTGAAAACTGTATGCCCACCTCCTTTTCAAAATCAGTGTGCTTGTTTCCCTTTTTCTTCTAGAAGCAGATGAGAAGTGGACAACAAGCAGCAGTATGGAAGATGTAAGTAAAGATATATGTACAACTCTATTTGGTGTCGGGTGAAGTTGTCCCTAGACACTGATCTTTGGTTAGTTCTTCATTTTTGCCACTGGTGGTTAAGGTAAGGATTCGGAGAGGGGAAGCTGATCCTAGATAAACTCAGCAAAAAAAGAAATGTCCTCTTACTGTCAACTGCGTTTATTTTCAGCAAACTTAACATGTGTAAATATTTGTATGAACATAACAAGATTCAACAACTGAGACATAAACTGAACAAGTTCCACAGACATGTGACTAACAGAAATGGAATAATGGGTCCCTGAAAAAAGGGGGGGGGTCAAAATCAAAAGAAACAGTCAGTATCTGGTGTGGCCACTTGCTGCATTAAGTACTGCAGTGCATCTCCTCCTCATGGACTGCACCAGATTTGCCAGTTCCTGCTGTGAGATGTTACTCCACTCTTCCACCAAGGCACTTGCAAGTTCCCGGACATTTCTGGGGGGGAATGGGCCTACTAGCCCTCACCCTCCGATCCAATAGGTCCCAGACGTGCTCAATGCGATTGAGATCCGGGCTCTTCGCTGGCCTTGGCAGAACACTGACATTTCTGTCTTGCAGGAAATCAATCACAGAACGAGCAGAATGGCTGGTGGCATTGTCATGCTGGAGGGTCATGTCAGGATGAGCATGCAGGAAAGGTACCACATGAGGGAGGAGGATGTTTACCCTATAACGCACAACGTTGAGATTTCCTGCAATGACAACAAACTCAGTCCGATGATACTGTGACACACCATGATGGATCCTCCACCTCCAAATAATTCCCGCTCCAGTGTACAGGCCTCGGTGTAACACTCTATCCTTCGACCATGAACACGAATCTGACCATCACCCCTGGTGAGCAACTCGTCGGTGAGCAACTCATCAGTGAAGAGCACTTTTTGCCAGTCCTGTCTGGTCCAGCTACAGTGGGTTTGTGCCCATAGGCGACGTTGTTTGCCGGTGATGTCTGGTGAGGACCTGCCTTACAACAGGCCTACCAGCCCCAGTTCAGCCTCTCTCAGCCTATTGCGGACAGTCTGAGCACTGATGGAGGGATTGTGGTTTCCTGGTGTAACTTGGGCAGTTGTTGTTGCCATCCTGTACCTGTCCCACAGGTGTGATGTTCGGATGTACCGATCCTGTACAGGTGTTGTTACACGTGGTCTGCCACTGCGAGGTTGATCAGCTGTCCGTCCTGTCTTCCTGTAGTGCTGTCTTAGGTATCTCACAGTACAGATGTTGCAGTTTATTGCCCTGGACACATCTGCAGTCCTCATGCCTCCTTGCAGCATGTCTAAGGCACATTCATGCAGATGAGCAGGGACTCTGGGCATCTTTCTTTTGGTGTTTTTCAGAGTCAGTAGAAAGGCCTCTTTAGTGTCCTAAGTTTTCATAACTGTGACCTTAATTGCCTACCTTCTGTAAGCTTTTGGTATCTTATCAACCGTTCCACAGGTGCATGTTCATTAACTGTTTATGGTTCATTGAACAAGCATGGGAAACCGTGTTGACACCCTTTACAGTGAAGATCTGCGAAGTTATATGGATATTTACAAATTATCTTTGAAAGACAGGGTCCTGAAAAATTGACATTTCTTTTTTTGCTGAGTTTATGTACCTTGGGAAACTTCACCCCGGACTATTGTCTGAATGTAGGGGGAGGACTCTGACTTTTACCATCATCTATGACATTCACACCCAATCCCAAACTGATTTCTAACAACTAGCCCCTAACCCCCTAGGTACTTGTTTATATCTTTCAGGATTGGAGAGGTGTAAACATAAACAACATGGCCAAAATTTCAAGACTATCATGACAGCAAAGTTTAACAATTACCATATTGCTTACACCGATTAAATTATTCTAGATCTACATGCAACACAGAGGGGTAAGGCCTATGCGTTAGATTGGGATTGGAGGCTATCGTCAGGTGCCAGGGCTCCCTTTTTGCAGGTTTTTACCAATGTGACATGCTGTGGAATATTGCCATGAGAAACCTTCTGATTCATGAACAATCATTGTTGACCATTGTGTTGTTGTTTATGTTGTGTAATACTAGAGTCTGATAGACTTCCTTCTCCTAGACATCATTTCAGTAGTCCTCTGGGAGGTTATTTTATGGAGGCACATGGTTTCTTGAGAGGTTATTTTATGGAAGCACGTCTCACCCGGTACCTTTGATTCTTGTCATCTTGAAATAGCTGGAGTGAAACTAGATATTTTTATTTGGTTTACTCCTCTCTTCCCATCAGCTCCAGGGTGCAGATTTGTCCCCAGCACAGAGGAAGCAGAGCGCCTTCATTCCGCCAACTGTGAAAGGTACCACCATAATGCCCACATCCCATCAGCCATTTCATGAGTCCTCTAATATTTTCTACTAGATACACATCAGAACAGGAGTATGTATTCGTTCTAAAAATGCAATATATTTTCATATGATTTGCCTTTTTTTAGGGGGGAGGGCAATTGCAGCAATTCGACCATGAAGGCCTGATTCACGCAGTCTCCTCTGTTCAATTAATGTTGAGATGTGTCTTTTACTTGAACTCTGTGACGCATTGATTTGTGCTGCAATTAGAGGTGCAGTTAACACTAATGAACTCATCCTCTGCAGCAGAGGTAACTCTGGGTCTTCCTTTCCTGTGGCGGTCTTCATGAGAGCCAGTTTCATCATAGCGCTTGATGGGTTTTGCGACTGCTTTCAGTCGTATTGACTGACCTTCATGTCTTTAAGTAATGATAGACTGTAATTTCTCTTTGCTTATTTGAGCTGTTCTTGCCATAATATGGACTTGGTATTTTACCAAATAGGGCAATCCTCTGTATACCATCCCTACCTTGTCACAACACAACTGATTAGCTCAAATATATTAAGAAGGAAAGAAATTAAAACAAATTAACTTTTAACAAGGCCCACCTGTTAATTGAAATGCATTCCAGGTAACTACCTCATGGAGCTGGTTGAGAGAATGCCAAGAGTGTAACAAAGCTGTCATCAAGGCAAAGGGTGGCTACTTTGAAGAATCTCAAATATAAAATATATTTAGATTTTTTTAACACTTTTTTGGTTACCACATGATTCCATAAGTGTTATTTCATAGTTTTGATGTCTTCACTATTACTCTACAATGTTGAAAATAGTAAAAATAAAGAAAAATACCTGAATAAGTAGGTGTGTCCAAACTTTTGACTGGTACTGTATATATTATTACTATTACTATTATGTTACACACACACACACACACACACACACACACACACACACACACACACACACACACACACGCACACACACACACACACACACACACACACACACACACACACACACACACACACACACACACACACACACACACACACACACACACACACACACACACACACACACACACACACACACACATACATGCAATACCTATAATTTACTTGATGTTGGAGGTCATGCTGATTACCCTTTACATTTTACATAACTGTAATAGAATACAATAAATCATCTTTATAATAAATCATGCTCTATACTGATGAACTTAAACTACATGGATTGGACCATAGTCTCTTGCAAGTCCCACAAATGCGGAGGCAGTGTGTGAAATAACAGAATTCATATAAACTGGACAGAAATACCATTGGACTCAAATGAACCATCTTCTGCAGAGCCATTACCTCAGCTGGGAAGCAAAGAGAAATGTGGGTGTTTTTTCGAAGAGGTAGGGGGTGAGCGCTAGGATCTCCATGCTGACTCACTTTAACAGAGCAGCTCATTCCTGGAATAGTTGTGCTGCTTAACGCTAAATGCGTCTTTATCTCTGTTATTGATCCAGCCAGAGTGGGCATGCAGTAAATGGCTGCAAATGGACTGGTGGTGCACGCCCAAGGCTGAGTTGTGTGCAGGCACTTAGCTAGCCACCTTGAGCCGCTCTGTAACAGAGCTGTAATGGACTTCCAGTTGCTCTGCTACTGCGGGCATATCAAGTGCTTGAGCATCAGTTAATTACAAATACTTTTCTGTTCAATGCAATGGACACAGTTTTAAATGGTTCATGATGAGTATTGTAGCAATGTGTCAGGGAATGTGGTGTCTTGGGTGATTAGTTAGTTGAACCAAATAGTGTAATAGGTTAATATGTTGTATTTGTATTATTTCACCTTTATTTAAGCAGGTAGGCCAGTTGAGAACAAGTTCTCATTTACAACTGCGACCTGGCCAGGATCAAGCAAAGCAGCGCAACAAAAAACAACAACACAGAGTTTCACATGAGATTAACAAAAGTACAGTCAATAACAATAGAAAAAGCTATATATAGTGTGTGCAAATGGAGTAAGGAGGTAAGGCAATAAATAGGCCATAGTAGCGAAGTAATTACTATTTAGCAAATTAACACTGGAGTGATAGATGTGCAGATGTTGATGTGCAAGTAGAAATACTGGTGTGCAAAAGAGCAAAATAAAGTAAATAAAACAATATGTGGATTGAGGTAGGTCGTTGGATGAGCTGTGTACAGATGCAGTGATCGGTGAGCTGCTCAGATATCTGATGCTTAAAGTTAGTGAGGGAGATATAAGTCTCCAACTTCAGCGAATGTTGCAATTAGTTCAGGTCATTGGCAGCAGAGAACTGGAAGAAAAGGCGGCCAAAGAGGTGTTGGCTTTGGGGATGACCAGTGAGATATACCTGCTAGTGCGCGTGCTATGGGTGGGTGTTGTTATGGTGACCAGTAAGCTGAAATAAGGTAGAGCTTTACCTAGCAAAGGCTTATAGATGACCTGGAGCGAGTGGGTCTGGCAATGAATATGTAGCGAGGGCCAGCTGACGAGAGCATACAGGTCGCAGTGGTGGGTGGTATATGGGCTTTGGTGACAAAACAGATGGCACTGTGATGGACTGCATCCAGTTTTCTGAGTAGAGTGTTGGAGGCTATTTTGTAAATGACATCGCCGAAGTCGAGGATCGGTAGGTTAGTCAGTTTTACGAGGGTATGTTTGGCAACATGAGTGAAGGAGGCTTTGTTGCAAAATAGGAAGCTGATTCTAGATTTAATTTTGGATTGGAGATACTTAATACGAGTCTGGAAGGAGAGTTTACAGTCTAGCCAGACACCTAGGTATTTGTAGTTGTCCACATAGTCAGAACTGTCCAGAATAGTGATGCTAGTCGGGTGGGCGGGTGCGGGTGCGGGAAGCGATCGGTTGAAGAGCATGCATTTATTTTTACTAGCATTTAAGAGCAGTTGGAGGCCACGGAAGGAGTGTTGTATGGGAATGAAGCTCATTTAGAGGTTTGTTAACACAGTGTCCAAAGAAGGGCCAGATGTATACAGAATGGTGTCGTCTGTGTAGAGGTGGATCAAGGAATCACCCGCCCGCACGCAACCGCAGCAAGAGCGACATCATTGAAATGTACAGAGAAAAGAGTCAGCCTGAGAATTGAACCCTGTGGTACCCCTATAGAGACTGCCAGAGGTCCGGACAACAGACCCTCCAATTTGCCATACTGAGAAGTGGTTGGTGAACCAAGCGAGGCAGTCATTTGAGAAACCAAGGCTGTTGAGTCAGCCGATAAGAATACGGTGATTGACAGAGTCAAAAGCCTCGGCCCAGTCGATGAAGAGGGCTGCACAGTACTGTCTTTTATTGATGGCAGTTATGATATCGTTTAGTACCTTGAGCGTGGCTGGTGTGCACCCGTGACCAGCTCGGAATCCGGATTGCAGAACGGAGAAGGTACGGTGGGATTCAAAATGGCCAGTGATCTGTTTGTTAACTTGGCTTTCGAAAGGCAGGGCAGGATGGATATAGGTCTGCAACAGTTTGGGTCTACAGTGTCTCCCCCTTTGAAGAGGGGGATGACCGCGGCAGCCTTCCAATCTTTAGGAATCTTGGACGATACGAAAGAGAGTTTCAACAGACTAGTAATAGGGGTTGCAACAATGGCGGCCGATAATTTTAGAAAGAGATGGTCCAGAATGTCTAGCCCAGCTGATTTGTATGGGTCCAGGTTTTGTAGCTCTTTTAGAACATCTGCTATCTGGATTTGGGTGAAGGAGAAGCTGTGGAGGCTTGGGCAAGAAGCTGTGGGGGGTGCGGAGCTGTTGGCCGAGGTTGGGGTAGCTAGGAGGAAAGCATGGCCAGCTGTAGAGAAATGCTTTTTGAAATTCTCGATTATCGTGGATTTATCGGTGGTGACAGTGTTTCCTAGCCTCAGTGAAGTGGGCAGCTGAGAGGAGGTGCTCTTACTCTGCAGTGTCCAAAAACGTTTTGGAGTTAGAGCTACAGGATGCAAATTACTGTTTGAAAAAGCCTTTGCTTTCCTAACTGACTGTGTGTATTGGTTCCTGACTTCCCTGAAATGTTGCATATCGCGGGGACTATTCGATGCTAGTGCAGTTCTACACAGAATGTTTTTGTGCTGGTCGAGGGAAGTCAGGTCTGGAGTGAACCAAGGGCTATATCTGTTTTTAGTTCTACATTTTTTGAAAGGGGCATGCTTATTTAAGATGGTGAGGAAATTACTTTTAAAGAACAACCGGGCATCCTCTACTGACGGAATAAGGTCAATATCCTTCCAGGATACCCGGGCCAAGTTGATTAGAAAGGCCTGTTCGCAGAAGTGTTTTAGGGAGCGTTTGACAGTGATGAGGGGTGTCGTTTGACCGCGGACCCATAAAGGATGCAGGAAATGAGGAAGAGATCGCTGAGATCCTGATTGAAAACAGCAGAGGTGTGTTTGGAGGGCAAGTTGGTCAGGATAATATCTATGAGGGTGCCCGTGTTTACGGATTTAGGGTTGTACCTGGTGGGTTCCTTGACATTTTGTGTGAGATTGAGGTCATCTAGTTTAGATTGTTGGACTGCCGGGGTGTTAAGCATATCCCAGTTTAGGTCACCTAGCAGAACGAACTCTGATTATAGATGGGGGGAAATCAATGCACATATGGTGTCCAGGGAAGAGCTGGGAGCAGAGTGAGGTCTATAATAGGCTGCAACAGTGAGCGACTTATTTCTGGAGAGATTCATTATTTCAATTAGAAGTTTGAACGTTTTGGGCATAGATCTGGAAAGTATCATGTAATGGTGTGTGCGTTTCTCATATGGCTCATTCCTCTGATACTTCTCTGTTGCCATCACACTCTTAATTGTGCTTTTATTTACGACCCTTATTTCCCCCCTTATTTTCAACCAAACTATAGTTTATCTCCTTGGTTCAGTTTCAAAGACCCCTCAAAGATCCACATTAGCAGATTATTATTAATGAATGTTTAAAATGTATTAGCTCAGCTTTCAGCTTCCCACCATAGGCAATGCTTCTGTCTTCCCCTGTCGAGTTCAGAGCTACAGATGGTGATGGACCAAAACCTTCAGAAACCGGAACATCTGGAAGAGGGCCTCTGTGAAAACACTGACCAGCTCAGCCCAATCACAGCCCAGCACTATGGCAATACTGTCCAACAGGCTAATCATAACGGGCCTGATGAGCCAAATGGCAATGAGCTGTATGCCAATCATCTACTGCTAGCCAATGGGGGCCTCCCAGTTGCAGACAGAAACTGTACTGGGGGTAAGTGTGGCTCAGTGTTTTCCGCTGTCCCACCTCACCTTAAAAACGAGGAAACTATTTGAAATCTCCATGTTTTCACAAAGGACACTAAGTTGCTTATCACCTGCACCATCATCCACAAAACAGCAGTTTTAATCTTCTCTATACAAAATATCATAAACACATAATGAAAATATAATAAGGATCAAGATGGAAGATGTAAAGTTTGTGCTGTACTCTCTATTCCTCTTCAGATTTTTGGGGAAGGGATGAATTTTCCAACATGTTACTAATATATCTCTTTTCTCTTTCTCTCCCTCTTTTGTTTTCATTATTACCATTATTATTGTCATTATCATATTTGTGTTATTATTAGAGACTTCTACAAGTCAGCAGAGCAATCTCTCCAGTCCCACATCTATCTCTCGATAGTGTCACTCTGTTTTGTCTTTCTGTCTATCGCTTGTTCCTGGGTTGTGTTCATTAGGGCATAAAACGTCGCAAAACGTTTTGCAATGGAAAACGACAAGTTGACATAGTACCTCCCCATCTCTTTAAGCTTCAAAAGTTTTACTCTGTTTTGTGCCTATTGAACAAAACCCTGGTCCTCTGTTTCCTCTTCCAATTATACAATGGTTGTTATCCCTGGAAGTTATGTTTCCATAAACTATACATACAGCTCCAGCTCTCCTGATGTATGAAGTGTCTCAGAAGTGTATGATTTGATTATTTTCATTGCTTATCCAACTGGATGTTACATCATTTATGCAATTATTGAGGTCTAAGACATCATTCAAATTACATTTTTGTTCAGAAAGCTTTCTGGTTTGTTTGTTAGTTTTTAGTCAATTTATACTGTAGTTGGTCTCTTGCTATTAATATGTTGGTATGTACTGTTCTTAAGATTTATCTTGCAAAACTGAATGGAACTTGTTAAAATAAAATGTGTTTTATGAAATGCCACATAATTCTCTGGTACATTGAAATAACACAAGGATTCACAGTACAGCAAATGGATAGGGGCCTGACTAGCACAGCAACACCATGAAAATACCAAGGTTTGGCTTTGGTGCGCATGAGTCAGCATTCCCATAGCTGTAAAAGCACAAACAAAACTTCTAGCACCTGACACAAGCATAAAACATGTCATATAGATTCCAATTAGAGGAGCGAGAGAGAGACAGAGACAGAGAGACAGAGACTGCCTGACTGACTGACTGACTGACTGACTGACTGACTGACCAACCAACCGACCGACTTACTCACTTATGGGACCATGTTAAGGACATACTTTTACGCACCTCTGACCCTCACCAGTTGGGACACTCTGTGGGAAGGCAAAAAACCTGACCTCTGATCTCAGAGCAGTAGGGATAGACACATTCTTCTCCTTATTGGGCCAATAATGGCTCAGTTCTTTGAGAGCACTATGTCAGCTCTGACACTAAGTAGAGAACAGGGGTTTAGGTTTCTCTAAAGAGGGCAGTGTATACCATAAGTACTCCAGAAGGGTGGTGGGTGACATCATGGAACAATTAGATGATTCCCAACAGGAGGGTTATTACAAGTATGCTTCTGTCCGTCTTAGGCCTTGATTCAATCAGATCAAGCATTAACCAGCGATAGCCGACACCCACATAGCTGATGTTTTGCTGTCTGAGGTGTAACTGCGTTGGAGCAAATATGAGAGCAGCTGCTCATGGTCATTGTCACAAAGCCACACTCATCCCACTTGTGTAAGAAGTTCAGAACAAGAAAGTGTAGAATATATAGAAATAATGAGGATTTCTATTAGCCTATTTGAGGTCTAGATTACATCTAAAATTCCAGTGTTTTCCCTTGTAAACATGGTTGTGTGGTATTTCTCTTAATGTGACTCTGTGCAGTTAATAGCAATGTCCACTTTAAGTATAATGCCAAGAGCTGCTTCAGTATTTGACAGAACTAATGCAGTTCCACCTCCGACACTGCCATAACATTGGATCTGACTGAATAGTATGCGGTATCTGTCGTATATACAGTGCCAGTCAAAACTTTGGACACCTACTTTTTCAAGGGTTTTTATTTATTTTTACTATTTCCTACATTGTAGAATAATAGTGAAGACATCAAAATATATACACATATGGAATCATGTATTAACCAAAATCCTGATGACAGCTTTGCACACTCTCTGCATTCTCTCAACCAGCTTCATGAGGAATGCATTTCCAACAGTCTTGAAGGAGTTTTCACATATGCTAAGCACTTGTTGGCTGTTTTTCCTTCACTCTGCAGTCCAACTCATCCCAAACCATCTCAATTGGGTTGAGGAAGGGTGATTGTGGAGGCCAGGTCATTTGATGCAGCATATTCACTCTCATTGGTAAAAGAGCCCTTACACAGCCTGGAGGTGTGTTTTGGGTCATTGTCCTGTTGAAAAACAATTGATAGTCCCGCTAAGCGCAAACCAGATTGGATTGCGTATCGCTGCAGGATGTTGTCGTATCCATGTTGGTTAAGTGTGCCTTGAATTCACCAACAGTGAAACCAGCAAAGCACCCCCACACCATCACACCTCCTCCTCCATGCTTCACGGCGGAAACCACACATGCGGAGATCATCCGTTCACTCACACCGCGTCTCACAAAGACACGTCGGTTGGAACCAAAAATCTCAAATTTGGACTCCAGACCAAAAGACAGATTTCCAGCGGTCTAATGTCCACTGCTCGTGTTTCTTGGCCCAAGCAAGTCTCTTCTTATTATTGGTGTCCATTAGTAGTGGTTTCTTTGCAGTAAATCGACACTGAAGGTCTGATTCACGCAGTCGACCCTGAACAGTTGTTCTTGAGATGTGTCTGTTACTTGAACTCTGTGAAGCATTTATTTTGGCTGCAATTTCGGAGGCTGGAAACTCTAATGAACTTACCTCTGCAGCAGAGGTAACTCTGGGTCTTTCATTGCTGTGGTGGTCCTCATGAGAGCAAGTCCTTAAAATGTTCCGTATTGACTGACCTTCATGTCTTAAGGTAATGATGGACTGTCATTTCTCTTTGCATATATGAGCTGTTCTTGCCATAATATGGACTTGGTCTTTTACCAAGTAGGGCTATCTTCTGTATACCACCCATACCTTGTCACAACACAACTAATTGGTTCAAATGGATTAAGATGGAAAGAAATTCCACAAATTAACTTTTAACAAGGCACATCTGTTAATTTAAATGCAATTCCAGGGGACTCACTCATTAAGCTGGTTTTTTGGTTACTACATGATGCTATATGTGTTTTTCCATAGTTTTGTCTTCACTATTATTCTACAATGTAGAAAATAGTCAAAAGAAGAAAAACCGTTGAATGAGTAGGCGTGTCCAGTCTTTTGATTGGTACTGTATGTTGGTTTATAAACAGTGTATGCACGTTAAAGGGGAAGTTCAGGATTTTACAACTTGGCCCACTGACTACCCTGAAAGCGTAAGAAAAACTGTGATCTGTGGTTTTGTTTTCTTTACAACCATTACATACATCAGCTAACTTTAACGTCCGCTAGCTGACAATCAATGACAGTGATAAAGGGATATTGTGAGAAAGAAAAAAATGAAAAAACCTTTCACTAACATCAAAACAAATAAGTTGATTTGGCCATGAGATTTTGTCAATTGGACAAGTGACCGTATCACTCCCAGGGTGTTTCTCACACATCAGTATGAGTCTAAATCAATGTATGCAAAACGGAGCATGGAGGGCACTTCTCTGATTTGTACTCGGCTTGTACACATTTCGAAGAATGCATCGATGCAAGCCTCAATGAAAAGTATGGACAGAAATACGATGCATGAATATGCATGAAATGTGAAATATGATATAAAACTCAAACAAAAAATATAGTGAAATCCATGGTGCCCATTATTTGGGCTGAAATGAAAGAAAATAAATTCAGGCTTTGGAATAAAATGTTATATATATAAAATATATCTCACATGTTGCCTGACTACAATATTTTTTCTTGATACATTAATAAATATATTGTTTTCATTTTGGCATGTTAACCTTCCTACAATACTCACGGTAATGTGAGTATATCGCAATCCCATAGTCCTGTAAGTCAATAGGGCTAACTTGCTACAGTTGAAGTGGGAAGTTTACATGCACTTAGGTCGGAGTCATTAAAACTTGTTTTTCAACCACTCCACAAATTTCTTGTTAACAAACTATAGTTTTGGCAAGTCGGTTACGACATGTACTTTGTGCCTGACACAAGTAATTTTTCCAACAATTGCTTACAGACAGATTATTTCACTTATCTTATCACTGTATCACAATTCCAGTGGGTCAGAAGTTTACATACACTAAGTTGACTGTGCCTTTAAACAGCTTGAAAAATTCCAGAAAATGATGTCATGGCTTTATAAGCAGCTAATTGACATAATTTGAGTCAATTGGAGGTGTACCTGTGAATGTATTTCAAGGCCTAACTTCAAACTCAGTGCCTCTTTACTTGACATCAGCCAAGACCTCAGGAAAGAATTGTACACTTCCACAAGTCTGGTTCATCCTTGGGAGCAATTTCCAAATGCCTGAAGGTACCACTTTCATCTGTACAAACAATAGTACAGAAGTATAAACACCATGGGACCTCGCAACCGTCATACCGCTCAGGAAGGAGACGCATTCTGTCTCCTGGAGATGAACGTACTTTGGTGCGAAAAGTGCAAATCAATCCCAGAACAACAGCAAAGGACCTTGTGAAGATGCTAGGGGAAATAGGTACAAAAGTATATATATCCACAGAAAAATTTGTCCTATATCGACATAACTTGAAAGGCTGCTCAGCAAGGAAGATGCCACTGCTTCAAAACCGTCATAAAAAAAAAAAAATACTTCAGTTTGCAACTGCACATGGGGACAAAGATCGTACTTTTTGGAGACATGTCCTCTGGTCTGATGAAACAAAAATAGAACTGTTTGGCCATAATGACCATCGTTATGTTTGGAGGAAAAAGTGAACCACGGGAGTGGCAGCATCATGTTGTGGGGGTGCTTTGCTGCAGGAGGGAGTGGTGCACTTCATAAAATAGATGGCATCATGAGGACGGAAAATTATACGGATATATTGAAGCAACATTTCAAGACATCAGTAAGGAAGTTAAAGCTTGCTCGCAAATGGGTCTTCCAAATGGACAATGACTGCAAACATACTTTCAAAGTTGTGGCAAAATGGCTTAAGGACAACAAAGTCAAGGTATTGGAGTGGCCATCACAAAGCCCTGACCTCAATCCTATAGAACATTTGTGGGCAGAACTGAAAAAGCGTGTGCGAGCAAGGAGCCCTACAAACTTGACTCAGTTACACCAGCTCTGTCAGGAGGAATGGGCCAAAATTCATCCAACTTATTGTGGGACGCTTGTGGAAGGCTACCCGAAACGTTTGACCAAAATTAAGCAGTTTAAAGGCAATGCTACCAAGTACTACTAGAGTGTATGTAAACTTCTAACCCACTGGGAATGTGAGGAAAGAAATAAAAGCTGAAATGAATCATTCTCTCTACTATTATTCTGACATTTCACATTCTTAAAATAAAGTGGTGATCCTAACTGACCTAAGACAGGGAATTTTTACGAGGATTAAATGTCAGGAATCGTGAAAAACTGAGTTTAAATGTATTTGGCTAAGGTGTATGTAAAATTCATACTTCAACTGTAGCTATCCACAAGAATTTGTAGCTAACGTTAGCTATCCATGAATAATTGACAGCTAGCTAGTCATCTACCTAGCATTCCATTAGTTTTGGTTTGCCAGTTAAACTAGCTGCCTAGCTCGATTGTTATGATTCACCTATAGTTAGCTGATAATTATGAACTTAAAACTTTTCTTTATGTAGTTATCTTGTTTCATCTGTATTACCATTAGCCTGGATGTCTGGCAGGCAGCAGATTAAGAGAATAGGCAGTAACATTACAGGCCATAGTTGTGCCCTGTAATGTTACAGGGCACTCACAGGCACTCACCCTTCTCATCTGCCGACTCTCACCCTCTCACTTAAAAAATAAAATCTGACGCAGAAGATGGCGACCAGTGATGACTGCCTGATGATATCAGCAAACCACAGCTCATCACCTGTAATCATTGGGAAGACCACAAGAGATACCTACACTCACAGACATCGCCACGACAGCTGCTCTCAGTGCTTTCTTCCACTGCCGCCCTCTAGCTGCCCTCCTCTGGATGGATATTCTCCTAGCTGTCGGGTCCGTATTGTCCAGATGTTTATTTGTAGTGTAGCTAGTACCAGGTTTAGTACCAGGTTTTTATATTGGCATGTTTTCCCAGGGTTGACAGAGTCCTTGCAGGCTGTGTAGTAGCCCATGTAGTCATGGATTATGATGAGTGATAGCTTAGCTAGCCAGCTAACTTGGGCTGTTTGCTAAAAAACCATGGATCATGATGAGGGGTAACATCTAGCTACTGCACTAGCAAGTTACCCTTTGTATTAGACAAGTAGGGTTGTTGCCTATGCTAATGTTCTATGTTAACGTTTTGTTAAATATGTTGCAAAATAATTTATATAATGTCTCTTGCAAGCTACTTTCTTTAACCACATTTCTATGTAGCTATATAACACAAAATAACAACAGATTAACCGTCTCAATTTCTTTACTAACAATAATGCAATATTAAACTAAATCTGATGTTCAGATCTACAAATGTTTGACAAACAGTGTTGGAGAAGCTAAACTGAAAAGATAGTTTACCAAGCTACCATTTACTTACACTGGAAGAGCTACAAAAGATAGTTTACCAAGCTACCATTTACTTACACTGGAAGAGCTACAGCCATGCTACCGTTAAGAAAAATATAGTTTACTTAACTAAAGCTACTTAACTAAAGTAGTTCAATACATCCAAACTACTTTGTGAAACAATTTCATATGTAAATCTGAAATGTCAGAATACAAATCGCAAGAACAGATCCCTCTGTATTAAACAAAAAAATATGTTTCAAGTGATAATTAGGCAAGTCTGACACCAAAAAATAAAGGATATTCTCGCCTTCACCTATACTTTCTTTTTACCAAAAAAGTAGTGTGTAGTTTCAGAAGTTAGGATGGCAAAAAGTAATTAACTACTGAATACACGACCAAGATTGTGATTTACTTCAACTACCACCAAGCTCGTGCAAAATGCAGCTGAATTACTGACTGCACTACATGTAGTTCACTACTCCCCAACACTGGATATAACATTAGTTACAGAGGGTGATCCAGGAAAGTCCAGCATAGATAAGCAGCCGACATGTTGCTGACGCATTTTACTCAATTTACTTACTAAAATATCAAAGGTAATGCAGTAGCAACGGAGCGTTCTCCACACTCTCATCCTAATAAGAACATACTCAAGAGAATGCTCTCCAGGAATGCATTCGGAGCATGCAAGTGTGGAGCACGGTAGTATGCATTTTCAGAAACACCCCTAGTCTCTCTAAACAGACCTTCCATAATGTACCAATTGTCCTGCTTACACGGCTGTTGAAGTTGGGACAGAGAGGGTGAGACAGAAATGGGACTCCCTAATCATGAGAACAATTCATGCCCTTATTTTTAACCATGCCTACCCAAACTTGTGATTTGTTGTGTGCATTTTAAAGAGGACCCTCCCAGTAAAATGTTTTTTTTTCCCTTTCGAAATGTCCAAGAGAATCCGACATCCTCGCCAGACAAGGTGCTCTTGCTCCTACGTCTGACACTGCGAGACTATATCATTCCCATTGATTCCGATTGGTGGCTAAAGTTAGCTGAACTTTATAGTAGCTGTTTAGAGAAAACGGCAGGTAGCCTAATGGTTGGAGCATTGGACTTTTGGACTGCAAGATTGAATCCCGAAGCTGACAAGGTAACAAACTGTCATTCTACCCCTGAACAAGGTTATTAACCCATTGTTCCTAGGCGTCATTGAAAATAAGAATTTGTTCTTAACTGAAATGCCTAGTTAAATAAAGGTACAAATAAAAAAAAACATGGATTATAGTTTCTCCTGGCTCATAGACTACTTTCAGGGTGAGGAACCATTTAACATCAAGTTGTAAAATCCTGAACTTCCCCTTTAACTGTTGTGAGTGCGTATGAATTTGTATGCATGATTTAATGTGGTTGAAGAGGGAGGGGTGCAATGTCAGCCTGGTTACCATGATAGTTCTTTACATGTTTGTGTTTTCACACTAGGGGAATACCCAAAACCCAGAAGACAGAGGCCTCTGCTCCCCATTCACAGCCCAGAGGGAGGGAGGGATGAGCACTGAAGGACAGAGCCTTGTTGGAGCCAAAAACTCAGCCTTCTCTTTTCGTACCTGAATAAGATATGATCTGTCATCATGTTCATGTCTTTCCTAAGTTTGCTTTCGTGCACATACATTATTTTCATTCCCTCAGACAGGCTACAGTGTAAAAGTCTTATTCAACTCAGCAGTGAGGGGGGCAATAATAGCTGACAATGTACAATTGTATTCAACCTGATAGAGGACAAACTTTAAACCATAAGCAATAATTGTATCGTAGATACAATGTAATTTACTTAATTTATTATTAGGTTTGACGTACTGCCAAATTCTCGAAAACAACGTTCTCTGGCACAAGCTCTGCAGTCAGCATGCCAGTTGCATGCTCCCTCAAAATTTGAGACATTTGTGGCATTGTGTTGTGTGTCAAAATTTACATTTTAGAGTGGCCTTTTATTTTCCCCGGCACAAGGTGCACCTGTGTAATGATAATTTTGTTTAACCCTCCAGCTGTATTCCGGTTGAATTGGACCAATTTACAAGTTTCGTCTCTGAAAAATTTGGTTAATTTAATCTGATTATCATAAGGTTCCATGACTTTGTCCACACAGGGCATCTGAATCAACAAAATACATTTTGATGATTTTCATAAAATATTGGGTGTTTTGTTAAACTTTTGTACACCTGTGGTGTTCCCGGTTATCAGGAATCAAGGTAAGACCCAAGAGCAGACTGTGTGGGGTAACAATGTTTATTGTAACCACAGAGGCAGGTAATTGACAGGTCAAGGTAGGCAGGGGTTGATAATCCAGAGCAGAGGCCAAGGTACAGGATGGCAGGCAGGCTCAGGGTCAGGTCAGGCAGAGGTCGGTAATCCAGAGATGGAGTAAAGGTACAGGACGACAGGCAGACTCAGGGTCAGAGACAGGCAGTGGTCAGGCAGGTGTGTACAGGGTCAGGACAGGCAAAGGTAAAATAAAAGAACAGGAGGAAGAGAAAAAGAGAGACAAGGGACAAACAGGAGCTGCGACAAAACGCTGGTAGGCTTGAACAAACAAGACAAACTACAGACAGAAACACAGGTATAAATACACAGGGGATAATGTGGAAGATCAGCGACACCTGGAGGGGGGTGGAGACAAGCACAAAGGACAGGTGAAACAGATCAGGGCATGACACCGGTCAAAAATGACCGGTCATTAGAAATGAATGAGTGAGACTACAATTAGTGTATAAAATTGAGTTCAGGCACATGCCCATTCATAAGATGGACACACTTCCTCTCCCAGACCCCCACATGCATGTGTGTTTGAGCACACACACACACACCTCACTCCCCTTCTTGGCTTCTATGTCAACCCCCACGGGAACCTTTCCCCAATAGAATCTTTCCCCCATGGGAACCACAACTATTAGCATTCTCACAAACAATCGCAACATTGTTTCAATAATATATAGATCTTTTCTTGTGGCTCTGGTATATAAAGCTTTTTTGAGGCCTTACTCACAATTAATTCTGTGGCAGCACAATGACCAAACGATATACTTTATGCGAGGCTCTTGATCATATCTTTGATCATGACACTGGTGAGGAGGAGAGAATCCTTGTTAAACTTTGACACAAAGTAGTCTGTGATAAATTATACATTTATGAAACCAACACAACAGGAAGGTTAATGAGCTTCTTGATATGCCACACCTTTTCTGGTGGATAGATTATCTTAAATTAACAAATTTGTGCACAACATTTGAGAGAAATAAGCATTTTTTGGGCATATGGAACGTTTCTGGGATCTTTTAGTTCAGCTCATGAAACATGGGACCAAAAATGAATATGTTGCCTTTATATTTTTGTTCAGTATATATGTTGGAATTGGTTTACTGCAAAGGCTATATCAAATAATGCATCTGTCCAAGCCATAACTACCCAAGCCAGAACTACCCATACCTTTAAGCGAATGCTTTTAGCATGGCCCCTAATGGCCATCAAAAGGAAATTGAATCAAACTGAGTGCTGTGCTCCTCTTCATTAGACAAGACTAGAGCGTTAGGTTTCAGCTGACACATCCATGATGGGTCCATATTTCCAGAGGGAAACCTGCCAATCCTCCATCTGTCTTTGACTCTTCTTGTCTATTATTTTGTAGCCAACATGTACTACAGGCCTAACATTATGTTCAAGGTACAAACATTTATGTTAACCATATGCTTTGGCACTATTTCTTGTTTGGATATTTTTGGAGAAAATAAACATATTTGTCCTTGTACATGTTTATCCTTGCATGTTACAGAGCACAGTGCTAGATGATTCATTATTAAATTCCATAATCCATTGTATGAGGGTGGGGGGGGGGGGGGTGGACACCTGATTTAGCATGATTTAATTATTTAAATAATTAATTTAACGATGTGTGATATAAGGGAGCACATACAGTATTTACTGTAAACAGAGTTTTGAAAAACTGAGAAATGCATAATGTTGCCTCCGTTTATTTTTTAAGAAAAGTTTCAAATCAAATCAGTACTTTTTGCACAGATCTGTTCTCTTTAGCGCCCCGAAAATGGTGCCAATACAGCATAAGAATGTAGCCTATGCAGAACTGATTGTTGAAAATAAAACATTGTGCTGCAGTAAGTACCCTACCTTTAATAAATAGCTGAAAATAATGCATTGACAAAAAATAATTGTACTGATACTGAACATGAGAGACACATTTGCAAACTTAGATCAAGGGCTCTGGGGCTCCTCTTCCTCTTCATTTATCACTGTACTCTCTCCTGTGAAGACATATCACACACCAGTCACAATAACGTCCTTTACACATGCCTGTCACCAAGGTAACATGCCATTTGTCTTAGGTGAAGAAGGATGTACAATATAATTTCAACATTTGTCTGCTTTAGAATACTATGGATGTAAAAATCCAGCTGAATCCAAATGAAGCAAAAGGTTGGAATCCTAACGCACTGTGATCTTCTTGTTAAAGATATATACACTCAACACACCTGTGCACACAGTGTGTGTGTGTGTGTGTGTGTGTGTGTGTGTGTGTGTGTGTGTGTGTGTGTGTGTGTGTGTGTGTGTGTGTGTGTGTGTGTGTGTGTGTGTGTGTGTGTGTGTGTGTGTGTGTGTGTGTGTGTGTGTGAGCGCGTTTGTGCGTGCGTGTGTGTGTGTGTTCGCAAGTGCACATGGCATTTGTCTGTCTGTGTGTCCTTGTGGTCAAACTCGAGATGGGTGTTTCTGGGGTGCGTCCACCCCTTTGTCTACAGAGGAGGGCCAGCAATCCTGTGGTAGGGCATTATGGGTATCATCCAGTTCATTTAGACCCTCTGTATCTTCTGTATGGTCTATATCATCACTCCTCTCCAAAGCCGTCTGTGTCAGTGAAACCTTTGACCCCTCTGTGACTGTGCTGGACTGGTCTCGTCCATGCTCCTTTCTTTGACACAACCTCTCTTTGCTGGCGAACTCTGGTTATCAACAAACAACAGAAGACCATGACACTAAGACAGCTCACTAGATATTATTGTGTTATTATTACACATAAATTAAAAGTGTAGTACACACTTTGTACACAATTCTGGATGAATAGACTTGAGTTGTGTGAAACACATGGTGAGACAGTTTTGTGCTGGCTTGGTGTAATGGTTCTCTTGTGGTGAAGGAGAGTCGGACCAAAATGCAGCGTGTAGATTGCGATCCATGTTTAATGAACAAACGTAAAACACGAATCAATTATAAACACTACAAAAACAAAGAACGTAACGAAAACCGAAACAGCCTATACTAGTGTAAACTAACACAGAGACAGGAACAAGGACACTAAGGACAATCACCCACGACACACTCAAAGAATATGGCTGCCTAAATATGGTTCCCAATCAGAGACAACGATAAACACCTGCCTCTGATTGAGAACCACTTCAGACAGTCATAGACCTAACTAGAACACCCCACTAAGCTACAATCCCAATACATACACACCACATACAAAAACCCATGCCACACCCTGGCCTGACCAAATAAATGAAGATAAACACAAAATACATCGACCAGGGCGTGACACTTGGCATAGACAGTGTTAGGGTTAGACATTTAGTCATGCGGTAATATACTGTGAGAGCTGGGAATATTATAGTGTACAATGTTCTTTATTTTTTCTATGTTTATAAACAGTTAGTCTGCATTCTGTTGACTTTTTGGATGTGCCTCCTAAGCTTCTACTCTAGAAGACGCTAAACAAGACTGGTCTGTTTGTTATGTTTGCTAAATCAATACAATACTGAGTTAGGTTGGGCTACCTTGCTCAGCTAGCTCGTTCCATCTTTCCTTGTTGTGCTGGATAGTGTCAGCTATCTTGCGGTGTACCCGTCTGAGGTCTATGCTGGGCAGGGAGTAGTCAAATGGAGCTCCACACCATATGTCTCTGAACCAACTCCATCACTGTCCCCGCGTCTGTGCCAGTCATGCTAAAAGAAAGACCGACACGTACAAACGCAAACACCAACACATGCACGTGCAGGCTCGCACACATGAAAGCAAACACCCTCACGTATAAGCACATACACGCATGCTTTGAATTTACTTATACCAGAACACACGGAAGTAAATGCCATTGTTTAATACATCTGCCCTAGTGTCAGATAAACATAATAAACGTAAATACGGAACACTATAATTATGTTACATTTTGTTTGGTATGGTTCCATAAAAGGAAAGGCGCAATGCTCACCATAAAAAATGTGTACAGTGGTTCCTCTTTTAACTTCTTGGTGACAGGGGGGCAGTATTGAGTAGCTTGGATGAATAAGGTGCCCAGAGTAAACTGCCTGCTACTCTGTCCCAGATGCTAATATATGCATATTAATAATAGTATAGGATAGAAAACACTGAAGTTTCTAAAACTGTTTGAATGATGTCTGTGAGTATAACAGAACTCACATGGCAGGCGAAAACCTGAGCAAAATCCAACCAGGAGGTCGGAAATCTGATGCTTGTAGTTTTTTAACTCAGCCCCTATTGTAGATGCAGTGGGATATTGGTTATGTTGCACTTCCTAAGGCTTCCACTAGATGTCAATAGTCTTTAGAAGGTTGTTTCAGGCTTCTACTGTGAAGTGGGACCGAATGAGAGAGGAATGAGTCAGGTGTCTGGCAGATTGCCAAAGGCTCTGAGTCGCGGTCATGAGAGAGTTAGCTCTCGTTCCATTGCTTTTCTACAGACATAGGAATTCTCCGGTTGGAACATTATTGAAGATTTATGATAAAAACATCCTAAAGATTGATTCTTTACTTAGTTTGAGAAGTTTCTACGGGCTGTAACAGAACTTTTTGAACTTTTCGTCCGACATTCGGCTGGACCTGAACGCGCTTTTAGATTTGTTTATTGTGGAACTACGATTCCTGGGAGTGCATTCTGAAGAAGATCATCAAAGGTAAGTGAATATTTATAATAGTATTTTTGACTAATGTTGACTGCACAACATGGCGGATATTTCTTTTGGCTGGTTTGGGCTCTGAGCGCTGTACTCAGATTATGCTTTTTCCGTAAAGTTTTTTTGAAATCTGACACAGCGGTTGCATTAAGGAGAACTGTATCTAAAGTTCAATGCATAACACTTGAATTTTCATCAACATTTATAATGAGTATTTCTCTGAATTCATGTGGCTCTCTGCACAATCACAGCATGTTTTAGAACTACTGAACGTAACGTTATCTCTATTTGTGCTTTTTCTGACTCCTCTCTTTGGCTGGAAAAATGGCTGTGTTTTTCTGTGAGTTGGAGGTGACCTAACATAATAGTTTGTGGTGCTTTCGCTGTGAAGCATTTTTTAAATCAGACACTGTGGCTGGATTAACGAGAATTTTATCTTTAAAATGGTGTAAAATACTTGTGTGCTTGAGGAATTTTAATTATGAGATTTTTGTTGTTTTGAGTTTGGCGTCCTGCACTTTCACTGGCTGTTGGCGAGGACGCTACCGTCACACATATCCCAGAGGTTAAAAGTTGCAAGCTTGCACCGCGGGATTTAGAGGTACCCAGCATCACGGCTTCATTGCTCCAGACCACCACAAGGGGGAGTTACAACACTCATTATGCATTTGGATCCCAAGATTTTATATTACCAATCATATTGAGTGGTTCCAAAGACGAATTTGACGCCCGTCCCTGGAATTTGACGCCCGTCCTTGTCACCCGTCCCTGGTGACTTTCTTCAGCAAAGATGTCTGACAAAACATTACAGGGGAAGCAATGATAAAGTCATAATGAGTCAAGCAAAACATTTACCATTGCGAAGAATATATTCGTTCGTGTAGAGACTAACAATTGTCCATATTCTTTTGTCATAAAGTTCATTTATGAAAATCTCGATTTAGCTGGTGTTATGACATGAGTACAGTATGACATTGTAATTTGTGTTGTTTAACGTTTTAGGGACTAATGAGAAAGTCAGCAAGCCAGGCTGTCATCTTGGGAACATTGTAGCCTGTACATTGAATATATTCACTGATCATGTACTCTTCGTTGACAAATAAAGGTGTGGTTCAGGTATGAATCTCTGTGAGACATTCTTTTTCAGTTATATCCAATACCAGGTGTATCAAACTCCATTATTTGAATGATGCTGTGTCTGGATGTATGTATTACAATTATACACTTAAACAGTGTTTACCACTCCTGTTCCTGGGACATCAATGATTACACATTGTAACTATGCTTATTTGTAATTCATGAATACAGGAAAAAAACTTTGCATATCTAACTCCCTTCATCTGCATTAATCTGAGGACACGGGATAGTATTTCAATGAGACACTTAATTTCAACAAGTGGAGAATGTGAAACATTTTATTGAAAGAAGTTCATTATCCAGGTGTCATGAATACATAATACATGCATTATAATTATGATAATTGAAATATTATATTATAAATACAAGTTCAATCTGTACTTCAATGCACATATGGAGTGCATTATAAAACGTGGAAGACATATGAGGTGGGGAGAGAGGTGTAGAAGACAGAAAGGGAAAGAGGTAACAGAAGCAGACAGCATATGATTAAATTAATTACAGTGCTACCCTAATATTCTCTCAGTTCATCACAATTACAGTGTCTCTAACAGTGTCTCCTAACCAGCCTTGGGCCCCCAGTTTGCCCAAAGCTTATCTTAAGAGCGGGTGAGGTGGCGGTGACGGGACTGGCTTCCTCTCTCACATAAAAACATACCTGGAGATGAGAGACAGATGGATAAAGAAAGAGCATGATTAAGCCTTGTTTTTTTTTATTCTAACACGGTCAGTCATCAGAATCATCAGGTGAAATGCAAATCTGACCTTGGATCATTAACTCTGGGACTACTACATCTCTGTCTGTATTTCAATGGAAAGCATCTCTTTAATAATACATCCTGTTGACCCGACCATGTCATCAGTGGGTGTAGCTGGTGCATAGAAGTCAAGCGCAGGAGAGCAGAGATGAGTGGACAAAGCACTTTGCTGAGGCAATCATTATAACAGAACGCAAACGCGTCACAAAAAGAAATGCCCAAAGAACAAGTGAGGCAGCACAAAGTACCACAACCACGTACAAAGTACCGTCTGCCACAAAGCACGGGTATAAAACAGAACCCGGCGCAAACCAGCCGGAAGTGTGCCAATCTGACAATAAACAATTACACACAGACATGGGAGGAACAGAGGGTTAAATACAGGACAAGTAATGAGGGAAATGTAAACAAGGTGTGTGGGAAAACAAGACAAAACAAATGGAAAATGAAAGGTGGATGGCTAGAAGATCGGTGACGTCAACCGTCGAACGCCGCCGGAACAAGGAGAGGAACCAACTTTGGCGGAATTCGTGACAGACCAAGTGACCTCTCAGCTATGATCATGCTGTGCTCTCTGTGTCAGCCAGTTCAGATGCGGGAGGGGTTCACCAACACTGCTGATATAACCTAGAGGATTTAGGGAGAAAGGGGAGAGGGATGAAGTTGTTAAGGAGAGAGTGTTGTTATGTTATTGTGTGTGTGTGGTCTCACCTGGTGTCCACAGTAAGTGCCTACAGAGTACTTTATGCTGAAAAACAGACACCTGAAGATAAACAATAGAAGATAATTCATTATTAGACATAAATACCACTTGAAGCTTGATGATAACTTGATCATTTCAATCAGCTGTGTAGTGCTAAGGCAAAAACCTTAGCACCTGGAGCATTCCGGTATTCCACAGCTGGTGAGGTGTCAGGTTTACCTCTATACTTAAAGGGTGATTATTCCAACTCTCTGTGAAATGCTGCAGATCTGCCCACAGACGAGGTAGGAACACATATCCCACACAGAAGAGGTGGATATTCTTCTTCCTCCAAACTGTGCATGTGAGACAGGTTCCATGTACAACAAGACAGGCAGAGAGGAAGAGAGAAAAATAACTCAGAACTACTACCTTAATTAATTACCTCTGGTTATGGACACTTTTGCCAGCAATAAAGCTCCACTGCCTGTTCCTCGGACAGTGAACATCTGACAATGTCTACATTTTCGACCCCTTGATCAACTCGCACTTTGAAAGTAAAGAAAATAGCTTATTTTTTGTATATATGAAAACAATAACTGAGATATGACCGCTCAATCTAAAGCAGCAGATGTCATTTTCAGGATGCGTCAATACAGCACAGAAAGCTTAACACCAGACTGGTATTGTGGTTGTTCATTAGGTGATGGGAAATATGCAATATGTATACAAAATAATATACTTACCTGTTGTATCTTGAAAAAAAGCATTGGAATTAAAAGTGAAATGTTTAACCTATTAACCTGCTTCCTTATTTATGTATTACCAGTTGATGAAGAACAACTCTAATTTCATACATCATTTAACATTTTTCTAGGAATAAGAAAGAATCAAATTTAAAAAATAACTTCTTAGATTTGATGGAGACATTATATATCTTAATACCTTATCAATTTATGATTTGTATCAATGTGGACGCAAGACAGGGGGTGCAGGAACAGAGTATTTTTGCCGAGCAATGCAAGAAAGCTTGATCATTCTGGCAATGATACCTCCACCATCTACATGCTAACTCTTCACCATTGTACACTATGGCTCATTGCTCTGAGACATCCTTTGACCATTCTAAAGCCAGCATGGGGAATCCTTGTCTTAATGGCGCTGACTTTCTGGTCTAACTCTTTATATGACATATCAGAATAGCATTCCCTGACAAAAATATTGTGCTCTTTCATCCTCTGTAAAACAAAAGGTAACCGTTACACTGTCATGAAATATGATTATAATGTAAACTCACCACATTCCGTACAAATGTGCGCAACCGCAACATTCAAACGAGGCTACAAAGAAAACTAACAGGACTGTAGCGACTGTGTTGACTTGAAAATCTGGGGTGTGAACTACGTTTCTATTCAAGCATTGATCGACATGGTAATAGCTCTATAGTGTTGAAGAAAAGTTGAAAAAAACGGACCCTCCGTTACATCATGACGTGTCATGCTGTAATGTACAGCACGCATAAAACAACTATTTCTGTCTTACAATCTCTCAACACCAGGTGTAGCACTTCTCTCATTGTTTAAAAACAAGAGATGGACAGTGACGGGGGTAAGGGGGATCCCTAGTCATTTTTTGCGTCATCATTGCATGCGATCATGACTCTCAAAGCCGCTGTTTACTTCTGAAGATCACTTTAGCACCGCCCTAAAAACCCGATTCAAATTTGACACAAACCTTCAAATAGGTATGTAATGACACATTATATAAACTCTTTATAGTGTTTTCTTTACATTTTAGAGGCGATAAGGTGATAAGTTGGACAGATCGAGTGAAAAAAAAGCCATTTTCCCACACAACACCTGTCCTTCTCACTACCACGCATTAGTTTCACTTCCCCACCCGCCATTTTTAAAAAGAGCTGACAGGGCTCATTGCCTTCTTGAATCATGCAGAAACGGGCAGTGTGGGGTCATGTAATTGACTCTGTTGGAAAGGGGAGAAATTGTGCTTTACTATAGTATTGACATTACAGTTGATCTGGAAGTATTACGTTTTTGCGGCGCTAAAATAAGGTCAATTGTACGGACCAAGGCGATGTACAAAAGTGAGTGAGTTTAAGTTATATTGACAATGAAATAAATAGGACATGGCCTGCTTATGAGTTGCTATGAAAGAAAGATTAATTCAAAAGATTCATTAGATTAATTAAACTGAAAATGGCGAGAACAGGCTAAATGATTTTGGTTAGCTTGAGAATAATAATTGCATGATTTATCATTCTACGGTATGTATGTATGTATGTATGTACAGTGCCTTGCGAAAGTATTCGGCCCCCTTGAACTTTGCGACCTTTTGCCACATTTCAGGCTTCAAACATAAAGATATAAAACTGTGAAGAATCAACAACAAGTGGGACACAATCATGAAGTGGAACGACATTTATTGGATATTTCAAACTTTTTTAACAAATCAAAAACTGAAAAATTGGGCGTGCAAAATTATTCAGCCCCTTTACTTTCAGTGCAGCAAACTCTCTCCAGAAGTTCAGTGAGGATCTCTGAATGATCCAATGTTGACCTAAATGACTAATAATGATAAATACAATCCACCTGTGTGTAATCAAGTCTCTGTATAAATGCACCTGCACTGTGATAGTCTCAGAGGTCCGTTAAAAGCGCAGAGAGCATCATGAAGAACAAGCAACACAACAGGCAAAAGATTTCCCAAGCTTTAAACATCCCAAGGTGCACTGTGCAAGCGATAATATTGAAATGGAAGGAGTATCAGACCACTGCAAATCTACCAAGACCTGGCCGTCCCTCTAAACTTTCAGCTCATACAAGGAGAAGACTGATCAGAGATGCAGCCAAGAGGCCCATGGTCACTCTGGATGAACTGCAGAGATCTACAGCTGAGGTGGGAGACTCTGTCCATAGGACAACAATCAGTCGTATATTGCACAAATCTGGCCTTTATGGAAGAGTGGCAAGAAGATAGCCATTTCTTAAAGATATCCATAAAAAGTGTCTTTTAAAGTTTGCCACAAGCCACCTGGGAGACACACCAAACATGTGGAAGAAGGTGCTCTGGTCAGATGAAACCAAAATTGAACTTTTTGGCAACAATGCAAAATGTTATGTTTGGCGTAAAAGCAACACAGCTCATCACCCTGAACCCACCATCCCCACTGTCAAACATGGTGGTGGCAGCATCATGGTTTGGGCCTGCTTTTCTTCAGCAGGGACAGGGAAGATGGTTAAAATTGATGGGAAGATGGATGGAGCCAAATACAGGACCATTCTGGAAGAAAACCTGATGGAGTCTGCAAAAGACCTGAGACTGGGACGGAGATTTGTCTTCCAACAAGACAATGATCCAAAACATAAAGCAAAATCTACAATGGAATGGTTCAAAAATAAACATATCCAGGTGTTAGAATGGCCAAGTCAAAGTCCAGACCTGAATCCAATCGAGAATCTGTGGAAAGAACTGAAAACTGCTGTTCACAAATGCTCTCCATCCAACCTCACTGAGCTCGAGCTGTTTTGCAAGGAGGAATGGGAAAAAATTTCAGTCTCTCGATGTGCAAAACTGATAGAGACATACCCCAAGCGACTTACAGCTGTAATCACAGCAAAAGGTGGCGCTACAAAGTATTAACTTAAGGGGGCTGAATAATTTTGCACGCCCAATTTTTCAGTTTTTGATTTGTTCAAAAAGTTTGAAATATCCAATGAATGTCATTCCACTTCATGATTGTGTCCCACTTGTTGTTGATTTTTCACAAAAAAATACAGTTTTATATCTTTATGTTTGAAGCCTGAAATGTGGCAAAAGGTCGCAAAGTTCAAGGGGGCCGAATACATTCGCAAGGCACTATAGGTATCTGATGAAGGGAGGATAGGACATTTACACCTCAAGCCTAAGTAAGTAATTTAACATACTTTATATGTGCCTGTTGGAGCTGTCCTGGTTAAATAAACCAATATAAAAGTGTCAAAACGGCAAACCTGCCCATCTGGCACTCTAGGCAGACTCGGGAAAACGCTCAAAGTATTTGAACGGCTTTTTCAAATATTTCAACCCATGTCTGATTGATGAGAATGTTTTTGAACATCTGACCCAAAGGGGGTTTGATCAGGTCATATCTGTTGAGGAGCTCATAGACCAAGAACTTGAGTGCATGTTCCCCGCTAGCTTCATGGAGCACAAAGACATCAAATGACCACTTGTCCACATCCTGCAGGCAACAAGAGAAAATACTACTTTAAAAGTTTACTGAGTTTGACAGTTATATAAGGAACATAAGTCATAGTCTTAAAGAGATTTTTCACCCAAATTACAAAATAACACATTGTTTTCCTGAAGGCTGGGACACACCAATAGCGTTTGCCTACTGAGATTACTTAGCCCCTCTGAACAGAGTGCCAGATGTATTTTGCAAACTGAGTCCAACCCGATTTTACATGTAGAATCATGTGAAAATGTAAGCAGTCAATGGACAATGTATGAGAGCAATCAATGCTTTGGTTTTATTTCCCTAGCACTGTTTCCAAATGCTAACATTTGAGACACAAATCCCATTCAAGTCATGGTACCGATAGCATTTTTCATGCATCATGTCCAAATCATCCGAAAGTATCTCAAATGTATTGTGAAGCTCAACAAAGTAACTTATAGAAGTTTTGAACATGTGATAAAAATGCTAATATTGGTATCATGACTTGACATGACTTAAAATTTTTGCATTGGGAAACCGTGACAGAATCAGACATTTTGTAATTTGGGTGTACTGTCCCATTAATAACTGATGTCAGTCTCAGAGAGTAATTGCTAGTCATTATTGGAACTTCACTGTTGCTTTGATTACAGCATCATACTAATCGGGTCCCAGAACGCAGTTTCTGTTGTTTGGCCAATTACCATAGGAGTTGGCAAGGTCTGGGACCAGGATATATCATTGTTCCTGTAACCAAGAAAGTAAAGGTATCTGAACTAAATGACTATCGCCCCATAGCACTCAATTCTGTCATCATTAAGTTATTTGAGTGACTAGTCAAGGATCATATCACCTCTACCTTAGCTATCACCCTAGGCCCACTTCAATTTGCTCACCGCCCCAATAGATCAACAGATGATGCAATCGCCATCACACTGCGCAAGAGGAATACATATGTAAGGATGCTGTTCATTGACTATAGTACCCTCCAAGCTCATCATTAAGCTCGGGGTTTGAACCCCGCCATGTGCAATTGGGTCCTGGACTTCCTGACGGCCACCTCCACTTCACTGATCCTCAATAGTGGGGACCACAAGAGTGTGTGCTCAGCCCCTCCAGTACTTCCTGTTCACACAGACTGCATGGCCAAGCATGGCCAAGCATGCCTCCAACTCAATCATCAAGTTCGCAGACGACACAACAGTAGTAGGCTTGTTTACTAACAATGACGAGACAGTCTACAGGGAGGGCTCTGGGAGTGTGGTGCCAGGGAAATAATCGTGGACTTCAGGAAACAGCAGAGGGAGCACCACATCGACAGGACCGCAGTGGAGAAGGTGGAAAGCTTCAAGTTCCTCGGCGTACACATCATAGACAAACTCAAATGGTCCACCCACACAGACAGTGTGGTGAAGAAGGGGCAACAGTGCCTCTTAAACCTAAGGAGGCTGAATAAATGTGGCTTGGCACCTAAAACCCTCACAACATTTTACAGATGCACAATTGAGAGCATCCTGTCAGGCTGTATCACCGCTTGGTACGGCAACTGCACCACCCACAACCGCAGGGCATCACCGCATCAGGGAAATAACCTCTCACCGGGGGCATACTACCTGCCTTCCAGGACACCTACAGCAACTGATGTCACAGGAAGGCCAAAAGATCATCAAGGGCAACAACCACCCGAGCCCCTGCCTGTTCACCCCATTATTATCCAGACAGTGAGGTCAGTACAGGTGCATCCAAGCTGGGACAGAGAGCCTGAAAAACAGCTTCTATCTCAAGGCCATCAGACTGTAAAATAGCCATCACTAGCACATAGAGGCTGCTGTCTATATGCATAGACTTGCCATCACTAGTCACTTTAATAATGTTTACATACGTTTCTGGCATTACTCATCTCATATGTATATACTGTATTCTATACTATTCTACAGTATCTTAGTCTATGCCGCTCTGACATTGCTCGTCCATATATTTACAGTTGAAGTCGGAAGTTTACATACACCTTAGTCAAATACATTTAAACTCAGTTTTTCACAATTCCTGACATTTAACCCTAGTAAAATGCCCTGTTTTAGTTCAGTTAGGGTCACCACTTTATTTTAAGAATGTGAAATGTCAGAATAGTGGAGAGAATGTTTCAGCTTTTATTTCTTTCATCACATTCCCAGTGGGTCAGAAGTTTACATACACTCAATTAGTATTTGGTGGCATTGCCTTTAAATTGTTTAACTTGGGTCAAATGTTTCAGGTAGCCTTCCGCAAGCTTCCCACAATAAGTTGGTTGAGTTTTGGCCCATTCCTCCTGACAGAGCTGGTGTAACTGAGTCAGGTTTGTAGACCTCCTTGATCACACACGCTTTTTCAGTTCTGCCCACACATTTTATATAGGATTGAGGTCGGGGCTTTGTGATGGCCACTCCAATACCTTGACTTTGTTGTCCTAAAGCCATTTTGACACAACTTTGGAAGTATGCTTGGGGTCATTGTACATTTGGAAGACCCATTTGCAACCACATAACTTCATGGTTGAGATGGTGTTCTTTGGCTTGCAAGCATCCCCCTTTTTCCTCCAAACATAACCGTGGTCATTATGGCCAAACAGTTCTCTTTTTGTTTCCTCAAACCAGAGGACATTTCTCCAAAAACTATGATCTTTGTCCCCATGTGCAGTTGCAAACCGTAGTCTGGCTTTTTTATGGCAGTTTTGGAGCAGAGGCGTCTTCCTTGCTGAGCAGCCTTTCAGGTTATGTCGATATAGGACTTGTTTTACTGTGGATATACTTCGTACCTGTTTCCTCCAGCATCTTCGCAAGGTCCTTTGCTGTTGTTCTGGGATAGATTTGCACTTTTTGCACCAAAGCATATTCATCTTGTACACTTCTGTACAATTGTTTGTACAGATGAACGTGGTACCGTCAAGGGGTTTGGAAATTGCACCCAAGGATGATCCAAATTTGTGGAGGTCTACATTTTCTTCTGAGGTCTTGGCTGATTTCTTTTGATTTTCCCATGATGTCAAGCAAAGAGGCACTGACTTTGAAGGTAGGCCTTGAAATACATCCACAGGTACACCTCCAATTGACTCAAATTATGTCAGTTAGCCGATTAAAAGCTTCTAAAGCCATGACATAATTTTCTGGAATTTTCCAAGCTGTTTAAAGGCACAGTCAACTTGTAAACCTCTGACCCACTGTAATTGTGATACAGTGAATGATAATTGAAATAATCTGTCTGTAAACAATTGTTGGAAAAATTACTTGTATCATGCAGAAAGTAGATATCCGAACCAACTTGCCAAAACTATAGTTTGTTAACAAGAAATTTGTGGAGTGGTTGAAAAGCGAGCTTTAATGACTCCAACTTAAGTGTATGTAAACTTCCAACTTCAATTCTATATATTCTTAATTCCATTCCTTTACTTAGATTTGTGTGTATTGGGTATATGTTGTGAAATTGTTATATATTACTGCACTGTCGTTGCTAGAAACACAAGCATTTTGGTACACTCACAATAACATCTGCTAAACCACTGTATGTGTCATGGACCCCCCCGAGCATTCATTACGCACACCTGTCCCCTATTCCCACTGATTAGTACTTCTATAAGTGTGCCCTTTGGTTTCTATTGGGGGGTTGATTATTGTGTGTGGTGAGTACCTGTACTGTGTGTTGTGGTCTTTCGTGCCCTTGTGGATTGCGCAGATGATTACTGGTCTTGTCCCGTGTGGTAATCATTGTGCAACGTGTGTCAAGGTACTCTTTTGTTTGGGTTTAAACCCTGTGTTTTTGTTACGTATTTGTCAGCACAGTTTTCCGCTGTGCTAGCATAATTGCAAAATGGTTATCTAATGATCAATTAGCCTTTTAAAATTATAAACTTGATTTTGGCTAACACAACGTGCCATTGGAATACAGGATTGATGGTTACTGATAATTGCCTCTGTACGCCTATTTAGATATTTTAGAAAAAATCAGCCGTTTCCAGCTACAATAGTCATTTACAACATTAACCATGTCTACACTGTTTCTGATCACTTTGATGTTATTTTAATGGACAAAATATGTGCTTTTCTTTCAAAAACAAGGACATTTCTAAGTGACCCCAAAATTTGAATGGTAGTGTACGTTTATATTCGTATATAAAAAAAAAAGTAAAAGATGCTCATGGTCTTGTAAAATAGCTGTGATTTATTCCTTATTTCTTTCACTTATTCTTGGTATGATTGATTAGCATATGGTGACATTTGACTGCTGTAAATCATGCTCTCATAAAGGCTTCTTAAGCACTACATAAATGTGTCACAAATAATCTATAACCGTATGTCATGTTTTATAAAGTGGTCATAAATGTGGTATAACTTCTTGATATACACACAGATGTTAAATGTGACAAACTTGTGTTTTTTAAAGGGTGATATAAGCACTGTTTAATAAGGGCTTTATAAATCATAATACATTTAGGCTTAACAAAGCATCTATCATCTTGTCATGTTATACTCTAAAACATTTCTAGGATGGCCCAACCTCTTTCCTTCTTGGGATCACTGCCAATATTGGACCTGACCCCAACCTTCCCCAAAATGCTGTGCTGCAGGATGACATGTGCTCTAAAGTGCAGTCATGGTAGTCACATTACACCAGGCAAAACTTACCTTGATGAAAGAGTCCAGCATACACTACCGGTCAAAAGTTTTATAACACCTACTCATTCAAGGGATTTTCGTTATTTTTACTATTTTCTACATTGTAGAATTATAGTGAAGACATCAAAACTATGAAATAACACTTATGGAATCATGCAGTAACCCAAAAAAATTTTAACAAATAAAAATAGCCACCCTTTGCCTTGATGACAGCTTTGTACACTCTTGGCATTCTCTCAACCAGCTTCATGAGGTAGTCACCTGGAATGCATTTCAATTAACAGGTGTGCCTTGTTAAAAGATAATTTGTGCAATTTATTTCCTTCTTAATGAGTTGGGGCCAATCAGTTGTTTTGTGACAAGGTAGGGGAGTGTACAGAAGACAGCCCTATTTGGTAAAAGACCAAGTCCATATTATGGCAATAAAAGCTCAAATAAGCAAAGAGCAACGACAGTCCATCATTACTTTAAGACATGAAGATCAGTCAATATGGAACATTTCAAGAACTTTTAAAATTCTTAAAGTGCAGTCGCAAAACCCATCAAGCGCTATGATGAAACTGGCTCTCATGAGGACTGCCACAGGAATGGAAGACCCAGAGTTAACACTGCTGCATTGGATAAGTTCATTAGAGTTACCAGTCTCAGAATTTGCAGCACCAAATAAATGCTTCATAGAGTTCAAGTAACAGACACAAATCAACATCAACTGTTCAGAGGAGACTGCGTTAATCAGGCATTCATGGTCGATTGCTGCATAGAAACCATTAATAAAGGACACCAATAAGAAGAAGAGACTTGCTTGTGCCAAAGAACACAAGCAATAGACATTAGAATGGTGGAAATGTGTCCTTTGGTCTGGAGTCCAAATTGGAGGTTTTTGGTTCCAACCGCCGTGTCTTTGTGAGACGCAGTGTGAGTGAACGGATGATCTCAGCATTTCCCACCGTAAAAAATGGAGGAGGAGGTGTCATGGTGTGGAGGTGCTTTGCTTGTGACAGTTCCTGTGATTTATTTGGAATTCAAGGCACACTTAAAACCTGTTAGTGTGCCAATCCCTTTAGCGGGATTGATTTGACAAGATCCAGTGAAATTGCAGAGCGCCAAATTCAAACTACAGAAATATCAATATCAAAAATAAGTGTAATACATCAAAATAAATCTTAACTGATTGTTAATCCAGCCGCAGTGTCAAATTTCAAAAAGGCTTTACAGTGAAAGCAGACCATGCTATTATCCGAGGACAGCGCCCCGCATACAAACACATGAAAATAATTTTCAACCAGGCAGGTGGCAACACAAAGTCAGAAATAACGATATAATAAATGCCTTACCTTTGAAGATCTTCTTTTTGCAATCCCAAATGTCTCAGTGACACAATGAATGGTCATTTTGTTCGATAAATTCCTTCTTTATGTCCCCAAAATGTCAATTTATTTGGCTCGTTTGATTCAGAAATACATTGGTTCCAACTCGCCCAACATGACTACAAAGTATCTAATAAGTTACCTGTAAACTTGGTCCAAAAATGTCAAACAACGTTCCTAATCCAACCTCGGGTATCCTAAAATGTAAATAAGTAGGAGAGTGATGGAGTGCTGCATCAGATGACCTGGCCTCCACAATCCCCCGACCTCAACCAAATTGAGATGGTTTGGGATGAGTCGGGCCACAGAGTGAAGGAAAAGCAGTCAACAAGTGCTCAGCATTTGTGGGATCTCCTTCAAGACTATTGGAAAAGCATGATCAGCCACAGAATGTTGGCACCATTGTAACATGTTGTAATCGAGCCCTGATCTCCAGAATTGGAACAGAAGAGGAATACCTGGTGGCTAGGTTGTCTCCTTTAGGACTACTCCAAATAATCTTGGCTCTGACACATACAGTACCATTCGAAAGTTTGGACACACCTACTCATTTCATGGTTTTTCTTTATTTTTACTATCATGTAGTAACCAAAATGTTGAACAAATCCAAATATATTTAACATTTGAGATTCTTCAAAGTAGCCACCCTGCCTTGATGACAGCTTTGCACACTCTTGGCAGTCTCTCAATGAGCATGATCTCTGTTATGTGTTATTTCATAGTTTTAATGTCTTATTCTACAATGTAGAAAATAGTAAAAATAAAGAAAAACCCTGGAATGAGTAGGTGTGTCAACTTTTGTCTGGTATTGTACACAAACACAAACGCAAGCTTTGCGGGGCCATCAACCCATCTGAATACCCCTCACACGGTACAGTATCCCCTGGATCATAAATTGCCGCAACTTTTATAACCTAATTATTAACACTTCATATGGGGTTCTGTAATATTTCATTTGAAGTGAGACAGTTTCAGTCATTCATAACATGTCCATTTAGACTCTATATCACAAGATGCTGTACTTACTTTAAAGTCCGAAACTTTCAGTCATTTATAATCTACATCCACACAAAACCCAACTACACTCTGCCACCCCCTTCTGTTGTTCACTGTCTTAGTGAAGTGAAAACTTGGATGAATAATCATGTTCATAGGCCCCAACTCCCTCAACAAGAAACTGGGTCAACATGACAATCAACGGTTGCACCATCCACTCCAACTACACAGTCAGGAACCATGGTGTCATTCGAATCCCACATCCAGAAAATCACTGTCAGCCTTCTTCCACACTCAAAAATATCTCATGACTCAGACCCTCTCTCACTGACCCCCTGCTGAAACCCTCATTCATACCTTTGTATTATCGCGCCTGGACTTCAACATATCCAAAATTCAGCTGCACAAGTCCTCACACACACCAGACCTTGGGACTACATCATCCCCACCCTCATCAAACTACACTGGCTCCCAGTTCAGTACAAGATCACATTAAAGTTGCTGATGCTCAGCTACAAAGCACTCAATGGACTGGTGGCAACATATTGAACTATACTGACCTCCTGCACCCCTACACTCGTACCTATTGACTGTGCTCCCCTGACACTGGCCTCCTCACAATCCCTTGCACCAGGCATTGGAGACCGGGCTTTTAGAAGTGCAGCTCCTCAACAGTGGAACTCCCTCTCTCTCCATGTCAGAACCTCACAATCAATACACACATTAATATTCTCTGTGTTAGCTTTTATCTTCTGTCTTGTTGACTTTCTTGTTTAGTCCGTTATCATTAAGTGTTCTCCATGGCAAGTCTGTCATTACGTTTAGTGTACTTTTATATACTCACTTATTTTAATGTGTGATTTTTTTCAATTTTTATCCTGGTGATTTTAATGTGAACCATATGTAAAGTGACGTTGGCTGTTGTGAAAAGCTCTTAAAATAAAATGTATTATTATTATAAAACATACATAAATGCCTTGTATCATATGACATTGGTGGTTATGTCACACAGTTCTGCCACATTTATGAACCCTTTATAGAGCATGACATATGGTTACAGATGATTCGTGACACATTTATGTGCTTATGAAGCCTTTATGAAGTTCTTACGAAGCCTTCATAAGATTCACTTTGTTTAAAGCATTACTGAAAATTTTATGTAAATGTGTGAGTAACTAGATTACTAACATTTCAAAATGTGTGAGTAATGATTGATAAATAGCGTGCAAAACTGTTTGAAATGCCTTATAAATAGTTTATTAAAGATCGTTAAAATAAATTGTTATCTGGAATTCCACACTCCTTTTTTGAATAAGAAAATCCTGTACCTCTCCATAAAGATGCCAGCCTGGACGGCGTGGACGATACTGCGAAACCGCGGCTTCTCCTCCGGCCGCCGCTGCCGTGACACGGCCATCTTCCTGGTGAAGGTGGAGGCCAGCCAATCATGGACCTCAGGAGGAACAGAGTCAGCCTGGATATCACTGAGCTCATCCTCAGTGTCGAGAAGCCATCTGTGACGAGACAGTTATTACAGTAACTCCCACAGCCAGTCATACGCATTCAAAAACTCAATGTGTCGCTAACTCAAATAGCGCAGCAAAATCAATACACTGTTTCATGTTACGAATTAATAATGCTATAACTGACGTCAAAGACAATCTAATTTAACCTAATTGGTAGCATTGCCTTTTATATTGTTTAATCCAGGCTGAAGCAATTTGATTTCTGGGGCAGAAAGGCATAATATAATGTATTTAATAAAAATCATGATGCTTGATAACACTTTACGTAACAGTGTAATTATTCTGATAGTACAGTTAAATGTATTGGAATTACTCATTGTTACACTACTAGGGCTGGGCGATATGGTCAAAATGTCACATCACAATATTTTATTTTATATTTGATGACATTTTCTGAATTTTCTGAGTAGTGCATGACCCTAAGATGGCAACATACCACATAATTCTAAGTGGTTTAATTGGGGATTTCTCCATTCTGATTGTTTTACACTGTTCAAACAAACTTCAACCAAAAAGAATAGAGTGACTAACAGTGAAGTAGTCCTATTTGTAGAACTTTTCATAGGAATCAAATCCTCCTTGCCTCTAACTCTGGTACTATACGCACAATAACGTGTTGAATTACAGCATTTACTTAGGACTTACAAACCTGACTCAGTTTCAACAGCTCTGTCAGGAGGAATGGGCCAACATTCACCCAACTTATCTTGGGAAGCTTGTGGAAGGCTACCCAAAATGTTTGACCCAAGTTAAACAATATAAAAGGCAATGCTACCAAATACTAATTGAGTGTATGTAAAATTCTGACCCACTGGGAATATGATGAAAGAAACAAATCATTCTCTACTATTCTGACCTTTCACATTCTTAAAATAAGTGGTGATCCTAACTGACCTAAAACTGACCTAAAAATGTCAGGAATTGTGAAAAACTGAGTTTAAATGTATTTGGCTAAGGTGCATGTAAACTTTTGAATTCAAGTGTGTGTTTGATAGTTACAGTTAAAGTCAGAAGTTTACATATACCATACCATAGATAATTGTGTACCTGTTTCCTCCAGCATCTTCACAAGGTCCTTTGCTGTTGTTCTAGGATTGATTTGCACTTTTCACACCAAAGTACAATCATCTCTAGGAGACAGAACGCGTCTCCTTCCTGAGCGGTATGACAGCTGCGTTGTTAACAAGAAATTTGTGGAGTGGTTGAAAAACGAGTTTTAATGACTCCAACCTAAGTAATGTAAACTTCCGACTTCAACTGTACATTAGTAATGGAAACACAGACTTAAGTATTAAAATGATCCTTTAGTAATACAATTGTAGGCAGAAGTTGGTACAGTATATGATAGCTCTACCCAGGTTCTGCAAAATGTCTCAAACATCCTGTAACTCATATAGCCTCTCCCATTCCTCCTTGTGTGATTTTCCCTGGCAACAACATTTTAATAAATCTAACCTCCAGCCATCTTGTCAGCAATTAAAAGCTCCAAAGTGGGTTTGACTGAAACTTGACCTTTCATCACAAGTATTGGGTCATAACAAGGTGAACGAGTCCAAGCATCTTCTGACAGGTGGCTGTTTTCATTAGGCCTGTGGCAGCCTTGTGTTCTCAGAAAACCAGTCGTATTCTCAGAACCTCAGATAGCCAGGTGGGGCCCAGACAGGAGGAGTATGTATGAACGTAGGCGAATTCCTTCTTCTGATACTGTCTGAAGGGCAAAACACTCAAAACAGGTGTTAATACACACATTTTATCATAACACAACTTATTAACCCTTTAAAAGGGATGAGGCCTTGGTTTAACCCCTTCAGTATCAAGAATGGTCCACCACCCAAAGGACATCAACCCAACTTGACACAACTGTGGGAAGCATTGGAGTCAAAAATGTGCCAGCATCCCTGTGGAATGCTTCCGGCACCTTGTAGAATCTATGTCCCAATGAATTGAGGCTGTTCTGAGTGCAAAGGAGGGGTATGTTCTTAATGATTTGTACACTCCATGTATGTACATTTTGAGTGAGTAATTTAGTCTAATTTACTGCAATATAAATACTAAAAAAAATTGTGTTGTGTTAATCAGTCTTTAAAACTAAATTAACTTGTAATTTCCATTTGTTATTTGTTTTTGCGCTACACTACCAGTCAAAAGTTTTAGAACATGTAAGGACCGACGCCGGAGATGAAAAGCAGGTACGGGGAGCCAACATTTAATCAGGAAATGAACAAAGACCAAGACAAGAACAGCGTCAGCACATGCGTACAAACCGACAATTACTGCTGCAGCAGGGAATAGAATGAGTAGGTGTTCTTTCACGCCTGCTCCCGCTCTCCCTGGCGTGTGGAAGGCGCCAGGCTTCAGGCTCCCTATCATTACGCACTCCTGCCACCATCAGTAAGCACACCTGCCTTTCTCCGTCATGAGCATCAGCGATTATTGGACTCACCTGGACTCAAGTCACCTCTGTCATTACCTCCCCTATATCTCTGTGTTTGAGCCAATCAGTTGTGTTGTGACAAGGTAGGGGGATATACAGAAGATAGCCCTATTTGGTAAAAGACCAAGTCCATATTATGGCAAGAACAGCTCAAATAAGCAAAGAGAAATTAAAGTCCATCATTGCTTTAAGACATGAAGGTCAGTCAACTGCATGTTGCTCAGGCCCTGAAGCCAGGATATGCATATAATTGGTACCATTGGAAAAAAACACTCTGAAGTTATAGGGGACTATAACACAATAGATATGGTAGGAGAAAATCAAAAGAAAAATCAACCAGAATAAAAAAAAATTGAGAGCATATGCTTTTCCATTAGAACCTATAGGGGAAAAAATGTAATCCAGCTCCCAGTATGCAATTCCTATGGCTTCCACTGGATGTCAGTAGTCTTTGATCAACATTTCAGGCTTCCCAAACGAGGAAGATTAATGAGTTTTAGTACTGGGACTCGGAGTTGGAAATCAGTCTATGTGCGCGCGATGAAGAGGACGCTTACCTGCTAATATTGTTTTCCTATTGAACATACTTCTTTCCGTATGAAATATTATAGTTTAATTAAATTTTAGGGTATCTGAGGATTAAATAGAAATATATTTTGACTTGTTTTAACACATTTAGCGGTATCTTTTTGGATTCCTTTCTCTGCATGTTGAACGAGTGGATTACTCAAAATGATGGCGCCAACTATACTGACTTTTTGGGATATAAAGAACGATTTTACCTAACAAAAAGACACTACATGCTGTAGCTGGGACCCTTTGGATGACAAATCAGAGGAAGATTTTCAAAAAGTGAAAATGCAATCGCTATTTGTGAATTTATGAAACCTGTGCTGGTGGAAAACTATTTTGATGTGGGGCGCCGTATTCACACAATCGCATGGCATGCTTTCACTGTAAAGCCTATAGTAAATCAGACAGGGCAGGGTTACCGATACAGAGTCAATGTGGGGCACCGATTAGTTGAGGTAGTATGTACATGTAAGTAGAGTCATTAAAGTGACTATATATAGATGACAAGAGAGAGTAGCAGTGGTGTAAAGACGGGGAGGGGCAATGCAAATAGTCTGGGTAGCCATTTGACTAGATGTTCAGGAGTCTTATGACTTGGGGGTAGAAGCTGTTTAGAAGCCTCTTGGACCTAGACTTGGCACTTTGGTACCGCTTACCGTGCGGTAGCAGAGAGAACTGTCCATGACTAGGGTTGCAAGAGTCCTTGACAATTTTTATGGCCTTCCTCTGACACCGCCTGGTATCGTGGTCCTGGATGGTAGGAAGCTTGGCCCCAGTGATGTACTGGGCCATTCACATTACCCTCTGTAGTGCCTTGCGGTCGGAGACCAAGCAGTTGCCATACCAGGCAGTGATGCAACCAGTCTGGATGCTCTCGATGAGGCAGCTGTAGAACCTTTTGAGGATCTAAGGACCCATGCCAAATCTTTTTGGTCTCTTGAGGGGGAACAGGTTTTGTCATGCCCTCTTCACAGCTGTCTTGGTGTGCTTGGACCATGCTAGTTTGTTGATGTGGACACCAAGGAACTTGAAGCTCTCAACCTGCTCCACTGCAGCCCGTTGATGAGAACGGGGGCGTGCTCAGTCCTTCTTTTCCTGACCCTCCCATAGGCTGTCTCGTTGTTGTCAATGATCAGGCCTACCACTGTTGCGTCATCGGAAAACTTAACGATGGTGTTGGAGTCGTGCCTGGCCGTGCAGTCATGAGTGAACAGGGAGTGCAGGAGGGGACTGAGCACACAACCCTGAGAGGCCCCTGTGATGAGGATCAGTGTTGTGGATGTGTTGTTACCTACCGTTACCACCTGGGCGGTGGCCTGTCAGGAAGTCCAGGATCCAGTTGCAGAGGGAGGTGTTTAGTCCCAGGGTCCTTAGCTTAGTGATGAGCTGTGTGGGCACTATGGTGTTGAACGCTGAGCTGTAGTCAAAGTGCAATAAGGAATTCATCATCTGTGGATCTGTTGGGGTGGTAAATTTGTGTGGGTCTAGGTTTTCTGGGATGATGGTGTTGTGACCATGTTGTGACCATGACCAGCCTTTCAAAGCACTTCATGGCTACAGATGTGACTGCTTCGGGTCATTAGTAATTTAGGTAGGTTACCTTAATGTTCTTGGGCACAAGCACTATGGTGATCTGCTTAAAACATGCTGGCATTACAGACTGTGACAGGGAGAGGTTGAAAATGTCAGTGAAGACACGTCCTGGTAATCAGTCTGGCCCTGCGGCCTTATGAATGTTGACCTGTTTAAAGGGCTTACTCACATTGGCTGCGGTGAGCGTGATCACACAGTCTTCTGGAACAGCTGGTGCTCTCATGCATGTTTCAGTATTATTTGCCCCGAAGCGAGCATAGAAGTAGTTTAGCTTGTCTGGTAGGCTCGTGTCACTGGGCAGCTCTCGGCTGGGCTTCCCTTTGTTGTCTGTAATGGTTTGCAAGCCCTGCTACATGCAACGAGCTTCAAAGCTGGTGTAGGTCGATCCGATCTTAGTACTGTATTGACGCTTTCCCTGTTTGATGTTTCGTCTGACGGCATAGCGGAATTTCTTATACGCTTCCGGGTTAGAGTCCCGCTCCTTGAAAGCGGCAGCTCTAGCCTTTAGCTCAGTGTGGATGCTGCTTGTAAATCCATGGCTTCTGGTTGGATATGTACGTACAGTTACAGTGGGGACAACGTCATCGATGCACTTATTGATGAAGCCAATGACTGATGTGGTGTACTCCTCAATGCCATCGGCGGAATCACTGAACATTTTCCAGTCTGTGCTAGCAAAGCAGTCCTGTAGCTTAGCATCTGCTTCATCTGACCAGTTTTTTGTTGATCGAGTCACTGGTGCTTCCTGATTAAATTTTTGCTCGTAAGCAGGAATCAGGAGGATAGAATTATGGTCAGATTTGATAAATGGAGGGAGAGGGAGAGCTTTGTATGTGTCTCTGTGTGTGACGTATTGGTGGTCCAGAGTTATTTTTCTTCTGGTTGCACATTTAACATGCAGATAGAAATTTGGTAAAACAGATTTAAGTTTCCCTGCATTAAAGTCCCCGGCTACTTGGAGCGCCGCCTCTGGGTGAGCGATTCTTGTTTGCTTATGACAGAGTACAGATCATTCAATGCTGTCTTAGTGCTTCTGACAGTGGTGGTATGTAAACAACTACGAAAAATACAGATGAAAACTCTTTCGGTAGGTAGTGTGGTCTACAGCTTATCATGAGATGCTCTACCTCAGGCGAGCAATAGCTCGAGACTTCCTTAGATATCGTGCACCAACTGTTATTTACAAAAATACATAGTCCGCTGCCCCTTGTCTTACCAGACACCACTGTTCTATCCTGCCGTTACATCGTATAACTAGCCAGCTGTATATTGATATTGTCGTCATTCAGCTACAACTCTGTGAAGCACAAGATGTTACAGTTTTTAATGTCCCTTTGGAAGTTTAATCTTCTGCATAACTCATCGATTTTATTCTCCAAGGTTTGCACGTTTACTAGCAGAATGGAGGAAAGTGGGGTTTTATTCGATAGCCTATGAGTTCTCAGAATGCAGCCTGCTCTTCGGCCCTTCGGCTCTTTCTCTGTCTCCTCTTCACACAGATCACGGGTATCAAGTCCTGTTCCCGAGGAAGCAGTATATCCTTCGCGTCGGGCTCGTCAGAGTCATGAAAGGAAAGAAGTATTCTGCTAGTCCGCGGTGAGTAACCGCAGTCCTAATGTCTAGAAGTTATTAGCGGCAACATTATGTACAAAATAAGTTTAAAAAATAAGTTACAAACAATGCAAATAAACAAACAAAAAAACACAATCGGCTGGGGGCATGTAAAATGTCAGCTTTCTACTCCGGCGCCATAAAGGTAAAATTGCAGTTGTGTTTCCTCCCTCAAAGGGTACAGTTACTTTTCCTTCTTGTTTGCCATACAGTGCATGCTAGATTATTTCACGTGTACATAGGAAGCAATAACTGCCAATATCAACTAGGGAGAGCAGCAGCAATTGTCAGCCAGTGCATATTAGTCATACAATATTATAGCCTACCATTCAGATACATCGGCAAGACAGTAATTTCCTTTTCCTCTGTGAGGAAAACCATTCAAGTTCCCATGCAGTGGCCTGAGATATAGAAGGTATAAGAAAGGAGAAGGATCATTGGTCTGCATCCCAATTGGCACAATCAGGAGTGTGCATGTCTGTGTCCTAATTGGCATCCGTAAGGCTCTGGTCAAAAGTAGTGAACTATAGGGAATAGGGTGCCAATTGGGATGCAGACATGACTATGCATGTACATGAGTGAGCATGGATGAGTGCACCTTATACATTGAACAGGGCAGAATAACAATCCTATCAGTTTATTTGACAATCCAAACTAACCTTGATCCATTCACCTCCAAATCTGTATCTATTTTAACAGGGCCATCATGGTACATTATAACATCAAGATGTTTTTGAATCTGTGATTTTTTGTATATAAAAAAAATATTAAAAGTAAGCTTAGGTTTCAAAAGAAATGTTGAATACAGAGTTTGAATAGTTATTGTGTATGCATGGATACTGTATTTGTGTGGCGGGAGTCTGTGCATATGTGTGCTCTCTGTCATTGTCTATTTATAGACACTTTAGATTGCAGATCAATCTGTATCGTGAATGCATGCAAGATCACAGGGTTTCTCTTCTTGTTATGGAGAGATGAGGCATAGGCCCAAGCTAGATGAAATTCTCTCATGGATAGACCACAACATGAATCCTCCCAACTAACCTCTCACAAGAGTCCAGGGTTGTAAACATTAAGCACCAAGAAAACGTACTGGAACATGGAGGGACTACCCATTTTTGTTTTCCGTTGCAAAGTATTTTAAAACATTTTCTGCTATGTGCTCTAATAAACACAACGTAGGATATAGCATCCAATAACTTAAATATGTATAAATAATGGTTGTTTGACACAAGTTAACTTGTGACAGGCTACAGTGTACCACCATTATCTGCAATCCAGTTAGGAAGTTTACATAAGGTTAAAATGTCACGGTGGCCCGCACACAAAATAATTGGAATGGTGACATTTGCGCGATCGGTTTTCTATCGCTCATTTGCATGTCACGTCAATGATATCATGTCATCGTGTGAGACTATGGGTCAATTAACCGTGTCGGTGTAGGCGCCCTGATTCTAGTTTGTGTGCTAGGCAGGCTACTGCCTGGGAAGGTCCCCCACTCAGAAGTATGAGGCGGGGGTAGGTTGACCTCAGGTCTCCCAACTGGAAGCCCGAGGTAGGGGGAGCGGAGGAATCTATCAAATAGCGCACCTCTAATTTTGTACAGTACTAATGCAATTAGTAAAATCAGTCACTCTATGAAATGCTACCAAATAAACCACAATTCATTCATAATACTGTGAATATTCACTGCTCAAAAAAATAAAGGGAACACTTAAACAACACAATGTAACTCCAAGTCAATCACACTTCTGTGAAATCAAACTGTCCACTTAGGAAGCAACACTGATTGACAATAAATTTCACATGCTGTTTTGCAAATGGAATAGACAACAGGTGGAAATTATAGGCAAATAGCAAGACACCCCCAATAAAGGAGTGGTTCTGCAGGTGATAACCACAGACCACTTCTCAGTTCCTATGCTTCCTGGCTGATGTTTTGGTCACTTTTGAATGCTGGCGGTGCTTTCACTCTAGTGGTAGCATGAGACGGAGTCTACAACCCACACAAGTGGCTCAGGTAGTGCAGCTCATCCAGGATGGCACATCAATGCGAGCTGTGGCAAGAAGGTTTGCTGTGTCTGTCAGCGTAGTGTCCAGAGCATGGAGGCGCTACCAGGAGACAGGCCAGTACATCAGGAGACGTGGAGGAGGCCATAGGAGGGCAACAACCCAGCAGCAGGACCGCTACCTCCGCCTTTGTGCAAGGAGGAGCAGCAGGAGCACTGCCAGAGCCCTGCAAAATGACCTCCGGCAGGCCACAAATGTGCATGTGTCTGCTCAAACGGTCAGAAACAGACTCCATGAGGGTGGTATGAGGGCCCGACGTCCACAGGTGGGGGTTGTGCTTACAGCCCAACACCGTGCAGGTCGTTTGGCATTTGCCAGAGAACACCAAGATTGGCAAATTCGCCACTGGCGACCTGTGCTCTACACAAATGAAAGCAGGTTCACACTGAGCACATGTGACAGACGTGACAGTCTGGAGACGCCGTGGAGAACGTTCTGCTGCCTGCAACATCCTCCAGCATGACCGGTTTGGCGGTGGGTCAGTCATGGTGTGGGGTGGCATTTCTTTGGGGGGCCGCACAGTCCTCCATGTGCTCGCCAGAGGTAGTCTAAATGCCATTAGGTACTGAGATGAGATCCTCAGACCCCTTGTGAGACCATATGCTGGTGCGGTTGGCCCTGGGTTCCTCCTAATGCAAGACAATGCTAGACCTCATGTGGCTGGAGTGTGTCAGCAGTTCCTGCAAGAGGAAGGCATTGATGCTATGGACTGGCCCGCCCATTCCCCAGACCTGAATCCAATTGAGCACATCCGGGACATCATGTCTCGCTCCATCCACCAACGTTGCAGGTCTGGGAGAAGATCCCTCAGGAGACCATCCGCCACCTCATCAGGAGCATGCCCAGGCGTTGTAGGGAGGTCATACAGGCACGTGGAGGCCACACACACTACTGAGCCTCATTTTGACTTGTTTTAAGGACATTACATCAAAGTTTGATCAGCCTGTAGTGTGGTTTTCCACTTTAATTTTTGAGTGTGACTCCAAATCCAGACCTCCATGGGTTGATAAATTTGATTTCCATTGATAATTTTTGTGTGGTTTTGTTGTCAGCACATTCAACTATGTAAAGAAAAAAATATTTAATAAGAATATTTCATTCATTCAGATCTAGGATGTGTTACCCTTTATTTTTTTGAGCAGTGTATTTAGTTTCACAGACATATTGTTGCATTTTCTTCTGGTTTGTGCAAAATATAATATAAAATAAAACCAGTCTGCACACCACCAATGTCACGCCCTGGCCTTAGTTATCTTTATTATTTTGGTTAGGTCAGGGGGGATTTATGTGTTTTGTCTGGTCTAGGGGTTTTGTATGTTTATGGGGTGTTTTCTAGTCTAGGCGTTTTTGTAAGTCTATGGTTGCCTAGATTGGTTCTCAATTAGAGGCAGGTGTTTATCGTTATCGTATTTAGGCAGCCATGTTCTTTGGGTATTTTGGTGGGTGATTGATTGTGTCTTCTGTCTTTGTGTCTATGCACCAGATAGGACTGTTTTGGTTTTTTCCACATTTGTTGTTTTGTATTTTATAGTGTTCATGTTTATTGTCCTTATTAAACATGTTGAACACTAACCATGCTGTATTTTGGTCCTCCTCTACTTCAATGGAAGAAAACCGTTACAACCAAGGTGAATTGGTTTAGTCTTGACTCTTGATTGACAGTGTTGGGGGATAGGTAATGTATTGATGCTTGAGTGCCAAATCAACATTTGTCTTTTACTTCTTTTTGATATTTGAGTCTTATTTTTGTATTTATATAGTTGTAAATATTATTATTTGTGTTCCAAATGTCTGACTAAAAATTACAGTTAGTGCAGAATGGAGCTTTTTATGGGAGGGGGGTTCGCCCACGGAGCCATACAACCTAGAACCGCCACTACCTACAGCACCCAATGTCACAGGAAGGCCAAAAAGATCATCAAGGACATCAACCACCCGAGCCACTGCCTGTTCACCCCGCTATCATCCAGAAGGCGAGGTCAGTACAGGTGCATCAAAGCTGGGACCGAGAGAACTGAAAAACAGCTTCAATCTCAAGGCCATCAGACTGTTAAACAGTCATCACTAGTATATTAGAGGCTGCTGCCTATAGGCATAGACAAAAAATCATTGGCCACTTTAAGGAATGGAACACTAGTCACTTTAATAATGTTTACATATCTGGCATTTCTCATCTCATATGTATATGCTATATTCTATGTTCTTAGTCACTTAATGTTTACATATCTTGCATTACTCATCTCACGTGTATTTACTGTTTTCTACACTATTCTACTGTATCTTAGTCTCTTCTGGATATGGACATCGCTCGTCCATATGTATATAACCTTAATTCCTTCCTACTTAGATTTGTGTGTATTGGGTATATGGTGTGTCATTTGTTAGATATCACTGCACTGTCGGAGCTAGAAGCACAAGCATTTCGCTAAAAATGTGACCAATCAAATTTGATTCGATTTGAGGTCAGGAACCCATTTAAAAAATTTTTAAAAAAAAGTGGATTGTACAACATAAAGGGATTTTTTAAATTTATGTAAAGACCAGATGTAATTTAATGTAATTTGATTAGAGTCAGGTGTTTTAGACATTTTGTAAATAATAAGAATATTATGTTCCATTGTATTTGACGTGGAACATTGTCTGAAACCATGAGACTGTACCTCCTTAAGGTGCAATATGCAGAAATCGCTTCGCCATTTCCTGGTTGCTGAAAATCTAATATAGTGTGCCTAATGTCAGTTTGTGACAAAACAAGCAATGTGTAATGTAGAGAATCATTGTACCGTCTAAAATGCCGTGAAATATGTTTTCTATCACCAAAAATATTGTATTTTCAGCTGGTGTACAAAACCGAAAGTTAAAGAAGCAAAAACAAAACTTAAGAACGGGGAGCATAGAAATAGCACACAGAACAGATCTACCACTTCTTAGACTTTCTTTCAAAGAGTGACAGATCTAACACACATTTCTACGTGAATTTGGTTGCCCATAGTTACAGATTGCATCTTTTAAAGAAAATGCCTAGTCCCATTTCAGGAAAGAAAAACATCCTAGACTATTATTTAAATACTAAATCAAAGGTAGCATAATTTCATGAATTAAATATCACAGGCACCATGTAATCATTTCTCATCCCCCCCCCCAACTCCCACGCTAAGCGATATCTAGATTTCGTGTCTTTTGTTTGACCAAAACATGACCGCGAGGGTCCAACGCAGTGGATAGAGATCAATGAGCTTCCCTGTATTTGGATGGGAAAAAGCTGTGAAGCGAGCTGTAACGTATTGCATGTTTCTGTTTATGAGTCTGTTACGTGAAAATGTGTCTACACTGAGTGTACAAAACATCCAGAACAACTTCCTAATATTGAGTAGGCTGTTTGAGAGGTTTGAATCCTAATCATCCCATCCAATGTAAGTACATCTGTTGAAGTACAGTAGCTCAATGAAGCCACAGTACTCTAGCAGTAGTCAAGCTGCTTATGATGAAAGCATTGTTAGTGCATAGGTGAAATTTGCATTTAAATTTCCTGTCTTTTTCAGCTTCAGACAAAAGCTAATATTTCACTTACAACATATTCTTCTTTTCACAGAAGGTGAGTTCTTTTCACAGAAGGTCTGATAATAGCACAAGTCCTGCCAAGAAACAATACAGTGCATTATAACTATTTGAAATGATGTAAAACATGGGTGTCAATGGCAGCCTAAAGTGGTTGGTTTTCAAAATGGTACAGCTCTTTAACAGCTACAGACACAAGACCAACTGTAAGATCTTACAACTACATAACTATTTTATGAACTTCACTGAACACAAACGCAACATGTAAAGTGTTGGTGCCATGTTTCATGAGCTGAAAAAAAAGATAAGCACACATTTTGTGCATCAATGTGTTTACATCCCTGTTAGAGAGTATTTCTCCCCTGCCAACATAATCCATCCACCTGACAGGTGTGGCATATCAAGTGGCTGATTAAACAGCACGATCGTTACACGTGCACCATGTGCTGGAGACAATAAAAGGCCACTCTAAAATGTTCAGTTTTGTCCCACAACGCAATGCCACAGATGCTTTGGAGGGAGTGTGCAATTGGCATGCTGACTGCAGGAATGTCCACCAGAGCTGTTGCCGGAGAATTTAATGTTAATTTCACTATCATAAGCTGCCTCCAATGTCATTTTAGAGAATTTGGCAGTACTGTACATCTAACCGACCTCACAACCGCAGACCATGTGTATGGCGTCATGTGGGAGAGGGGTTTGCTGATGTCAGCATGGTGAACAGAGTGCCCATGGTGGGGGTATGGTCAGGCATAAACTATGGACAACGAACACAATTGCATTTTATCGATAGCAATTTGAATGCACAAAAATACAGTGACAAGATCCTGAGGCCCATTTTTCTTTAAGGTATCTTTGACCAACAGATGCATCTCTGTATTCCCAGTCATTAGAAATACATAGATTAGGGCCTAATGAATTTCAATTGAGTGATTTTCTCATTAACGGTTACGCAGTGACATTTTTTAAATTGTTGCGTATTATACAGGGCATGTTTGAAAAAGTGACCTAGGTCTCAATATGTCTTGTTAAAATAAAGGTTAATACATTTAAAAAAAACAAGAACTCAGGGAAAACGTAGGCTGTAGCTGTATTGACAATTTCGATGCAAGGCAGCACTCAGATACAGTTAACGATGAAAGGTTGCTTTCTTCATAGGGGGACTCCCGCCCTATGGGACTCCCATCTCAGTATCACAAAGGGCCGTGATTGGGAGTCCCATAGGTCGGTGCACAATTTGCCCAGCGTCGTCCTGGTTTGGCCGGGGTAGGTCGTCATTGTAAATAAGAATTTGTTCTTAACTGACTTGCCTAGTTAAGTAAAGAAATACAATATAATTCATGGCCTCGTTGAACAACAAAAAAAATACTCCTGTATACTGACAGTTGACAGCATATAGAATGCAACCAATATTCTATATTAGGAGAGAATACATTTTTCAACATTTGTGTTTGAATCAGGCCAGTAAACATAAATTGTCATCAATGCCAGAACTTCCCATTAATTTTGATGTCAGACATAGCGGACAGTCAGTCTGACAATGTGTCTATTGTCCCTGTATAAAATCTTATGCTAGTGATGAATCCAATTTCCCCTCCGGAGATCAATAAAGTTTAGTAGAAGAAAAGATTAGCCTTAGTGGTTCGAAATTAATTAAAGTTATGTTTAGGAATGAGAGAGGTTAAGGTAAGGGTTAGGAAAAGGCATTAAAGTTCACATTGGTTTAGCGTACCTCCGCCATTAATTTTCTGCTGGTTGAATATAATTCAAAATATCAGGGCAAAAACTAAAACCACAGGAAGTTTTACACTATATCGAAGGAGAATGCTTATCAATACACTGAATAAATGTTTCAATGTTGTCCATCAGCGGGGTATACTACAAAGCAGGATCAATGAGTTAGCGAGCTTTCTTTGATTAACAATGCTAAACTTACATTTTTTGGAGTTGTTGAGTCAACTAGATCATTCCTATTTCAAGCTTATCTTTCTAAAAAATGTAAAGTTATGAATGAATATTTAGGTAAGTTAGCTGGCTAACTTGCTCCTGCTTTGTAGTATACCCCTCTGTTCCATTGGCTTCATAACAAACATATTTGCCTTTGGTTTGTAATGATTTGGATTTTATTATTAGTGTCTTGCATGTTCAGGATGTTCGGCCTACATAAGACAGTGCATTGATATTTCTTGTTTTGCATTTACATTGTGTTAGTTGTCTATGGCTTGTAATTCTTCAGTTGTTCATGAAATCCTGGATTGGGACGGATAGAGGGTCTTGCTTCCTTCACAACGGCAAATGCTTCATCAAACCCCAAACCTTCTCTGTACATGAGGTACCCAATTAATACTGAGGCAGCACGGGAGACTCCAGCATTGCAATGAACCAGGACAACCCCACTCTGGAGAAAATGGGGGAAGAAATCTAAATTAACGACTTGAGAAATGTGGCAATAAAGTGTTATACAAAATGTAATACAGTGCATAGGTTACTATTCATAGCAAATACCCTACCCACTCCTTATTTCCTTGTTTTTATTGTTACGACAAATCTCAATTATTGTCTTACACGGTCAGTTAACACAAAGATTCATTAATTTATACATGCACATAATAACCATTCTTATATTACCTCAGTTTTGGCTTGATCTATGAACTGTGAACATTCTTGGAGATATGAGGTGATGTCTGTTTCCGGAATATCCAGAATGGTCACTGTTTTATAACTGAATAGATCTGGGAAGTTATTTTTAACACCATAGGCAACATTCAATATATGTGAAACCTGGAAGGAAGAAGTGTTGCGTTAGGGAAATGTATATATTTTTTTATTGTTTAATTGAAATGTACACCACAATAGGCACGTTTTTACCTTAAATTTCATCAAAGTTTCTATATCTTGGGCTGCGTCTTGGGATGCTGCAAAAAATATATATGAATGCCTACACAATGTTGTAACAAGGCAGGCTACTATGTGTCAACTAGACAGTACATAAAATAACAATTTAGACTGAAGTTAATGGTTCAGTGAATCACGCTTGTGTGATGAGTAACCTTGACTGAGACTTGAAGATTTGTGTATCATCGACCTGAGCTTATGCCTAAGCTTTAGCTCAGTGGGCAAATACAACCTGTATTGACTGTATTGTTAGTTCCCTTAAGGATAAGCACCTTTAGTAAATCTGCTTTCTCTGTGAGAGTTTCCCATGTCTGGAATACACTGCCATCAGACACACAACTGCACCAACTATCACACTTTCACAAAATGTATGAATACATGGCTAAAGGTCAATCAGATTTGTGATCATAATTCCTAGCTGTGTATTGCCGCTTTCCATGTCTGTTGTCTGTAGCTTGTGAAGTGTGGAAACACTGTTGCTTTTATGATTTTTGTCTATGTTGCTCTGTCTGTATGCTACGTCTTGCTTGTCCTATGTTGCTCTGTCTGTATGCTATGTCTTGCTTGTCCTATTTTGCTACTGCTCAATGATTGTCTATATTGTAATTATTTTTAATAACCTGCCCAGGGACTGCGGATGAAAATTACCCAGCTGGCTAAAACCGACACTTTTACTGAAACGTTGATTAATGTGCACTGTCCCTGTAAAAATAAAATAAACTCAAACTCAAACCTACAGTCTTGAGGCACACAGGAGACCTGGGTTTGAACCCAGTCACATTCACAGCAGTTCTAAAAGTTGTTCCAAGTCCCCCTTAAAACACTTCCGGATATTCTGAGGACCCCCTACATCGGAGATCCCATTTTTAAGAGTAAACAGTCTGCTCAATATTAATTTGTCGACACTCAAAATCTGAAATTGAAAACATTGTAATATTTGAAAGTATTTAAAAACACTTATCTTCCATAATGTGAAATATTTTGGACTTAAATGCAGTTATTTTCTATTTGCTAGGTCTCTTTGCTTTTCCTAGGACCCCTGGTTGAGAACCACTAATATACACAAGGGTGTAGAATAAACACAAACACTAGGCAGTTTTCCATTGACCCAGGTTTTTGTGCATATTTTCTAAAGGGCTCTCTTGATCAAAATGTATGCTCCCATCGCTGTGAATGTCTAGAGCTCTGACTTGGCTTCCGGAACTTTTTATTTCCTCTCATATTAATCTTGTCCATCTAAGACAAACAAAGTGTTTAAAATATATTATTTTATATTAATGGATATAAATCAATCTCTGAAAGTGCTACTGCAGTGGTTCCCAAACTTTTTATAGTCCTGTACCCCTTCAAACATTCAACCTCCAGCTGCATACCCCCTCTAGCACCAGGGTGAGTGCACTCTCAAATGTTGTTTTTTGCCATCATTGTAAGCTTATCACCCGACAACACACACACACTATACGGTAAATGTATTAAACATAAGAAAGAGTGAGAGTTTGTCACAACCCGGCTCGTGGGAAGTGACAGAGGTCTTATAGGACCAGGGCACAAATAATAATAATACTAATCAATAATTTTGCTCTTTATTTAGCCATCTTACAGATAAAACCTTATTTGTTCGTCAAATTGTGAATAACTCATCACAGGTTAATGAGAAGTATGTGCTTGAAAGGATGCACATAACTCTACAATGTTTGGTTGTATTGGAGAGAGTCTGTCTTAAATAATTTTCCACACACAGTCTGTGCCTGTATTTAATTTTCATGCTAGTGAGGGCCGAGAATCCACTCTCACATACGTGGGTTGCAAAAGGCATCATTGTCTGAACAGCGCGATTTGCCACGGCAAGAAACTGAGCGCAGCCCTATCCAGAAATCTGGCAGTGGCTTCTGAATAAATTCAATTTTCACAGAACCGCTTGCTGCAATTTCGATGAGGCTCTCCTGTTCAGATATCGGTAAGTGGACTGGAGGCAGGGCATGAAAGGGATCCAGTTGTTTGTGTCGTGTGTTTTGGGAAAGTACCTGCGTAATTGCACACCCTGCTCACTCAGGTGCTTCACATTTAACACTGTCCGTAAGCTTGAGTTCATTTGCACACCAAAAAATCAACAATGATGGAAAGACCTGTGTGTTGTCCTTGTTAATGCAGACAGAAAAGAGCTCCAACTTCTTAATCATAGCCTCAGTTTTGTCCCACATATTGAATATACAGTGGGGCAAAAAAGTATTTAGTCAGCCACCAATTGTGCAAGTTCTCCCACTTAAAAAGATGAGAGGCCTGTAATTTTCATCATAGGTACACTTCAACTATGACAGAAAAAATGAGAAACAAAATCCAGAAAATCACATTGTAGGATTTTTTATGAATTTATTTGCAAATTATGGTGGAAAATAAGTATTTGGTCACCTACAAACAAGCAAGATTTCTGGCTCTCACAGACCTGTAACTTCTTCTTTAAGAGGCACCTCTGTCCTCCACTCATTACCTGTATTAATGGCACCTGTTTGAACTTGTTATCAGTATAAAAGACACCTGTCCACAACCTCAAACAGTCACACTCCAAACTCCACTATGGCCAAGACCAAAGACCAAATTGTAGACTTGCACCAGGCTGGGAAGACTGAATCTGGAATAGGTAAGCAGCTTGGTTTGAAGAAATCAACTGTGGGAGCAATTATTAGGAAATGGAAGACATACAAGACCACTGATAATCTCCCTCGATCTGGGGCTCCACGCAAGATTTCACCCCGTGGGGTCAAAATGATCACAAGAACGGTGAGCAAAAATCCCTGAACCACAAGGGGGGACCTAATGAATGACCTGCAGAGAGCTGGGACCAAAGTAACAAAGCCTACCATCAGTAACACACTACGCCGCCAGGGACTCAAATCCTGCAGTGCCAGACGTGTCCCCCCGCTTAAGCCAGTTTATGTCCAGGCCCTTCTGAAGTTTGCTAGAGAGCACTTGGATGATCCAGAAGAAGATTGGGAGAATGTCATATAGGTTCAGATGAAACCAAAATAACTTTTTGGCAAAAACTCAACTCGTCGTGTTTGGAGGACAAAAATGCAGAGTTGCATCCAAAGAACACCATACCTACTGTGAAGCATGGGGGTGGAAACATCATGCATTGGGGCTGTTTTTCTGCTAAGGGACCAGGACGACTGATCAGTGTAAAGGAAAGAATGAATGGGGCCATGTATCGTGAGATTTTGAGTGAAAACCTCCTTTCAACAGCAAGGGCATTGAAGATGAAACGTGGCTGGGTCTTTCAGCATGACAATGATCCCAAACACACTGCCTGGGCAATGAAGGAGTTGCTTCGTAAGAAGCATTTCAAGGTCCTGGAGTGGCCTAGCCAGTCTCCAGATCTCAACCCCATAGAAAATCTTTGGAGGGAGTTGAAAGTCCGTGTTGCCCAGCAACAGCCCCAAAACATCACTGCTCTAGAGGAGATCTGCATGGAGTAATGGGCCAAAATACCAGCAACAGTGTGTGAAAACCTTGTGAAGACTTACAGAAAACGTTTGACCTCTGTCATTGCCAACAAAGGGTATATAACAAAGTATTGAGAAACTTTTGTTATTGACCAAATACTTATTTTCCACCATAATTTGCAAATAAATTCATTAAAAATCCTACAATGTGATTTTCTGGATTTTTTTCCCCTCATTTTGTCTGTCATAGTTGAAGTGTACCTATGATGAAAATTACAAGCCTCTCTCATCTTTTTAAGTGGGAGAACTTGCACAATTGGTGGCTGACAAAATACTTTTTTGCCCCACTGTAGTTGCGGAGAGTCCCTGTAATCCTGGATTCAGATCATTCAGACTAGAAAAAAACATTACCCAGATAGGCCAGTCGTGTGAGAAACTCGTCATTATGCAAGCAGTCAGACAAGTGAAAATTATGGTCAGTAAATAACTTTAAGCTCGTCTCTCAATTTAAAACAAAATGTCAATACCTTGCCCCATGTTAACCAGCTTCTGTATACCAGCTTCTGTACCACTTCTGTATGTTGTAAAAGCATTACATGGTCGCTGCCCATATAATTTCATAATGCAGAAAATATGAGAGTTCAGGGGCCTTGCTTTAAAAGTTAACCATTTTCACTGTAGTATCTAAAACATCTTTCAAGCATTCCCTTGGCAGCAAGAGCCTCTCGGTGGATTCTGCAGTGTACCCAAGTGGCGTCAGGAGCAACTGCTTGCACGCGTGTTACCACTCCTATGTCTCCCTGTCATGGCTTTTGCACCATTAGTACAAATACCAACACATCTTGACCACCAAAGTCCATTTGATGTCACAAAGCTGTCCAGTACTTTACAAATATCCTCTGCTGTTGTCATGGTTTCCAGAAGAGGATGTCTTGCTTAATTGACACCCCCATAAACATAACAGACATATACCAGGAGCAGTGGAGGAGCAGTCTGCCACGTCTGTTGACTCATCCAGCTGTAACAAATGTAATTCACTGGCTTGTATGCGAAACAGTAATTGTTTCAAAACATCTCCTGCCATGTCACTGATGCATCTTGAAACAATGTTGTTTGATGAATAGTTTTTAAAAACTTTTTCCCCCAGCATTGTCCCAGCCATATCCACGTCAGTTGGAAGAATTAAGTCCTCCACAATAGTATGGGTCTTGCCTGTCCTCGCCACTCGGTAGCTGACCATATCAGACGCTTCTAGCTCCATCTTATTAATGGTATCTGTCTGTTTTATACATGTCTCACTACTAGAAAGGCGTCTATATTCTCGCTCAAAACTCGTGACTTATTTTTCAAATTGTCATGTTTCGCTTCTAAATGTCTGCGCAAGAGTGAAGGTTTCCCGCAAGACATTAACGGTTAATGTGATTGGATGTTAGTTATTTGACTAGGCTACCTGTATTTGACATCGTGTTGTTATTTCGCTGAACACTAGATGGTTTCATTTTATTTTTGGCAGTGAAACAAGGCTACTAAGGCAAGAAAAAAAAACTCATCCAAATGTATATCCCCGTTGGAAAATATAAAATGTACTGTTTGAAAATGTGAAGAAAAATAAAATGTAAAAAAAAGGGAATCACATTTTATTTGGTGTTCCCCCTACTGCATTGCGTACCCCAGTTTGGGAATACTGGTGCTACTGGGATGACACCACTCTCTCCTGCTGCACTACGATTACAGGCATGTGCTTTGTCCGTGTGTTTGACATAGGGTTCAGAGGGTCAGTAGGAAAAGATGGCGGAAGTGGATGCTGAGTTCGAGGCAAGCAGTGCGTCAAGATAGTTGGTGAAAATGAATGTTCTGAATGAACAACAGTCGTATTGAAAACTGGAACAAAAAGGAAATAGTCTAAAATCGGAGTGGAGGATGTGCATGAATGATATTGAATCGCTTCTTGTTGGGATGCGTTTGTTGAGTAAGGATGCATATGTGGAAAACCCATTTGAGATGTTAAGTGGTGACGTATGCGCTGGGAAAAGTGGAGTCTGTCAGAGTGACCATGAGCCTCAAAAGAATCCGGACAATGGAAGTTTTGTGTTTTGAACTTTGGAGTAGAGCACCCATCAAAGGAGTCATCTCAGGGATGACGACATGTACAGTTTCTTAGATTTCTTTTGAGACTTGTGCCGTACAGTTTATAACTTTGGCAATGGACTCCACAAAATCCACGTTAAACACACAATGTATCTTTTGACTGGCAGCAAACATTTACTGCAGCCTGTGGTGCGTCCACTACCATATGTTCACTGGCATCAATTGATTTCTCAATTATTTTAAAATCGCCTCCGCATAGGGAATTCGATTGACCGCTCAAACCTTTTCCACCTCAATCTCCTTTACCCTTACAGGGCACTTCAGGAAATCGGGATCATGATCCCCACCACAAGTGCAACAACATCGTCCTTCTACACACCGTTCTTCAATATACTCTGTCCGTCTGCACACCCTTGCAACATGGCCAAATCTTTTACAAATCCTTCCAATTGCAATGGTTTGAGGACGAAAGCTCTTACAGTATATTTTACATAACCAAGCTTCATATGCGTGGGTTTTTGCTCTTTATCAAAAAACAGGACCGACAGATTTAATTTTTCCCCATTCCCCCAGCGTGTCAGACGCCGGGCATCAACCACACCAGGAATTGTCTTCATTAAAATAACATCAAATTGATCAGAAATACAGAGTAGACATTCTTAATGTTGTAAAGGACTATTGAAGCTGGAAACGGCAGATTTTTTATGTAATATCTACATAGGTGTGCAGAGTCCCCTTATCAGCAACCATGTGTTCCAATGGCACGTTGTGTTAGCTAATCCAAGTTTATAATTTTAAAAGAAAACCCTTTTGCAATTATGTTAACACAGCTTAAAACGGTTTCTGACCGCAATCTTTTGAACGGTAGTTTGTATATTTGTATATATACAGTTGAAGTCGGAAGTTTACATAGATTTGGGTTGGAGTCATTAAAACTCGTTTTTCAACCACTCCACAAATTTCTTGCTAACAAACTACAGTTTTGGAAAGTCGGTTAGGACATCTACTTTGTGCATGACACAAGACATTTTTCCAACAATTGTTTACAGACAGATTATTTCACTGTATCACAATTCTAGTGGGTCAGAAGTTTACATACACTAAGTTGATTGTGAATTTAAACAGCTTGGAAAAATCCAGAAAAGGATGTCATGGCTTTAGAAGCTTCTGATAATTTGAGTCAATAGGAGGTGTACCTGTGGATGTATTTCAAGGGCTACCTTCAAAGTCAGTGCCTCTTTGCTTGACATCATGGGAAAACCAAAAGAAATCAGCCAAGACCTCAGAATAAACATCATAGACCTCCAAAAGTCTGGTTCATCCTTGGGAGAAATTTCCAAATGCCTGAAGGTACCACGTTCATCTGTACAAACAATAGTACGCAAGTATAAACACCATGGGACCACGCAGCCATCATACCGCCCAGGAACGAGACGCGTTCTTTCTCCAAGAGATGAGGGGAAGGCTTGCAAGCCAAAGAACACCATCCCAACCATGAAGCACCGGTGTGGCAGCATCATGTTGTGGGGGTGTTTTGCTGCAGGAGGGACTGGTGCACGTCACAAAATAGATGGCATCATGAGGAGGGTAAATTATGCGGTTATATCGAAGCAACATCTCAAGACATCAGTCAGGAAGTTAAAGATTGGTCGCAAATGGGTCTTCCAAATGGACAATGACCCCAAGCATAATTCCAAAGTTGTGGCAACATGGCTTAAAGTCAACAAAGTCAAGGTAGTGGCCATCACAAAGCCCTGACCTCAATCCTATACAAATTTGTGGGCAGAACTGAAAAAGCATATGCGAGCAAGGAGGCCTACAAACCTGACTCAGTTACACCAGCTATGTCAGGAGGAATGGGCCAAAAATCACCCAACTTATTGTGGGAAGCTTGTGGAAGAGTACCCTAAACATTTGACCCAAGTTAAACAATTCAAAGGCAATACTACCAAATACTAATTGAGTGTATGTAAACTTCTGACCCACTGGGAATGTGATGACAGAAACAAAAGCTTTAGTAAATCATTCTCTCTACTATTATTCTGACATTTCACATTCTTAAAATAAAGTGGTGATCCTAACTGACCTAAGACAGGGCATTTTCACTAGGATTAAATGTCAGGAATTGTGAAAAACTGAGCTTAAATCTATTTGGCTAAGGTATGTAAACTTCCGACTTCAACTGTAGTATCCTAGCAAAACTGGTGCATGATTGTGCGAATAAGACAGTTTGCCTGACTCAGTAAATTGGATTATTGCCTACACTTCGCAGACAGGAGAGTGAATAGAATATAAGCATCACATGACAGACACTGGGCTCCGATACAGCCCTGTCGCTATGGTTCAGAAAGACAAAGACTGTCTGGGCCAACAGCTCACTTTGCCTCATTCACACTATAGCAGCCCTACAGCCAAACCAAGCCAAGCTGAACTGTAGGCCTGTATTGGGCTTGCCTGGTTACACATCCACCATAGTTGCTAGAACTGTGATAGAAACGACAATATGAAAAGAAAATAGAGCCAACATAGTACAGTTCGCGTAGGGATGGACACATCCATTTGGATATCTGGATAAACGTTAGTATTCGATTACCTGTGTGACTGCCAAATTACTATTTGATATGTTACTTTGGTTTTGATTTTACAGATACAATCCATAGCATTTCCTGCCATTCAATAGAGAGCAATAGTAATGGCATATTTTTGTAGGCACTACTCCGCCATGGCTCTTTGGCCAAAGCTTATGGGGAAATTAATGTTTTTTTAATGGGGAAATGCCGAAAATAAGGTCTGTAGTTTATAACAGGTTTAGGAGATCTTATACGTTTTGTGCTATGAGATACAGTATGTAACCACTCTCAAATTCATAGACATAGCTTTGACAATTCATGATATCAAAATGATAGTTTTAACCATGTTGAGGCTATAGGCCTACAGTGTTTCTTTACAATTACATGGTTTACAAATAGTGGAGTAAAAAACAAGCTCATATTTTGGGTTCTGATAGGGTTTAAATGTATTTGAGTATGTAAACTTCAGAGTTCAACTGTGTGTGTGTGTGTGTATATATATATATATATATATATTTTTTAAAAATATTTTTTTTCTACAGAAGTGGTTTGATTTAGTTACATTTAAAAAAAAAGTAAAAAAAATTGTTTGCAGGATGCATAAACAAATGTGCGAACGCCAATATATCAAAGACGAATACATGTAGGCTCAGCCAGGATTTGATTGACAGTCGGAAGAGCAAATGAAATGGTAGGAGGGCCATCACAACTTCAACCGCTTTCCAATTTCACGTCCTACATCACACAGGCTCAGAAAATATACTCTTGTCTGTGGGAATTTGCTCAATGCAAGCCATTTCGATCTATTGTGTACACAGATCAATTTATAAGCGGAAATGTCGGTTGGAAGCCGGTACCAGTACCGCGCAGGTCCCCTAAACAGAGGACTTTACATTTAATAGGATTATTCTAAATGACTACTGCTTTTAAAAGCACATTTTTCAACTATAAAATTGTTTCTTTACACCCACAAGATACTTTCAAGACTTGCTTTTCTAGTTGGCTGGCAAGTTTCACCATCCAATTATTTAAGATCTAAAGTAGTGCAAATTTACATTGGCACATGATGATTATTTGAATATGGCACTGTTATTCAACACTTGGGGTGGGTTGCACCAACGTGGATTAACTCTTAAACTGGGTTAAAAATCAGCAATTAATCTTGTTGCACCAAATTGTAAACCTAGAATAATTTAAATTCTTCCTCTAAACTAAATGTAGTTTCCCTTTAAACATGGTCTAAATTAATCTGTTGGTGCGACCCCCTTTTGTGGATGACCACATTACGTTGTCTGCACGAGACAGTTAAAATGAAACGCTCGATAGAATAATTGTCGCATCCATTTTATATGCAAACTTTCTAAATGTCGACAACAACAAAATGTCACTGGACAATTTAATGGAAACAACTAATGATGATGCCTTACAGAGCAGTAGAAATGGCTTGATAATGCCAACATGAAGATCCAAACTGGTATCTTGAACAAATCCACAGCCTGACATCCCTGGATCCTCATTTTCGTGCACATTGGAGTCGTCCATTGTTTCTATGTGCCGTCGCCCGAGCACAGTTGTCACAACAGTGCTTTGCTTTTTCAGTTTTGTTTTCGAAAATCCTTGAATTTCCTGTGCAAGTGAATGCATTGCATCTGTCAAATGGGTATTTGCAAGCACAAATACTGAGAGCCGCTAATCTAGCTAGCAGCACAAAAAACGTTTTCGTAACAGTGTATGGAATCCAATGAAGTGCTCGCGTTTTATTGCAAACGAACGTATTTCCGAACGCTAGCTATCGGGCTACCCCCTGTCACAATGTCACGTGAACAGAGTCGTGTTGCAGGGAGCAGCCTCGTTCTGAGCGGGGGCAACACCTAGGTAGCGAGAAAGGAAAAACAGGGAGACCGTGGGGTGGGTTTGTTAGCCTTGATGTTTTCCTTAAATGGACGAATTGTAACACTATAACACGATTTTTATTATAGCAAGTATTTATTCTATACCAACACTGTACTGCGAAGATACAGGACACATTTTGGTTTGAGAAACACCTTGAACAAGTAAAATGTCACGGGGGGCATTGCAGCCGAGCCAGCAAAAGCTGGCAGAGAAATTTACCATCCTTAACGACAGGGGAATCGGGATGCTCACCCGGATCTATAACATCAAAAAGGTAACTAAGATATGGCTGTTAAATTCTTCTTAAGTTCATAAATGTGTATATATATATGCATCCATTCTTAGGTAGTTAAATAGAAACCTGTGTTTGGTTCTAATAATATAACGTTACATGACTGGTGCAAAGCATCGGGAATGGTCAGGAATCATTTTGTGAAGGCCTTAATGCTAGCTAGCCTGCTTGTAATGGTAGACAGACTGCTACCTAATCGCCATCCTCTTTTAGTAGTTAGCTAGTTAGGCAGAAAGCTCGGGTGGGTGCATAGCCAGAAACGGCATAATGTACGGTCTACTATCTAGCTATCATTATAGATAATAGGTCTGATTTCAAGAATCCACACAACATTAGCTAGCTAACTATGGTCAGCCCCCAAACCCTTCAATTGATAGTTTGTTGTTCAGTGTGATAAGTGAATGTGTTGATGACAGCAATTTAGGGAGCATGCTAGTAGTGATGGGGGGGGGGGGGCGGGGGGGGGGGGGGGGGGCGGGGGGGGGGGGGGGCGGGGGGGGGGGGGGAATAGAAATAGAGCACTTATTTCTATGATTGATCAAAACGAGGTTTCTCATGGCTCGCTCTCGTCCATCTGCAGCAGAGACATGGTGAGCAATATGTTTAGAACGTCGAATCACATGGAAATCACAGTATCAAATCACAATACTGGGTGTGCAGCAAAGTAAAATACTGCAATGATAGACTACGGTATAAAACCGTCTATTTGGAGCGCTACTGGGTGTGCATGATTTTGATCTAATCTTTATCAAGGTCTTGTTGAGCAGCTGACTTTTTGTGTGTGTTGTGTTAGCGCAGGGCTTGAGCAAAAGCCTGTACACCCAGTAGCTCTCCTGGATTGTTGGCCAGCATGCAACATTACAATTACAACCAAATACTCTTTATTAATTAATTCCCTCATTCAATGATTCAGGTACCAAATGGCTAAGGTGGGCAACCTCTAAGCAAAGTAGCTAACGATTTGTTGTGTGCATTTTAAAGAGGACCCTCCCAGTAAAATGTTGTTTTTTTTATAACCGAAAGGTTGCAAGATCGAATCCCCAAGCTGCCAAGGTACAAATCTGTCGTTCTGCCCCTGAACAGGCAGTTAACCCACTGTTCCTAGGCTGTCATTGAAAATAAGAATTTGTTCTTAACTGACTTGCCTAGTTAAATAAAGGTAAAATAAAACATGAGGGATGGTGTTGTGCTGAAAATCTCCCCCTGACAGAATTCTCCTCCCAAATCTTAGTAGCAGAAAGCATATTTGTCTGCACTGTTTGGTTTGGCTATTTGTTTCAATATGGCGCCCTGGGCGAACCCATCACAGTTCTAGCAACTATGGTGGATGTGTAACCAGGCAAGCCCAATACAGGCCTACTGTTCACCTTGGCTTGGTTTGGCTGTAGGGCTATAGTGTGAATGAGGCAAAGTGAGCTGTTGGCCCAGCCAGTCTCTGTCTTTCTGAACCATAACGACAGGGCTGTATCGGAGCCCAGTGTCTGTCATGTGATGCTTATATTCTATTCACTTTCCTGTCTGCAAGTGTAGGCCATAATCCAATTTACTGAGTCAGGCAAACTGTCTTCACACAATCATGCACTAGTTTTGCTAGGATACTACAGTTGAAGTCGGAAGTTTACATACCTTAGCCAAATAGATTTAAACTCAGTTTTTCACAATTCCTGACATTTAATCCTAGTGAAAATGCCTGTCTTAGGTCAGTTAGGATCACCACTTTATTTTAAGAATGTGAAATGTCAGAATAACAGTAGAGAATTCTATATTTCAGCATTTATTTCATCACATTCCTACTGGGTCAGAAGTTTACATGCACTCAATTAGAATTTGGTAGCATTGCTTAACTCAGGTCAAACGTTTCAGGTAGCCTTCCACAAGCTTCCCACGATAATTTGGGTGAATTTTGTAACTGAGTCAGGTTTGTAGGCCTCCTTGAACACACACTTTTTCAGTTCTGCCCACAAACTTTCTATAGGATTGAGGTCAGGGCTTTGTGATGGCCACTCCAATACCTTGACTTTGTTGTCCTTAAGCCATTTCGCCACAATTTTGGAAGTATGCTTGGGGTCATTGTCCATTTGGAAGACTCATTTGCGACCAAGTTTTAACTTCCTGATTGATGTCTTGAGATGTTGCTGCAATATATCCACATAATTTTCCTGCGTCATGAAGCCATCTATTTTGTGAAATGCACCAGTCCATCCTGCAGCAAAGCACCCCCACAACATGACGTTGCCACCCCCTGTGCTTCACGGTTGGGATGGTGCTCTTCGGCTTGCAAGCCTCCCCCTTTTTCCTCCAAACATAACGATGGTCATTGTGGCCAAACAGTTCTATATTTGTTTCATCAGACCAGAGGACATTTCTCCAAAAAGTACGATCTTTGTCCCCATGTGCAGTTGCAAACCTGTAGTCAGTTTTTTTATGGTGGTTTTGGAGCATTGGCTTCTTCCTTGCTGTCGATATATGACTCGATTTACTGTGGATATAGATACTTTTGTACCGGTTTCCTCCAACATCTTCACAAGGTCCTTTGTTGTTGTTCTGGGATTGATTTTTACTTTTCGCATCAAAGTACGTTCATCTCTAGGAGACAACGCATCTCCTTCCTGAGCGGTAGGACAGCTGCGTGGTCCCATGGTGTTTATACTTGCATACTATTGTTTGTATAGATGAACGTGTTACCTTCAGGAGTTTTTCTGTGGTCTTGGCGGATTTCTTTTGATTTTCCCATGATTTTAAGCAAAGAGGCACTGAATTTGAAGGTAGGCCTTGAAATACATACAGGTACACATCCAATTGACTCAAATGATGTCAATTAGCCTATCAGAGGCTTGTAATGCCATGACATAATTTTTCTGGAATTATCCAAGCTGTTTATGTAAAGTTCTGACCCACTGACATTGTGGTACATTGAATTATATGTGAAATAATCTCTGTCAACAACTGTTGGAAAAATTGCTTGTGTCATGCACAAAGTAGATGTCCTAACCAACTTGCCAAAACTATAGTTTGTTATTAACAAGAAATCTGTGGAGTGGTTGAAACACTTAGGTTGGAGTCATTTAAACTAGTTTATGTAAACTTCCGACTTCAACTGTAGATGTGTGTGTGTGTGTGTGTGGTCACAATCATTTTATTATAAAGGCTGTCATGGCTAACTGCAATATTAGTGCATTGTTTTTCTCTCAAGACTTGAGTGTCATTTGCAGTAAAGTCTAAGCAACAAATAACATTGGATTGCTTTCTTTACATTTTTCAGCTGAGAGTTAGGTTCACATTAACCACTTTTTATTTTACACACAGAGATTGATCATGTAGATCATATTCTTTGTTGTTTAATTACTTAACCTGAATTTCCCCCTAGCAGGGAAAGTGTTGCCTCTTTTGTCCCTCATGAGTTTGCATCCCTGATTTATGCTTCTCTTTCATGCTGTTCTTTCTGCTTATTCACCCTACAACCCTCTAATCTTCCGTGTCCTCAGGAAGCCTATAGGCTAGACGGAGAGAAGCTTACAGAGCACCCCACTCCTGGAGGTCAAGGTTCTCATAATAGGGACAACGTAGACTACACCATAATTAATACCATCAGTATTGAATGAATGACAGTTTGGGACACTCACATAGGCCTAGATAAGAAGGTCCCCCTATGTGGCATAACATAGGCCTAAGTCCTTGGCCTGTATAACTAACATATCAGAATGTAGAATTATCTCCAAAACCAGTTGTTTGCAATTAGATATGCATGCTAGTTACTGAAGAGCCTGTGTTGATGTATACCTTTCTCTCTTTCTGTTACAATGCTCCTCCTCCAGCAAGGACAAGTTTGGAAGGTTTGCACAGCTTTTCGCCTTTCCCTAAATCTCAGCCTTCCTTTCCTATCGCCTTCTACCTAGTCTCATGTTTCATGGCCCCTCTCTATGTTAACCACAGTGCCTTAGCGCATAGTGTTGGTACAGCTGCTATAAGAGGTCTGTGTTGCCAAATCGGAGCGCTTTTGTTTCCCGTCTCACTGAGCAATTGCCAGAAAAATGGTCTTTAAAAGCAGAATTATAATAGACTCGCTTTTGATTGACAGCTACTGTGTTGCTGTGTCCTTTGAGAAACATGGTGTTTCGTGTTGTACTTTTCTCTCCCATTCTTAAATCCTTGCCCTTCAGTAGTTTTGTGTTGCAAACCACCAAGCCTATATGTGTAGTATAGTCTAGGTACTTGCATGCCATTCCTGCTGTAGCTTTTTAACCTATTTGTTGAAAAAAAAACACGTAATGTCACTCTTTTAGACTTACAGGCTCTGTTTCGTCTCAGATCTTCGTATCGCCCCTCTTTCTCAAATGAAGACTGCCGTTATGTAGCTAGCAACATCATCCATACTAACTGCTACTGTAGGCTAGGGTCGTCACAATACCAGTGTCACGATGCTGCTATGCAAAATGTTCTATTGGAAACTCAAAGCAGATTAAATTCTTTGATCCTTTAAGCGCTTGCTGTGCTATATCTTTGAAAATAAACAAATGCGACACTGGCTGACTACATAAGGCTGTTTGTTTCCAACATTAGGACTGTTTTCCTCAATAACGTGAGGCATGAAATGCACAGAGAAGTCCCTATCGGCAGTTAGATTATCACAGTTGGTGGCCCCCTCCCTTCTCTTGCTAGAACAAAAGCAGTTCCTGTTGCCTGCCGACCCGGTAGCGACGAACCTAGAATCGCAATACTTGTCAGTGGCCAACAACTTGACTTTGAGCCATTTTGAGAGCATTAACCCCCACGTGGGGGAGTCAACAACAAAAAACGACAAGTAAGGGCATTTTCTTCGTACGTCCACGGATGAGCCAGTCACACTTCAAATTAAATGTAGGCTATGGGATGGTAGCTAGCTAAGTGTAGAGTTGCAATGCACACAACACTACATACTTCCAAGCTAGCTAACCACTGTAGGTAGTATTGACACTATAATGAATCACAATGGTTGTTAGCTGCCAAGTTAGTGCAGTGTCCTTGGCTGGCTGGCTAGCTAGCTATGTTGTGCTAGCTAGTGAATATGTTATCGTTAGCCAAATGTTTAGCTAGCTAGCTATGGTCTGACACTGGCTGTATGGGATTATGGAGAGTGAATTAAATTGTTTCTTTGCCATCTTGCTAGGTAATCATCTAGCTGTGGCCATCTGGTTAGTATCAACAAGGGCTTTCTACGAAATAGCAACATTGGCGCAGATCACTTGGAATCTAGACTATAAGCAATACGAACAGATATGCATTGCCAAACAACGCTACTGCCACCTTCTGGCTTGGAGTATTATAACAAAGCTGAGTTCCAAAGTCTGAGGTGTGAACACAATAGAGATTGACTGCCGACACTTCAGAGGTGCTAAGTGCTGTTGGCAGGCAAGCATTTGACAATCTTACCAGTGTGTTTGCGCTGGGTCTGCATCATGTTTTGTTTCTTTGCAATAATACTTCTGAATATCGCGAAACTGGTTTTGTGACACCCCCACTGTAGGCAACACCAGGACAGCATTAGAATGCTTGACACCCCACAGAGCCTCGTTAACCAGTTCAACCAATTTATCCAATCACTGTTTTAAGTGCAGAAAAAGAGCTGAATTGTCTAAATGAAAGCTTTTTAATACTTTTTATAGTTGTGTTATTGGCAGTTAATTGTTGACCAACGGTGACTGGCTTTATAGTGGATGAAGATACACAATAGCCTCTGTAGGTGACGTATCATTCGGTGTATTTTCATTTTGACGTGGCAAATTGTTTGCCACACCATGCAAAAAAGTGTTGTTTCATGCTGTACTGTTAAGTTATTCGGGCTTGATAAGGCAAGACTTGGTGGAATTCTGACATTAATACAGTAAGGTTGTGTAAGTTACAATTAGGGTCACGTTCTTTAGGCATCAAACGGAAGAAACCCGACAAAAACAAGGAGGGACTTCCTGGATGCAAATTTTCGCTTTCCGTGGGCAAAACACTTAATATTTTACGTTTTCTCTTGCGTGCCCTAATGAGCTTGACCCTGATGTTTTGACTGCCCACCGTTTTCATATACAAGCCTACTTCCTCCAACGATTTGTGGTATAGTATTACAGTTAGTGTCCACACACACACGCACACCATAAGGTTTAGTAACTATGTGATGACAACACATGCATGCACAGCATCTTGTTCACCTTATGACACGTGTACCCAAAATGCATGCCGCTTTACCACCATGTTAAAGGGGAAGTTGACCTAAAATCCAAAATGTCCCAAGTGATTCCATACATTGAAACTAGTTAGGTGGAGTTTTCCTTCTCCCCCTCTCTCTCCCTACAGTCTAGAACTGGAAAGTTGCTAAAACAGGTCACGTGATGTCTTTGTGCACTGCTAGCTCTGCTGTCAGTCACACATTTTTTTGTTTTATTGAAAGCATATGGCTGAATTAGCAAAAAAAAATATATATATATATATAAGTACTCTCAAAAACTAACAATGTTACAGCCTGAATTTAAAATGGATTAAATTGCACACTTTAAAAAAAATTGGCCTACACACAATGTTACAGTAGAATTATGTTTTTCAAAACGTTTACAGATAATTTAAAAATGAAATGCTGAAATGTCTTAGACTAAATAAGTTCAGGAGTAAAAATTTGCATAACAAGTTTCATGGACTCATGGCAATAATAGTGTTTAACTAACCTTATCTATATACCCCACATGCAATTATCTGTAAGGTCCCTCGGCCGAGCAGTGAATTTCAAACACAGATTCAACTACAAAGACCAAGGAGGTTTTCTGATACTGCACAAAAAAGGGCACCTATTGGTAGATGGGTAAAATAAAAAGCAAACATTGAATATCCCATTGAGCATGGTAAAGTTATGAATTACACTCTGAATGGTGTAGCAATACACCCAGTCACTATGAAGATACAGGCGTCCTTCCTTACTCAGTTGCCGCATAGGAAGGAATTCACTTTTTGTCCTGAATATAAAGTGTTATGTTTGGGGCAAATCCAATACAACACATTACTGAGTACCACTCCCCATATTTTCAAGCATAGTGGTGGCTGTGTCATGTTATGGGTATGCTTGTAATCTTTAAGGACTGGGGAGTTTTTCAGGATAATAAATGAACTGAATGGAGCCAAACACAGGCGGAATCGTAGAGGAAAACCTGGTTCACCTTTCAGCAGACAATAACCCTACGACACAAGGTCAAATCTACACTGGCGTTCCTTACCAAGAAGACTGTAACAGTGGCAGAGTTATAGTTTTGATGTACACCTACTTGAAGATCTATGGAAAGACCTGAAAATGGTTATCTAGCAGTGATAAACAACCAATTTGACAGAGCTTGAAGAATTTTGAAAAGATAATGGGCAAATGTTACACAATGCATGTGTGGAATGCTCTTTGAGACTTACACAGAAAGACTTACAGCTGTAATCGCTGTCAAAGGTACTTCTACAAAGTATTGACTTGGGTGTAAATGAGATATTTCATGTGAGTTCTCAACAGTCAAATGCCCATCCCTAGTCTCATTCATCATAGCTTTGAAGTGGGTCCTCTGTGGTGAGTCACTGGGTCCAGGAGTCCGGATTCCTCTCCCATCCTGCGTGTTAAATACCGTCCGAGCCAAATATCCACTGCCTTAGGGGGTCTACCCTGGTTTTCAGGAAGTGAAAGACTCCCATGTATGTGCTGCTCCAAACTGTGATTTGTTTGTCAGGTTAGGTACTGTGACTGCAAAAATAAAGAATATCCATGCAAATGGACCACAAAAACTGAAATACAAAACATTAAAACATTGTTTAGTTACTTATATATATTATACAAATATTTAAACTAGTATACTACATAATGTTAGCAACCTATTGTATGTGTATCATGAAAGTCTTTGTGTCTACTTCATTCTGGAGCGATATCTTCTAACCAGGTCCTTTCTCAGGTCTCTCCTCTAGTAATGTTGGCTGGAAGATTAAAGTAGGCTTGGGCAGGTGGGATTAAGGATTCTTGTAAATCACCATTGGATTTTGTTACCACTCCAGCACCTGGTCAACCAGTTTCTCCCTGAACTGCAAAAGTTTTTTTTTGTTAATTTATTTAAAAAAAATGTTTGGCCACCCACTGCTTGCACTTTGTTTTAGGATCAAGTGTTTCTCACCTACACAATTCATGCAGAGGGCAGTTAGACATGCTTACATGGTACACACACAGACTTATTCTTAATGATAATTTTTGTTTCACAAAATACCGGTAGCTTAGGTTGTAACAAGAAATATGGTACTTCATATTACTTCATATTATGCTGTGTGATGTACATGCGTGATCTATTTTATAATAAAAATGCTTATATAAAGGAAATTAGGTCTATCAAGTTATTCAAGTTGCTTGTTCCCTGTCCACATTTTCATTATTATATTCCAAATTAGTATTATGTGTATTGAGAAAGGAGTAACTTCCGCCCAAACATAAGTCAAGTGATGCCATGTTTACTAACCTATAAAGCCTTTTTGTTATGGCCATTGTGCTACATGTAAATTATATTGTTAACTCAAGGATGATCAATGGAAACAGGATGCACCTGAGCTCAATTTCAAGTCTCATAGCAAACTTAACATGTGTAAATATTTATATGAACATAAGATTCAACAACTGAGACTAACTGAACAAGTTCCACAGACATGTGACTAACAGAAATGGAATAATGTGTCCCTGAACAAAGGGGGGGGGGTCAAAATCAAAAGTAACAGTCAGTATCTGGTGTGGCCACCAGCTGCATCTCCTCCTTATGGACTGCACCAGATTTGCCAGTTCTTGCTGTGAGATGTTACCCCACTCTTCCACCAAGGCACCTGCAAGTTCCCGGACATTTCTCGGGGGATGGCCCTAGCCCTCACCCTCCGATCCAACAGGTCCCAGACGTGCTCAATGGGATTGATATCCGGGCGCTTCGCTGGCCATGGCAGAACACTGACATTCCTGTCCTGCAGGAAATCACACACAGAATGAGCAGTATGGCTGGTGGCATTGTCATGCTGGAGGGTCATGTCAGGATGAGCCTGCAGGAAGAGTACCACATGCGGGAGGAGGATGTCTTCTCTGTAACGACCAGCGTTGAGATTGCCTGCAATGACAACAAGCTCAGTCTGATGATGCTGTGACACACCGCCCCAGACCATGACAGACCCTCCACCTCCAAATCGATCCCGCTCCATAGTACAGGCCTCTGTATAACGCTCATTCCTTCGATGATAAACGCGAATCCGAACATCACCCCTGCGGCGTTCTTGCCGGTGATGTCTGGTGAGGACCTGCCTTACAACATGCCTACAAGCCCTCAGTCCAGCCTCTCTGTCCACAATAGGCTGAGTTTGAGCACTGATGGAGGGATTTTGCGTTCCTGATGGAACTTGGGCAGTTGTTGCATCCTGTACATGTCCCGCAGGTGTGATGTTTGGATGTACCGATCCTGTGCAGGTGTTGTTAAACATGGTCTGCCACTGCGAGGACGATCAGCTGTCCATCCTGTCTCCCTGTAGCGCTTTCTTAGGTGTCTCACAGTACGGACATAGCAATTTATTGCCCTGGCCACATCTGCAGTCCTCATGCCTCCTTGCAGCATGCCTAAGGCACGTTCACGCAGATGAGCAGGGCATCTTTCTTATGGTGTTTTTCAGAGTCAGTAGAAAGGCCTCCTTAGTGTCCTAAGTTTTCATAACTGTGACCTTAATTGCCTACTGTCTGTAAGCTGTTAGTGTCTTAACGACCGTTCCACAGGTGCATATTCATTATTTTTTTTAATTGAACAAGCATGTGAAACCATGTTTAAACCCTTTACAATGAAGATCTGTGAAGTTATTTGGATTTTTACAAATTATTTTTGTAAGACCGGGTCCTGAAAAAGGGCTGTTTCTTTTTATGAATGTGATAACCTATTTAGCTGTATGCCTTCAATTTAACAAAGAATTTGTCTACAATAGGTCTTTGAATGACAACGGAGCAGAGCTAGTAGTTTCCAAAGAAACGTGAGGAATCACATGACCTGTTTTTGCAGCTTTCCTGTTCTAGACTGCAGGGAGAAAGGGGGTGAAGTCTTAACTCCACCTAACTAGTTTCAATGTATGGAATTACTTGGGAAATGTTTTATTTTAGGTGTACTTCCCCTTTAAGAACAATCTCTTTTGTAGAGAACTGCCCAATGAAAAACTGATCATAATTTAGAACAAAAAACTGCATTTAACCTATTGGTTCTAGATGGCATTTTAAAGTTATGAGACCTAAACAGGAGACCTTGTCTAGAATGTTTTGTTCTCCTTTCTCTCTCTGCTCACTCCATTTTTCAGCTAAAATGAAACCATTTTCACTCTGCCTGTTCATCCTGTCAATCATGAACTTAATTAACAACCTTATTTGACTAACAATGCTGCTCAATGAGAATCAGCCAGTATTCAAAGATGACTGCTGTAGCATCTTTCTATTCTCTTCCCTTTCCACTTTAGGCATGCGGCGACCCCAAAGCAAAGCCGTCATACCTGGTGGACAAAAACTTGGAGTCGGTGGTTAAGTTTATCGTACGAAAATTCCCTGCAATAGAGACGCGAAACAATAATGTAAGTTCTGTTTTAAGTTTATTCAAATGACCTTATGCAGTATGCTATTGCATTAATGTTATTGATTTTGTCTGTGAGCGTTCGAGAGGCAGTAACTGCCATGTAGTCAGTTGGTAGAGCTTGGCACTTGTAACGCCAGTGTAGTGGGTTCAATTCCCACAGATGAACAGTATGAAAATGTATCCCCTCACTACTGTAAGTCGCTCTGGATACGATAGTCTGCTTAATGACTAAATTGTAAATTAAATATGCTGAGTGTACAAAACATTAAGAACAACTTCTTGATACACTCAGGAAACTGTTGATTGTGAAACCCAGTAGCGTTGCAGTTCTTGAGACAAACTGGTCTGCGTGGCACCTATTACCATACCCCATTCACCCTCTGAATGGCACACATTACACAATCCATGTCTCAATTGTCGCGCGGCTTAAAAATATATATTTTTTACCTGTCTCCTCACCTGGGCTCCCAAGTGGCGCAGCAGTCTAAGGCACTGCATCTCAGTGCTTGAGGCATCACTACATCTCGGTGCTTGAGGTGTCAGTACAGACACCCTGGTTTGATTCCAGGGTGTATCACACACGGCTGTGATTGGGAGTCCCATAGGGCGGCGCACAATTGGCTCAGTGTAGGCCGTCATTGCAATTAAGAATTTGTTCTTAACTGACTTGCCTAGATAAATAAATTTCAAAAATACCTCTACACTGATTTGAAGTGGGTTTAAGTGACATCAATAAGGGATCATATCTTTCACCTGGATTCCCCTGGTCAGTCTGTCATGGAAAGAGCATGTGTTCATAATGTTTTGTATGCTCAGTGTATATTCAATTATTTTAGACATGGCGTCGCCGGACATTTTCTTTCATCATTTAAAAATGGTAACTTCTAAATGTATGATCACATAGTCATACCGTATGTACATTATGTGTACTGTACATTTGTGTTGTCATATATGCTACTTTCTTACTATTTGCTTTTGCTGTGTTTGTATGAAATGTGTAGCTAACTGCTTATTGGAATGAATTTGCGCTTAATTATATTTAACTGTGTCATTATGTCCCTTATGTTTTTTTTCTTTGTTTGTTTTTGTTCAATGTTTTGCATGCTTAACCTGTTATGGCGGCAATCCCCGTAAAACTTCGTAAAAATACAACTTCGTAACATTAAACATTCTTGAAAATGCAATTGTCTTACACCCTTCAAAAGATTAGAATCTTGGTAATCAAACTACGTTTTCCAATTTAAAATAGCTATTACAGAGAACAAATCCCATGCTTTTGTTTGAGAAGAGCAATCAACAACAGAAAATTTTTCCACCATGACAGTTTTTACACATTCACATCTGAAGGTAAAATTATGACTTACATTTTGATATCTTGCTCTTATTTCTCTTCCTGAGGGTCCCAGTGATCAAATGAAGTGCCGTTTTCTTTGATAAAATAAATTTTTATAGCCTAAATTGAAACATTTTGTAAACCGTTTGTGCCGTGAATTCCATCTCTATCAATTTTTTTATGCAGGATTTGACGTGATTACCCCCCCCCCGTAAACAATCGTTTATCTAGTCATGGTTGGTTTCAGTGCATTCCTCTGGATGTTTGCAACACAGCCAAATGTCATTGTTTTTTTTTGCGGGGAGTATTGACCAAAGTGAGCTGATTTGAAGACAAGGATCAATGACTACCTTACGCACCAATAATTTTTGCGAAGCTTCATTCATTGACTATATTTCTGCCCAATGACCACTGATCTTCTTGAAATCCAGCTGGGTAGATAGCCAATGAGCTGAGGTAAACGCCAGTATGTAATGGTTTTGGGTTGGACCACAATTCCTTGTTTGTAATCGCACGCGCAGGGAACTCCATTCTCGCCTTGACGATCAGAGGAGTTGCTGTAAGGCTTTTTACGCGCAGCTGTATTTCGGAAAGTTGTAGTTTCAATGATTTCATTAAAGATATCATGGCGAATAAATCAGTTAAAGCGAAGTCAAAAGTGAAAGTGAGACAGATTTTTTGTTTGAGGAGTCTTGGAGTGTCATGATTCAAACGAACTGAGGAGCTGTTTCTGCAAGGACAGGATGTACTTCTGGATGGGTAAGTGCTAATGCCGTTTTATGAAATAAAAAAAAATAAAAAAATGCAAGAAATGTGTGTTTGGGTGTGTGTATGTATGTATGTATGTATATATATATATATACATACATACATACATACACACACACACACACATACATACACACACACACACATACATACACACACACACACACATACACACACATACACACATACACACATACACACATACACACATACATACATACATACATACATACAACAATGGCCGGAGTTGAATGGAACAGTACTTCACCTTAGTGACTGTTCCCTCTGCTCTATACAACACATCTGTTTATTTTATGTGATGATAAAAGGCTCATACAATACAAATATTTTTTTTGTTTTCTTTCACAGTAATAGCGACTCCGACTGGGAGCCCCCGGTGCCAAGCTGCCCGCTCTACCTGTGCCCCCAGTGGTGTTCATATGCCACAGTTCATTACTGCAGGCATGACTGTGCCTCAGGGCCAAAAGGGCACAGCATGGAGGCGTCGTTGTGTTCTGTGTCGCAAGAAATGCACCACTTGTTCAGTTTGCCTCTGCTTTACATCAGAAAGAGACTGCTATGGGACATGGCACAGGCAGCAAAATATTGTGATGAGGACTTCCAAGGGGTGTACTGTTTAAAATAAAAAAATATATATATATTTATTTTCTATTATTTTTGTAAAAAAAAATGTTGTGTGTGTTAGAATAGCTTTTTGATGTGTTGTATATAGTTATTTGCACTGCTGTATATAGATATAGGTCATTTCACCAATTTGGCCACTTGGGTACATTTGGGCAACTTGTGTGGGACACCTGGGTGACTTCATGCTAAATGTCATGTAGCTCACCCATTCCTGTTAACAGTCTGAAATGTTGCACACCTACAGTTGCTCTCTTGTGTTATCCATCAAAATTATCTTCAGCATCCTATCTGACTGTGTGGCTATTCTAGTACATGTGAAAGATGATACTACAACAATAAAAAACAGAAAACGTATTCTCTTTCTCTTTTCTTCCACCAGATCTACTGTCTTATATTCTCCTACATTCAATTAACATTTCCACAATGCAGCCATAACCGGTTAATGTGGCTTTTTTCTGGATAGTCCTTTTTGGTAATTTTGTACTATTTGTAGTGCCATTTTGCTTAGCTTTGCTTAGTCTGCCTTTTGTAGTGGAAGAGTTTTTTAGTTTTCATCTTAGCCTATTGCTTCTTATCCTGATAGACTATGCAAAGGAATCTAAGTTTCATTTTACCCACCCCATCTAGGTTAAGGGGGAAATCGGTTTAATTCTGCTTCAGGTCTTGGATTACTTCGTATAGCCTAGTAATGCATCTTGACAACTAGGTTATCTGGTCATTAAACCATTCTATTTGAATACTTTGTCATTATTCTTACCAATTAGACTATACATTTATCGTACAAGCTAGGCATATATGGCTGGGTTTACACAGCCCAGTTCTAATATTTTTGGCAAAGGATCTGATTGGTCAAAAGTGGAAGAAAAAAAATATTAGTTGAGCTGCCTGTGTAAACACTGCGTATCAGTGGGGAAAGTAGCACATGCAAACACAACTTGTTCTTGCTAATTTGTCTTGAAAAGATGTAAAAGCCTTTACCCTCATGCTATTCCATTCTGAGGCAATGTTATGTCAGAACTGGTTGGCCCAGCTAAAAAAAAATCAAATATTGAATTGTATGGTTGAGATTTTGATTGGAGCATTATTCACGTGAAAATGTAACTAACATTTTCGCAGGAGAGAAACATTTTTTGAGTTAATAATAGACAATATTTGTATTGTATTGGTCTTCCATGAATTGTAATATAGGGCATGGGTAATCTGGTTAACCTAACCACCTGAAATGACTTAAAAAAACAATAATTGTATATAGCTAATGCTAGAGCTGATTTAGGTAAACATAGCTAGACCAATATTTAGTCTCAATTTGGCAAAAGAGCATAGCTCATGGTAATTGTCATACATACCACAACTACAAACCATACTGGATAACGGCCTCCTGAGTGGCGCAGTGGTCGAAGGCAGTGCCGCTAGAGATTCTGGGTTCGATTCCAGGCTCTGTTGCAGCTGGCCGTGACGGGGAGACCCATGGGGCGGCGCACAATGGGCCCAGCGTCGTCTGGGTTAGGGGAGGGTTTGGCCGGCAGGGATGTCCTTGTCCCATCGCGCTCTAGCGACTCCTGTGGTGGGCCGGGCGCAGTGGGCGCTGACACGGTCGCCAGGTGTACGGTGTTTCCTCCGACACATCGGTGCGGCTGGCTTCCAGGTTAAGTGGGCATTGTGTCAAGAAGCAGTGTGGCTTGGTTGGGTTGTTTTGGAGGACGCACGGCTCTCAACCTTCGCCTCTCCCGAGTCCATACGGGAGTTGCAGCGATGAGACAAGACTGTAATTACCAATTGGATACCACGAAATTGGCTAATAATTAAAAAAGGATAATGATAATTAAAAAAAAAAAATACTGGATCGTCACTCAGTACCTAAGGGTTCCCTACAATGCATTTTTGTCATAAAGTCATTAGCTAATAACATCTGGAGACTGGTGTAGTGAAACAATCTAAACTTTAACACTGACAAATGGTTTACTCAAGAAGTTATAGGTTATTGGCCAAATTCAAAAGTTAGATATGCAATGAAATATAGAAAATAATAGTGCCGTAAAACGTCAACCATCAAACCAGGAGAATGACATGGTGTGTGACTGCTGGTGAAAGAAGTGAAACTTACAGATAAGTTTGACATGACTACTTTGACATGCTCCTTGAGAGACCTAACAAATTGTTTATTCTACATTTACAGCAACAGCTTACACAGCTTCAAAAAGAAAAGTCTGAAATACTAAAGAATCTATCTTTATATTACTTCACATTTGTGGATGTCATGGAATTCAAGGTAAGTTTTTTTATTTTTTACTCCATGTTAAACTACTTTAATAGGTATATTCATTTAATAATAAGCATAATGTAATATGCTTTTTATATATATTTTTCTTTTATTTGACCTTTTCTTAACTAGGCAAGTCAGTTAAGAACAAGTTCTTATTTTCAATGACGGCCTAGGAACAGTACCTTGTCAGCTCGGGGATTCGATCTTGCAACCTTTCGGTTACAAATCCAATGCTCATATATGTGTATATAGCTGTGTTAATTAGGATAGATCAATGTCTGAGTAGCCATTTCTTCATTACTCTGAATAGTGGTAGGAAAATAATGCACCTGTACAATCATATACGATTTAGCTATGTTGTACCTATACAATCCAGACATGAGTGTTTTGTATTTCTTCTAGGACAATGTTTCTGAATTGCTGAACACTATTGACGCTTGCCAGGTTTTCTTTGATGTTGTAAGTATTCATCTTTCCACAATTCCCTTTACTTGGTATACAAATAAATGTTTTTCAAATCTCCTCAGATTATACCTTTTCTATAATCCTAATCAAAGCTAACTGGAGTTTTTCTTTCTGTCTTTATAGACGGTTAACTTTGATCTCACCAAGAACTACCTTGACTTGGTTGTCACCTACACTACACTAATGATGCTACTGTCCCGTATTGAAGAGCGGAAAGCAATCATTGGACTCTACAACTACGCCCATGAAATGACACACGGGGCCAGGTACAGCTAGAGCTATGAGCAGGACTATCCTCTGAAATGTATTATGTGAGGTCTTTTGACTGTTTTCCCCCTCTCCTCTGCAACCAGTGACAGGGAATACCCAAGGCTGGGCCAAATGATCGTGGACTATGAGAATCCTCTGAAAAAGATGATGGAAGAGTTTGTCCCTCATGGGAAGGTGAGACACTAGACATCTGTGAATATATTCCTCAGTAACACTAATATACAAATGAAAAATAGATAGCACTGTTTTACATACACGGCACAGATAGCACCATGTAAGAAATGTCCACAATTTTCTATTAACTACCAAGTAAATACCTATAGAAATGATTATGCACCCAGAAATACCTCCAATTTATCTTCTTCTCTTTCTGTTCTGATGGCGATAGTCTTTGTCAGACGCACTCATCTCGCTGCAGATGGTCTACCCCAGGAGGAACCTGTCCGCTGACCAGTGGAGGAACGCCCAGCTTCTGAGCCTGATTAGCGCCCCCAGTACCATGCTCAACCCGGCCCAGTCAGACACAGTCAGTGCCTACTGCCCAGTCACTTTCCTAAGCCCCTACTACTACTTAACTGCTACTAAACCCACCTTCACACCAATCAGTTAACACCTCTCACCCATCCAACACCTTATCTTGTTGACATGCCATGTGTTCTCCCATTTATTCTACTCATTTTGTAAATGTAGTAGCCAGCTCTGCCATTTGGAAAATTGTGTTAGATGTTACAAGCTGTTTTTAAAGTCCACATTATTAGCAGGCCAATATTATATTTTCAGTTACTTAACTTAATCTGTGAATGCATCATGACAAATTTCTGTTCTCTGTTCTAGATGCCCTGTGAATACCTCTCCTTAGACTGTATGGAGAAATGGATTGTGTGTAAGTTTACTGCTGAAGTTATTGTGTTAAGGTTTTTTTTCTCCAATTTGGTCAGGGAGGATTCCTTTTGGCCTTATGCTTAGTGTCTGCCCTGAGATTGGATGGTTGGGGGTTCGATCCCTGGTCAAGTCATACCGAAACATGGGACTTCATGCCCCTGCTTGACACTTCTCAATAAGGAGATTGATTGGGGGTAAGGCCCTGCGACAGATTAGTGTACTATCCAGGGGGTTTACTTGTACATCGATCTGCCTCGCGCTACATTAACAGGAGTTAGGCTCTTGCCCCTAAGGATTTACTTTTCCAAGGATTGCTTACTTAAAACTAGATCCTGGCTCCAAAATCTTGTTTTATAACAGTCACAAGAAATATAAAAATGCTTCAGGTGGGTCTCAGTGAAAAAAAAAAAGTTAATTTGTCACGTGCACCGAATACAACAGGTCATAGACCTTACATTGAAATGCTTACTTACAGGCTCTAACCAATAGTGAAAAAAAAAAGTGTGTGTGTGTGCGCGTGTGTGTGCGCGTGTGTGTGTGTGTGTGAGCACGTGTGTGTGTGTGCGTGGGTGGGTGGGTGTAAGTAAAGAAATAAAACAACAGTAAAAAGACATTTGAAAATAAGAGTTGCAAGGTTATATACAGACACCGGTTAGTCAGGCTTATTGAGGTAGTATGTACATGTAGGTATGGTTAAAGTGACTATGCATATATATGCACTATTGGTTAGAGCCTGTAAGTAAGCATTTCACTGTAAGGTCTATCTATACCTGTTGTATACGTGACAAATAAACATTTTGGTCCGGCCAATTGAGATAGTATGTACATGAATGTATAGTTAAAGTGACTATGCATATAAGAGAGTAGCAGCAGCGTAAAAGAGGGGTTTTGGGGAGGGGGCACAAGGGTGCAAATAGTCCGGGTAACCATTTGGTTACCTGTTTAGGAGTCTTATGGATTGGGGGTAAAAACTGTTGAGAAGCCTTTTTGTCCTAGACTTGGCACTCCGGTACCGCTTGCCATGCGGTAGTAGAGAGAACAGTCTATGACTGGGATGGCTGTGGTCTTTGACAATTTTTAGGGCCTTCCTCTGGCACCGCCTGGTGTAGAGGTCCTGGATGGCAGGCAGCTTTGCCCCAGTGATGTACTGGGCCATGTGCACTACACTCTGAAGTGCCTTGCGGTCAGAGGCCGAGCAATTGCCGTACCAGGCAGTGATGCAACCGGTCAGGATTCTCTCGATGTTGAAGCTGTAGAACCTTTTGAGGATTTCAGGACCCATGCCAAATCTTTTTAGTTTCCTGAGGGGGAATAGGCTTTGTCGTGCCCTCTTCACGACTGTCTTGGTGTGTTTCGACCATTCTAGTTTGTTGTTGATGTGGACACCAAGGAACATGAATCTCTCAACCTGCTCCACTACAGCCCCGTCGTTGAGAATGGTGGGCGTGCTCGGTGCTCCTTTTCCTGTAGTCCACAATCATCTCCTTAGTTTTGGTTACGTTGAGGGATATGCTGTTATTCTGGCACCACCCGGCCAGGTCTCTGACCTCCTCCCTATAGGCTGTCTCGTCGTTGTCGGTGATCAGGCCTACCACTTTGGCATACCACTGTTGTGTCGTCTGCAATGCAGTCGTGGGTAAACAGGGAGTACAGGAGGGGACTGCGCACGCACCCCTGGGGAGCTCCAGTGTTGAGGATCAGTGTGGCAGATGTGTTGCTGCCTACCTTCACCACCTGGGGGTGGCCGTCAGGAAGTCCAGGATCCAGTTGCAGAGGGAGGAGTTTGGTCCCAGGATCCTTAGCTTAGTGATGAGCTTTGAGGGTATTATGATTTTGAACGCTGAGCTGTAGTCGATGAATAACATTCTTACATAGGTGTTAATTTTGTCCAGGTGGGAATGGGCAGTGTGGAGTGCAATAGAGATTGCATCATCTGTGGATCTGTTTGGGTGGTATGCAAATTGGAGTGGGTCTAGGGTTTCTGGGATTATGGTGTTGATGTGAGCCATTACCAGCATTTCAAAGCACTTCATGGCTACGTACGTGAGTGCTATGGGTCTGTAGTCATTTAGGCAGGTTGCCTTTGTGTTTTGGGGCACAGGGACTATGGTGGTTTGCTTGAAACATGTTGGTATTACAGACTCAGTCAGTGACATGTTGAAAATGTCAGTAAAGACACCTGCCAGTTGGTCAGCACATGCCCGGAGCACACGTCCTGATAATCCGTCTGGCCCCGCAGCCTTGTGTATGTTGACCTGTTTAAAGGTCTTACTCACGTCGGCTACGGAGAGCGTTATCAAACAGTCATCCGGAACAGTTGATGCTCTCATGCATGCCTCAGTGTTGCTTGCCTCGATGCGAGCATAGAAGTGATTTAGCTTGTCTGGTAGGCACTGGGCAGCTCGCGGCTGTGCCTCCCTTTGTAGTCTGTAATAGTTTGCAAGCCCTGCCACATAAGACGAGCGTCGGAGCCGGTGTAGTATGATTCAATCTTAGCCCTGTATTGACGCTTTGCCTGTGATGGTTCGTCGCAGGGCATAGTGGGATTTCTTAGAAGTTTCTGGGTTAGAGTCCCACACCTTGAAAGCGGCAGCTCTACCCTTTAGCTCAGTGCGAATGTAATCTGTAATCCATGGTGTCTGGTTGGGGTTGTGTACGTACAGTCACTGTGGGGACAAGGTCCTCAATGCACTTATTGATAAAGCCAGTGACTGAACAAAAAGGGGAATCAATGTTACTATATTTGCAATTGTAGAGCAGCATTCAGCAGTTTTACCAGTACTAACCCGTCCCTCCACTAGTCGGGTTCGTCCTGTGCCACGCGGTGCTGAATACTGACCCAGCAGCGCTGAGCCTGTGGAAGCTGGCCCTCCAGAGCAGCACCTGCCTCTGTCTCTTCAGGGATGAGGTCTTTCACATCCACAAGGCCTGTGAGGACCTGTTCGTCAACATCCGTGGGTAAGCCGCTCGCCAACACACCACCCTCAATCCACTCAGAATACACCACTCTCGGTGCCTTTCTTATGAGGAGCTGCAGGAGGATTCACAAAGTACAGTCGTGGCCAAAAGTTTTGAGAATGACACAAATATTAATTTCCACAAAGTTTGCTGCTTCAGTGTCTTTAGATATTTTTGTCAGATGTTACTATGGAATACTGAAGTATAATTACAAGCATTTCATAAGTATCAAAGGCTTTTATTGACAATTACATGAAGTTGATGCAAAGAGTCAGTATTTGCAGTGTTGACCCTTCTTTTTCAAGACTTCTGCAATCTGCCCTGGCATGCTGTCAATTAACTTCTGGGTCACATCCTGAATGATAGCAGCCCATTCTTGCATAATCAATGCTTGGAGTTTGTCAGAAGTTGTGGGTTTTTGTTTGTCCACCCCACCTGCCTCTTGAGGATTAACCACAAATTCTCAATGGGATTAAGGTCTGGGGAGATTCCTGGCCATGGACCCAAAATATCTATGTTTTGTTCCCCGAGCCACTTTTGCCTTATGGCAAGGTGCTCCATCATGCTGGAAAAGGCGTTGTTCGTCACCAAACTGTTCCTGGATGGTTGGGAGAAGTTGCTACCATTCTTTATTTATGGCTGTGTTCTTAGGCAAATTTGTGAGCGAGCCCACTCCCTTGGCTGAGAAGCAACCCCACACATGAATGGTCTCAGGATGCTTTACTGTTGTCATGACACAGGACTGATGGTTGTGCTCACTTTGTCTTCTCCGGACAAGCTTTTTTCCGGATGCCCCAAACAATCGGAAAGGTGCTTCATCAGAGAAAATGACTTTACCCCAGTCCTCAGCAGTCCAATCCCTGTACCTTTTGCAGAATATCAGTCTGTCCCTGATGTTTTTCCTGGAGAGAAGTGGCTTCTTTGCTGCCCTTCTTGACATGAGGCCATCCTCTAAAAGTATTCGCCTCACTGTGCGTGCAGATGTACTCACACCTGCCTGCTGCCATTCCTGAGCAAGCTCTGTACTGGTGGTGCCCCGATCCCGCAGCTGAATCAACTTTAGGAGACGGTCCTGGCGCTTGCTGGACTTTTTTGGGCGCCCTGATGCCGCCTTCACAACAATTGAACCGCTCTCCTTGCTGTTCTTGATGATCCGATAAATGGTTGATTTAGGTGCAATCTTACTGGCAGCAATATCCTTGCCTGTGAAGCCATTTTTTGCAATGCAATGATGACGGCACGTGCTTCCTTGCAGGTAACTATGACTGGCTTAGGAAGAACAATGATTCCAAGCACCACCGTCCCTTTGAAGCTTCCTGTCTGTTATTCAAACTCAATCAGCATGACAGAGTGATCTCCAGCCTTGTCCTCGTCAACACTCACACCTGAGAATCACTGACATGATGTCAGCTGTCCTTTTGTGGCAGGGCTGAAATGCAGTGCAAATGTTTTTGGGGGATTCCGTTCATTTGCATAGCAAAGAGGGACTTTGCAATTAATTGCAATTCATCTGATCACTCTTCATAACATTCTGGAGTATATGCAAATTGCCATCATACAAACTGAGGCAACAGACTTTGTGAAAATGTATATTTGTCATTCACAACTTTTGGCCACGAATGTATATCTTGTAATTGTTTTGTTTTATAGGACTGATACAAGTAGTAAATACATTTGAAACGCTTAAATTATTTTAAGTTTTTTGTTCATGCTGAATTTGAAGTATCATTCCAAAGTCATCTGTACCACGTTATTATACTATTTTCACTTTTCATTTAAGTTAAGTTTAATTTTAGTTTTCAGTCCTGTTTGTTAGTTTTGATTTATTTTGTTATGCTTTTTTGTAGTTTTAGGCTAAGTTTTAGTTAAATGATGTTCCGCTCATAAAGGCTTCATAAAGCATTCATAATGCCTTCATAAGCACGACATGTGTTTCAAAATATCTATAATCACATTTCATTCTTTATAAAGGGTTCATAAATGTGGCATAACTGACATTCACCATTGACAAATATGACACATGTAAAATATGATAAACATTTGCTTTATGAAGGGTGACAGGTTGGGTCAGTAAGTATACGCTCTAAAGTCAAATCAAATTCAAATCAAATTTTATTGGTCACATACAAATATTTAGCAGATGTTATTGTGGGTGTAACGAAATGCTTGTGAAGTCATGTTAGTCACATTACACATAATCTGGTTCCCAGACATTTCCTCTAAAATCAAACTTGGCCTTCATTAGTTTATAATTTGCAATTTTAAGAAGATAAATTGTGGAAATGGGTGGGGTTTAACCATAATTATTACTTTTTTATGGTGTTACTAGTGACGATGACAAATACTTTTCTCAGTAAGGTCACTCCTATAGAATTCTATGGTCACTTCCACAAAGACCAGCTTTGAATGGTTGATATCTCAGGCTTACAGTGGGGCAAAACAGTATTTAGTCAGCCACCAATTGTGCAAGTTCTCCCACTTAAAAAGATGAGAGAGGCTTGTAATTTTCATCATAGGTACACTTCAACTATGACAGACAAAATGAGAAAATAAATCCAGAAAATCACATTGTAGGATTTTTAATGAATTTATTTGCAATAAATTGATCACAGACACACACACACACACACACACACACACACACACACACACACACACACACACACACACACACACAGAGTATGGTGTCATTTCATGGGGCTCTGAATAATACGGAGTCTTGCTGGACTTTTACTCCACCCATTCCATTTGAGGCCACAATACCAATCACTATAAGAAATGCATAATCAACACGTGCTGAAAACCTTCTAACCTAACCACACTGAAGGGCATGCACACTGAATTTAAGGGAAACTACACTCAAATAAAAATGTCTAAGATTTTTCACAGACCTCATAAGCATTTTTGTGAATACATAAAATGAAATGTGTTTATATTTTAAAAAGTGTTGCCAAAACCTGGAAAAACCCAACTGAGAAAATGTACTTTGGGGGAAAAAACGCAAGTAAACAGACTTTCAAAGGCCTCACCAAGTCTTTTGCTGTGTATGTGCTGTCATCCTGCAGCACAGCTTTTTGGGGAAAGTTGAGGTCAGCCCCAATATTGATTATGCACTCAAGAGGGAAAGAAGCTGGGCCATCCAAGAAATGTTTAAGAGTAATAAAAAAAGATATAACATTTAGCAGGCGCTTTTTTCCAAAGCCACTTAGCCATGGGTGAATACATTTTTGTAACTTGTGGCTGGTCCCGGGAATCGAACACACTGTCCTGGCATTGTAATGCTCTACCAAGATACATGAGATGCTTATAAATGCTTTGTGAAGCCTCAATTTAATATGATTCATAAGGCCTTTATTAAGCTGTACTTTTGCCACCCTTTATAAAGCACAGGTTTATGTCATATTTGACACTGGGTAACGTCACACTGTTATGCCACATTTATGAACCCTTTATAAAACATGATACAGTTATAGATGATTTGTAACACATTTATGTAGTGTTTATGAATCCGTTATCAGCTGCATTTAAAGTGGAACCAGAATGGTCATCTAAAACATAACATTAAATTGTGACAAAAGATGACGTTGATAGAACATTGATTCAACATGTTTTTTCCTGGTGGGTTGATCCTTGATTTTGAAATATGCTCAACCAGTACTGGCAATGAATCTGCCAGATATGTCATCAAACTAGCACAAATGACAGGACTGTTGAATTCTAAGTCAAGTGTCAAATCACTGCTGTGTAAATCTCTCTTTTGAAAGCTCAGTGTGGAAAGACTGCTAGCTGCAACTTTGAACTCCGGCATTAGTTTCAAGGGCAGAGTGTATTTTTGATCATAGCTGAGTAACTAGTCCATGTAAGAACCAAGTACCTTTGCAAAGAGAGAGATGTAATAAATTAATTCAGACACATTTTGTTGTTGTACTGTAAATGGAGCCTTGAGAATATTGTGACATTTTTACAAAATGAAAGTACCTGAGTAAATGTGTACAGAAGTCTCCCTTCACCTTCCATGTTAAAATGATGTCCGTTGTTTTCCAGCTACAATAAACGTCTAAATGACATCAAAGAATGCAAAGAACAAGCACTATCGCAAGCGTAAGTATATCGTCTTCATTGTCCCCAGTAGTTTTTTTTATACTGCCTTGCAATAGAATGTTCATCATGCTAAATCAATAAAGCATTAATTTTGCATTCATTGCAGTGGGACCATGCATAGAGAAAGGCGCAAGTTTCTTAGGTCTGCCCTGAAAGAGTTGGCCACAGTTCTGTCTGACCAGCCTGGACTGCTGGGCCCAAAGGTAAAAAATATTATTAACACACGTTATCTATGTGTGATAGTCTGAAGAGGATGGGCTCGAACCCAGAATCGACGAAGGCTTATTTTGATCAACTTCCACTGTCCTCCAAGAGTTGCTGAATTTCCTCTTCACTTCAGTTTGCGCCTCAATTCATGTGTTTTGCATCTGTGTTCCCTTCCCTTTTTGTGTGATAGTGTAATAGGATGTCTGAGTCTAAAGGCCAGGTTGTTTTTCTACAGGCTCTGTTTGTGTTCATGGCTCTCTCTTTCGCCCGGGATGAGATCATCTGGCTCCTCCGCCATGCAGACAACATACAGAAAAAAAGCACAGATGACTTCATTGACAAGTAAGCTGTATTCTTAACGGTACAAACCATCTGTGGGGGATAATGCAGATTTTTAGCTTCAAATGAATAGTGGTTTGCTTATATGAAATCCTCACCTGGGATGTATTCACTAGGAACCTAACGAAAGCAAACAGCCAAAATGGGGTTAGACTAAGGTAGCGGTGGGCGATTAAATCTGGCTTTGGCAATTCATTTGCAAATGTTTTTGAGTAAAATAGGAAATGCCTCTATCACGGGTAGCACACTTTTGAGCGTTTTTGTTATAACATCAGCATTTGCGGCATCTCACACATATGGATTGAGTCTGTCAGCTCATAATCAACCAAAGCACACCTCAACTGCGTTACAGCACATGCACCATGTTTCAAAAAGTTATCTACCATTCACAAACAATCCTGACCTGCCTTACCTACATGTTGTAACCACACCCATCGAATGAAGCATCAACAGCAGCAGTGCTGAGGTTGGTTCCATCATCACAGACAGCAGAAAAGTTGACAAAATTGCCTTGATATACTTCTCTACTCAAACTATGGAACATCCCTTGGTACTTTTGTTGGAATCTGCTAAACTTTGAACATAGAGATATTACATAAATGTTAGAGAAGAAGCCTTGAATAGGCAGTCTGTAGAAAGCCAAGAGGCTTTGGAATGTGTTTGGAGTAGAGCGATGTGTTGATATAGGGAAGACAGATGGATATCTGTGGATTAGGTGGAGGGGTTGAGGTCAGGAGGTGAGGGTTGAGGTCAGTTCCCCTAAATGCAACCGCTGTGTCAGATTTCAAAAAAACGTTTTACGGTAAAAGCACACCATGCAATTATGTTAGGTCAGCGCCTAGCCACAGAAAACCTTACAGCCATTTTCCAACCATGGAGAGGTGTCACAAAACTCAGAAATAGCGTTGTAATTATTCACTTACCTTTGATCTTCATCGGAATGCACTCCCAGGAATCCCAGTTCCACAATAAATGTTTGTTTTGTTCGATAAAGTCCATTTATGTCCAAATACTTCCTTTTTGTTTGAGCGTTTAGTTCACAAATGCAAATTCACAAGGCTCGGCACTTAGTTCAGACAAAGTCAATACAGTTCGTAGAAACATGTCAACCGATGTATATAATTAATATTTTGGATGTTTTTTTTAATCATAAATCTTCAATAATATTCCTCCCGGACAATTCCTTTGTCTTTAGAATCGAAAACGGACCGGAAAGGAGCTTGCGTGCGTGACTAAACTAATGTCTTTCTGCCAGACCCCTGATTCAAACAGCTCTTAATCGCTTCCCCTTCCTAGTAGAAGCCTGAAACAAGGTTCTAAAGACTGTTGACATCTAGTGGAAGCCTTAAGAAGTGCAATATGACCCCATAGACACTGTATATTGGACAGGCAATCCCTTGAAAAACTACAAACCTCAGACTTCCCACTTCCTGGTTGGATTTTTTCTCTGGTTTTTGCCTGCCATAAGAGTTCTGTTATACTCACAGACATCATTCAAACATTATATGCATATAATTATATGCATATTCTAGCTTTTGGGCCTGAGTAGCATGTCGTTTACTCTGGGCACCTTATTCTTCCAAGCTACTCAATACTGCCCCCCAGTCCCAAAGAAGTTAACAAAGATTTGCAGTCTCTTTTGGAATGGGCGGCCAGTGATAAACTGGTCCTAAACATTTCTAAAACTAAGAGGATTGTATTTGATACAAATCATTCCCTAAGTTCTAGACTTCAGCTGAATCTGGTAATGAATGGTGTGACTGTTGAACAAGTTGAGGAGACTAAATTAGTTGTTACCTTAGATTGTAAACTGTCATGGTCTTAACATATAGATTTAGTGGTTGTAAAGATGGGGAGAGGTCTGTTCTTAGTAAAGAGATGCTCTACTTTTTTGACACCACACTGCACAAAGCAAGTCTTGCAGGCTCTAGTTTGATCTGATCTCCATTATTGGGATCCCGAGTGGCACAGGGGTCTAAGGCGTCACTACAGACCCGGTTCAATCCCAGGCTGTATCACAACCGGCTGTGATCGGGAGTCCCATAGGGCAACACACTTGGCCCAGGCCATCATTGTAAATAAGAAATTGTTCTTAACTGACTTGACTATTTAAATAAAAAATAAAAACACATTTGGTCAAGTGCTGCATAGAAAGACATAGTTAACCTGACTGGGAACGGTGTTCCGCTAGGGGCCAATGAAATTGCAGGGCTGCAAATACAAATCAACAAAAATCTCATAAATCAAATTTCTCAAACATACAAGTATTAGGCACCATTTTAAAGATAAAATTATCTTTATGTTCAGACTGTGGGAAGACATATTACTCATCACAGTCACTTACAAAACATATGAGAATCCACACAGGAGAGAATAATTACTTATCCTCGTGTGTAAACTTGTAATTCACATCACATACACTTAAAATTACCTAGTCACAGTAAAACACAGCCATTTTTCCAGCCAAAGAGAAGTGTCACAAAAGTCAGAAATAGCATTAAAATTAATCACTTACCTTTGATGATCTTCATCTGGTGGCACTCCCAGGTCTCCATGTTACACAATGTTTTGTTCGATAATGTGCCTCTTAATGAGCAAAAACCTCCTTTTTGTTTGCGCGTTTTGTCCAGTAATCCGAATGCAGAAGGCGCGTGCACTAATTCCAGACGAAAAGTTTTAAATTAAAAAAATACAATAAAAGTTAGTAGAAACATGCCAAACTATGTTTAAAATCAATCCTCCGGTTGTTTTTGACATAAATAATCAATAATATTTCAACCGGATAAAAGCTTTGTCAATAGGAAAGGAGAAACAAGAATGGCGCGTTCTCGATCAGGGCGCATGACTGATGAATGGAAAATGTAATTGGTCACTGATTGAAAGTGCTGTGTCTCCCTCATTTTTCAGAGTAAAAGCCTGAAACAATGCCTAAAGATTGGTCACATGTTGAGGAAGCCACGGAGCTCGTGAACTTGCTCCTAAGTCTTTGTATCGTGGATAGGCTTTCAATGGGAAAAACGGCCTTTCAATATAATAGGACTTCCTGGTTGGATTTTCCTCGGTTTTTCGTCTGCCATATCAGTTCTGTTATACTCACACATTATTTTAACAGTTTTGGAAACTAAAACAAATTTCTATCCAAATCTACTAATTATATGCATATCCTATCTTCTGGGACTGAGTGGCAGGCAGTTTAATTTGGTCAGGCTTTTCATCCAAAATGTTGAATGCTGTGAAGTTAAGCTGCAGCTGGCCCAGAACAGAGCGACACGTCTTGGGACTGACTCATTGTAATCAGAGGGCTAATATTCATACTATGCATGACAGTCTCTCTTGGCTAAGAGTTGAGGAAAGACTGACTGCGTCACTTCTTGTTTTTATAATAAACAATGTGTTGGAACATCCAAATTGTTTGCATAGTCAACTTGCACACAGCACTGACACATACACTTATCCCACCAGATATACCACCAGGGGTATTTTTACAGTCCCCAGGTCCAGAACAAATTCAAGGACATGTACAGTATTATACAGAGCCATAAGAGCATGGAACTCCCTTATATAGTGCAAGTGAACAGCAAACCTGGTTTCTAAAAACAAATAAATCAACACTTCACGGCACAACGCCTCTCCCACATGTGACCTACTTGTTGTGTGTATATACTGACATGTATGTGTGACTGATCGACGCAGACACACACATTTAAAAACATTAACATGTAAATTGACATTATTTTGTCTAATGTATTTTTCGGTATATGTCGGATCCCAGTAAGACTAGCTGTCACCATTAGTGTCGGCTAATGGGGATCCTAATAAATCAAAAAAAGAAATGGGGGGCCCCCTTGTGGTCGAGTCCCCTGGGCACGTAATCTGGTCATAATAACTACAAGATTTAGATGGCTGGTTTACCTTACTAACATGGGCTAGTAGTTGATCAACTGAACATTTCTGACCGATTTATAAATATCTCTCCAAGGTCTGTCTGTGAGTATGGCTTGGCTGCCTTAGATTAACCTGAACTTGTTCCATAAGAAACACTTGTTTTGCTACAGTGTTCACCAATCAATACACCCCTGACTTCTCCTTTTCTCTTGTTACCTCTCAGGCATGTTGCAGAGCTCATCTTCTACATGGAGGAGCTCCGGGCACACATCAGGAAGTACGGTCCCGTAATGCAACGGTACTATGTGCAGTACTTGTCCGGCTTTGACGCTGTGATTCTCAATGAGCTTGTGCAGGTGAGACCCCCTCCCCCACCCCCCATACACACATTAACACGTGCACGCTGCCACACGAATACTAGTTTTTTTGCATTCAACAACATTTTGCAACAGCAAGACCGTTACATGTATATCTCCCCTTCTAGAACCTCTCCGTCTGCCCTGAGGATGAGTCCATCATCATGTCCTCCTTTGTGAACACCATGACCTCCCTCAGCGTGAAGCAAGGTATTCAGCCTGCCACTTACGATACTCGCCTGCCTGCCACTACCTCCTTCCCAAGTGTTGCTTTTTGTATAGACACTGTGGTGGGTGCGGATGTTGACATCAGGATATGAGTGTTTGTGCTTGTGTTGCAGTGGAGGACGGAGACATGTTTGATTTCCGGGGCATGAGGCTTGACTGGTTCCGTCTGCAGGTAAGCCACTGCCAGACCAGGGCTGGTTATGGTAGCCATATCAAAAACAGTCCTCGTATTACAAAGCTCAATAACTCTATGCTACTGTAGTTATACCCTTATGGGACAGTTTTTTGGACCCAGATTATAATCTCCTTTGGAAGTGCTTTTTAGACTAGTATTAGGTTTAATTTGTGTCTGGGAAGCTGTCCCTATGAATATTATGTCTATTTGTAAACAATCTGCTCCATGTCGTATTCGATAGGGGGGTACAGCTAGTGATTTGGCGAGTGAAATGTTTCAAGAGCAATATAAATTTAACAAAACAGTTGCGTTTAGGCATTGTATCCTGGTTTACTATATGCTAGTTTGTAGCATTTATAGCACATAAACGGTGGTGTTTACCCCCTTCATTCTTTTCAATATAAGACTTTGGGGTAGGGGGGATTGCTGAACTGACATGGAATTGTTTTAAACTGGTCATACTATGGATCATTTAGCTATTTGGTTTAGAACTTTAGGACCCCTTTAAGTATAAAAACTATACTGTACCAGTCACAAGTTTGGACACACCTCATTCAAGGGTTTTTCATTATTTGTACTACTTTCTACGCTGTAGAATAATAGTGAAGACATCAAAACTATGAAATAACACACATGGAATCATGTAGTAACCTGATTCTTCAAAGTAGCCACCATTTGCCATAATGACAGCTTTGCACACTCTTGGCATTCTCTCAACCAGCTTCATGAGGTAGTCACCTGGAATGCATTTCAATTAACAGGTGTGTCTTGTTCAAATTTGTGGAATGTATTTCCTTAATGCGTTTGAGCCAATCAGTTGTGTTTTGACAAGGTAGGGGCGGTATACAGAAGATGGCCCTAAAAGACTAAATCAAATAAGCAAAGAGAAATGGCAGTCCATCATTACTTTAAAACCTAGACATTTCTTATATTGGCAGAAAGGTTACATTCTTGTTAATTTAACTGCACTGTCCAATTTACAGTTGCATGGTATTTTTTCACTGTAATAGCTATTGTTTGAGGATCATGCACAACAAAACCTGTATCACAGCAACTGGTTTGGTACATTCACCTCTGAAGGTAAATAATGTACTTAAATTCAGTAATCTTGCTGTTTTGTCATCCTGAGCGTCCCAGAGATAAAATGTAGCATCCGTTTTATTTGATAAAATCAATTTTTATATTCAAATGTAGGAACTGGGTTCTACAGTTTGAACCCCTGCTCTGTCTGCCCCTAGATGTGAAGGTTTGTGTCTTCTCTGTAGGGATGCTAATTATCCATTTATGACATTCCTGGGAGTGTGTAAACTTACATTTTTGGATGTTCTCTATATTTATGTACTTGTAAATGTATCAATTGACCAATTCTGCACATTTGGGCAGTCTTGATACAACATTTTGAACAGTAATGCAATGGTTCATTAGATCATTAGAAAACTTTCAACATACACTTCTGCCATCTAGTGGTCAGAATCTAAATTCTTTCTCTTGCATTTCAAAGGACGGAACAAAACAAAAAAAATGAAATCGCATGTTTTTTTCTTTGTATTAGATCTAGTGTGTTATATTCTCCTACATTAATTTCACATCACATCTGCAGACTTCAAAGTGTTGCCTTTCAAACGGTATCAAGAATATGCATATCCTTGCTTCAGGTTCAAACCATAATTCGCTATGATGTAACTGGCTCTTATGAGGAACGCGACAGGAAAGAAAGACCCAGAGTTACCTCTGCTGCAGAGGATAAGTTCATTAGAGTTACCAGCCTCAGAAATTGCAGCCCAAATAAATTGTGCTGTTAAGTGGTTTTTTTTTTGCATTATTTGTCTTATCTTACGGCAAAAAATTGCTTCTGGATATCAGTACAGCGATCACTCACCTCAGATTAGACAAAGATTTTTTCTCCAACAAGCAAGGCGCACAGGTCATTCTCCAAACACCCGACAGGGCCAACATCCCCGGTATTTGCAAGAGGAAGAAACGCAAGCACAGAGGACACAGAGCGGGATGCCTCGTGAGTACCCGTCAGAAAGGCGAGTTGGAAAGCTGCCGTTAACGTCAATATTACTCGCCAACATGCAATCATTGGACAATAAATTAGACGAGGTACGATCACGAATATCCTACCAACAGGACATCAAAAACGGTAATATCCTATGTTTCACAGAATTATGGCTGAATGACGACATGGATATTCAGCTAGCGGGATATATACGCTGCACCGGCAAGATAGAAGAGCACACTCCGGTAAGACGAGGGGTGGCGGTCTGTGCGTATCTGTAAACAACAGCTGGTGCACGACATCTATGGAAGTCTCTAGATTTTGCCCGCCTGAAGTAGAGTATATTGTGATAAATTGCAGGCCACACTACTTGCCTAGGGAGTTTTCAGCTATACTTTTCGTGGCTGGCACTAAGACCACACTCAGTCAGCTGTATAAGGAAATCAACAAACGGGAAACCACTCACCCAGAGGCGGCACTCCTAGTGGCCAGAGACTTTAATGCAGGTAAACTCAAATCAGTTCTACCAAATTTCTATCAACATGTTAAATGTGCAACCAGAGGGATTTTTTTAGATCACCTGTACTCCACACAGAAATGCGTACAACACTCCCCCTCGCCCTCCATTTGGTAAATCTGACCACAACTCTATCCTCCTGCTCCTTCCTGCTTACAAGCAAAAATTAAAGCAGGAAGCACCAGTGACTCAGTCTATAAAAAAGTTGTCAGGTGAAGCAGATGCTAAACTACAGGAATGTTTTGCTATCACAGACTGGAACATGTTTCGGGATTCTTCCGATGGCATTGAGGAGTACACCACATCAGTCACTGGTTTTATCAATAAGTGCATCGAGGACGTCGTCCCCATAGTGACTGTACGTACATACCCCAACCAGAAGCCATGGATTACAGGCAACATTCGCACCGAGCTAAAGGGTAGAGCTGCCTCTTTCAAGGTGTGGGACTGTAACCCGGAAGCTTACAAGAAATCCCGCTATGCCTTACGACGAACCATCAAACAGATAAAGCGTCAATACAGGGCTAAGGTTGAATCATACTACACTGGCTCTGACGCTCGTCTTATGTGGCAGGGCTTGCAAACTATTACAGACTACAAAGGGACGCACAGCCGCATGCTGCATAGTGACACGAGCCTACCAGACGAGCTAAATCACTTCTATGCTCGCTTTGAGGCAAGCAACACTGAGGCAAGCAACACTGAGGCATGCATGAGAGCATCAGCTCTTCCGGACGACTGTGTGATCACACTCTCCGTAGCCGACGTGAGTAAGACCTTTAAATAGGTCAACATACACAAGGCTGCGTGGCTGGACGGATTATCAGCATGTGTGCTCCGGGCATGTGCTGACCAACTGGCACTTCACTGACATTTTCAACATGTTTCAAGCAGACCTCCATAGTCCCTGTTCCCAAGAACACAAAGGCAACCTGCCTAAATGACTATAGACCTGTAGCACTCACGTCCGTAGCCATGAAGTGCTTTGAAAGGCTGGTATCTACGCCATTATCCCAGAAACCCTAGACCGACTCCAATTTGTACACCGCCCAAGCAGATCCACAGATGATGCAATCTCTATTGCACTCCACACTGCCCTTTCCCACCTGGACAAAATAAACACTTGTGTGAGAATTCTATTCATTGACTACAGCTCAGCATTCAACACCATAGTACCTTCGAAGCTCATCACTAAGCTAAGGATCCTGGGACTAAACACCTCCTTCTGCAACTAGATCCTGGACTTCCTGATGGGCCACTCCCAGGTGGTGAGGGTAGGTAGCAACACATCTGCCACGCTGATCCTCAACACTGGAACCCCCCAGGGGTGCGTGCTCAGTCCCCTCCTGTACTCCCTGTTCACCCACAACTGTATGGCCAGGCACGACAACAACATCATTAAGTTTGCAGACGACACAACAGTGGTAGGCGTGATCACTGACAATGACGAGCCAGCCTATAGGGAGGAGGTCAGAGACCTGGCAGGGTGGTGCCAGAATAACAACCTATCCCTCAACATAAGACTGAGATGATTGTGGACTACAGGAAAAGGAGGACCGAGCACTTCCCCATTCTCATCGACGGGGCTGTAGTGGAGCAGGTTGAGAGCTTCAAGATCCTTGGTGTCCACATCACCAACAAACTAGAATGGTCCAAACACACCAAGACAGTTGTGAAGAGGGCACGTCAAAGTCTATTGCCCCTCAGGAAACTAAAAAGGCATGGGTCCTGAGATCCTCTGCACACATCAACCACAGTCACTCACGAAGCATCGTTGCCCATCGCGCCACAAAAGCTGCGGCCCACTGCAAGAGGAACCACTATTTCAAGGTCTCAGAGAGCGTAACGTCACTGATCGAAATGCTATTAGCGCGCACCACCGCTAACTAGCTAGCCATTTCACATCGGTCACACACAGTCACTTTAACCATATCAACATGTACATACTACCTCAATCAGCCTGACTAACCGGTATCTGTATGTAGCCATGCTACTTTTATAGCCTCACTAATGTATATAGCCTTGTTCTGTCTTTCTACTGTTGTTATTTTTTTACTTACCTATTGTTCACCTAATACCATTTTTGCACTATTGGTTAGAGCCTGTAAGTAAGCATTTCACTGTTAGGTCTACACCTGTTGTATTCTGCGCATGTGACAAACTTTGATTTGATTTGAAATAAATACTACTCAGCATATATAGGAACTCCTTCAAGACTGTTGGAAAAGCATTCCTCATGAAGCTGGTTGAGAGAATGACAGTGTGCAAAGCTGTAATCAATGCAAAGGGTGGCCACTTTGAAAAATCTCATATTAAATATTAAATATATTTTTAATTTGTTTAACACTTTTTTTTGTTACTACATGATTCCATATGTGTTATTTCATAGTTTTGATGTCTTCACAATTATTATACAATTTAGAAAATAGTAAAAATGATATAAAACCCTAGAATGAGTAGGTGTTTCCAAACTTTTGACTGGTACTGTATATAAAGAAAATGATTTGATAATGTTAATTTTGGACATTTCTACCAAATCCCAAAGAACCGCATTGAATAACACATCCATAAATGGCAGAAAGGGCAGTTAAAAAAAAAACACACACCGTTTTGAAGTGTCTGTTCTAAATTTAGGAGGATTTCAGGAAGTTTACTGTTAATTTGGAAAGTATTCCGTCCCCTTAACATTTTCCACATGTGTTACTTTAGAGCCTTATTCTAACATATATTACATTAACTGTCTCTAATCTACAGACAATACCCCATAATGACAAAGTGAAAACGAGACTCGAAATTGAGCCGAGGTGCATGCTATTTCCATTGATCATCCTTCAGATGTTTCTACAACTTCATTGGAGTACACCTTTGGTGAATTCAGTCTATTGGACGTGATTTGGAAAGGCACACACCTGTGTATTTAAGGTCCCACAGTTGACAGTGCATGTCAGAGCAGAAACCAAGCCATGAGGTCAAAAGAATTGTCCGTAGAGTGCCGAGACAGGATTGTGTTGAGGCACAGCTGGCGAAGGGTACTGACTAATTTCAGCAGCATTGAAGGTCCCCAAGAGCACAGTGGCCTCCATTCTTAAATGGAAGAAATGTCTAACCACCAGGACAGCCCAACCTGAGCTAAGCTATTGGTGGAGAAGGACCTTGGTCAGGGAGGTGAACATGAACCTGATGGTCACTCTGACAGAGCTCCAGAGTTCCTCTGTGGAGATGGTTGTCCTTCTGGAAGGTTCTCCCATCTCTGCAGCACTCCACCAATCAGACCTTTTATGGTAGTGTGGCCAGATGGAAGCCACTCCTCAGTAAAAGGCATATGAAAGTCTACATGGAGTTTGCCAAAAGGCCCCTAAAGGACTCTGACCATGAGAAACAAGATTCTCTGATCTGATGAAACCAAGATTGAACTCTTTGGCCTGAATGCAAAGCGTCACGTGGTGTATTGTGTGTAGTAGATTGATGAGGGGGAAAAAACTATTTAATCCGTTTTATAATAAGGCTGTAACATAACAAAATATGGAAAAGGTGTAGGGGTCTGAATACTTTCTGAATGCACCGTATTTGCAGTATCTATCTATCTAATCTCAACAAAAAAAACATGCCAGCCCTGAGTCCTGGGCTGGCATGGTTACACGTGCTCTGTGGTTGTGAGACCGGTTTGACGTACTGCTAAATTCTCTAAAACAATGTTTATGGCAGCTTATGAATATTAAATTGTCAGGCAACGGCTCTACTGGACATTCCTGCAGTCAGCATGCCAATTGCACGCTCCCTCAGAACTTGAGACATCTGTGGCATTGTGTGACAAAACTGCACATTTAAACTGGGCTTTTATTGTTCCCAGCTCAAGGTGCACCTGGGTAATGAGCATGCTGTTTAATCAGCTTCATCATATGCTACACCTGTCAGGTAGATAGATTATCTTGTCTAAGGAGAAATGCTTACTATCATGGATGTGAACAAATTTTTGCACAACATTTGGGAGAAATAGGCTCTGTTGTGCGAATGGAACATTTCTGGGATTTTTTTATTTCAGCTCATTAAACATGGGAACAAGAAGCAGAAGTGTGACACTGGCGGATGCAGTGAATTGAGACTCATCAATGCAAGAAAAAAAACTGATATCCCTCTTTTTTTCGTTATTATTATATATATATTTTTTTAACCTTTATTTAACTAGGCAAGTCAGTTAAGAACAAATTCTTATTTACAATGACGGCCTACCCCAGCCATCCCAGACGAAGCTGGGCCAATTGTGCGCCGTACTATGGGACTCCCAATCACGGCCAGATGTGATATGTAACTTAGATTGACGTGTCAATCGACTCTAGGGGGTTAAACACCAGTTGTAAGAGAGACTGTAATATGATGCTAGCTGAAAGGGAGAATGGTTTTGATTTGAAATTCAATGTATTTTGATTGATGTGATGAAACTGTTGTCTGTCTCTCTCGCTCTCTCCAGGCCTACACTAGTGTGTCAAAAGCCTCTCTGGGCATCGCTGACCACCGTGAACTGGGCAAGATGATGAACACCATCATATTCCACACCAAGATGGTGGACTCACTGGTGGAGATGTTAGTGGAAACCTCAGACATCTCCATCTTCTGGTAATACATAACCCAACAGACAGAAAATATATACATACATTTAATTTTGTTCATACAGAGTAGGTCAGCATTGAGACCAGGGTCTCATATACAAGGGAGCTGCAAAAGCATGTACATACACAATAAAATGTAATACAATGACTATCTGTACAACAATATTAATTAAAAAAGAACACAAGTCTCACATATCACCGTCCTTAAACTTCTAATCTGTCCACTGCAGACCAGCAATGGCCTCAAGGCTATTCCATGAGCTGGGGGTATAAAAACTAAAAGTATTTTTTCCCCCTATCAGTGGACACCCGTGGGACCTCCAGAACCAGCTAGTCCAAAGAGCGGGTCTGAAAATTAGCTGTATCTCCAAATATTGCGTGAGGTGGGGGAGTCTCTGAAAAAAAACGCTTCATATTAAAAAGCATCCAATGCTGGACCCTTCTGGTAGTCAGAGACTCCCAGCCAACAAAACTATACAAAATGCAGTGATGTGTAACGAAATTGCCCCCAGTAATAAAACGCAGTGCTGATTTTAAAACAGAGACTGCCGCGTGAATGTAGACTATATCACCATAATCAAGACCTGGGAGAAGAGATGCTTGAACAACCTTCCTCCTACTTTTAAAATTGAGGCAGGATGTATTTCTATAAAAGAAACCAATCTTAATGATCTGCTTTTCAATGTGTGTTTTAAAAAATAGCTCATCGTCAGTCCAAGTACTTATAATGGGGAACTTGCTCAATTTGGGTTCCCTTCAATGTGCAGATACTCAGGTCCTCAGGGTCAATATTACGAGACCCAGACAACAACATAAACCTGGTTTTATTAGGATTAAGCACTAGTTTAAGATCAGTAAGCAATTTTTTTGTTGAAAGTCATGAATGGCCTGCTGTACTGAGGGGGCAAAGGAGTAAATAACTATCTGCTTATAGAGATGAATGTTACAGGTTTTAAGATGGACAAATATTATTTATATAAATAGTGAAAAGAACGGAGCCCAAAATTGACCCCTGCGGCACTTCTTTCTTAATATTGAGGAAACTACATTTGATAAGCACACATTTTGTCCTGTTATAGAATTAAGATAGTATAAAAAGACCATTTGGGTATATGCCTCAAGAGAGGACATGGAATAAAATAAGTGTTAGTGAGGGTTCTTGCTCGAGTAAGCCTAACAGCTCTTAGTACTGAGAAAATGTTTGTGATAGCAGTCTGGATCCTATTTCATTAGGATGAAATAGATCTACAGTGAGGGAAAAAAGTATTTGATCCCCTGCTGATTTTGTACGTTTGCCCACTGACAAAGAAATGATCAGTCTATAATTTTAATGGTAGGTTTATTTGAACAGTGAGAGACAGAATAGCAACAAAAAATCCAGAAAAACGCATGTTATAAATTGATTTGCAGTTTAATGAGGGAAATAAGTATTTGACCCCTCTGCAAAACATGACTTAGTACTTGGTGGAAAAACCCTTGTTGGCAATCAGAGGTCATACGTTTCTTGTAGTTGGCCACCAGGTTTGCACACATCTCAGGAGGGATTTTGTCCCACTCCTCTTTGCAGATCTTCTGCAAGTCATTAAGCTTTTGAGGCTGATTTTTGGTAACTCGAACCTTCAGCTCCCTCCACAGATTGTCTATGGGAATAAGGTCTGGAGACTGGCTAGGCCACTCCAGGACCTTAATGTGCTTCTTCTTGAGCTACTCCTTTGTTGCCTTGGCTGTGTGTTTTGGGTCATTGTCATGCTGGAATACCCATCCACGAGGCATTTTCAATGCCCTGGCTGAGGGAAGTAGGTTCTCACCCAAGATTTGACGATACATGGCCCCGTCCATTGTCCCTTTGATGCGGGGAAGTTGTCTTGTCCCCTTAGCAGAAAAAAACACCCCCAAAGCATAATGTTTCCACCTCCATGTTTGACGGTGGGGATGGTGTTCTTGGGGTCATGGGCATCATTCCTCCTCCTCCAAACACGGCGAGTTGAGTTGATGCCAAAGAGCTCCATTTTGGTCTCATCTGACCAAAACACTTTCACCCAGTTGTCCTCTGAATCATTCAGATGTTCATTTCGGGCATGTACTTCAGACGGGCATGTACATGTGCTTTCTTGAGCAGGGGGACCTTGCGGGCGCTGCAGGATTTCAGTCCTTCACGGCGTAGTGTGTTACCAATTGTTTTCTTGGTGACTATGGTCCCAGCTGCCTTGATCATTGACAAGATCTTCCCGTGTAGTTCTGGGCTGATTCCTCACCGTTCTCACGATCATTGCAACTCCACGAGCTGAGATCTTGCATGGGGCCCCAGACCGAGGGAGATTGACAGTTCTTTTGTGTTTCTTCCAACTGTTGTCACCTTCTCATCAAGCTGCTTGGTGATGGTCTTGTAGCCCATTCCAGCCTTGTGTAGGTCTACAATCTTGTCCCTGACATCCTTGGAGAGCTTTTTGGTCTTGGCCATGGTGGAGAGTTTGGAATCTGATTGATTGATTGCTTCTGTGGACAGCTGTCTTTTACAGCTCTTTAAGAGTGTGCTCCTAATCTCAGCTCGTTACCTGTATAAAAGACACCTGGGAGCCAGAAATCTTTCTGATTGAGAGGGGGTCAAATACTTATTTCCCTCATTAAAATGCAAATCAATTTATAACATGTTTGACATGCGTTTTTCTGGATTTCTTTTGTTGTTATTCTGTCTCTCACTGTTCAAATGAAACCTACCATTGAAATTATAGACTGATCATTTCTTTGTCAGTGGGCAAACGTACAAAATCAGCAGGGGATCAAATACTTTTTTCCCTCACTGTACAATGGTTTCTCAGCCAAACATGTAGAGACCACTTACGGCTGAATTTCTCGCAGTTCCAACGCGCAGAAGGAATAGGACCAGAGTTCATGGGTTGTTTGCCTGAATCCTGTATGGTCACGATAAGCTGTTTTTACAATGGATTTGAGCTTTTCTGCTTTCACTCACTTGACATGAATTTTGATGGTTGGGAACAGTTCTTGTAAATCCATCATGTGCACCCCCAGGTAATAAAAGAGTATTTGCATCTGGGATGACAAACCTTGGAGGTTTCAGCAATGATGCTAGATCAGGGGTCTCCAACCCTGTTCCTGGAGAGCTTACTTTCCTGTAGGTTTTTGCTCCAACCCCAGAGTGAAAACCTATATGATGGTAGCTCTCCAATGAATAGGTTTGCAGAGCCCCGTGCTTCTTGATTCCTTCCAGCTGGAGCAGATGAATCTCCCCCTGCTGCTCCCCCATTTCAAAAATTGCTGACGTTTGGGGCCGAGGGTGGGGGGCCTTTGACTCACATTGGGTGTTCTCAAAGCCCTCAGCAGACTGGGAGACGTGGACCGCTCATTACTTACACCGGGGTCTCTGGACTACCTTTTTGCAAATCCTACTGTGGGAGTGGAATTTCCAGGCTGAAATTGATTGGCCAGGAAGAGCCCAGATCACGCTTGTGGTCAGTGGCTTGTTCTTCTAACTTTCCTTCAGCTTTTACCTTTACCGGTGAATGTCACGGAGTGCTGGGACTGGCTAGATGGGAATTGGGCTAGAGTGGGTCGGAACGCCGTTGTGTAGCCGTATGTTTGGGAAGTCGACCTCCATAGTTTCTGTCCCGGTCTGTCTCAATGGCAGATCCGCCCCAAGGGAGAGTATATTCGTTGCCGCATTCACTCTAGAAGCCTCTTGGTGATAATTCAGTCTACTCTTCAGTCTCCTCTTGATGCGTGATCATCCGATCCTTCAGCTCATTATTTTGATTGCACTTTAAACAAATGTAGACCTAGGTAAATTCTTCCTCCTTCACACCAGAACTGCCAGGCCTTTCAGTCTATAAGTATCCACTAGAGAATGTTGTCAGGGGCACCATTAGCATACACATAGCATCCATCCAATGACGGGTCAGCATTCTAACAGTCTCATAAATAAATCAAAACGTTTTACCTGCATGTGACTGCAGTTAAAGGAGGATTTGATAAAGTGGTGCTCCTTTCCCTGCCTCGTTCAATTAATTCCATGCTCCGCCCATCTCGTCATGTACAATTTTACAACTGATAATATTATCAGTCATCAGATTATTGTCAATTTAATCTTGTCTTTAGGCTAATTTATGTGTGAAATTAGTTTCGGTGTAGTTCGCTTCCTCTCACTCGTCACCTCGGATATGTTTTGCATTATTCTAAAGTCCTCCTGCAACACGTAGCACGTTTTAATTTACCTTGCAATAAATGCAATTAGTAATAGAGTTATAGTAAATAATACAGTCCAGTAAGGGCTTATTTTTTTACAAAAAAAAAAAATGAATGCCATCAAGGCGCACGGTCAAATGATTTGCCATAAACATGAGAGCTAACGATAATAAATCGGCATATAACACAAATGTAAAGAATAATTGCATAAATAAATATTTGAAAATATATGTTAATGACAAGATATGAAAACCAGATTAATTCATTTATTGCTTTGGATATGATTGCTCTAGATTGATTTTGAGTTTGACTTTCTTGGTGTCCTCGTCTCGTTGGTGGTGATAGCTTCTACAGCCGAGCATTTGAGAAGATGTTTCAGCAGTGTTTGGAACTGCCCTCACAGTCGCGCCACTCCATCTCATTCCCCCTGCTGTGCACACACTTCATGAGCTGTACCCATGAGCTCTGTCCCGAAGAGGTAAGGCCCCGCAACCAATGGTTGAAAGAAACCCTTATGAAGCATAACATCACATCCATATCTACAATTCGTTTTGTAAGGCTATGTCTGCAAAATTCAGGAAACATTCTTAAAGTTCCTGGGTTATTCAGAAATCCCGGTTGCAGGATTCCCAGTTGGAGTGTTTCCCTCCCTGCATTTTTCCTTCTGACTCTGGGAATCCTCCAACTGGGATTTTTTTTTTTTACCTGGGAACTTTGGGAAAGTTTCTGGAATTGTGCAACTTGAGATTCTTATAAAACACTAAGGGCAGCATTTTTCATTTCAAGTACAAAACTTACTATAAATGTCACTATAATCATCTCAGTGTGATATAATTTGACACTTTTCTTCAACAATGTGCATAACAAAGTGATTGTATTGATCAGTTTACTAAACTGAAGTAAAAATAAAAAAAGGAGCCTGCTTATAAAGCACATTGGTCAAGAAACATTTCAAATTAAATCACCACGAGATTGAGGTTTATTGTCAGTTTTGCATTTTGAATAATTATTTTGCACTACGGAAGTGTTGCCCCAATGATTCCCATCTCACACTGTTCCTGAGTGGTTAACTACCTGTCCCTTCCCTGCGTTCTCCCAGCGGCATCACATTGGCGATCGCAGTCTGTCGCTCTGCAACATGTTCCTGGACGAGATGGCCAAGCAGGCGCGCAACCTCATCACCGACATCTGCACAGAGCAGTGCACGCTCAGTGACCAGGTGAGGGGTCATCGGCATGGAGACCCATGTCCTTGTGGAATAGGGTATATAATGATGCGTTTGTCACTTTAGCGGTCTCTTTTTTTACATAGTGACTTCAGTACAGTGAATGCATATATTTTTAGTATGTGTATGTGATCCAGAGTAGGAGTGCTGATTCTAGGATCAGTTTTGCCTTTTATAATGAATGGACAGGGGCCATATTGATGTAAGCCTTATTGACAATATATGACAGTTTCATGGAATCCTATGTTACCTTCTTATCAAAGTGTAGATAAAATTATTGCACATGGATTTTCATTCAGATTAGATTTTATCTCTTTGCAGCTGCTTCCTAAACACTGTGCGAAAACCATCAGTCAGGCAGTGAACAAGAAGTCCAAAAAGCTGACTGGGAAGAAAGGCGAGCCGGAGCGAGAGAAGCCGGGTGTTGAGAGCATGAGGAAGAACAGGCTCCTGGTCACCAAGTGAGTTGTCCGTGTTTGTGACTGTCTGTGCGTGCCTGCGTGTGTCATGGTGTATGTTAGTAGTTGCTGATGTTCATTTCTATCTTGTTGTGTCTTCCAGCCTGGACAAGCTGCACACGGCGCTGTCAGAGCTGTGCTTCTCCATTAACTACGTGCCCAACATGGTGGTGTGGGAACACACCTTTACCCCCCGCGAATACCTCACCTCCCACCTGGAGATCCGCTTCACCAAGTGAGTCCACCCACCTACACATAGAATGCCTCCCAAATGGTGCGCTTTTCCCTATTTAGTGCTCTACTTTTGACAAGGGCCCTAAGTGCCCGGTATAGGGTATAGGCTTCCATTTGGGACACAACCATATTTCAGCAGCAGTGTTTCCTATCCCTCTGGTCCTCAAGTATTTATGCTGTGTTAGGATATCATACGATACAATAAATACTATGGATATGATACGATATATACAGTTGAAGTCGGAAGTTTACATACACCTAGGTTGGAGTCATTAAAACTCGTTTTTCAACCACTCCACAAATTTATTGTTAACAAACTATAGTTTTGGCAAGTCGGTTAGGACAGTCATTTTTCCAACAATTGTTTACAGATTATTTCACTTATAATTCACTGTATCACAATTCCAGTGGGTCAAAAGTTTACATACACTAAGTTGACTGTGCCTTTAAAATGCTTGGAACATTCCAGAAAAGTATGTCATGGCTTTAGAAGCTTCTGATAGGCTAATTGACATCATTTGAGTCAATTGGAGGTGTACCTGTGGATGTATTTCAAGGCCTACCTTCAAACTCAGTGCCTGTTTGCTTGACATCATGGAAATATCAAAAGAAATCAAGGCCTCAGAAAAAAATGGTAGACCTCCACAAGTCTGGTTCATCCTTGGGAGAAATGTCCAAATGCCTGAAGGTACCACATTCATCTGTACAAAGAATAGTATGCAGGTATAAACACCATGGGGCCTCCCAGGTGGCGCAGTGGTCTAAAGCACTGCATCGCAGCTGTGCCACCAGAGCCTCTGCTGTGACAGAGCCCAGGCTCTGTCGCAGCCGGCCGCGACCGGGAGGTCCATGGGGCGACTCACAATTATCCCAGTGTCGTCCGGGTTAGGGAGGGTTTGGCCGGCAGGGAGATCCTTTTCTCATCGCGCACTAGCGACTCCTGTGGCGGGCCGGGCGCAGTGCACGCTGACCAGGTCGCCGGGTATACGGTGTTTCCTCCGACACATTAGTGTGGCTATCTTCCGGGTTGAATGTGCGTTGTGTCAATCAGTGCGGCTAGGTTGGGTTGTGTTTTGGGGGACGCATGGCTCTCGACCTTCGCCTCTCCCGAGTCCGTACGGGAGTTGCAGCGATGAGACAAACTAACTACTACCAATTGGATACCACGAAATTGGGGAGAAAAAAATAATACATAAATAAATTACATTTTTTGGGGAAACTTAAAATATAAACACCATGGGACCACGCAGCCGTCATACCGCTCAGGAAGTTCTGTCTCCTAGAGATGAACGTACTTTGGTGCGAAAAGTGCAAATCATTTACAGAACAACAGCAGACGACCTTGTGACGATGCTGGAGGAAACAGGTACAAAATAATCTATATCCACAGTAAAACGAGTCCTTTATCAACATAACCTGAAAGGACTCTCAGCACTGAAGAAGCCACTGCTCCAAAACCACCATAAAAAAACAGACTATGGTTTGCAACTGCACATGGGGACAAGATCGTACTTTTTGGAGAAATGTCTCTGGTCTGATGAATCAAAAATAGAACTGTTTGGCCATAATGAACATTGTTATGTTTGGAGTAAAAAGAGGGAGGCTTGCTAGCCGAACCGTGAAGCACAGGGGTGGCAGCATCATGTATTTGGCTGAGGTGTATGTAAACCTCTGACTTCAACTGTATGATACATTACCATGGATTGAAACAATGTGATCGATAGATACAATCTATAGATCAATCCAAGACTCATGATGCTCCCTCTTCTTTCAGGTCCATCGTGGGGATGACCATGTACAACCAGGCCACGCAAGAGATCGCCAAGCCCTCCGAGCTGCTCACCAGCGTGCGTTCCTACATGACGGTGCTGCAGTCCATCGAGAACTATGTGCAGATTGACATCACGCGGGTGTTCAACAACGTGCTGCTGCAGCAGACCCAGCACCTGGACAGCCATGGGGAGCCCACCATCACCAGCCTCTACACCAACTGGTGAGTCCCACCCAACCAACACACCAGTCCTCAGTTTACATATGTCGGTTTGGTATTCACACCCTTGGCATTTTTCCTATTTTGTTGCATTACAACCTGGAATTAAAGTTTTTTTTTTGGGGGGGGGGGGGGGGGGTGTATCATTTGATTTACACAACATGCCTACCACTTTGAAGATGCTATTTTTTTTATTTATTGTGAAACAAACAAGAAAATGAAAAACTTGAGCGTGCGTAACTATTCACCCCCCCCCCCCCCCCCCAAAGTCAATACTTTGTAGAGCCACCGTTTGCAGCAATTACAGCTGCAAGTCTCTTGGGGTATGTCTCTATAAGCTTGGCACATCTAGCCACTGTGATTTTTGCCAATTCTTCAAGGTAAAACTGCTCCATCTCCTTCAAGTTGGATGGGTTCGGCTGGTGTACAGCAAAGATTTTCGATTGGATTGAGGTCTGGGATTTGACTAGGCCATTCCAAAACATGTAAATGTTTTCCGTTAAACCACTCGAGTGTTGCTTTAGCAGTATGCTTAGGGTCATTATCCTGCTGGAAGCTGAACCTCTATCCCAGTCTCAAATCTCTGGAAGACTGAAACAGGTTTCCCTCAAGAATTTCCCTGTATTTAACACCATTTAGCACCATTCAATTCTGACCAGTTTCCTAGTCCCTGCTGATGAAAAACATGCTGACACCATCCTTCTTCACTGTGGAGATAGGGTTCTCGGGGTGATGAGAGGTGTTAGGTTTGCGTTAGACCTAGCGTTTTCCTTGATGGCCAAAAAGTTAAATTCTAGCCTCATCTGACCAGAGTACCTTCTTCCATGTGTTTGGGGAGTCTCCCACATGCCTTTTGGCGAACACTAAATGTGTTTGCTTATTATTTTTTTTAACCAAAAAGCCCAGCTTTGTGGAGTGTACGGCTTAAAGTGGTCCTATGGACAGATACTCCAATCTCCGCTGTGGATCTTTGCAGCTCCTTAAAGGTTATCTTTGGGGTCTTTGTTGCCTCTCTGATGAATGCCCTCCTTGCCTGGTCTGTGAGTGTTTGTGGGTGGCACTCTTTTGGCAGGTTTGCTGTGGTGCCATTCTTTCCAGTTTGTATTAATGGATTTAATGGTGCTCCGTGGGATGTTCAGATTTTTTTTTTAACCCAGCCCTGATCTGTACTTCTCCACAACTTTGTCCCTGACCTATTTGGAGAGCTCCTTGGCCTTCATGATGCCGCTTGCTTGGTGGTGCCTCTTGCTCAGAGGTGTTGCAGATTCTGGGGCCTTTCAAAACAGATGTATATGTACTGAGATCATGTGACCAATCATGCGACACTTAGATTGCACACAGGTGGACTTTATTTAACTAATTCTGTGACTTCTGAAGTTAATTGTTTGCACCAGATATTATTTAAGGGCTTCATAGCAAAGGGGTGAATAGATATGCACGCACCACTTTTGTTTTGAATTTTTTTGAAAAAAGTACTTTTTTTCGCTTCACCAATTTTTGTCCATTACATGAAATCCAAATAAAATCTATTTAAATTGCAGGTTGTAATGCAACAAAATAGGAAAAACATCAAGAGGGATTAATCATTTCGCAAGGCACTGTATTATGTCACCTAGGTGATTCCTCACAAAACCAGGACAAAAAAAGGTCCAATGAGTAGATTGAGTTTTGGGCCATATGTATTAAGCATCTCAGAGTAGCAGTGCTTATTTAGGATCACAATGAATAAGATAACATGGACTGGGGGACCTGATCCTAGATCAGCACTCTTGATAAATATCCATTCGATCGTGTCACCCAGTGAGATTGAGTCTGCTTGTGTGTCCATAGGTATCTGGAGACCTTGCTCCGGCAGGTAAGTAACGGCCACATTGCCTACTTCCCTGCCATGAAGGCCTTTGTCAACCTGCCTACGGAGAACGAGCTCACCTTTAATGCTGAGGAGTACTCCGATATATCCGGTGAGACCATCAGAATAATTTATTAGACATAATGGAGGCTTGCAATACTTTGAGCAGGAATTTGTAGCCTGTCCTGAATAGGATAATGTGACGTGATGGGTACAGTGTATGCTGAGGCTACTCTATAGTGAATATAGTTTTGTGAATATTCCGCCACTCTAGGACAAGTCCTTTTTGGGGGAAAGCCTTGCAGCCTTTATCAGGTTAAATATGTGTACATTTTAATCATGGCCACCTACGTACTTAAATCCCAAAAGCATTGGGGATAAACGAGAGGAGGATGAATTGTGACGCGTTGACACAAAGCATTTCTGACATCCCCCCGCTCGCTGTCTTTCCCACAGAGATGAGGTCACTCTCAGAGCTGCTGGGACCCTATGGCATGAAGTTCCTCAGCGAGAGCCTCATGTGGCACATATCCTCCCAGGTGGCAGAACTCAAGGTGTGGTCACTGACTGAATCAGAGGCGTTTGTTTTTGTTTTCCTTCAGAGCTTTTTGTACTGATGCTGATGCCCCTGGGCTCTTTTTCTCTGAATCTCATGAATAGTATCTCTCTCTTTCCTTTATTTTGTTCTTTCTGTTTTTTCTGTGTCTGGCTCTGTCTTTCTCGCTCTCCCCCTTCCTTCTCACTTCCATAGAAACTGGTGGTGGACAACGTGGAAGTTCTGAACCAGATGAGGACCAGCTTTGATAAGCCAGAGCAGATGGCTGCCCTCTTTAAAAAGCTCTCATGTACGTCTGTCTCTCTCTTGCCTTGCCCATGTCTTACTCTTGTAGCCCCAAAACAGAAGACGCAGTGTGACTTGTTGCCATATTAAGCACATCCTGTATGTGGTAATGACTCAAGATGTGCTCCCTAAATGGTTTTCCCTCAGATCAGCACTGAGCATTGAAGTCTCTTTAGTTAGTTTTTTTTTCATTTTGAAACTCTTTTACGGGAGGTTAAAGCCTTGTTTGTGTCCTTGTCTGTGTTCTGTAGCTGTTGACAGCGTCCTGAAAAGGATGACCATTATTGGAGTCATCTTGTCATTCCGATCACTGGCCCAGGAAGCACTCCGCGACGTAAGTCCAGTCACAACACTTATCCTGGCCAATACTGTATCACTGTCACTAACTAGGCCTCTGTATCATCACTGAAGTCATCTGCTGTATATCTGGGTACAAATAAGATCATGTCAAAATTGCCATTAATGTAGCTTGGGTGCTATAACAGTTAGTGCCACCGCCTACAGCACTTCTATACCAGTGTCGACATGGGTTTGAAAACGCACTCTCGTCCTATTATTCCCCACTTTCTCTGTCCAATAAAATGTATAAAAATATGAAAGATGTGAAAGAAAGATGCCAGTAACTAGATTTAACATGACAACATACCGGCACTCAAATGTGACCCATTTTTCTGTCCCATCACCTGTCGTCAGGTGCTGTCCTTCCACATTCCTTTCCTGGTGAGCTCCGTCGAGGATTTCAAGGACCACATTCCCAGAGAGACTGACATGAAGGTAGGAGGCAACGTGTGTGTGTGTATATAGGACCTTTCTCGGTGGGTTACAATAGAGACAACAGTCTAGATCAGTCTTTCCCAAACCTCTCTTGAGTACCCCCGATACAGTTTGACTTTTTTGATGTATTCCAGTATGAGCACACCTGATTCAATTGGTTAACCAATCACCAAGTCCTGCATTAGTTGAATCAGGTGTGCTAGTTCTGGAATACATAAAATAGGTGGAACTGGTGTCCCCTGTACTGGAGGATAGATTTTGGAAACACTTTTGCAGATGATGATCTGATGTTTTTATCTAGTCTATGAGTCTATGATTTCCTCTTCCTGTCAGGTGGCCATGAATGTGTATGAGCTGTCGTCTGCAGCAGGCCTGCCCTGTGAGATAGACCCAGCCTTAGTGGTGGCCCTTTCTTCACAGAAATCAGGTGAGAGACAAAACTAGGCTTCTGCAAAGGGCTGACAGTGTTTGCCAATGGAAATAAACACGTTTGAGGAAGATGTTCAATTTATGTGTATGTTCAAAATTCTAAAGGCACTCGCACATCTGAGCTATCTTTTTTGCAGGTGCATGGTAACAGGCGAATAAGATGAGAAAAAAAGAAGAAACCCGCACTGTGTGCAGGTTTCTCATGTGTATCTTCAATTCATTACAAAAGGAAAGCCTGGCCGCACTGAATACTGCTACCTGGAAAAACATAAACATGATTGCGGTGTAGTTGGCAGTGTTTGACATTGTTTTCTAAGAGCAACTGTTTGATTGTCATCCAGTTATTAACTGTACATAATACCACTGTTTCCAGAAAACATAAGCCCAGAGGAGGAGTATAAGATCGCCTGTCTGCTCATGGTCTTCGTTGCCGTTTCCATGCCAACTCTGGCCAGCAACGTCATGTCTCAATATAGCCCTGCAATCGAAGGTATTTCTATAATTTCTATATGTCAATGGCCGTTTGGGTAATAGTGGCCATATCTGATTAACCATATAGCCCACCAGGCGCAGACATAGTTATGTCTGAGTACTTTTTAGAACACAAGTATGGGTATTCGGACAGGCCCTATATCCTTAATAGTATGTAGGGATGCACGATATATCGGGGCGGCAGCGTAGCCTAGTGGTTAGAGCGTTGGACTAGTAACTAGAAGGTTGCGAGTTCAAACCCCCGAGCTGACAAGGTACAAAAAAATCTGTCGTTCTGCCCCTGAACAGGCAGTTAACCCACTGTTCCCAGGCCGTCATTGAAAATAAGAATGTGTTCTTAACTGACTTGCCTGGTTAAATAAAGGTAAAATTAAAAATAAAATTAAATATCGGTGAACATATCAGAACTAGCCGATATTAGCTAAAAATGCGAACATCGGTATCGGCCCGATGTCTAGTTTAACGCCGATGTTAAAAACTGATGTCAAAACTGCCGTGCATACCACCTATATGACGTAATGACGCCACGTAAAATGTTGCTCTACACATGCAACACAGCATTCCTAACCTAGGCCAGAATGTCTGCTGTGTGGATAGAGCAGTCATTTGAAAGAGTAAGAACATTTCAGTGAGACAACTCAAAGGCAAAATCCATTAAAGCCAAGATAATGGAATTCATTCCCCTTGACAATCAACCGTTCTCTGTCGTGGGTGTTGTTGGCTTTCGCCAACTGGTCGAGCAACGGTACACACTACCACGGGTGCTATTTTTCAGATGTTACCCTACCGGAGTTAGACAGCGTCACTGCTGTTAGTTTCAAGACATACATACTATTGAATGCCGTTTGGGTCTTTGTGTGTCAAAAAAGATACCGTAGCACTGTCAAAGCTGTACAGAAGTCTACAAACACCAGCCACAAACTATGTGTTTACAATACTGTGTTGTAATAAAGCATCATTTGTTCGACCGCAGCTTCTGGGGTACCTAGCTAGCACCAATACAACCAGCCTGAAAACAATGACCAGTAGAAACTGCAGTCATTTTCATTATTCTTAGCAATGATTTAGGAATCATTGTGAGTAAGTATTAGCTAGGTTGCCACTTGTTGTTCGCTAATTGAAATTGAACTTCAGTTCATGAAAATAAATAGCTAGCCATCTACTTAACCCTGTTGCCCAAAGCTAACGTTATAAGCAGCCAGCTAGCTTCATCTTGCTAGTGAGGCTCGACCGGACCCGGTTATGTGTTGTGAAGCTAGCCACAATAAGGATTAGGCACAATAGTGGAATTTGCGGTTTGCCTTCAAAATAAAAGTATTTCATTGACAGTGATGCAAATTAATACAAATAGTAGAATTATAAAAAGCACAATAATGGCCCAGATGACGCTGGGCCAATTGTGCGCTGCCCTATGGGACTCCCAATCACAGCCGGATGTGATACAGCATGGATTCGAACCAGGGATGTAGTGACGCCTCTTGCACTGAGATGCAGTGCCTTAGACTGCTGCGTCCTTGTGTGTGTGAACTATTTAACTGTACTAGAATGGTTAAAGGGTCACTAAAAACGTAAATATCGGTATCAGGTTTTTTGGCAAAGAAAATATTGGATATCGGTATCGGCCAAAAATGTCATAACGGTGCATCACTAGTAGTATGGTTAGTACACAGTAGCCATGTCCGAATACCCTTTCTAAATAGTAAGTACTCTAATCAGGTATGCGAAAATATAATCTTTTTTAGTAGGTCTATGTGAAATATGGAACATTTGGTATGCTTTATATGCCAGTATGGTATGCTCATTTCAGCTTTTCATCTAGTACGAATGCTATTGAACAAGAGAAACGTCTTTTCAGACCCACGTGTGTTCGAAAACAGCTGATCATCAGATAAAGAGACGTGCGCTTCCAAAATAAATGAATGGCGGGGAACAGGCGCGATTGCACGTTATGTGATGCCTTCTCAGTATGAATGAGCCTAGTATATTGATATGTGTTGCTAACTGCATATTTTTTATTAGAACAGTATGTTCCATAGTTGTACGTATTATGATTAGTACACTGTATGTCGTTTTAGTAAGTAGTAACCAATAACTATTTGGCTACTACTTTCTGTTGATTTTGTATATAACTATAGAGAGATTTGAGGTATCAAAGGTAAACAGTCAAGCAATTGTTGTTGGACTGTGATAACTGAGAAGTAAATGTTTTCTTCAATCTTTCTAAGGACACTGCAACAATATTCACTGTCTGGCGAAAGCTGTCAACCAGATAGCTGCTGCCTTGTTCACCATTCACAAGGGAAGCATTGAAGATCGTCTCAAAGAATTTCTGGCTGTAAGTGCAACATGTCGCTCTTGTCAACATTGATCTATTATATGCATATTTTCCTTTCCCTCCCTGCGATTTATCACATTGGATTGGTGCATCCATTTTTGTACTTTTACATGAATTATATTTTAGCCATTGATTCTTGGATATAACTTAGAAGTTTAGTTAAGCTTTCTTACCCCATCTAAACTCAAAATGTGAGCTTGTTTTACTTCATTGTTTGTAAACAAAGTAATTGTAAACAAACACTGTATAGCTAATGTTGACCTCATGGAGGGCCAGTCCATGTATTATGGCTCTGTCTATGAATTTGAGAGTGACTACATTTCTTCTCCAGCCCCATCCCTCAGCTGTTGGTCAAAAAAAGTGGCAAGGTGACCGTTTTGTTGTTTGAATCCCAGGTTCACTTTAACATTACAAAAATGGATTTGTCACAACTTTTTTTTCCCCCACTACTGAGCAGTTTCTGAAATGCATGATCTTTGAAAACTTCAAAACTTATTTTTGAAATTGATGAGCAACTTAAAATAAATCAGTTTTGCTGCAGATCTTTAATCCTCTGCTGTTTTGGTATTTACAGCTGGCATCTTCCAGCTTGCTGAAGATTGGCCAGGAGACAGACAAAATGACGACACGAAACAGGGAGTCTGTGTACCTGCTGCTGGACATGGTGAGTATTTGTGCTGATTCAATATATTTGGGATGGCACAATACGGTATGGCACATTACCCAAGGAGATTTTCTGAATACTGCAACTAGTAATTTATTTAGCTACTTTTATTATGTGATGATCGTGGGAAGTAGACAATTATTTAAAACAGCAAATTGCCTAAATAATGTCCCATCCCATCTATGAATGTCACCCATTATCATTATGCATATGTATGATAAATAAAAGTTCACACCCACACATTTTCTCTGAGAATCTTTTCTTTTCTTTTTTATTGAGAAAGTCATAAATGAGTGGGGAAGACAGAGAAATACACAAGGTGCAGGTGGGCTTTAAACCCATGCTGCACGGGGCAATGTTTAGTCTGGAGTCGGAAGCGTTACAAATAGGTTTCGTCACAAAATCCATGTATTTGGTTTGGTTTCAGATTGTACAAGAGTCTCCATTCCTCACCATGGACCTCCTGGAGTCATGCTTCCCCTACGTGCTACTGAGAAACGCTTACCACGCCGTCTACAAGCAGAGCATCAGCTCATCTGCATAAGTCTCCTCTTCAGAACATAAGTCCCTCACATGGGACATCAAGTGGACCACAGGAGCCTTGCTAACATAAACTGCCGTGTGCTCATTTCACTTAGTCTTAAAACTACACTATGAAATTGTGGGATACATTTTTTTCTCCTCGTGAAATTGCATTAATGACCTGTCGTTTCCTAAAAGAGTCATATAGTAGTAACCTATGAGTTTTGCTTGATAAAAAAAAGAAAAAAGATTTACACTACTAAATTCAATTTTTTTATGAAAAGCATCAGTTTTTCAATATGAGAAAAATGTGTAATGGAAAAATAACAATCTCTGATGTTTGGGGGCTGAATTTTAAATATCTTTATTATTAATAATGCAAACATGTTGCCTGTTTATTGACCGGAGCTTTAATGATTTTATTTAGGTGATTGTTCTAGATTTTTATGGGTTATTCTGTGTGTTTTTTTACAGTTTGGTTTTTATATTTGCCAAATTATTGACACAAATGCGTCTGATTTGGTTTGATACTCAACATTGTTGCCAGTAGCTATATAATAAGATGAACAGATGGTGTTTGTACAAAGCATAGTATAATTTTTTTACTAACTCATGATGCCTCAGTGTCATTAACTCACCATTGTACCTGCCCATATGGTATAAAATTTCTTGCATATTTATGGAATGTTTATAAATTGTTCTACCTTAACCACTTTTATGTTTTACATTTTTGAAAATTACACTAACTTCCATAACATAAACAAACAATAGGTTATATCAAACTGCTCTGTTAGCCCAAATATAGCATCATTCAGTTTTTTTTTTTTTTTACCTTTATTTAACCAGGTAGGCTAGTTGAGAACAAGTTCTCATTTGCAACTGCAACCTGGCCAAGATAAAGCATAGCAGTGTGAACAGACAACAGAGTTACACATGGAGTAAACAATTAACAAGTCAATAACACAGTAGAGAAAAAAAAGGGGAGTCTATATACATTGTGTGCAAAAGGCATGAGGTAGGCGAATAATTACAATTTTGCAGATTAACACTGGAGTGATAAATGATCAGATGGTCATGTACAGGTAGAGATATTGGTGTGCAAAAGAGCAGAAAAGTAAATAAATAAAAACAGTATGGGGATGAGGTAGGTAAAAATGGGTGGGCTATTTACCGATAGACTATGTACAGATGCAGCGATCGGTTAGCTGCTCAGATAGCAGATGTTTGACGGACCATTGTAACAGTGAGTTCCATCCCAACTGTGACACAAAGTCTCAACCTTTTGTGCACATCGCTCACCACTCAACTTCAACTGTGCAAACTGACTCCATGAGCAACAGTTGTCTTTCATTTAGTTTGACTAACTTCAAGTTGTCAGGGAGGGGGCTCATCGATGGCCACTCAGATGCTTATCTACCCAGCTAGTTTCACGTCTGACAGACCAGAGGGATATACTACAAAGCAGGATCAAGCCAGCTAAAATTGATAAACAACCTGAAATAACTATTGATTTTCTGGTTCATAAGTGTTTCTGGTCGATGAGTCAGTTAGACCATGCCCATGTTATGCTTATCTTCTTAAAATAATACATAGCTATTTCAGAATATTCTTGTAAGTTAGCTGGCTAAGTCATTGATCTTGCTTTGTAGGATACCCCTCAGACATGTACTAAGAAAGGGAATATTTGTATGTCTTTTTGGATCCCCATTAGCTGATGCCACTCTTCCTGGGGTCCAGCAAAATGAAGGCCGTTATACATTTAAAAAAACATTACAATACATTTTACAACAGATTTCACAACATCCTAAGTGTGTGCTCTCATGCCGCTACTCTGTGTACGTGTGTGTATAAATGCGCATGTTATCGTGTGTATGCATGTGTCTGTGCCTATGTTTGTGTTGCTTCACAGTCCCCGCTCTCTTGTAAGGTGTATTTGTTTTTTAAGTCTAATTTTACTACTTGCATCAGTTACTTGATGTGGAATAGCATTCCATGTAGTCATGGCTCTATGTACGCCTCCCATAGTCTGTTCTGGTCTCAGGGACTGTCAAGAGACCTATTGTGGCATGTCTTGTGGGGTAAGCATGGGTGTCCGAGCTGTCTGCCAGTAGTTCAGACAGCTCGGTGCATTCAACATGTCAATACTTCTCACAAATACAAGTAGTGATGAAGTCAATCTCCTCCACTTTGAGCCAAGAGAGATTGACATGCATATTATTAATGTTAGCTATCTCTGTACTTGAGGGCCAGCCGTGCTGCCTTGTTCTGAGATAATTGCAATTTTCCTTTGTGGCACTTGACCACAGGACTGAACACTAGTCCAGGTGCGACAAAACTAGGGCCTGTAGGACCTGTCTTGTTTATAGTGCTGTTAAGAATGCGAAGCAGCACTTTATTATGGACAGACTTCTACCCATCTTAGCTACTGTTGTATGAATATGTTATGACCATGACAGTTTACAGTCCAGGGTTATTCCAAGCAGTTCAGTCTCCTCAACTTGCTCAGTTACGACATTATTCATTACAAAATTTAGTTGAGGTTTAGTGAATTATTTGTCCCAAATACAATGCATATAGTTTTTTTTTAAACTCTTAATCCTTGCGACCCATTCTGAAACTAACTGCAGCTCTTTAAGTGTTGCAGTCATTTCAGTCGCTGTAGTAGCTGACGTGTATAGTGTTGAGTCACCCGCATACATAGATACACTGACTTTACTCGGTCACTGGCATGACGTTAGTAAAAAATAAATAAAAGCAAGGGACGTTAGTAATGATTGAAAGAAGTAAGGGGCTTAGACAGCTGCCCTGGGGAATTCCTGGATTTTATTGGAGGGAACACCCACATTATAGCAGGGGGTGTAGAGCCATAACACAAGTTTTTCTATGAACTATGGTCGATAATGTCAACCACACTGAATAACAACACAGCCCCCCCAACATTTTTAATTATCAATTTCTCTGTCATTTGTGTAAGTTTGTTGAATGCCCTTCCCTATGAAAGTCTGTTGTGAATTTGTTTACTTTAAAATAGCATTGTGTCTGGTCAAATGTTTTTCTAAAAGTTTGTAACAGGCTGATTGGTTGGCTATTTGAGACAGTAAAGGGGGCTTTACTATCCTTAGGTAGGGGAATAACTATTGCCTCCCTCCAGGCCTGAGGGCACACACTTTCTAGTATGCTTAAATTAAAGATATGGCAAATAAACTCAGAAAAAAAGAAACATCCTCTCACTGTCAACTCTGTTTATTTTTAGCAAACTTAACATGTGTAAATATTTGTATGACTTAAGATTCAACAACTGAGACACAAACTGAACAAGTTCCACAGACGTGACGAACAGAAATTGAAATTGAATAATGTGTCCCTCAACAGAGGGGGTCAAAATCAAAAGTAACAGTCGGTATCTGGTGTGGCCACCAGCTGCATCTCCTCCTTATGGACTGCACCAGATTTGCCAGTTCTTGCTGTGAGATGTTACCCCACTCTTCCCCCAAGGCACCTGTAAGTTCTCTGACATTTCTCGGTGGGATGACCCTAGCCCTCACCCTCTGATCCAATAGGTCCCAGGCGTGCTCAATGGGATTGAGGTTCAGGCTCTTCGCTGGCCATGGCAGAACATTGAAACCTGAAATCACGCACAGAACGAGCAGTATGGCTGGTGGCATTGTCATGCTGGAGGGTCATGTCAGGATGAGCCTGCAGGAAGGGTACCACATGAGGGAGGAGGAAGTCTTCCCTGTAATGCACAGCATTGAGATTGCCTGCAATGGCAACAAGCACAGTCCGATGATGCTGTGCACACCGCCCCAGACCATGACGGACCCTCCAAATCGATCCCGCTCCAGTGTACAGGCCTCAGTGTAACGCTCATTCCTTCGACCATAAACGCGAATCCGACCATCACCCCTGGTGAAACAAAACCGCGACTCGTCAGTGAAGAGCATAGGTGATCACCATAGGTTATGTCTGGTGATGACCTGCCTTGCAACAGGCCGACAAGCCCTCTGCCCAGCCTCTCTCAGCCTATTGTGGACAGTCGGCACTGATGGAGCGATTGTGCGTTCCTGGGGTAACTCGGGCAGTTGTTGCCATCCTGTACCTGTCCCGCAGGTGTTATGTTTGGATGTACCGATCCTGTGCAGTTGTTGTTATACGTGGTCTGCCACTGCGAGGACGATCAGCTGTCAGTCCTGCCTCCCTGTAACGCTGTCTTCGGCGTCTCACAGCACGGACATTGCCATTTATTGTCCTGGCCACATCTGCAGTCCTCATGCTTCCTTGCAGCATGCTTAAGGCACGTTCGCACAGATGAGCAGGGACCCTGGGTATCTTTCTTTTGGTGTTTTTCAGAGTCAGTGGAAAGGCCTCCTTAGTGTCCTAAGTGTTCATAACTGTGACCTTAATTGCCTACCCTCTGTAAGCTGTCTGTGTCTTATTGACCATTCCACAGGTGCATGTTCATTAATTGTTTATGGTTCATTGAAAAAGCATGGGAAACAGTGTTTAAACCCTTTACAATGAAGTTCTGTGAAGTTATTGGGATTTTTACATATCTTTGAAAGACAGGGTCCTGAAAAAGGGACATTTATTTTTTTACTGAGTTTAGGAGTGGCAATATCATCTGCTATTATCCCCAGTAATATTCCATCTTGCTTATCTTAAAGTAGTTAGCAATATCAGTGGGTTTGGTGATGAATTAGTGATCTGATTCAATGAATGATGGAGCAGAGTCGGTCTTTTTGCCCAAAATGTAATTTACGGTGCTCCATAGCTTTTTACTATGCTTCTTTATTTCATAGTGTAGTTTCTTATTTAGTTTAGTCACATGATTTCTCAATTTGCAGTACGTTTGCCAATCTGTTGTGCAGCCAGACCTATTTACCATTTATTTAGCCTCACCCCTCTCAACCATACATTTTTTAAATTCCTCATCAAGCCACTGGGATTTAACAGTTTGTACAGTCATTTTCTTAATGGGTGCATAAATGTGTCAGTGCAGTGCCTGGTTGCTTCTCATTACACACCACGGACCAACAAATATTCTTCACATCAACAACATAGGAAACACTACAAAACCTATTGTATGACCTCTTATACACTATATTAGGCACAACCTTTGGAACTTTGGTTTTATGGCTACTATATTGTGATCACTACATCTGATGGATTTGGATACTGCTTTCAAACAAATTTCTGCAGCATTAGTAAAGAAGTGATCAATACATGTTGATGATTTCTACGAGCCAGAATTGACTTATTTGGGGATTGACCTATTGTTTTTCATTTCTTGGCCACAAGATGGCCCCCTCATCATTCCTTTGTACGGTCAAGTGCACACTGGTAACAATTACCACCACATACACTACATCACCAAAATTATGTGGACACCTGCTGGTCGAACATCTAATTTCAAAATCATGGACACTAGTATGGAGTTGCTAGTGAGGTCGGGCTCGCAGTCGACATCCCAATTAATCTCAAAGGTGTTCAATGGGGTTGAGATCAGGGCTCTGTGAAGGCCAGTCGAGTTCTTCCACACTGATCTTGACAAATGGGGGTGAAACAGGAAAGGGCCTTCCCCAAACTGTTGCCACAAAGTTGGAAGCACCGAATAGTCTAGAATGTCATTGTATGCTGTGATGTTAAGATTTCACTGGAACTAAGGGTAAAGCCCAAACCATTATTTCTCCTCCACCAAAATGTACAGTTGACACTATGCATTCGGGCAGATAGCTTTCTCCTGGCATCTGCAAAACACAGATTTGTCTGTTGGACTGCCCGATGTCAGCACAAGAACAGAGAACGCGTTTCCACTGCTCCAGAGTCCAATGGCAGCGAACTTTACACCACTCCAGCCGACACTTGGCATTGTGCATGGTGATCTTAGGCTTGTGTGCAGCTGCTCGGCCATGGCAAATTTTATGAAGCTCCCGACGAACAGTTATTGTGCTGACTGCTTCCTGAGGCAGTTTGTAACTTGGTAGTGAGTGTTGCAACTGAGAACAGATTATTTGTATGTGCTCTGTCGTTCTCTACATACTTTAGTCTGAGCCCACAACTTACTTCAATGATGGCAAAGGGGCACGGAGGGTGTTGTACAAAACAAAGTAATCAGTGATAGGATTGTCTTTAACCAATAAGAGTATCATCTTTGAATCGCTGTTTTGCCCACGTGTGTTCTGGCTCTTCTCCAAAACATCAGTTTCTGGACCAATCAGGTGGTCCCGGATGTGTTCGCATTCGGTGAAAGGTCGGGGAGGTACCAGGGATACCTTTGAGGAGATGGGAAACCATTGTAATTGTATTAACGCATATTATGTACGTTGCCCATTTCGTCAATTGGGCTCGCTGTGCATTCTGGACGATTCTGGGACAAGGAAAGCTCTCCTTCAAGTAGTGAATGGGAGTCAATTGGGTGGAGAAGAAACTATGTTTGTGGACGTGGTGTAGCGTTTGACCGGAGCAAGGAGTCTGTGTAGCTAGGCAACCTAAATTGGGCATGCCTACGAGGCCATTGAAGGAATCTAGGGCTTACTGTATGTAATTGAACACAACTTTGATTGTGTTCAATGAAAAGTATAGACATTTCAAATGTTGTATACAGCGTTGAATGCAACATTATCGGCAAGTGACTTGATGCCTACTGTGCCAAAGTGATTTAAAGTTTGAGGCAAAGTGACCATGTCAGGATGATTTTATTAAATGTTTTACCATTGTCACATTCACTTTGGTTGTCTGAAGCGTGCTATAGAGTTCACAGCTGGCGATGCCTCATCACGATTGGATATGCCCAATGATGTATATAAACCATTGATTGCTGATGCTTTGTTTTGGCCATTGAGAGGCTTTGAAGTCACCGGTCGGCCATATTGGCACTCCCCAGAAGAAGCAGTCCTCCATAGGAATGAAAGGAATTCTACAGTATTTCAATTAAATGTTTCAAAGACAAAGTTACATGTATTTATAGTAACATTTGAACTTTCCCAATTATTCCCCCCAAAAATGATTTTTACATATTTAGCTCACATAAATGCATACTTTAAAATTATATTAAGGTTGACTTTTGTCAAAAAACGCAAAAATAAATTATTTTAACTGTGTAACTGATCAATACACCATCATAATATCAGTCTCTATGGGGGTGCCACAGGGTTCAATTTTTGGACCAACTCTCTTCTCTGTATACATTAATGATGTCGCTCTTGCTGCTGGTGAGTCTCTGATCCACCTCTACGCAGACAATACCATTCTGTATACTTCTGGCCCTTCTTTGGACACTGTGTTAACAACCCTCCAGACGAGCTTCAATGCCATACAACTCTCCTTCCGTGGCCCTCCAATTGCTCTTAAATAAAAGTAAAACTAAATGCATGCTCTTCAACTGATCTCTGCCTGCACCTGCCCGCCCGTCCAACATCACTACTCTGGACGGTTCTGACTTAGAAAATGTGGACAACTACAAATACCTAGGTTAGACTGTAAACTCTCCTTTCAGACTCACATCAAACATCTCCAATCCAAAGTTAAATCTAGAATTGGCTTCCTATTTCGCAAGAAAGCATCCTTCACTCATGCTGCCAAACATACCCTTGTAAAACTGACCATCCTTCCGATCCTCCACTTCGGCGATGTCATTTACAAAATTGCCTCCAATACCCTACTCAATAAATTGGATGCAGTCTATCACAATGCCATCCGTTTTGTCACCAAAGCCAAAGTAAGAATTGGTTTTGGGGGTGACCAGAGAGATATACCTGCTGGAGCACGTGCTACAGGTGGGTGCTGCTATGGTGACTTTACCTAGCAGGGTCTTGTAGATGACCTGGAGCCAGTGGGTTTGGCGACGAGTATGAAGCGAGGGCCAGCCAACGAGAGCATACAGGTCGCAGGGGCTGGCCCTCGCTTCATACACTAGCTTTAAGCAATTTATTTTGCTCCTTTGCACCCAATTATTTCTATATCTACTTTGCACTTTTTTTCCACTGCAAATCTACCATTCCAGTGTTTTACTTGCTATATTGTATTTACTTCGCCACCATGGCCTTTTTTTTGCCTTTACCTCCCTTGTCTCACCTCATTTGCTCACATTGTATATAGACTTATTTTTCTACTGTATTATTGACTGTATGTTTGTTTTACTCCATGTGTAATTCTGTGTTGTATGGGTCGAACTGCTTTGCTTTATCTTGGCCAGGTCGCAATTGTAAATGAGAACTTGTTCTCAACTTGCCGACCTGGTTAAATAAAGGTGAAATAAATAAAATAAAAATAAAATACCATGTCATTTAATGCTTAAAAACAACTGCAAACATTTATGGATAAGATATTTGGCTACAGAAATGCCACTTACCGATCTCTACAGCTTCCGTCCTAAATTAAATCCTCTGAAATAGCGTGAACAAATATTGGAGGAGTCGGCACGGCAGACTCTGAAAAGGGGGAGATGCAAATCTATCTTTCACTTCTCCCTCTCTGCCCAGATACTATAGTGGAATCAGCTACGTTACAGTAAGCTCATCTTCATAGTACTAGCTACTAGTGCTATGTTATCTTACGTAAGCTAACTAGCTACAGTGGATAGCTACGATAGAAACCCTACACTGTCAACTAATACAGTTACTTCCACTCGTCAGAAAAAGTAACTTATTGTCATCATTGATCAACCACCGAAGGCACACCCCAATTTCTATTTTAAAATAAAGAGGTGGAGTTTGACTGTTTTTCATACCCAAAGTTGACATTTAATAGAGTAAATAAAGTGAGAGAAAAAATAACATGTAGACATTAATAAATGTACACTGCTCAAAAAAATAAAGGGAACACTTAAACAACACAATGTAACTCCAAGTCAATCACACTTCTGTGAAATCAAACTGTCCACTTAGGAAGCAACACTGATTAACACTGATCCTTCCTGTTTGGCCCTGTCCGGGGGTGTCCTCGGATGGGGCCACAGTGTCTCCTGACCCCTCCTGTCTCAGCCTCCAGTATTTATGCTGCAGTAGTTTATGTGTCGGGGGGCTAGGGTCAGTTTGTTATATCTGGAGTACTTCTCCTGTCCTATTCGGTGTCCTGTGTGAATTTAAGTGTGCTCTCTCTAATTCTCTCTTTCTCTCTTTCTTTCTCTCTCTAGGAGGACCTGAGCCCTAGGACCATGCCTCAGGACTACCTGACATGATGACTCCTTGCTGTCCCCAGTCCACCTGGCCGTGCTGCTGCTCCAGTTTCAACTGTTCTGCCTTATTATTATTGGACCATGCTGGTCATTTATGAACATTTGAACATGTTGGCCATGTTCTGTTATAATCTCCACCCGGCACAGCCAGAAGAGGACTAGCTACCCCACATAGCCTGGTTCCTCTCTAGGTTTCTTCCTAGGTTTTGGCCTTTCTAGGGAGTTTTTCGTAGCCACCGTGATTCTACACCTGCATTGCTTGCTGTTTGGGGTTTTAGGCTGGGTTTCTGTACAACACTTTGAGATATCAGCTGATGTACGAAGGGCTATATGAATAAATTTGATTTGATTTGATTAACAATACATTTCACATGCTGTTGTGCAAATGGAATAGACAACAGGTGGAAATTATAGGCAATTAGCAAGACACCCCCAATAAAGGAGTGGTTCTGCAGGTGGTGACCACAGACCACTTCTCAGTTCCTATGCTTCCTGGCTGATGTTTTGTTCACTTTTGAATGCTGGCGGTGCTTTCACTCTGGTAGTGGTAGCATGCAGCGGAGTCTACAACCCACACAAGTGGCTCAGGTAGTGCAGCTCATCCAGGATGGCACATCAATGTGAGCGGTGGCAAGAAGGTTTGCTGTGTCTGTCAGCGTAGTGTCCAGAGCATGGAGGTGCTACCAGGAGACAGGCCAGTACATCAGGAGACATGGAGGAGGCCGTAGGAGGGCAACAACCCAGCAGCAGGACCGCTACCTCTGCCTTTGTGCAACGAGGAGCAGGAGGAGCACTGCCAGAGCCCTGCAAAATGACCTCCAGCAGGCCACAAATGTGCATGTGTCTGCTCAAACGGTCAGAAACAGACTCCATGAGGGTGTTATGAGGGCCCGACGTCCACAGGTGGGGTTTGTGCTTACAGCTCAACACCGTGCAGGACGTTTGGCATTTGCCAGAGAACACCAAGATTGGCAAATTCGCCACTGGCGCCCTGTGCTCTTCACAGATGAAAGCAGCTTCACACTGAGCACATGTGACAGAGTCTGGAGACTCCGAGGAGAACGTTCTGTTGCCTGCAACATCCTCCAGCATGACCGGTTTGGAGGTGGGTCAGTCATGGTGTGGGGTGGGGTGGCATTTCTTTGGGGGGCCGCACAGCCCTCCATGTGCTCGCCAGAGGTAGCCTGACTGCCATTAGGTACCGAGATGAGATCCTCAGACCCCTAATGCAAGACAATGCTAGACAATGCTAGACCTCATGTGGCTGGAGTGTGTCAGCAGTTCCTGCAAGAGGAAGGCAAGATGGACTGGCCCGCCCGTTCCCCAGACCTGAATCCAATTGAGCACATCTGGGACATCATGTCTCGCTCCATCCACCAACGCCACGTTGCACCACAGACTGTCCAGGAGTTGGCGGATGCTTTAGTCCAGGTCTGGGAGGAGATCCCTCAGGAGACCATCCGCCACCTCATCAGGAGCATGCCCAGGCGGTGTAGGGAGGTCATACAGGCACGTGGAGGCCACTCACACTACTGAGCCTCATTTTGACTTGTTTTAAGGACATTACATCAAAGTTGGATCAGCCTGTAGTGTGGTTTTCCACTTTAATTTTGAGTGTGACTCCAAATCCAGACCTCCATGGGTTGATAAATTTGATTTCCATTGATCATTTTTGTGTGATTTTGTTGTCAGCACATTCAACTATGTAAAGAAAAAAGTATTTAATAAGAATATTTCAGTCATTCAGATCTAGGATGTGTTATGTTAGTGTTCCCTTTATTTTTTTGAGCAGTGTATTTCTAAAGCTTACAAAATATATTTTTCAAAGGTGGGGGAGTGCCAAGATGGAGGCGAGGTGGCTTCAAGCAGTGCCCGCTGGTAGTTGTCTCATGTACATATAAATAATAGGTTATTCCCGATCATTTGCAACAATGTAAATGAGTGTCATCGCTATCTTTCCTTTGCGGTATACCAAACTGTCCGCTGGTAGTTGTCTCATGTACATATAAATAATTGGTTATTCCCGATCATTTGCAACAATGTAAATGAGTGTCATCGCTATCTTTCCTTTGCGGTATACCAAACTGTCATGATTAACGGCTGAGATAAAACTTTAAGTTAAATTTGCTCCTGGTTTAGAGTCTGGGCAGTGTCTTAACATCATCCTAAAACCTACTCTGACCTGAGTTGGCAGCCTCTCTATGTTAGTGAAGCTGTTTTTCAGTCTCTCGGTCCCAGCTTTGATGCACCTGTACTGACTTCACCTTCTGGATGATTGCGGGGTGAACAGGCAGTGGCTCGAGTGAGTGTTCTCCTTCATTATCTTTTTGGCCTTCGGGTGCTGTAGGTGTCATGGAGGGCAGGTAGTTTGTCCCCCGTGATGCATTGTGCAGACCACACTACCCTCTGGAGAGCCTTGCGGTTGAGGGCGGTGCAATTGCCGTACCAGGCCGTGATACAGCCCGACATGATGCTCTCGATTGTGCATCTGTAAAGGTTTGATTGTGTTTTAGGTGACAGACCAAATTTCTTCAGCCTCCTGAGGTTAGAGGTGCTGTTGCGCCTTCTTCACCACGCTGTCTGTGTGGGTGGACCATTTCAGTTTGTCTGTGATGTGTAAGCCGAGAAACTTAAAACTTTCCACCTTCTCCACTACTGTCCCATCGATGTGAATGGGGGGGGGGTGCTCGCTCTGCTGTTTCCTGAAGTCCACGATCATCTCCTTTGATTAGTTGACGTTGAGTGACAGGTCATTTTCATGACACTAGACTCCGAGGGCCCTCACCTCCTCCCTGTAGGCCGTCTCATCGTTTTTGGTAATCAAGCCTACCACTGTAGTGTCATCTGCGAACTTGATGATTGAGTTGGAAGCGTGCATGGCCACGCAGTCATGGGTGAACAGGGTGTACAGGAGAGGGCTGAGAACACACCCTTGTGAAGTCCCAGGCGTTGAGGGTCAGCGGGGTGGATACGTTGTTTCCTATCTTCACCATCTGGGGGCGGCCCGTCAAAGTGCAGGACCCAGTTGCATAGGGCAGGGTCGAGACATATGGTATCGAACTTAAAGGTGAATTTGGAGGGTACTGCAGAGTGATTCTTCCTTTAAAATTTGCGAGCTTGCGCCGCAGGACTTAGAGGTACCCAGCGTCACGGTTTCATTGCTCCAGACCACAACAAGGGGGAGTTAGAGCACTCGTTATGCATTTGGGTCCCAAGGTTTTTATATGACCAATCATATCAAGTGGTTCCAATGACGAATTTTGACGCAATACACCCGTCCCTGGGTGAAGATGGCTGACAAAACATTATGGTGGAACCAAATGTATGGTGGAACCAAATGTAAGTTGTTGCAAAAAATGTACAATTGAAGGGAATATATTAGTTAATATAGAGACAAACGTTTGTGCATATTGTTTTGTCATTAAGTTAGCTTGCTATATAGCGATTTTCATAAATTAACCGACTAGCTAGTGTTAGGAGAATGAATTTGTAAGTTGTGTTGTTTTACGGACTCCTTAGAAATCCAGCAAACCAGGCTGTCATCTTGTGAAACAGTGGATTTAAAGAATCTAGCTAGCTAAAGCATTTACTGCAAATTGAATGTCCAATTGTGTAAGCTTGCCTTGCAATGCAGCTGAAGTAACATAGCCAACTATTTACTTGTTTATTGTGTAGTGGAGGATAAAAATAACAAATAACTGTATGCCTATGGATGTGTAGCAAGCTACAGTATGTAGCCGATCTGTGTATGGACCCTAAAACGTTAGGTTCTGAACTAATATTCATACCAATCTATGAACCTCAGCTATCATAGTTGTTGTATCAACTTCAAGTCTGAATGGCATCAATGAAGCCTATGGATTGAGTAAAATATAATATCTTTATTGTGCCTAGGATGCAAGTCCTATATACACATGTAGTTATTACCACGTATGAGATTCCCACATTGTGGCCTGCACATTGAACATATTCACAATATATTCATATATACAAAAGATATACTTAAATCCAAACTGGTTCTCTAGTAAATAGCATGAGACATCCCTACCAATGTTCAAGAATGGCCTTTTTCCCCTTTAGTCAGATTACACCTGTTCACTTTCGGTGGTTTGAAAAATAAATCTCCAAAATCTCGTTATTTAAAAAAAAACGCCTTAGAAAGTTGGTTGCAATTTCAGTTAAATCCGCCTGAAAAGACCGAACAAATAATTCACCAAATATTGTGGTTAAACTCAAATATACTAATTGATAAAAAAAGAATATTTTTTTAAGAAACGTTTTAAAAAGGTACAATTTTTGTGAATGATATCATAAATAGGACTGGTGGAGTTATGTCACACATGCAGCTAACACAGACATATGGAAATGTCTGCTCTACCCAAAATTACAACCAACTAATTGCAGCATTACCACAAAATTGAAAGGGGAAAAAGTAAGGAACTTGTATGTCGGCCCTGCATTAAAGAACAGAAATGGTTGAAGAAAAGTGTGATATATAAAAACGTACACCAATTTCATTTAAGGACCAAAAACTGACAGCTGTGCAATATAAATTGCAAAATAGTTAATTATTATTATTTTAGGAAAAATGTTTATTTTTAATTTACAATCTGTGGAAGCTATGAGAATAGAAAGGTTCAGTACTTTTGTGAAACATCACAGCACAGTTGAAAGATATATGGCAAATAGAAATCCAAAATGGATGGTGTTAAGAGATAGATGGGAGGGGTTGAATGGAGCTGAAGGGTGGGACTAATAACAAGATAACCAATGTAAAACATACGTAGTCTGTAAAATGTATATAGGTTCAGAAATGTTGTGAAATAGCACAGTTACAAATAGAATGGATGGACATCAGAAATAGAGGAAGGACTAAAAACAAAAAATATATAACTATTGTAAAATATATTGTGTCTCTAAAATGTGTATAAGGTGTATAAATTGAAGGTAGAAGCCTACGTGTGATTCTTTATTAGTTTACTCCAATTGGGGGAGGGGTGATAGGGTTTGCAGGGAATAATAAAGGTATATTCTAAAAAAAGGATATATATCTATATAGGTATGTGTATGTACATGTATGTACATACACGGAAGCAACAATCTTTCCGCAATATTAAGCTGATCCACTCCTAAAAAAAAAAGTTTACCACTCCTGCTCCTGGGAGATCAATGATTACACACTGTAACTATGCAATAGACTAAAAACATAAAAACATGCATATCTAACTCCCTTCATCTGCATTAATCTGAGGACACAGGATAGTATTTCAATGAGATACTTAATTTCAACCAGTGGAGAATGTGAAATGCTTTATTGAAAGAGGTTCATTATCCAGGTGTTATAAATACATACATTTGAAGTCAGAGGTTTACATACACTGAGGTTGGAGTCATTCAAACTCATTTTTCAACCACTCCCCACAATGCTTTTTAACAAGCTATAGTTTTGGCAAGTCAGTTAGGACATCTACTTTGTGCATGACACAAGTCATTTTTCCAACAATTGTTTACAGACAGATTAACTCACTGTATCACAATTCCAGTTGGTCAGAAGTTTACATACACTTAAGTTGACTGTGCCTTTAAACAGCTTGGAAAATTCCAGAAAATGATGTCATGGCATCAGAAGCTTCTGATAAGCTAATTGGCATCATTTGAGTCAATTGGAGGTGTACCTGTGGATGTATTTCAAGGCCTACCTTCAAACTCAGTGCCTCTTTGCTTAACATCATGGGAAAATCAAAAGACATCAGCCAAGACCTCAGAAAAAAAAAGTAGACCATCACAAGTCTGGTTCATCCTTGGGAGCAATTTCCAAACGCCTGAAGGAACCACGTTCATCTGTATAAACAATAGTACGCAAGTATAAACACCATGGGACCACTCAGCCGTCAAACCGCTCAGGAAGGAGACGCGTTCTGTCTGCTACAGAAGAACGTACTTTGGTGCAAAAAGTGCAAATCAATCCCAGAACAACAGCAGAGGACCTTGTGAAGAGGTGTAGAAGACAGAAAGGAAAAGAGGTAAGAACAGCGGCAGACACAATATGATTAATGAATTACAGTGCTACCCTAATATTCTCTCATTTCATCACAATTGCGGTGATCAGATGCAGGAGGGGTTCACCTAAACAGCTGATATAACCTAGAGGAGTTAGGGAGAAGGGGGACAGGGATAAAGTGAAGTGAAGAAGAGAGACTGTTATTGTGTGTGTGGGGGGGGGGGGGTCTCACCTGGTGGCTACAGAGTACTTTATTCTGAAAAACAGACACATGAGGACAAACAATAGAAGATAATGTCAGTAGAAGATCCTGTATGTGATGTAGACACCTATCAGAGTGTACCTGAAACATTTAAAAATAGAGGGCTTTGTGTCTAACCATTTGGATATTGCAAGGCTAACCCCCAGGAAAATCATGACTTGGCAGCAACAGATAGTCCAGTGAAAATGGCTGTGTTTATGTGGTGTAAATCTGAAAATTAGCATCTGACATCTTAAGGTTTTTTAAATTAATGCATGCGAGACAGGTTCCATGTACAACAAGACAGGCAGAGATGGAGGAAAAAAAAGACAGAACAATTTCATTACTTCTGGTTATGGACACTATTGTCTCAGCCTCCATTATTTATGCTGCAGTAGTTTATGTGTCGGGGGGCTGGGGTCAGTTTGTTATATCTGGAGTACTTCTCCTGTCCTATTCGGTGTCCTGTGTGAATCTAAGTGTGCGTTCTCTAATTCTCTCCTTCTCTCTTTCTTTCTCTCTCTCGGATGACCTGAGCCCTAGGACCATGCCCCAGGACTACCTGACATGATGACTCCTTGCTGTCCCCAGTCCACCTGGCCATGCTGCTGTTCCAGTTTCAACTGACCTGAGCCCTAGGACCATGCCCCAGGACTACCTGACATGATGACTCCTTGCTGTCCCCAGTCCACCTGGCCATGCTGCTGCTCCAGTTTCAACTTCCACCTGACTGTGCTGCTGCTCCAGTTTCAACTGTTCTGCCTTATTATTATTCGACCATGCTGGTCATTTATGAACATTTGAACATCTTGGCCATGTTCTGTTATAATCTCCACCCGGCACAGCCAGAAGAGGACTGGCCACCCCACATAGCCTTGTTCCTCTCTAGGTTTCTTCCTAGGTATTGGCCTTTCTAGGGAGTTTTTCCTAGCCACCGTGCTTCTACACCTGCATTGCTTGCTGTTTGGGGTTTTAGGCTGGGTTTCTGTACAGCACTTTGAGATATCAGCTGACGTACGAAGGGCTATATAAATAAATTTGATTTGATTTGATTTGATATTGCCAGCAATAAAGCTTCCACGGCCTGTTCCTCAGACAGTGAACATCTGGCAAAATCTACAGATCAAGTTCTCATTTACAACTGCGACCTGGCCAAGATAAAGCAAAGCATTGCGACAAAAACAACACGAGTTACACATGGAATTAACAAAGGTACAGTCAATAACACAATAAAAGCATCTATATACAGTGTGTTCAAATGTGTAAGATTAGGAAGGTAAAGCAATAAATAGGCCATAGCGGCAAAATAATTACAATTTAGCGTTAACACTGGAGTGATAGATGTGCAGATGATGTGCAAGTAGAGATACTGGGGTGCAGTAACTTTGACTTACAAATGGATTCAAACATGGTTTTAAACGTTGTTTATGGAAAACTGTTTATTTCACAGTTGCAAAAAGCTGAAAATTGTCTCAGTGTTCATCTCAACTACCAGTACTGCACAAATTTGAACATACAAATTGCATTAAACATGTTTTAGACCTTGTTTATTTAAAACTGTTTATAATTATATTTCAAAGTTGCCAACTGTTGAAAATGGTCTCGTATTGTTCCTATCATCTCTACTACTAGTACTGCACCTGTACTAGTAGTAAACATGTTTTAGACCTTGTTTATTTAAAACTGTTTATAACTATATTTCAGAGATGCCAACTGCTGAAAATTGTCTCAGTGTTCCTATCATCTCGACCACCAGTACTGCACACATTTTTACTTACAAATTGCATTAAACATGTTTTTAGACCCTGTTTATTTAAAACTGTTTAACTATATTTCAAAGTTGCCAACTGATAAATTGTCTCATAGTGTTCCTATCATCTCTACTTCCAGTTCTGCACCAGTTGTTACTTACAAATCGCGTCAAACATGATTTTAGACCTTGTTTCTGGAAAACTGTTTATAACTATATTTCACAGTTGCAACATGCTGAAAATTGTCTCATAGTGTTCCTATCATCTCGACCACCAGTACTGCACAAATCTTAGCTTACAAATTGCATTAAACATGTTTTAGACCTTGTTTATAACTATATTTCAAATTTGCCAGCTGCTGAAAATTGTCTCATAGGAACACTATCATCTAGACCACCAGGACTGCTGTCAGGTGGATTGATTATCTTGGTATATGAGAAATGCACACTAACAGGGACGTAAACAAATTTGTGCACAAAATTTGAGAGAAATCATATTTTTGTGCTTTTGGAACATTTCTATGATCTTTTATTTCAGTTCATGAAACATGGGACCAACACTTTACATGTTGCGCTTATATTTTTGTTCTGTAAAGAAACCAGTAAATGACCGAGTGAATTCAATATTGGCCTCTTGACCCGATTTCCAGTAGATAACACACAGCCACAAAGTCAAACCAGCTTTCCCATTTTGACATCAGATGCCGCTCCAGTGGGGGAAATCAATAGGTGAATATCAGAGCCAATCACAACACCGGCGGGTAAGTAATACTATGAAACACTATCATACCACTATTACTGCAGATATACCGTATTATGGAACTTTTCTGAAATGACAAAGTAATGACAAATAATTTTGCTGTCACAGAACACTGACTCACCCCGACAACAGGTCGGGAACAGGAGTCAGCCACAGACCAGCGCCCCTGGAGCAGGTTATGGGTTAGGTGCCTTGCTCAAGGGCACCTGAGATATTGATGCCAGTAACTGTCGGTTGCCGGCTCCCTCCAGCTGGATTCTGAATGCTATTCATTGACTACAGCTCAGCATTCAACACTATAGTATCCTCAAAGCTCATCCCTAAGCTAAGGATCCTGGGACTAAACTCCTCCCTCTGCAATTGGATCCTGGACTTCCTGAAGGGCCACCCCCCAGGTGGTGAGGGTAGGTAGCAACACTGGAGCTCCCCAGGGGTGCGTGCTCAGTCCCCTCCTGTACTCCCTGTTCACCCACGACTGCATGGCCAGGCACGACTCCAACACCATCATTACGTTTCCAGACGACACAACAGTGGTAGGCCTGATCAACGACGAGACAGCCTATAGGGAGGAAGTCAGAGACCTGGCCGGGCGGTGCCAGAATAACAACCTATCCCTCAACGTAACCAAGACTAAGGAGATTATTATGGATTACAGGAAAAGGAGGACCTAGCACGCCCACCATTCTCATCGATGGGGCTGTAGTGGAGTAGGTTGAGAGCTTCAAGTTCCTTGGTGTCCAAATCACCAACAACCTAGAATGGTCCAAACACACCAAGACAGTCGTGAAGAGGGCACGACAAAGCCTAAGGAAACTAAAAAGATTTGGCATGGGTCATGAGAGCCTCAAATGGTTCTACAGCTGCAACTGGTTGCTTCACTGCCTGGTACAGCAATTGCTCTGCCTCTGACTACAAGGCACTACATTGTAAATGAGAACTTGTTCTCAACTTGCCTACCTGGTTAAATAAAGGTAAAATAAATCAAATAAAATAAACTACAAAGGGTAGTGCATACGGCCCAGTACAACACTGGGGCTAAGCTGCCCGCCATCCAGGACCTCTACACCAGGCGGTGTCAGAGGAAGGCCCTAAAAATTGTCAAAGACCCCAGCCACCCCAATCATAGACTGTTCTCTCTACTACAGCAGTGCCAAGTCTAGGACAAAAAGGCTTCTCAACAGTTTTAACCCCCAAGCCTCCTGAACAGGTAATCAAATGGCTACCCGGACTATTTGCATTGTGTGCCCCCCCAACCCCTCGTTTTAAGCTGCTGCTACTCTCTGTTTATCATATATGCATAGTCACTTTAACTATACATTCATGTACATACTACCTCAATTGGGCAGTGCTCCCGCACTGTTAACTGGACAATCTGCATTGTGTCCCACCCATCACCCGCCAACCCCTCTTTTACGGTAGTGCTACTCTCTGTTCATCATATATGCATAGTCACTTTAACCATATCTACATGTACAGTGTACATACTACCTCAATCAGCCTGACTAACCGGTGTCTTTGTAGCTTCGCTACTTTTATAGCGTTGCTACTGTATATATTCTGTCTTTTTATTGTTGTTTTATTTCTTTACCTACCTATTGTTCACCTAATACATTTTTTGCACTATTGGTTAGAGCCTTAAGTAAGCATTTCACCTGTTGTATTCGGCGCACGTGACAAATACTTTGATTTGAACTAGCAACCCTCCTAACAGGATATTGATGCCTACCTCACATGCCCCGTAAACACTCAAGTTGTACAACAATTTGATAACGTATTTCATACAACAGAAAGTTTGTCTGCACAGAAATGTTTAAACAGCCATTGTGCAATTACTTTTGTTCAGAAAAAATCTCCATTGTATCACAACTGTTGTGTTCATAGTCAGCCATTACATTTCACAGCAAGCAAAAGAGCTGTGTGCTTTAATACTCTGTGACATTCCCAATAAACCAAATGCATAAATACAACATCCATTTCACTGGAACAAGGGTGGGGCATGGCGCCTTGATGATCTGATCGATAAACAGATGGAATCTTTATTTTTAAAGCCCATTATCTTGGTCCATCAGGACACATTTCAGGGGTCAGAAAACCTCACACAACCAATAGCAGATCTATTCCTCCCTGGCACGCTTGCCACCCTCTGCACACAGCTACTCCAAAACAGAGAGCCAGGCAGTATACAAGTCACAACAGAGACTTGTAGATAATTCTCAACCCACAGGTGCACCTCAAAAGTGTTCAGTAAAGCTGAATGTATTTATCCTGAGGTGCAATAAAGGTGAAATGTGTTGTTTTGTCCCCTGTAGGTGACATGGACTCTGGATTTGTCTACATTTACAGTAGTTGTGTGGTTTGATGCAAGAGTGTATGCCCCTGCGATTTTCATGAGGTTTAAATAATTTTCACATTCCAGTGTCCACACTTGAACTGGGTTAAGAGAATGGTGACATTTGTCTGACATACCATGCTATTCCCCAATACCCCGCCGCCCCTTCTCCTGGAGGACATAGAGTAGACACATGCCCGCACATGCGTGCACACACACACTTAGAGCCTGTTTCAGTGGTGTTGTGTTTCAACTGCAGAAAGATTTCCCATGTTGATGGCTCATGTGAAGGGGTAGGGACCTTAAGTCAGCATCTAATGACAACAATGGGTTCAGCGAAGCAGAATCCTGTTAAATTGCTCTTCACTGAGCTAGATTCCTGCCCTATCAGCTGGCTCTGAGGCCCTAATGTTAGCCCTCAATCCCAACCTTGCTTTCCCTACTCTGCCAGGGCAGCCGCACAGAGCAGAGTATATCTATCAGGAAACGCCATGCAGAACAGACGTCTTAGCTCCGCTGGTTCAATTCAGTGCCTCTGCCATGCTGTCACACACAGACACAAGCACATATTTTATTTTATTTATTTTATTTTACCTTTATTTAACCAGGTAGGCAAGTTGAGAACAAGTTCTCATTTACAATTGCGACCTGGCCAAGATAAAGCAAAGCAGTTCGACAGATAAAACGACACAGAGTTACACATGGAGTAAAAACAAACATACAGTCAATAATGCAGTATAAACAAGTCTATATACAATGTGAGCAAATGAGGTGAGAAGGGAGGTAAAGGCAAAAAAGGCCATGATGGCAAAGTAAATACAATATAGCAAGTAAAATACTGGAACGGTAGTTTTGCAATGGAAGAATGTGCAAAGTAGAAATAAAAATAATGGGGTGCAAAGGAGCAAAATAAATAAATAAATAAAAATTAAATACAGTTGGGAAAGAGGTAGTTGTTTGGGCTAAATTATAGGTGGGCTATGTACAGGTGCAGTAATCTGTGAGCTGCTCTGACAGTTGGTGCTTAAAGCTAGTGAGGGAGATAAGTGTTTCCAGTTTCAGAGATTTTTGTAGTTCGTTCCAGTCATTGGCAGCAGAGAACTGGAAGGAGAGGCGGCCAAAGAAAGAATTGGTTTTGGGGGTGACCAGAGAGATATACCTGCTGGAGCGTGTGCTACAGGTGGGAGATGCTATGGTGACCAGCGAGCTGAGATAAGGGGGGACTTTACCTAGCAGGGTCTTGTAGATGACATGGAGCCAGTGGGTTTGGTGACGAGTATGAAGCGAGGGCCAGCCAACGAGAGCGTACAGGTCGCAATGGTGGGTAGTATATGGGGCTTTGGTGATAAAACGGATTGCACTGTGATAGACTGCATCCAATTTGTTGAGTAGGGTATTGGAGGCTATTTTGTAAATGACATCGCCAAAGTCGAGGATTGGTAGGATGGTCAGTTTTACAAGGGTATGTTTGGCAGCATGAGTGAAGGATGCTTTGTTGCGAAATAGGAAGCCAATTCTAGATTTAACTTTGGATTGGAGATGTTTGATATGGGTCTGGAAGGAGAGTTTACAGTCTAACCAGACACCTAAGTATTTGTAGTTGTCCACGTATTCTAAGTCAGAGCCGTCCAGAGTAGTGATGTTGGACAGGCGGGTAGGTGCAGGTAGCGATCGGTTGAAGAGCATGCATTTAGTTTTACTTGTATTTAAGAGCAATTGGAGGCCACGGAAGGAGAGTTGTATGGCATTGAAGCTTGCCTGGAGGGTTGTTAACACAGTGTCCAAAGAAGGGCCGGAAGTATACAGAATGGTGTCGTCTGCGTAGAGGTGGATCAGGGACTCACCAGCAGCAAGAGCGACCTCATTGATGTATACAGAGAAGAGAGTCGGTCCAAGAATTGAACCCTGTGGCACCCCCATAGAGACTGCCAGAGGTCCGGACAGCAGACCCTCCGATTTGACACACTGAACTCTATCAGAGAAGTAGTTGGTGAACCAGGCGAGGCAATCATTTGAGAAACCAAGGCTGTCGAGTCTGCCGATGAGAATATGGTGATTGACAGAGTCGAAAGCCTTGGCCAGATCAATGAATACGGCTGCACAGTAATGTTTCTTATCGATGGCGGTTAAGATATCGTTTAGGACCTTGAGCGTGGCTGAGGTGCACCCATGACCAGCTCTGAAACCAGATTGCATAGCAGAGAAGGTATGGTGAGATTCGAAATGGTCGGTAATCTGTTTGTTGTATAACTGGTAGAAACAACCAGCATGACTCAGTCAGTTCTCACACAACTGTAACACAGGCACCCTATCCCCAATATACAGTAGTGCACTACTTTTGACCATAGGGGTCTGTTCAAAAGTAGTGTACTATTGGGAATTTTTTTATTTTTTACTAGGCAAGTCAGTTAAGAACAAATTCTTATTTTCAATGACGGCCTAGGAACAGTGGGTTAACTGCCTGTTCAGGGGCAGAACGACAGATTTGTACCTTGTCAGCTCAGGGATTTGAACTTGCAACCTTTCGGTTACTAGTCCAACGCTCTAACCACTAGGCTACCCTGCCACCCCAATAGGGTGTCATTTGAGGCATAGCCCCTGGGATTGGCCTAAGCATTTCACATTAAAACATTGCTTTCTTGATTTGCATGATTATATAATGTTCAAAATGAAGGGAAGTGACACGAGCAATTTTGACTTCTTTCAAGAACTACTTCTAAAATGAGTCAGACAGTTTGAGAGATCAATAGTGTTCTTGATTGCACTTAGCTGTTATCCATCCTTGAAGTGGTGGTACAGTACAGCGTGAGAAAATGGGCTTTCAACATGAATTACAAGGGTTAAAAATAATCAGTATGAACACTTAAACATTACTTGTTAATTGCTTTTCCTTTGACTGCAATATAATAATAAATGTGAACGGAGCAAGTACTTTGAGGTTGCTCTAAAGCGGAAAAAACTAGTCGGGAGCAGGATCTCTTACATTGAACAAAGTTCTCTATTGAAGTATTTCTTTCTCCTCTAACAATCCCACACAATAAAGGATGATCTCCTATACGAACAAGGAACACAAGGTGAGTAACTTTTAACTATAACATAAATTACAGGTGTGTCACTGCCTTAACTATCCGTTCGTGGAGAGCTCCCTTCGGGTGGTGGTGCAGATCCGTGGTTGCCATTCCCAAGAGGTAGTTTTGTCCTCTTCTTCTCCCTTCCGGTAAGTCCCCTCCTTTGGAGACGCAATCACTCTTTTCTTTTTTTTTCTCCAGTCCATGCTTCTGGTTCCCTTCTCTCTCTTGTAGGGGGAAGAGACTAGGTCATTAGTACTGTCAGTTGTGCTTAATTGCCTTGACTCGCATTCTGAGCTGGGCTACTATCTGTGGGACCAGACTGCCCCCTGGTGGTTCTTCCACAAATAATAATAACAATAACAGGTATATCTCTGTCTTTCCTACTAAGCACAGACACAGGTCATTAGAGTCTTGATGAGTGGATGTCATTACACTGCATTACAGCAATAACCAAATTACAGAAATGGCTGAATGAGGAAATGTCTCGCTCATAATAATTGCCCATGTATTCATTGCTTCAAAGCACTATCTTAATTAGGACGATTTCTTAGAATTGTTCCTGATATTTCATACAGCGTCATTATAGAATCACTGAATCAGCTATACAGTTCAGTTTGGCTCCTGAACAAATTGAGACAATCCTCATTATGTTTGGTCTACACATAGTCTTTTTGTCTCACTCAAAAGCCTTCATTCTGATCAAGTGCTGCTGCCTATGATATATCAGTTTTTTACCCATACCCTATGGCCCTTCAAATTATAAGTATTTATACCTAGCGAAAGCAACATGATCTACAGTATGTCATTATAGTAATTGAAGGAAAGAGCTAATGAAACACCTCTTGCTTTGTGTGTGAGTGTGAATGTGTATGTGCATGCATGTGCTAAGTGTGCAGGCGGATGTGGCTGTGCGTGTGCTAGTGCAGTGTATACGGCTGCAGGCAGGTGTCTGTAGTGACAAACAGGGTGAATGAGCTAGGGACAGACTTATGGGCTAGGTATCATGTTTGCACTGAGATATTGGTTGGGGTGAGATGGTGCTACTTACAGTTGAAGTCGGAAGTTTACATACACTTAGGTTGGAGTCATTAAATCACTCAAGGAAAGACAGACAGAGGAAGGAAAGACAGAGAGCACAAATTATCCGTCACTCCACATTTACTACAAAATAACCACTTTGCTAGGAGTGAAAGATTCCGTCTTGTTATGGAAAAATTCTTACACAGGGACACTGGAAGTCAATCTTAAATGAATCATTGTTTGTCAGCGTGTTGGAGAGGTTCCAACCAACTCAATGCACCATAGTACACATGTCAATCAGGAGCTCTCCTTGGGCAGACCCAGCAGTTGTCTTGTATACGGCTATACACAGACAAGTTATATTTGCATGATTTTGCATAATTAATGAATCATTAAAGTGTTGTTTCATTCATGTGACCAACCAATACTGTTTCATAACATGTGACAGACCAACACCTCACGAAGCTTCACCTCTCTAAGCTGAGACCATGAAACTGAGATATCTTTTGTTTGTTCTCAAAACATGGTTGTTCGTTTTCAAAACACGTTCTGGGCGTACTGCCAAATTGCAGCTACTGATAGGTGTGATTTATACAGTCAGCCGCTTGCATGAACACAGAAATTAGTTTATAGAACAGCACATGAATAGAACACCGAAATTCGATATAAGAAATTCCCATTACATTCCATCCTCTTATCACTATGTGTGATAATAATCATTACATTTTAATATAAGCATTTAGATGTTAGCTTCTATATCAAGATGTTCTATACTCTATTAAAGTAAGGGAAATCAACACAGAAAAAAACAGACATTCTATTTCAGACCCTTCATTCTGGGTTGTACAATCCACTTAGTATGGTAATACTATAACCATAATAAAGTTATACTTAATTCATGGGAGTGTGTTAAAACAATACACACGTACACAAGGGTTCTGTAGATTCAGAGGTGAATAAATATCTCAACGTTAAGCATTGTTTTCATATTTCTTACCACAGTCTGGTTGCACTGACCTGTTTTCAGTAACTGTCCCTGGGACATCCACTTAGTCAAAATATAAAACCCAGTTGTTTAACAATTCTGCTAAGATCTTCAAAAGGTTGGTGCTTGTTCAACTGCTCAGGGTTCCACTTAATGTAAACAAGTTAAGGGTTTAGATAACCTTACTCTCAATTTTTTTAAAGAAAACAACCTTCAATCATTACTCATCGTCCTGTATCTACAGAGGTAAATGGGGCTCATCCAGAATTGACATCTAACTGTTTCACATCCTCTGGAGGAGTATAAAACAAGATAGCTACTGAAATCCTATCAGCCAGAGAGGCACAACGCCATGCAGCATGTTAATAACATTTCACAGGGAAGAGAAAGAGAACACGTTATAACAGTTTCACACCAACCTTGCTGCAAGGTTAGCCCAAGCTACAATCTAGTGTCTCTCATTGCATTTTTTTTAGGGCACAGCTCTGTCTCTAGAAGCCTTGCCTTTCCAAATCATAATTATTGATATATTATCCAACCCAAATTTAGAATGAATCAACATGAAGCATTAAGGACCCTCACTTTTCTCATCACTTGTGGTAATGACAGATTGGTATTTCAATGCATTCTTAGTCTAAATTACTATATTCTGTAGTGTGCAGATCTTCACAATAAATCTGATACCCCAAATAAACAATTTTGGATAAGCCAAAATCAATTATGGGCACGGTTGACCACCCACTTCACTGCACTCATTATTCTTTCTTGCCGTTTCATGTTCTTCTTCAGATACGGTTTCAGTTCGTCCTTTTAATGGCACATGTTCAAAGTGGATGGGCCTTGATAATGTCTCTCACTATCCTTTACATACCATTATGTCTTTGACCATTTTTCTACCAGTACACCAGCAGCATGAGAGAAGTTTGGACTGGATCTCTCTCCATGCTCACTCCACATGCACCCCATGTCGCTCCTAAGAGAAAAAAAACATGAGAGAAAGGAAGTTGATATCTTCACCTGCTGTGTATAGGTTGTTGGTTTGGACTCACGGTAGAAGTGGTGGACCATACTGAATGCAATTTTCGCCATTTTCTGCCGTTTAGAGGGGTGTTGAGGTTCACACTGGTGTTCGACCGAATGATCTTCCATGCATCTAGATACCATCTCCGCCATTACCTCGAGAGAGGACAGACCAGAACAACAGTTTAGATTAGGACATTTGTAATTCAGGAAAACTATTTATTCCCCCCCCCCCCCAAATTGGCTTATACTCCCCTACCATCTTGGCGATCTCATTGCGGAGTTACAGGTCAAGGAGTCAGAGGGCTAATCCTTAGGGAGAAATCCCGACCATCCAGCAGACCCAATATGGTGAGATTTGTTATTGAAGCGAGACAAAAACAAATAAAATAAAACAACAACAGCAATACATGTATATCACTCGAGGTGGGGAAAACCAACATCTCTTTTTCTCTTTTATAGGCAGGCATGTGAATAAAATCTATTTTTGTATGTAACAAAGGGCCCGGTGAAGGGCCCGGAAATTCCCCCTTTGGACACATGACTCACATGATGATATATGCGTCCGAAAAAAACAACACTGCCTGTTAAGTCAAAAATAACATATCAGAATAAATCAAATCGAATTATCTGTAACTCTGTAAGGAAATAATTGTATCCCCTAAGGTAATGGTAAAATAGACTAGAGACAGCACTCCATCTATCTGTCCTTCTTGTTGTCCTAATCACACACAGGACTACTGATAAATTATAAACTTCTTAATTATTTGATTTTTCAGAGCCCCCAAAAAAGAAAATTCTGCTATCTTCCTAGTAAGGGTGATCAGGCCTCACCAGGAAGTCAGAACAGAGGTCAGTGAGCCCTATTAAGTGAGTGTTTGTTTTCCTATTCCTCAGACATTATTTAAAGATATTTCATAAATGTTGTGTACCAGGTTTACATTGGGTTTTCAGTATATTTCGTCTAATAAAGAGAATGTACATGTGTGCAACCAAAACTCTGACAATAGAAACTTTCATTTGTGTACAGCATCCTTTCTAACCCGTGAAAATGAAATAGAAATACTTCTAAATCAAACAGACTATTAACCACTAACATGGAGGGTTGTGATTGGGTATTTGTATTTATTATGGATCCCCATTAGCTGGAGTCCAGCAAAATTAAGGCTGTTTTAATTTTAAAACAATTTAAAAAACATTACAAGACATTCACAGACTGTGTGCCCTCAGCACCCTACTCCACCACTGCCACATACAGTGTGGAGAACAAATATTTGATACACTGCCGATTTCGCAGGTTTTCCTACTTACAAAACATGTAGAGGTCTGTAATGTTTATCATAGGTACACTTCAACTGTGAGAGACGGAATCTAAAACAAAAATCCAGAAAATCACATTGTATGATGTTCATAAACATGTCAAACATTTTTTATAATCAATCCTCAGGTTGTTTTTACAATATATAATCAATAATATTTCAACCGGGACTGTAGCTACTTCAATAGGAGAGAGAAAATGTCTGCTCCAAGCAGTTGCGCATGCAAAACGCTGCTGGCACCCAGCCATAAAATGACACGATTTTCTTGCTCATTTTTCAAAATAAAAGCCTGAAACTATGTCTAAAGACTGTTCACACCATGGGGAAGCCATAGGAAAAGGAATCTGGTTGATATCCCTTTAAATGGAGTGAAGGCAGGCAATGGAACAGAGAGCTTTCAGGAAAAACAGCACTTCCGGGTTGGATTTTCCTCAGCTTTTCGCCTGCAATATCAGTTCTGTTATACTCACAGGCAATATTTTGACAGTTTTGGAAACTTTAGAGTGTTTTCTATCCTAATCCGAATTGTATGCATATTCTAGATTCTGGGCCTGAGAAATAGGCAGTTTCATTTTGGTACGTTTTTCATCCAAACATCAAAATACTGCCCCCTACACTCAACAGGCTAAGTGAGTTTCAGAAATAGTCAGAATATGAATGACATCTGTTACTGGCAAATTATTGATTTCATTAACCTTGTTTCTTAACTTCTTGCGTCGAGCAATCCCGTATCCGGGAGCGTAATTATAGCCTCAAGCTCATTACCATAACGCAACGTTAACTATTCATGAAAATTGCAAATGAAATGAAAAAAATATATTCACTCACAAGCTTAGCCTTTTGTTAACAACACTGTCATCTCAGATTTTCAAAATATGCTTTTCAACCATAGCTATACAAGCATTTGTGTAAGAGTATTGATAGCTAGCATAGCATTAAGCCTAGCATTCAGCAGGCAACATTTTCACAAAAACAAGAAAAGCATTCAAATAAAATCATTTACCTTTGAAGAACTTCGGATGTTTTCAATGAGGAGACTCTTAGTTAGATAGCAAATGTTCATTTTTTCCCAAAATATTATTTGTGTAGGAGAAATCGCTCCGTTTTGTTCATCACGTTTGGCTAAGATTTTTTTTTGAAAATGCAGTCTCTACAACGCCGAACCTTTTACCAAATTAACTCCATAATATCGACAGAAACATGGCAAACGTTGTTTAGAATCAATCCTCAAGGTGTTTTTCACATATCTATTCGATGATAAATCATTCGTGGCAGCTGTGTTTCTCCTCGAAGCAAACTGAAAAAGACACGCAGCTGGAGATTACGCAATAATTGCGACGGAGGACACCAAGCGGCCACCTGGTAGATGTAGTCTCTTAAGGTCAATCTTCCAATGATTTGCCTACAAATACGTCACAATGCTGTCGACACCTTGGGGAAACGACAGAAAGTCTAAGCTCATTCGTGACCCATACACAGCCATATAAGGAGACATTGGAACACAGCGCATTCAAAATCTGGGGCACTTCCTGTATGTAATTTCATCTTGGTTTCGCCTGTAGCATTAGTTCTGTGGCACTCACAGACAATATCTTTGCAGTTTTGGAAATGTCAGAGTGTTTTCTTTCCAAATCTGTCAATTATATGCATAGTCGAGCATCTTTTCATGACAAAATATCATGTTTAAAACAGGAACGTTTTTTTATCAATAAATTAAAAGAGCGCCCCCTATATCGAAGAAGTTAACGTGAGCTATTTTGAAAACTTTTCTTCTGGGTTTCTTACTTGTTTCACTGGGAAGCTTAGCAATAGTAGATGTGCTCATGTTCTTTATGTTAATGCAGGGTGAGCTGCTCACAGTGGACTTCATCCTAGGGCACACCAGCTTAGCGCTAACGGTATAAATATGGTTCAGGCACATGATTACTGCATATAACAGCTGTAGGATCAGTAGAGCCATTCAGGGAAGTTAAAGGGACATACATTAAGTTACTTATTTTGTGTCTACTGACGACCCTGGTGTAGTGTACTATTGCTGAAGCATTATGACAACTGCGTCACAATGTTTGGGATTAGCTGAGCTGGGCTTGAGTCATTGATAAGTAATTGTCTCAATGCAGCCTTACAGTGCTGTGAAAGGATCCAGGATCCCAAATGATTTGGGTGGATCCATCCTCCTTATAAAACATGTTTTGTTTCCAAAAGTTATCAAAATTGTCAACAGAAGACAGAACAGAACCACCCATTGAGCTGCAATAATCTTGTAGCCAGTTGTGAAGAGAAAGAATCCTGCTAAAACGTTCAATGCTGCGATTCAGAGATGTCAGAGGGCCAGATATGATGGGTATTTTGTTAGTGTTTAGCAGAGAGTCAATCATCTCTAAAATCCAGTTTCAACTTTTCAGAATTGCCCTTCATAATGTCATCAAAACTCACATGGACTACGATAGAATCGATTTCCATGTCCTGGCGTAGTACATTCGGGAGTAGCTCTGGGATAAGACATTGTTTTTGCAACAGGAATGGTCACATTTCTTACCATGGAGCTTACCACGGCTGACAAGTAGGACGAGGAAATCCGGCAACTGCCACGCTTCTCATGATTCGGAGAACCCTTTATGGACAGGCGAGAGGCAGGATAACTTGAGCCCGTTGCCCCCGGCGCCTGTGGCAGGCCTCTGACAGATGGAGAAGCCCTGCGTAATCCAAAGCAGGGACGGAAGGTTGTCGACATCGACTTCGAATGCGTAGTTGTAGGCGCTATGGCCACGGACACAGGCACCCCCACAATGAAGGTGCAGGAAGATAAGGCTCCAAGACAGTGAAACTATTTGTTGTTTGTATCCTCTCCGGGCCTCTTATTGGGAGTGTAGATCGCTTTGCGGGAAGTCGCTGTCTTCGGCTTCCACGGCTCGTATCATGCAACCATCGTTGATTGTCTTGCTCATCTTGCTGTGCTCCTTCGACTCCACTATCAGATGGGGGAGCTCCTGGAAACACCGGACAGTCAAATAACAACAAACAACAAGGCAGAGTTGCATCCAACAAGTGTGAAGGCCGTCCAGTCACCGGTGTAGAAAATGCAAACATTCCACTCTGCGTTTTCTCCAGTTTCTTACGTAGGCTGGAGACCTGCGTGATCAATGAAGCCACCACCAGCCTATAATCCCCAGCAAGTAAGCTATTGCCGCACTGGAACTCTGAGTGGTCCGGTTTGTCCAGAAACAGTGCATAATAGATACAGCTCTTAAACTTCTTGTGACTCCCACGTAACGTGCACTGTCAAGCTGTGCTGTAACCTTGCCCTAACAAGCAGTTGTAGGTGCATTTAAAGTGTACACAGAGCTGATCACGACGATTACATGTTTGCCTTTTCCTTGCAGCTCTACATTCAATTCATTATTAAGCATGTAAGTTAGGTCAGTGAGAAAAGCTAAATACAGGAGCCACTGTGTGTCCTCCAGCTGTGCATATCCTGCATGTTTGGAGACCTTGAGCAAGTCCTTGATTTCAGGCAACAACTCGTTTAATCTCCCTAAAAATGTACATCGGCTCAGCCACTGCATCCATGTGCAGCAGCAGGTTTATGTGCTACGCTTCATTCTCTTCTAAGTGAGCACAAAATAGACTCCGCTGTAGGCTTCTTGCTCGAATAGAACACAAAATCTTTATTGCAACATCCATCACCTCCCCCACCAATCTTTCATATGTTTAACATCTTCACGCACAAAGTTTACTGATGAATTACGCAGTGATATCTAAGAAAGTCCGGGAAAGAATAATCTTGTTTGCAAAATGCAACGAACCCACGAATGTGGCCTACCAGATCGGGTGCCCCATCGGTAGTAATGTAGACAAGACATTGAAGATGGCGCCAACGGAGATGGCAGCATCGTGACTAGCTCTTAGGAAACTTTGCAATATTTTGTTTTTTTTATGTATTCTTTTTTACATTATTAGCTCGGGAAATGTTTTGTGTCATTACATACAGCCGGGAAGAACTATTGGATAATAGAGCGATGGTAATTCATCAGAACTACCAGCATTACCACCAGGAATACGACTTCCCTGGAGCAGATCCTTTGTTCACTCTCGCACACCACCCACCACTTCAGAGTATATTACTCGCTAATGTTCGGTCTTTGGATAACAAAATTGATGAGCTTAGAGCAAGGATTTCTTTCCAGAAAGACATGTAACACTTTGTTTCACGGAAACATGGCTCTCTCGGGATACTCTGTCAGAGTCGGTAAAGGGCGGAGGGGTGTGTTTCATGATTAACGACTCATGGTGTAATTCTAGAAACATACAGTAACTCAAATCCTTTTGTTCACCCGACCTAGAATACCTCACATATTATGTCCCAAGAGAATTCTCCTCCGCCATTGCCACGGCCATTTACAACACACCACAAGCTGTTAGCTTGACGGCCCTCAAAAAACTTCACTGGACTTTATGCAAACTGGAAACCACATATCCTGAGGCTGCATTTATTGTAACTGGGGATTTTAACAAAGCAAATTTGAGGACTAGGCTGCCGAAATTCTATCAACATATTGACTGTACCACTCGCACTGCTAAGACTCTCAACTATTGCTATTCAAACTTCCAGAATGCTTACAAGGCCCTCCCTCATCCTACTTTCGGCAAATCTGACCACGACTCCATCTTGCTCCTCCTGTCCTATAGGCAGAAACTCAAACAGGAAGGAACTGTGCTTCAAACTATTCATCACAGGTCTGACCAATCGGAATCCACGCTTCAGGATTTTTTAAATCATGTGTACTGGGATATGTTCCAGGTAGCTTGTGAAAACAACCTAGACGCATACACGGATACGGTAACTGAGTTTATAAGGAAGTGCATAGAAGATGTAGTACCCAATGGGACCATTAAAACCTACCCTACCCAGAATCCGTGGATAGATGGTAGCATTCACGCGAAACTGAAAATGCGAACCACCGCATTTAACAATGGCAAGACAACTGGTAATATGGCAGAATATAAACAGCGTAGTTATTCACTCCGCAAGGCAATCAAACAAGCTAAACATCAGTATGGAGATAAAGTGGAGTTGCAATTCAACAGCTCAGACATGAAACATACGTGGCAGGGACTACAGACAATCACCGACTACAAAAAAAACAGCCACATTGCCGAGACTGACATCTTGCTTCCGGAAAGGCTAAACACATTCTTCACACGCTTTGGGGATAACACAGTGTCACCGACGTGGCCCGCTACCATGGACTGTGGGCTCTCCTTCTCAGTGGCCGAAGTGAGTAAACAATTTAAACGTGATAACCCTCGCAAGGCTGCCGGGCCAGATGGCATGCCTAGCCGTGTCCTTAGAGCATGTGCAGACCAGCTGGTGTGTTTATGGGCATATTCAATCTCTCCCTATCCCAGTCTGCTGTCCCCACATGCTTCAAGATGGCCACCATTGTTTCTGATCCCAAGAAGGCAAAGGTAACTGAAATTAATGACTATCGCCCCGTAGCAATCACCTCTGTCATTATGAAGTGCTTTGAGAGACACGTCAAGGATCATATCACCTCTACCTTAGCTGCCACCCTAGACCCACTTTAATTTGCTTACCGGCCCAATAGTTCCACAGACGATGCAATCGCTATCACTCTGCACACCTCCCTATCAAATCTGAACAAGAGGAATACTCTAAGAATGCTGTTTATTGACAATAGCTCAGCATTCAACGCCATAGTACCCTCCAAGCTCATCATTAAGCTTGAGGCCCTGGGTCTGAACTCCGCCCTGTGCAACTGGGTCCTGGACTTCCTGACGGGCCACCTCCAGGTGGTGAAGGTATGAAACATTGCCTCCACTCCGTCGATCCTCAACACTGGGGCGCCACAAGGGTGGGCACTCAGGTGGAAAGTTTCAAGTTCCTTGGTGTACACATCACTGACAAACTGAAATGGACCACCCACACAGACAGTGTGGTGGAGAAGGCACAACAGAGCCTCTTCAACCTCAGGAAGCTAAAGAAATTTGGCTTGTCACCTAAAACCCTCCAACTTTTACAGATGCACACTTTAATTTTTTTTTAACCTTTATTTAACTAGGCAAGTCACTTAAGAACAAATTCTTATTTACAATGATGACCTACCGGGGAACAGTGGGTTAACTGCCTTGTTCAGGGCAGAACGACAGATTTTTAACTTGTCAGCTCTCTGATTTGATCCAGTAACCTTTTGGTTTCTGGCCCAATGCTCTTACCACTAGGCTACCTGCCACCCCTAGTTGAAGCATCCTGTTGGGCTGTATCACCACCTGATATGGCAACTGCAAGGTTCTCCAAAGGATGGTGCGGTCTGCCCAACACATTACCGGGAGCAAACTACCCGCCCTCCAGGACACCTACAGCACCCGGAATATCATCAAGGACCTTAACCACCCGAGCCACTGCCTGTTCACCCCGCTTTCATCCAGAAGGCAAGGTCAGTACAGGTGTAGCAAAGCTGTGACTGAGAGACCACCATAGAGTCCACAATACTGTCAAACAGCCATCACTAGCACATTAGAGGCTGCTGTCTATAGGAATATACTAGAAAACACTGGCCACTTTAAGGAATGGAACACTAGTCACTTTAATAAAGTTTACATATCTGGCATTACTCATCTCATATGTATATACTGTTTTATATACGATTCTATGGTATTTTAGTCACATAATAATATTTGCATATCTTGCATTACTCATTACTCATCTCATATGTATATACTGTTTTATATACTATTCTATGGTATCTCATTCACTTAATAATGTTTACATATCTTGCATTGCTCATCTCATATGTATACCGTATTCTATACTATTCTACTTTATCTAAGTCCGTTCCGCTCTGACATCGCTCGTCCATATGTATATAGTCTTAATTCATTCCTACTTATATTTGTGTGTATTGGGAATACACTACCTGGTAAAAGTTTTAGAACACCTACTCATTCAAGAATTTCTTTATTTGTACTATTTCTACATTGTACATTAATAGTGAAGACACCACAACAATGAAATAACACATATGGAATCATATAGTAGCCAAAAAAGTGTTCAATAAATCAAAATGTATTTTATATTTGAGATTCTTCAAATAGCAACCCTTTGACTTGATGACATATTTGCACACATGCTTTTCTAGCAGTCTTGAAGGAGTTCCCACATGCTGCTTTTCCTTCACTCTGCGGTCCGACTCATCCCAAACCATCTCAATTTGGTTGAGGTCAGGGGATTGTGGAGGCCAAGTCATCTGATGCAGCACTACATCACTCTCCTTCTTGGTAAAATAGCCCTTACACCGCCTGGAGGTGTGTTGGGTCATTGTCCTGTTAAAAACCAATGATAGTCCCACTAAGCCCAAACCAGATGTGATGGCGTATCGCTGCAGAATGCTGTGGTAGCCATGCTGGTTAAGTGTGCCTTGAATTCTAAATAAATCACAGACAGTGTCAGCAGCAAAGCACCTCCACACCTCCTCCTCCATGCTTACGGTGAGAAATGCACATGCGGAGATCATCTGTTCACCCACACCGCATCTCACAAAGACACGGAGGTTGGAACCAAAAATCTCCAATTTGGACTCCAGACCAAAGGACAGATTTCCACCGGTCTAATGTCCATTGCTCGTGTTTCTTGGCCCAAGCAAGTGTTTCATTCTTATTGATGTCCTTTATTAGTGTTTTCTTTGCAGAAATTCAACCATGAAGGTCTGATTTATGCAGTCCCCTCTGAACAATTGATGTTGATGTGTCTGTTTCTTGAACTCTGAAGCGTTTACCTGGGCTACAATTACTGGTAACTCTAATGAACTTATCCTCTGCAGCTGATGTCTGGGTCTTCCATTCCTGTGGAGGTCCTCATGAGAGCCAGTTTCATCATAGAGGTTGATGATTTTTGCAACTGCACTTGAAGAACCCTCTTCAAAGTTCTTGAAATTTTCCGGATTGGCTAACCTTCATGTCTTAAAGTAATAATGGACTGTTATTTCTCTTTGCTTATTTGAGCTGTTCTTGAAATAATATGGAATTGGTCTTTAACCAAATAGGGCTATGTCCTGTTTTTTGGTTACTACATGATTCCATATGTAATATCATAGTTTTGATGTCTTCACTATTCTACAATGTAGAAAATAGTACAAATAAAGAAACCCTTGAATGAGTAGGTGCGCTGGAGAGGTTCCAACTCAATGTACACATGTCAATCAGGATCTCTCCTTGGGCAGACCCAGCAGTTATACGGCTATACACATGGAAGTTATATTTTCATGATTTTGCGCAATTAATTAATCATTACCGTGTTTCATGTGGCCGACCAACACTGTTTCATAACATGTGACAGACCAACACATCACGAGGCTTCTCTTCTCTAAGCTGAGACCTTGCAACTGAGATCGGTGGTTTGTTTTCAAAACACGGTCTGGGCATATTGCCAAATTACAGCTACTGATAGGTGTGATTTGTAGTCAGCCACTTGCATGAACACATTGGTTTGTAGAACACTGAAATTAGTTATAAGAAAAGCACAAACATTAATAGTCCCATTACTGTCTGCCTGCTGATTTGTGTGGTGCTGATGTCCCTATACCTTGGAGGAGGGAGGAGACCATGTAAGCAAGTGTTAGCTTTATCATATGACCACACCTCATTTCTGTTCGGTGGCAAGCGCTAGTGCTGCTAAATTACGAGTCAGCAATATCTCTCTATACATGAGGAATGCTCTGCTCTCCTTATGAATACAGAGTGCAGTATTGTGAACAAATCCTAGCTCTGTCAAGAGGAACCAAACTCTGCAATCCTTAGGCCCAATTGCGGCTGTACGCATAAGAGCAATGTATGCTTGTCAGACATTTGTATTAGTTTAAAAAAAGCATAGACATGCTATTTGTATTCTCCAACTACATGTTATGTAATGTTATTGGGAGAAAATTCAGCCAGCTGTACAAATCTTTTTAGTGTACGGAAAAAAAAACATGCACCATTCATGTTTCCTTCATTCTCTAGCACTGCTGTTTACCCGCTCTGTTTCAGTGATTCTTATGACAGGGCTGCATGATGTATGCAGTTTTTCTTGTGTTTTTCTCTGCCCTTTCTTTAGAGAGAGAGAGAGAGAGAGAGATGGGAATACAGTAGACTAGTCAGTGGGTGCACTCAGAATCTCAATCATGGCCAGTTACAGCTTGAGGATGAGGGGGATGGGCTGTAAATCTGCATGGACCTGAGAAAGGGCTAATCGATTTCAAGAGTGATGAGCGTGTTCAGCGGACTGGAATCCCCCAGCACTCCTTTTTATTCAGGCTTGTTTGAAGAACTTTATTCAACTCAGAAAGTGAGGCGAGAGTTAGTCCAGTGGGCTTTGGATGTTCTGATGAAGAGTAGGTTGTTTAGTAGCTAACTTCTAAATGGTGTACATTAATTATGATTTTATACTACTTCTCCATAAAAGAAGGTATTTTATAAACTACAAAAAATTGTTTTAAAGAGACCTTTGCATGGCAATCAAATAATATTATTCTCTCCTTCTCACCCACTCGCTTTTTTTCTATTCCTCCCCCCACCCTCATTCAATTGCTACACCTGTCAGGAGTCTGCACTAATGCCCAACCGTTCAACAAAACCAGAAATTTCAGAGTACATTATCCCTTCAATATCTATGAGTCCTTATTCAGCATTTCTACTGCACATTTAGCAAGCTGGCAGAATACTGTATAGTCCTATTCGGAAAGAGTTAATGGATTTAATGTCATTACAACTATAGCAGGTATCAAGGAAGATTTTTTGTACAATGTATGGTTACGGCCATGCATTATGATTGATGAACACACGATATCAGCTAATCCAATCAATGCCAAATAGTCAATGTCAAATAATCATACTGAAGTTACTCTAGTAGCCTACAACAGCACTCAATTAATATTTTTACCCATTTCCGTCGAGCGTCCTTTTCACTTTTTCTCTGTGTTAAACCGGCACTATTTTGTGGGCCCAGGCAATTGATTCTCTGAGCATATTGTGGGTGTAATTCGCTGTCTGAGGGAAACAATTGTTTCTTTACCACATTGACAAATGTGAATTCGATTGTGTTTCAGGAAAAATGTGGATTGAAAAAAAATAACAATTGGGAAAAAAGTGGAATAATATATTGTCACAGAGAACCAATGTCTTTGATTTCATAGAGAAGCTTCAATGTTATTTAATCAAATCTGAATAATGACTTTCTTCTTGCATGCAACGATTGTGTAAATAAAGCAGATATTGCTTCTATGTAAGCTTGAAGTCATGTTATGATTGGTATGTGGTAAATTAGGCACATATACACTACCATTCAAAGTTTGAGGTCACTTAGAAATGTCCTTGTTTTTGAAAGAAAAGCAAATTTTTTGTCCATTAAAATAACATAAAATTGATCAGAAATACAGTGTAGAAATGGTCAATGATGTAAATTACTATTGTAGCTGGAAACTATTGTAGTTGGATGTTTTAATTGAATATCTACATAGGCATACAGAGGCCCAGTATCAGCAACCATCACTCCTGTGTTCCAACGGCACGTTGTGTTAGCTAATCTAAGTTTATAATTTTAAAAGGCTAATTGAACATTAGAAAACCCTTGTGCAAATATGTTAGCACAGCTGAAAACTGTTGTTCTGATTAAAAAAGCAATAAAACTGTCTTTCTTTAGACTAGTTAAGTATCTGGAGCATCGGCATTTGTGGGTTCGATTATAGGCTCAAAATGAACAGAAACAAAGAACTTAATTCTGAAATTTGTTAGTCTATTCTTGTTCTGAGAAATTAAGGCTATTCCATGCGAGAAATTGCCAAGAAACTGAAGGTCTCGTACAACGCTGTGTACTACTCCCTACACAGAACGGCACAAACTAGCTCTAACCAGAATAGAAAGCGGAATGGGAGGTAGCAGTGCACAACTGATCAAGAGGACAAGTACATTAGAGTGTCTAGTTTGAGAAACAGACGCCTCACAAGTCCTCAACTAGCGGCTTCATAAAATAGTACCCACAAAACAAAAGTCTCAACGTCAACAGTGACTCCAAGATGCTGGCCTTCTAGGCAGAGTTGCAAAGAAAAAGCCATATCTCAGACTGGCCAATAAAAATAAAATATTAAGATGGGCAAAAGAACCCAGACACTGGACAGAGGAACTCTGTCTAGAAGGCCAGCATCCCAGAATAGATTAGTGCTTGTTGTTAGATGGGGATTAAGTTGGCTTTACTTTAGTTATCCATTGTTTAGGAATTTTCAGAATAACACATCCTTACAAATAGGACAATGCTAAACATGAATAGTACACCCTGTGTGAGGAGAATCACCTAGGTAATTTGTGCCCCGTGTGAGAATTCTCCCACCACAGTTCAAATCTACCTCCAATTTTATCTTTTTCTTAACCTCTCTTGGGTAGGGTGCAGTATTTTCACATCCAGATGAAAAGCGTGCCCAAAGTAAACTGCCTGTTACTCAGGCCCAGAAGCTAGGATATGCATATAATTGGTAGATTTGGATAGAAAACACTCTTGAAATTATGTCTGTGAGTATAACAGAACTGATATGGCAGGCAAAACCCCGAGGACAAACCATCCCCCCCCGAGAGAAATTCAGCCTACCACTGTTTTCAATGGCTGTCACTTTTATTATAAGGTGAAATCCTCCCAGATTGCAGTTCCTATGGCTTCCACTAGATGTCAACAGTCTTTAGAAAGAGTTTCATGCTGTTTTCTTTTTAAAAATGAGCCAGAAATTGTAGTTTTTCTAGGTGGCTCCCATTTTGGCTGTAGTGTTTCCAAGCGCGTGGAAGAGAGCGTGTTCTTTTTTGTGAAAGTTAAATATTTATAATTCTGTAGTTTGAAATTCGCGCTCTGCAATTTCACCGGATGTTGGCCAGGTGTTTTTTAAAACTATTTTCTACATTGTAGAATAATAGTGAAGACATGAAAACTAGAAAATAACACATATTGAATCATGTAGTAACCAAAAAATGTTAAAAGAATCAAAAAAAAAAATCTGATTTGAGATTCTTCAAAGTCGCCACCCTTTCCCTTGATGACAGCTTTGCACACTCTTGGCATTCTCTTAACCAGCTTCATGAGGTAGCCATCTGGAATGCATATCAGTTATTAACAGGTGTGCCTTCTTAAAAGTTCATTTCTGGAATTGCTTTCCCTCATAATGCGTTTGAGTCAATCAGTTGTGTTGTGAAAAGGTAGGGGTGGTAAACAGAATAAAGCCCTATTTGGTAAAATACCAAGTCCATGTTATGGCAACAACAGCTCAAATAAGCAAAGAGAATCAACAGTTCATCATTACTTTAGGGCATGAAGGTTAGCCAATCTGGAAAATTTCAGAACTTTGAAAGTTTCTTCAAGTGCAGTTGCAAAAACCATCAACCGCTATGATGAAACTGGATCCCATGAGGACCGCCACAGGAATGGAAGACCCAGAGGTACCTCTGCTGCAGAGGATAAGTTCATTAGAGTTACCAGCCTCAAATAAATGCTTCAGAGTTCAAATAACAGACACGTCTCAACATGAACTGTTCAGTGTGAATCAGGACTTCATGGTTGAGATGTTAGAAATGTTAGAAAATGTATAAAAAAATTAACTGAATTACCTTATTTACCTAAGTATCCTGACCCTTTGCTATGAGACTCAAAATTGAGCTCAGGTGCATCCTGTTTCCATGGATCATGTTGAGATGTTTGTACAACTTGATTGGATTCCACCTGTGGTAAATTCAATTGATTGCACATGATTTGGAAAGCACGCACCTGTCTATATAAGTTTGCACAGTTGACATTGAATGTCAGACGAAAAAGCAAGCCACGAGGCAGAAGAAATTGTCCATAGAGCTCTGAAGTTTGGAACCACCAAGACTCTTCATAGAGCTGGCCGCCCAGCCAAACTGAGCAACTAGGGAGAAGGGCCTTGGTCATGGATGTGACGAAGAACCAGATGGTCACTCTGACAGAGCTCTAGAGTTCCTCTGTGGAGATGGGAGAACATTCCAGAAGGACAACCATCTCAGCAACACTTCACCAATCAGAATTGTATGGTAGAGTGGCCAGAGAGAAGCCACTCCTCTGTAAAAGGAACATGACAGCCCCTTGGAGTTTGCCATGACAGAGGACAGAATGGCACCGGAGGGGATGGCTGCCGTTTTACATGCTCCCAACCAACTGTGCTACTTTATAAACATTTTTGCATTGTTTGTAACTTATTTTTTTAACTTATTTAGTACAAAATGTTGCTGCTACCGTCTCTCATGACCGAAAATAACTTCTGGACATCAGAACAGCGATTACTCTCCTCAAACTAGAAGAAGATTTTTTCTTTAACGAATCTGACGTGAAGAATATACTGCTTTCTTGGGAACGGACCCAAATCCCCGTCATTTACGTTGAAGAAAAGACGGAGAAAAATCTCAATCATTGGAAAATAAAATGGATGACCTATAATCAAGATTATACTACCAAAGGGACTTTAAAACTCAACCTTGTCTCAGGATGGTAAGTTGGGGGACGACGACGACCACTGTGATTATTATCATTTGACCTTGCTGGTCATCTATGAACATTTGAACATCTTGGCCATGTTCTGTTATAATCTCCACCCGGCACAGCCAGAAGAGGACTGGCCACACATCATAGCCTGGTTCCTCTCTAGGTTTCTTTCTAGGTTCTGGCCTTTCTAGTGAGTTTTTCCTAGCCACTGTGCTTCAACATCTGCATTGCTTACTGTTTAGGGTTTTAGGCTGGGTTTCTGTACAGCACTCTGTGACATCAGCTGATGTAGGAAGGGCTTTATAAATACATTTGATTTATTAAAAGTCTGTAATATCTTGTGTTTTTCTGGATAATATAGAGCTGGCGGGATTTTCCATCGGCAGGACAGAAGTTACATCTGGTAAGACGAGGGGCGGGGGTGTGTGTCTATTTGTCAATAACAGCTGGTGCCAATGTCTAATATTAAATACTGCACTCAACCAGCTGTATAAGGGCATAAGCAAATAAGAAAATGCTCATCCAAAAGAGGTGCTCCTAGTGGCCAGTGACTTTAATTCAGCCAGACTTAAATGCGTTTTACCTGATTTCTACCAGCATGTCACATGTGCAACCAAAGGTGGAAAAAAGGAGTATACAACCTCAGTCATCGGCTTCATCAATAAGTGCATTGACGACGTTGTCCCTACAGTGACCGTACGTACATATCCCAACCAGATGCCATAGATTACAGGCAACATCTGCATCGAGCTAAAGACTAGAGCTGCCACTTTCAAGGAATGGGATACTAATCCCACTATGCCCTCAGATGAACCATCAAACAGGCAAAGCGTCAATACAGGATTAAGATTGAATCCTACAACACTTGGTATGACACTCGTCGGATGTGGCAGGGCTTGAAAACTATTACGGACTACAAAGGGAAACCCAGCCGCGAGCTGCCCAGTGACGCGAAACCTACCAGATGAGGTAAAATCTGTAGCCATGAAGTGCTTTGAAAGGCTGGTCATGGCTCACATCAACAGCATCATCCCGGAAACCCTAGACCCACTCCAATTCGCATACCGCCCCAACAGATCCACAGATTACACAATCTCAATCACACTCCACACCTGGACGAAAGGAACACCTACAGTATATGAGAATGCTCTACATTGACAACAGCTCAGCGTTCAACACCATAGTGCCCATGAACCTCATCACTAAGCTAAGGATCCTGGATGGCAACTGGATCCTGGACTTCTTGACGGGTCGCCCTCTGGTTGTAAGGGTAGGCAACAACACGTCTGCCACGCTGATCCTCAACACTGGGGCCCCTCAGGGGTGTGTGCTTAGTCCCCTCCTGTACTCCCTGTTTACTCATGGCTGCATGGCCAAACACAACTAACACCATCATTAAGTTGGCTGACAACACAACAGTGGTTGGCCTGATCAGCGACAACAATGAAACAACCTATAGGGAGGAGGTCAGAGACCTGGCAGTGTGGTGCCAGGACAAAAACCTCTCCCTCAATGTGAGCAAGACAAAGGAGCTGAGCGTGGACTACAGGAAAAGGCGGGCCGACCAGGCTCCCTTTAAAATCGACGGGGCTGTAGTGGAGCCGGGTCGAGAGTTTCAAGTTCTTTGGTATCCACATCACCAACAAACTATCATGGTCCAAACACATCAACACAGTCATGAAGAGGGCACGACAACACCTTTTCCCCCTCAGGAGACTGAAAAGATGTGGTATTCTTCCGCAGATCTTCAAAAAGTTATACAGCTGCACCATCGAGAGCATCCCGACCTGTTGCATCACCGCCTGGTATAGCAACTGCTTGGCATCTGACTGTAACACGCTACAGACGGTAGTGCGTACGGCCCTGTACATCACTAGAGCCAAGCTTCCTGCTATCCAGGACCTATATACTATCTGCTACCGCATGGCAAGCGGTACCGGAGCGCCAAGTCTAGGACCAACCTGTACCCCCACACATTGACTCTGTTCCAGTACCCCCTGTGTATAGCCTTGTTATGGTTATTTTATTGTGTTACTTTTATTTATTTTTTACTTTAGTTTATTTGGTAAATATTTTCTTAACTCTTTCTTGAACTGCACTGTTGGTTAAGGGCTTGTAAGTAAGCATTTCATAGTAAGGTTGTTGTACACCTGTTGTATTCAGGACATGTGACAATTAAAGTTTGATTTGACTTGAACAGGCACCTAAAGGACTCTCAGACCATGAGAAACAAGATTCTCTGGTCTGAGGAAACCAAGACTGAACTCTTTGACCTGAATGCCAAGTGTCACGTCTGGAGGAAACCTGGCACCATCCCTACGGTGAAGCATGGAGGTGGCAGCATCATGCTATGGGGATGGTTTTCAGCTGCAGAGACTGGGATCGAGGTAACGATTAATCGAGTCAGGATCGAGGCAACGATGAACGGAGCAAAGTACAGAGAGATCCTTGATGAAAACCTGCCCAGAGCACTTAGGACCTCAGATTGGGGTGAAGGTTCACCTTCCAAAAGGTCAACCACCCTAAGCACACAGCCAATACAATGCAGGAGTGGCTTCGGGACATGTCCTTGGGTGGCCTAGCCAGAGCCTTGACCTGAAAATAGCTGCTCCCCATCCAACCTAACAGAGCTTGAGAAGAATAGGAAAAACTCCCCAAATACGGGTGTGCCAAGCTTGTAGTTGCATACCCAAGAAGACTCAAGGCTGTAGTCAATGTCAAAGGTACTTCAACAAAGTACAGAGTAAAGGGTCTGAATACTTATGTAAATGTGATATTTCAGATATTTTTATACAGTTTCTAAAAAACAGTTTTTGCTTTGTCATTATTGGGGTATTGTGTGTAGTTTTATGGTGACACATTTGCGCCATAACGAGCATCCTGGTGACCAAGAGACTGGAGAGGGTGCACGCACACGTGACAGTATGTGATCAACAGAGAGATATATTTTCTTGGTGATTTAAATATTGACTGGCTTTCATCAGGCTGCTTACTCAAGAGAAAGCATCAAACTGTAATTAATACCTGCAACCTGGTTCAGGTTATCAGTCAACCTACCAGGGTAGTTACAAACAGCACAGGAATTAAATCATCAACATGTATTGATCACATATTTACCAATGCTGCAGAAAATGTATATAGATCAGTATCTAAATCAGTGATCAAAATATAGTAGCCATATCAAGGAAAACCAAAGTTATAGTGCACAGCACAGGAATGATATGTATTATAGATATGCAGTGGTGCAATAATGTTATGATGTACTGTTTTATGTTTTGTTGTATATGAAATGCAAGTGCCATAATGTGTTTGGACCCCAGGAAGAGTAGCTGCTGCAAGGCAGCACCTAAATACAAAAATAACAGGTCATACAATATGTTTTGTAGTGATTTGTAGTAAAATTGAGCAAGTTGGGGTCACTAAACTGCTTGGAGTAACCCTGAATTGTAAACTGTCATGGCCAAAACATATTGATACAACAGTAGCTAAAATGGGGAGAAGTCCCAAAATAAAATGCTGCTCTGCCTTAACAACACTATCAACAAGGCAGGTCCTGCAGGCCCTAATTTTGTCACACCTGGACTACTGTTCAGTCATGAGGTCAGGAGGAAAAAAGAGGAACTTTGGAAAATTGCAATTGGCTCAGAACAGGGCAGCACGGCTGGCCTTTAGATGTGCACAGAGAGTTAACATTAATCATATGCATGTCTATCTCTCCTGGCTCACAGTGGAGGAGAGATTGACCTCATCACTTCTTGTATTTGTGAGAGGTATTGACATGTTGAATGTACCGAGCTGTCTGTTTTGCACTACTGGCACACAGCTCGAAAACCCATGTATACCCCACAAAACATGCCACCAGAGGTCTTTTTACAGTCCCCCAGACTATGGGAGGCACACAATAGTACATAGAGCCATGATTACATGGAACTCTATTCCACATTAAGTAACTCATGCAAGCTGTACAAATAGATTTTTAAAAACGAATACAAATACACCTTATGGAACAATGGGGACTGTGAAGCAACACAAACTTAGGCACAGATATGCATACACACACACACACACACGTACATATGGATTTTGGATTATAGATATGTGGTAGTAGAGTAGGGACATGAGTGCACACACTTAATGTGTTGTGAAATCTGTCGTGAATGTATCGTAATGTAATGTAATGTTTTAACATTTATGTCTGCGTTAATTTTGCTGAACACTAGGAAGAGTAGCTGCTGCCTTGGCAGCAGGTAATGGGGATCCATAATAAATACAAATACATCTAGAACGCCGCTTGACGCTGCTTATTAGCATCTTTATAGCTAATTCACATTTTTAACCGACTAGCTGTCCGGCTATTGTTGTATACACAACTTCTTGAATTACGGTTGGTTCTCATTTGTGAGGTTGACAACAATAGCAAAAAACATTAGCAATAGAAAACTTCTTTACGTCCTTGAAACTACTGTATTTTGGATTATGATATGGTAAGAAGCAGTACTAAGCCAGTTTAGGTTTTCTAAGCAGTGTTTTAAAAAAAACATTAACAAATCAAATATGACTAAATATTACATTTAAAACATCAACCAACCACTCTGCTGTCCTTCTGAAGTTGGCTGTAGAGTTTTGCAATTTTTGATTAACACCCACATGTTCAACAATAACAACCAAGTTATTATTACTAATATGTATATCGGTATGTGAGACTGACTGAATATGACAGTTCTTCACGCCAAAGCAGAGACTCTAATGTAGAGAGCTGTGCTGGGAGAATCAGAAGAGAAAAATATAATTTGAACAAACACCCATGTTGGCTCTGCTCAGAGGCACAGAGGGGCAGCACAATATATATGCTAATATGGTTTGTATCTGCAGACGAGAATGAGAAAGTTTTGGATGAAAGTGGGCACAGGAACTGTCTTAGGGATGCTGATATGGCACATAAAAAAAAGCTATCTAGAACCTAAAACCTAAAAGGGTTCTTCGGCTGTCCCCACAGGAGATCCCTTTGAATAACTTATTTTGGTTGCATGTAGAACCCTTTCTACAGAGAGTTCTAGGTGGAACCCAAAATAGTTTTACCTGGAACAAAAAAAGGTTATCCTATGGCGCCAGCCGGTGAACCCTTTTGGAACCCTTTTTTCTAAGAGTGTACCTTTTGGAATCATGTGTTTAGAATCATACTTTGAAAGCCTGCAGGAGGCTGTATTTTCTCTTTCCTTTGCCCTTTGCCCTTTCCTCGTCATGTCATACAGAACCAGAATTGTAAATCATCTCAGCTTGCATCAATCGCCTTTCTTTCACACCGGTCATCTCTCTTGCAGTGCAAATGTAGACAGGGGAATAATGACTGAAAGGATCCAATGGTCAGATCTGGGGTGAAGCAGTCTGTCAGAAACACCAGTGACCAGCAAGCAGATGGGATTAAGGGTTTATCATTGTCCAAACATAAGCGTAGGCACAGCAGTGTTCTAAAATATTGGACCGTTGGCTTTCAAATCTTACTGCTGGCAATGTCATAAGAATCTATGCAGGCGGCACAAGCCCTGCACTTTTAAAATGGCTGTGTACTGTACCAATGGGAATTTGCGTAGGTTTAGAGTGCAACCATAAGAGGAAAGATCTGACAAAAATTGGTGACCATATTTTATCTCAAAACCAGATGTTCAAATCTCTTATTCCCCAACATGGGAACAATTGGGGTTTGTCACTGTTTTTTCAGAGGCTTCTTGGTTTGGTGTCCAACCTGAGATTGGTAGCTTGGGGTTTCGATCCCGGGTTGAGTAATACCGAAGACTCCAAGAATGGGACCTGATGTCTCTGCTTGGCACACAGCATTAAAGAGATGGATTAGGGGGAAAGGCTCTGTGATAGACTAACGTCCTGTCCAGGCAGTGTACTTGTACATCAAGCTGCCTCACGCTACAGACGTGACTGGTCTGGCACTGACAAAGCTAACTTGTCCAAGGCTTACATACTTACCCGGTTTTGTGTTTAGACATAATTTTAGTGTTTCCAGAAACATATCTTTACCTGGGTGTATTCTATCTGGTTATCTGACATAATTTTGCATCAACAATAACAACACATCAACCAGAACTTTTGTTTAACCTGCTTGCCTGCTACCTCTAAATCAAGAGATTCATGTCAACATGGATCAGGTATGACTTGTACTGTCTGAGGATAATATATGATATCCTCCCCAAATGTCTTACATACGGTATATGGTGTCCATGATATTTTAGCGTGACTGATGTAGCAGATTTGATTTAGGGATCTGATTGAGACGGCAAGCTGAACTGGAGGGCATCCACATGACACTTTTCCCTCCTCTCCTCCCACTGTACACCACGCCTCTCATCCTTGAAAGGGGTTTTAGAGGTAAGGAATATTCTTTATGAAATGTGTGACCCTGCATGATGGAGTCTGTAAGATATATACATTGAAACCCACAGTGGAGGCCCTACATATTTCTGTGGGAGTGCAAGATGCATAGCCTATTTGCAGGGAGTAGTTTGAGTCAAGGTGTTTCTCGTCTTTGCTTTCATACAGATAATAGCAGGAAATATACTAGTAGGCATATTATCTTTTTGTTAAAAGTACTTTTTGAAACAAGGTAGCCTATTCACAACCAATGTCAATTCAATTTCAGCTAATTAAACAAATACAATTACAATACTTTGTATGTACATTTGTAGAGACATTCTGAAAAACTGTTAGTTTCTGTCAATTGCTCTGTGACATCACTGGGGGGACAACTCGCTAAACTGGTGGCATAGGAATCGATGCGACTGAGTGCACTGGAACTGCGAACCTTGCACATATGGTTAGCATTTTAGATCATTCCATGAAATTATTTTGGAACAAAATGTTCTAAAACAATAGCCCAGTAGCCAATTACATCACAACATTTTGGATAATTTACAGAAGTCCATGTCCTACGATAGGGTGATAAATAGATGATGAGGTGATTTGCAAGGTATAGGCATATTCATCACTGAAATGTGCCGATCATAACAGCTGTAATATCATAATAATAATACAGTCATTTTGTAATATAACATATGAGACGCAGGAATGGATTGATCAGGGGATGTTCATTCAACAAACAACCCGTTCACTGTCCAACTCAAGGCCTATCCAGGGTAGTAGCGTAGCCTACCCATATGGCTACTGACTGAGAATGTACAGTCAGAACGTTTGAATGACAGTGAGGGGCAGTTTTTTGCAACTAATGCCGGTTTGCCTGAGGCTGATGCCGTGCAGGTGTTTGTATACATGCAGATACACACACACTCTCATTCAAATAAACGCATACAAGAACACACACACACACATGTAATAGTGCCAGACATGCACACAAACATATACAGTTGGCATTGTTGTTATGATTTTAGTTGTCCTTGATGTCCTTGTTTTAAATGGATTTTTATTTTGCATTTTGCATTGTTGTTTGCTGTTTTCTTCTGTCTTTCTTTTTTCTCTTCAGTTCATTCTCTTGGTGTGTTGGTGCATTGGAGGGTTCTTGAGGGTGGCGAATGGAATAAATTGTTGTTGTTTTTTCCTTGGCTGTGGCAGGGGTCTCGAATGGTTGAGGGACAGCTATTGGTGAACTGTGGGGGGGATCTTGGAGGGTTCGGGTTCACGTTTTTTAGCCTGGTGGGAGATCTGTCGACGTGCCCTTGAGCAGGGCATTGACCCTGGATGCTTCTGTGTGTTGCTCTGAATGGGAGTCTGTTGGATGACTGGTATGATGTAGTTGTTGAGCGGTTCACTGCAAGTATATTGTATGTTTAGGATATTCAATCAAAATTAAAAAATATAGGTCTGAATGCTCCAGTAGCTGTAGTTTTCTTTCTAGAATCAGATACCTATATGAATGAATAGGCAGGTCCATCTAAATCATGGTATTAGGCAACTGGCAAATTTCAACAAAAATATTCATCCTTTTCCCAGTTATTTCTATGGCATCTGCTATAGTAATATGCTGCAGATCAACTGGTTTCCGAGTGACCATTGATTCAGAACGTCAAGAACGTTCAAAAGCAGGTTTCAAACCATTGGTATAAAACGAATATAGATTATTTTTAGGGATACAAATAGATTGAATAGATTGAAAAACAATACTATGGTGCCTGGTAAAGGGTTTCCTTCTCCATGACACTTTTTCATATACACCCTTTTAAAGAACATATTTAAACAACAACAAAGCCGTCACCCAGCCACTTCTTGGAGTAAACAGTTGAGGGATGGGTCTGGAGAAGTGCATGCAAAGAATGACCATCCATGGTAATTCAAAATGTATCACGGCTCGGGCTAAGACCCAGATGCAGACACAGGAGGTGGATAGTACAAGTGAGGTTTTTTTTTACAGTACAAGGGGCAGGCAATCGGTAGGTCAAGGCAGGCAAAGAACACAATTCAGAGTCAGGCAGGTACAAGACGGCAGGCAGGATCAGGACGGACTGGAAAGACTAGAAAAAGCCTAAACTAGAGCACAGGAAACACAGGAACATGCTGGTTGAACTTGACGGGACAAGACAAACTGGTAACAGGCAAACAAACAAATGCAGGTTTAAATACACATGAGGTAATGGGAGACACCTGGCGGCGGTTGGAGACAATCACAATACAGGTGAAACAGATCAAATCAGCACCACCTCCCCCTCTAGGTGCACCACCTGGCGACCTACCCTGGGACAGACCTGGTTGACCGGGGTGTAGACGGTTCGCGATAAGGGCTGGGTCCAGGATATTCCTGGTGGGGACCCACCAGGAATATGGTGGGCCGTAACCCTCCCAGTCAACCAGGTACTGGAATCCGCCAGGAACCGTGGTGGGCCACCAAAAACGTTGTTGGACAAAATACAAGGTCTGACGAGAGCCAGGATGACAGGTGAGTCTTGAGGAATATGCCCATTCCAGGACCAGAGCACGGGACAAACATCCGGTTGCTGGGCCCCTGCCCGGGGAACACTGCGCCTTGCAGACCAGACTTTCTATTCACCAGATGATAGCAGCCGCTAGAAAGGAAGTAGTGAGGATGGTCTCGGGGTCCAACGGTGTAGTAGTGGGGCTGTACAGACGTGAGAGTGCATCAGGCTTCACATTCTTGGACCCCGGGCTGTAGGAGATATTCCTGGTTCTTATGGGCCGTCACCATAAGCAAGGATATGCATATTCTTGGTACCATTTGAAAGGAAACAATGTTATGTTTGTGGAAATGTGAAAGGAATATAGGAGAACATAACACAATAGATCTGGTAAAAGATAATACATAGGAGAAAAAAAAACGTTCTTTTTTATTTATTTTGTTCCATCTTTGAAATGCAAGAGAAAGGGCATAATGTATTATTCCAGCCCAGGTGCAATTTAGATTTTGGTCACTAGATGGCAGCGGTGTATGTGCAAAGATTTAGACTAATCCAATGAACCATTGCATTTCCGTTCAAAATGTTGTATCAAGACTGCCTGTATGTGCCTAATTTGTATATTAATAACTTTTCATGTTCAAAATCGTGCAATGTCCTCAAACAATAGCATGGTATTATTTCACTGTAATAGCTACTGTAAATGCAGTTAGATTAACAAGATTTTAAGCTTGCTGCCAATATCAAATATGTTAATGTCCTGGGAAATTTCCTTGTTACTTACAACCTCATGCTAATCTCATTAGCCTACATTAGCTCAACCATCCCATGGAAGGGACACTGATCCTTACGATTAACTAACTAACTAACTGATTAATTAATCACCTCCAATAATCCGTGAAGGAACGTGTCAAACGAGGCTTCCGGGTTCCAGGCACTTTCAGCTGCTAATATGCAAAATTCCAATGTGTAGTGTACCACACAATGGGAGTCTTGATGTAGTTGGAGCAGCTAACGAGCAGCCTCCCTACAGACAACGGAGAATCTAACACTTTCCGTACATCTGCCACAAACTCCACCAGACTGAGGAAAATTGCTCTCACACCGCCGTAGCCCAGGCAAGGGTCCTCCCGAACATCAGCGTTATCAAGTACGCTATCATCGAGCGGTCCAAGTGGAACAAAGAAGGCTGCCACTTGAAGAGGGAGCACTGGGAGAGAAACGCCTAGCAGGTTCCTGAATCTCCAGCGTAGTGCTCCGGATGAGGTAAGCAAGGTTCACGGGACACCGGGGTAGGCTAGGAAGAAGCGCCGCTAGTGGCGGGTTGCTGAGAGTCTGGGGGATTACTGTTGTGGCTTGCTGCCTAGTTGGGAATCGGCAGAATTGCTCCAGCAATGTATTGAACACACGGTCATGGCATTCTGCCAGGGTATGGAGTCCCTCCATAAGGCTTTGCAGTAACTCCGTGTCTTCCAATGGTGGATCCTTGAGATTAGAACTTTGCAGAGCTGGTCCGAGTCTGATGGGTCAGTCATGGCCAGTTCGTACTATCACGGCTCAGGCTAAGACCCAGATGCAGACACAGGAGGTGGATAGTATGATTTTATTACAATACAAGGGGCAGGCAATCGGTAGGTCAAGGCAGTCGTAATCAGAGTCATGCAGAGTCATGCAGGTAGAGGACGGCAGGCAGGAGCAGGACAAGCAAAAATCTCAGAACTGGGAAGACTAGAAAAAGCAAAAACTACAGCACAGGAAGTACAGGAACACGCTGGTAGGACTAGACAAACTGGCAACAGACAAACAGAAAATGCAGGTAAAAATACACATGAGGTAATGGGAGACACCTGGTAGGGGTTGGAGACGATCACAAGATAGGTGAAACAGAGAAGAAATGGTAATTTAAACATTGTTTTGAAGCTATAATGTTTTTTATTATTTTAATATTTTTACAAGCAATCGAGTAAAGCAAGGTTATAGTTAGGGGGTCTGATGGGGTAAGACAGTGGAACTCAGCTCATGACACATTAATAAGTTATATTATTCATTATAAACAGGGTGGTTTGAGCCATAAACGAACACTTTCTCGGGCCTTATTGCTTAAATAATATATAGCTATCATAAGTCCAAAAATATATATATCAATCCCAGATTTCCCCTTTAATTGAATCCGGTTTATATGTTGCGACTCTCTCCATACCAATATAATTTCAAGTTCAGTGTTATCTGCCAGAGTCTGGTTGAGCATATTCTGTCAATGCCCTTACTTTTTGTCTCCCTCTCTACTGTCTAAAATGAGACTCTCAACACAGATGATGCTTTTGTACCCATTGCTGAGTGCTTTGATTTCCAATTGTCGTCTTTGACATTTAAATGCTCCAGCCGGAGCCTTCTGTGCTCATCTGTCTGCTCTATTAGAAGGAAGGTTATATTACTATCAATAAGTCAATTTTGTTGTTGTCTAACAGGCGACTGAGTGCTTTTTACATGTCACTGTGGCATTAGGACAAACTATAATTAGTGGAACTTTTTCCATTTCAAAGGTCTTAGTTGTTGAACAATTTGTTCTTTTAGCTCTCCTTGAATTACCTTTGTCATGACCTCATAGGTTTTTGGGATGTTTATTGGATAGAGAGAGACAGAGGTGAAAGAGAGGTGAGTGCAAAAAAAACAAATATTGGTGGAATCAGGTGAGTAGAAAAAAACCTTCACACCTTTGGGTCTCTAGGACCAAGATTAAGAAACACTGTGGTGAAAAGTAAGGTGCATACCCTCTGGACTGTGCACAGGGCCAACAGGCACCTCAGAGGGGGCAGAAAATAAGATTAGAATGACTGGGGGTAGTCCGGAGTGGAGCTAGGACCCCCGTCTAGAAGTTGGATTTTTTTTATTTTTCATCTTTCTAACTGATGGTTAAATAAACTTAATATTCCTTTCTGCATCTCTGCTAAAATCTCAGTAAAATATTGTATTTATTCAGTTAATGTCATAATTGCTTTGATAATTCTACCAACCTGCCAGCTAAGATAGTTAGACAAGCTAGCTACTCTAAATTGATTTATACTCACAAAAACAGGACGGTTCCTAATTTTTCTTTGGGAAAGGTGATGGTTCTATGTGGAAAAAAAGAAAAACCCAAAGAATCCTTTGTCACGCCCTGAACTGAGATATCCCTGTTTTCTTTATATTTGGGTTAGGTCAGGGTGTGACTAGGGTGGGTACGCTAGTTTTTGTATTGTCGAGGGGTTTTGTATTGTCTATGGTTTTTGTATGTCTTTGTGTAGTTGCCTGTCAGCACTCTTTTGTATAGCTTCACGTGTCGTTTTGTTATTTTGGTTAGTTTGTTCAGTGTTCATTCTTATATTAATAAAGAATGTAAGCATTCCACGCTGCGCCTTGGTCCGATTCATATGACGAACGTGACAGAAGATCCCACCAAAAATGGACCAAGCAGCGTGTTCAGGAGGAATGGACCTGGGAGGAGATCCTGGATGGAGCAGGACCCTGGAAGCAGGCTGGGGAGCAAAAAAGCGGAACGGCGACATTACGAGGAGTTATACCAACGAGGTAGGCCACTGAAACCCTAAGAATTTTTGGGGGAGGCACATGGAGTAGTCGGCGGTGGCAAGGAGCGAACCAGAGCCAGTCAGGGAGTCGGATGAGGAGTTTGACGCAAGATTCCGGAGAGAGGTGATAGCATTGAGAGCGCTGCAGAGCGGGCGTGCTGAGGTGCATGTCATCAGCCCAGTGTCACTTGTATCGGTCCCACGTATTAGGTCTCCAGTGCGCCTACACAGTCCGGTACGTCCTGTGCCTCCTCTCCGCACTCGCCCTGAGGTCTGTGTCATCAGCCCGGTGCCACCTGTACCAGTCCCATGCATCAGGTCTCCAGTGTGCCTCCACAGTCCAGTACGTCCTGATCCTGGTCCTCGCACTCGCCCTGAGGTGCATGTCCCCAGTCCGGTACCACCAGTGCCGGCATCACACATCAGACCTCCAGTGCGCCTCCACAGTCCAGTACGTCCTGTGCCTCCACCCGCACTTGCCCTGAGGTGCGTGTCATCAGCCTGGTACCACCAGTACCGGTCCCACGCATCTGGCCTCCAGTGTGCCTCCACAGTCCAGATTTTCCGGGGACAGTTCCCAGTCCAGAGCTTCTGGCGACAGTTCCCAGTCCGGAACCTCCAACGATGGGCTACAGACCGGAACCTCCAACGATGGGCCACAGTCCGGAGCCTCAGCAACGATCCCCAGCCCGGGGTCTACAGAGACGGTTCCCAGTCAGTGTTCATTCTTATATTAATAAAGAATGTACGCATACCATGCTGCGCCTTGGTCCGATTCATACGACGAACGTGACACCCTTTGAGTCCTTCAATGGTTATTTGCATTTAAGAAAAGGGTTCTTTTAGTGAAAATGTAAATGTAGGGGCAGTTCACTCGAAAATGTTGTGCACAGATTTTATTATGCAAGTGTCATTCCAGTTGTTGTATTCTGTTGTGTTATGTTATTACATGTTGAATTTGACTATGCCCAGTGATGGTGTCTTGTGAAAGAGTCACGTATGGCCTTGTGTCAATTCAGAATGGTTGACTAAGTTAATAATTCTCAATTCTCTTCTCAGGGACCCCCCAGGAATTCCAGAGCTAGCACACCTGATTCAACTTGTTAAAAAAACACAATAATTAAACATATGTCATTTTGACAATATAATATGGCTATTAAACCATAATAGAAAAACCTGTATGGTTCTACAAAGAACATTTGAGTTTGAGAAAGGTTATTTAAGGAATCATTCTCCTTAAAGGTTCTGTAAAGAACCATAAAAAAGTGTTCTGTATAGCCCAAAAATGGTTATAACCATAACAGAACCCTTTTTGGTGCTATATAGAACTGTAAGAAAGGATTTCTTTAAACCACCATACAAGTTCCATTTAGAACTTTATGACCATGGTTCTTTATAAACCCTCCATATTACACCAAAACGGGTTCAGCTATGGTTACAAGCCAAATAACCCTTATTTGGCACTATACACAACTATTTGTTTTTAGTGTATAGCCTGAAATGGATTATTGGTAGCTAGTTGAGTTTGGGAGATAGCTAGCCCAGATTGGGAACCTAAAGCCAACTTCATAAAATTGCTAGGTGGCTATTAGTATTACAGAGTAACATCAACAAAATTAACCCCAACATTTTTTTTTATTAAATAGGACTTATCTGAGGAGAAATGGGGTTCCAAAAGGAGTCTTTGGCTGTCCCGATAGGAGAACTATTTTTGGTTCCCGGTAGAACTCTTTTGGGTTCCATGTAGAAATCTCTGGGGGAAAGTTTCTACATGGAATCCAATAGGGTCATACCTGGAACCAAAAGGGTTATCATATGGGGACAACCGAAGGACCCTTTTAAATTCTAGATAGCACCTTCTTTTCTAAGAGTTTATTTGCGTGATGCCTCTGAGCACATACAGTAGCTGTTCAAGCATTAACGACCTCAGTGTCTTGAACACATCAGCCTGCGGTAAAATCAATCATTTCCAGGCCCAGGGACATGTACTAGTCTGTGGAGACCTAAATGCCAGAACCGGACAAGAACCTGACACCCTCAGCACACAGGGGGACAAACACCTGCCTGGAGGTGAGAGCATTCCCTCCCCCATATGCCCCCCTAGGCACAACTATGACAACCTAACCAACAATAATGGGTCACAACTCCTGCAGCTCTGTCACACGCTGAGTATGTACATAGTCAATGGTAGGCTTAGAGGGGACTCCTATGGTAGGTACACATATAGCTCATCTCTTGGCAGTAGTACTTTAGACTATTTTATCACTGACCTCAACCCAGAGTCTCTCAGAGCTTTCACAGTCAGCCCACTGACACGCCTATCAGAGCACATCAAAATCACAGTCTACTTGAACAGAGTAATACTCAATCATGAGGCATCAAAGCCAAAGGAACTGAGTAATATTAAGAAATGCTACAGATGGAAGGAATGTAGTGTGGAAACCTACCAAAAAACAATTAGGCAAGAACAAAATGTTCCACAGTAATTGTGAAAGTGTAAACTTGGAAGTAGAAAATCTAAACTGTATATTTGACCTCTCGGCTTCCTTATCAAATCTAAAAATTTAAAACAGAAAATCAAAGAAAATGAACAACAATGACAAATGGTTTGATGAAGAATGCAAAAACCTAAGAAAGAAATTGAGTAACCTGTCCAACCAAAAACTAGAGACCCAGAAAACCTGAGTCTATGCATTCACTATGGTGAATCACTAAAACAATACAGAAATACACTACGGAAAAAGGAACAGCACGTCAGAAATCAGTTCAATTGAAGAATCCATAGACTCTAACCACTTCTGGGAAATTGGGAAACACTAATCAAACAACGAGTATTTCTGTTATCTGGCGTAGCTTTCTATAATTCCTCCGGATATTTTGGAGGATTTTCTGAACATGGCGTCAATGTAAAATGATTCATGGATATAAAATGCATATTATCGAACAAAACATAAATATACTGTGTAACATGTCATATGACTGTCATCTGATGAAGATTTTCAAGAGGTTAGTGATAGATTTTTTTTTAAATCCTGCTTTTGTGATTTTTATCTTTTGCTGGAAAAATTGGCTACGTTTCTTCTTTGGTTTGGTGGTGGTCTAACATAAATATATGTTGTGTTTTCGCCGTAAAACATTTAAAAATCTGACATGCTGGGTAGATGAACAAGGTGTTTATCTTTCATTTGAGGTATTGGACTTGTTAATGTTTGGAGGTTAAATATTTCTAAAGAATATTTTAGCATTCCCTGCGCCACCTTTTCAGCTGAACGGGGGGGGTTCCCTGGGGAATAGAAATAGTGCAAATAATGTAAGATAAGGAATGTAAGACAATAAATAGGCTGGACACTGTAACACTGGAGTAATAGATGTGCAGAAGATGAATGTGCAAGTAGAGATACCGGGGTGCAAAGGAGCAAAAATAAAATAACAGTATGGGATGAGGTAGTTGGATGGGCTATTTACAAGATGGGCTATGTGCAGTGATCTGTGAGCTGCTCTGACAGCTGGTGCTTAAAGTTAGTGAGGGAGATATGAGACTTCAGCTTCATTGATTTTTGCAATTCGTTGCAGTCATTGGCAGCAGAGAACTGGAAGAAAAGGCAGCCAAAGGAGGAATTGGCTTTGGGGGTGACCAGTGAAATATACCTGCTGGAGCGTGTGCTACGGGTGGGTGCTGCTATGGTGACCAGTGAGCTGAGGTAAGGCGGGGCTTTACCTAGCGAGGGCCAGCCAACGAGAGATTACAGGTCACAGTAGTGGGTAGTATATGGGGCTTTGGTGACAAAACGGATGGCACTGTTGCACTACATCCAGTTTCTTGAGTAGAGTGTTGAAGGCTATTTTGTAAATGACATCGCCAAAGTCAAGGATCAGTAGGATAGTCCGTTTTACGAGGATTTATTTGGCAGCATTATTCTCCATGGACTTTACAGTGTCCCGGAACTTTTTCGAGTTTGTGCTGCAGGATGCAAATTTCTGTTCGAAAAAACTAGCCTTTGCTTTCTTAACTGACTGTGTATATTTGTTAACTTCCTTGAAAAGTTGCTTATCGCGGGGGCTATTCGATGCTAATGCAGTACGCCACAGGATGTTTTTGTGCTGATCAAGAGCAGTCAGGTCTGGAGTGAACCACAGGCTATATCTGTTCCTGGTTCCACATTTTTTTTGAACGGGGCATGCTTATTTGACCTCTCTGGGAACATTCGGGACGCTAGCGTCCCACCTCGCCAACAGCCATTGAAATTGCAGGGCGCCAAATTCAAAACAACAGAAATCTCATAATTAAAATTCCTCAACCATACAAGTATTTTACACCATTTTAAAGATACACTTCTCGTTAAACCAACCACAGTGTCCGATTTCAAAAAGGCTTTTCGGCGAAAGCAGAACATATCATTATGTTAGGTCAGCAACTAGTCACAGAAAGCATTCAGCCATTTTCAAATCAAAGAGAAGTGTCACAAAAAGCAGAAATATAGATACAATTTATCACTAACCTTTGACGATCTTCATCAGATGACACTCCCAGGACTAAATGTTACACAATACATGTATGTTTTGTTCGATCAAATTCATATTTATATAAAAAAAAACTCAGTTTACATTGGCGCCATGTTCAGAAATGCCTCCAAAACATCCTGTCACGCCCTGACCGTAGAGAACCTTTTAATGTCTCTATTTGGTTTGGTCAGGATGTGATTTGGGGTGGGCATTCTATGTTAATTTTTCTATGTTTTGTATTTCTTTGTTTTGGCCGGGTATGGTTCTAAGTCAGGGACAGCTATCGTCTATCATTGTCTCTGATTGGGAACCATACTTAACCAGCCCTTTTTCCCACCTGTCTTTGTGGCTAGTTGTCTTTGTTTGTTGGCACTATAGCCTTTAGCTTCACGGTTGGTTTTTGGATTGTTTATTGTTTTTGTCGGCGTCATAATAATAAAAATAATATGTACACTCACCACGCTGCCCGTTGGTCCAGTTAATTCGACAGCCGTGACACATCTGGAGAAATTGCAAAGAGCCACATCAAATAACAGAAATACTCATCCTAAACTTTGATGAAAGATACATGTTTTACATAGAATTAAAGATAAACTTGTTCTTAATGCAACCGCTGTGTCAGATTTCAAAAAGCTTTACGGCAAAAGCACAATATTCATTAATCTGAGAACAGCGTTCAGCCACAAAAGCAAGCCTAACAGTTACCCGCCAAATTGGGGAGTCAACAGAAGTCATAAATAGCATTATAAATCTTCACTTACCTTTGCTGATCTTCGTCGGAATGCACTCCCAGGACTCCCACTTCCACAAGAAATGTTAGTTTTGTTCGATTACGTCCATATTTATGTCCAAATACCTCAGTTTTGTTCGTGCGTTTATTTCACTATTCCAAAAGGTACAATGCGCGAGCGCAAAATCCAGACGAAAGGTCAAGAGTTCCATTACAGTTTGTAGAAACATGTCAAACGATGTTTACAATCAATCCTTAGGGTATTTTTATAATAAATCTTCAATAATATTCCAACTGGAGCAGAATACCTCACCACTGTGATTGACCCAAACTTAAGGAAAGCTTTGACTATGTAAAGACTCAGTGAATATAGCCTTGCTATATATAGAAAGGCCGCCGCAGGCAGACCTGGCTCTCAAGAGAAGACAAGCTACTGCCCACAAAATGAGGTGGAAACTGAGCTGCACTTCCTAACCTCCTGCCAAACGTATGACCATATTAGAGACATATGTTTCCCTCAGATTACACAGATCCACAACGAATTTGAAAACAATCCAAATTTGATAAACTCCCATATCTATTGGGTGAAATACCACAGTGTGCCATCACAGCAGAACGTTTTGTGACCTGTTGCCACAAGAAAAGGGCAACCAGTGAAGAACAAACACCATGGTAAATACAACCCATATACAACCCATTTATGTTTATTTATTTTCCCTTTTGTACTTTAATTAAAACCTTTAACCATTTGCACACCCTTACAACACTGTATAAATACATAATGACATTTGAAATTTATTTATTATTTTGGAACTTCTGTGAGTGTAATGTTTACTGCTCATTTTTGTTTATTTCACTTTTCTATATTATCTACTTCATTTGCTTTGGTAATGTTAACATTTGTTTCCCATGTCAATAAAGCACCTTGAATTGATTTGAGAGATAGCACCTGATTGGCCGGAAAGCGCAGGCTGGGCTGGGAATCAGAGTTGCCATCAGAGTAGAGGGCTCTCAGCCATTGGCTCAGCTCAGCAACACCAAACGCTGTATAAAGGCATGCCTGTCGCCACGGTTTGTGGAAACATCCTCTCCCCAGCAGATGCTCGCCGACCGAGCCGGAGAATGAGCACCTCAGCAAGAGATGAATGAGGAAAAGAGAGCACGCTGCCGTAGAGAACATGAGAGAGTGAACAGAGAAATAAAGAGATAGTGTGTCAGAGGAACACAGAAGAACGAGAAGGTTGGGAATAGACGACAGAAGAATACATTGATTATTGGAAATTGGTGACAAATGCTTTGCAACTGTCCTGCAGTCAATCCGTTTAAGTTTGATTTTTACAGAAGAAGAATATTTTCTACAGCAAAAGCCTGAGTTATATAATACGAAGTCAAGCGTCTGAGCCTTCTGTTTTGATGGGCTGCAGAGTTTGGAGAGTCTCCCCTTGCTGTGACGAGAGAATCTGAAAAAGCCCTCCCACCCTCTCCATCCGCATCTGGACAGCCCTGACTCTCACGCCTTACTGAGTCCATCCTATGCGTTCTGTGATTAGTAAAGTTGTTTACATCCGCACACTTTACTTTAATTTTTTTCTCTCGCTTTACCAGACAGTGTGCATTTTGTACATGGAAGCCACTGGCCTCCAATGGCTTGTTACTACATTGTCATCAGCTCCACACACCTCAGCAATGGACACTTCAGGAACATCAAGGGAGTTTTCCGGGGTCCCCTCAATAAGAATGGCAGCAAGAACTTGGTAAGGCATGCACCATCTCATAAACCTCTGAACAAGACAACATTTAACATTTAACTAATGTTGCATTAGGTAACATATGTATGCATTTATGAAAATATGTGCTATATAGAATCCTGTTTGATTGTGTGCTGAGGAAGCCGGGTATTAGTAATGACAACAGTGATAAAGCGTTACATATTACAGAATATCAGCTCTGTAAAAGAGATGACACACACACACACACGCCTCCCTGTGTCCAAACCACGGGCCACTTCTTTATAACAAATTATATTATACATGACAATGCAACGGCAGCAGCCCTGCAGTGTAATTTAATTACAGTAATTTTGTGGATTCCTGGAAGGAAAAAGCCTTGCAAAGCTTTCAAGGCACTATTGAAAATGCACACATTCCCTTGTTCCGTTTCTTTCTCTCTCTAGTCCGGATTTACACCTCGCTAAGGCACTCCGGGGGCTTTCCCAGCGGAGGAGCCTCAGCTCTAAAGAAGTGGAATCATATTAGATGAGATATTGATGCACTCACTGTGAGGCTATGAGAGACCACTGCTTAGTAGGAACCCTGTTCCCAGGGTTAAATAGACTAATGCAGTTGGTGTGTTGGGCCTCGTCGCCAACCAAACAGCAATAGATTGTCTCCAGTCAACTGGAAAGCAAAAGGGTACCCAATCCTCCCTCAGCAGACTCACTCTATCCATTTGACAGTTGATTTCTAACCACAGTCAACACACTTGCAGGCACCGTGTCCATATAACAGTAAGGATCCCAAATTTACCATATGCCAGTGGTTTCATTCTAAACATGTGGAATCAATGTGACTGCTAAGAAGCCACCTCAATGCGGTGGATAAGGACTCTGATTCTGAGCCACTCGGTAAGACTTAGTGAGATATCCTGTAATTAGAGCTATGCTACTCTCACTATGCTACCCTCACTAAGAATCATCTCACTTACACTTCACTAGATTATGTATTTAGATATGCAAAGCAATAACTTCACTTGTTGCTCTAGCTGTGAATTATATTCTATCCAGGCTATTTATTTAACGGCCTGATTTGCAGATCCTACCTTGTATTTACCTTATGTTTCATGCTACATTATAGTACATGTACGCTACATTATTTGAGTAGTGACAAGTTAGTGACATGACTGCTATTCGGGTCAGGTCCCAAGTCCATCCGGATCCAGCCGTATATACAGTTGAAGTCGAAAGTTGACATACACTTAGGTTGGAGTCATTAATACTCGTTTTTAAACCATTCTACAAATTTCTTGTTAACAAACTATAGTTTTGGCAAGTCGGTTAGGACATCTACTTTGTGCATGACACAAGTAATTTTTTCCAACAATTGTTAACAGACAGATTATTTCACTTATAATTCACGGTATCACAATTGCAGTTGGTCAGAAGTTTATATACACTTAAGTTGACTGTGCCTTTAAACAGCTTGGAAAATTCCATAGAATGATGTCATGGCTTTAGAAGCTTCTGATAGGCTAATTGACATCATTTGAGTCTATTGGAGGTGTACCTGTGGATTTATTTCAAGGCCTACCTTCTAACTCACTGCCTATTTGCTTGACATCATGGGAAAATCAAAAGAAAATCAGCCAAGACCTGGTAGACCTCCACATCCTTGGGAGCAATTTCCAAATGCCTGAAGGTACCACGTTCATCTGTACAAACAATAGTACGCAAGTATAAACACCATTGGACCACGCTGCTGTCATACCACTCAGGAAGGAGACGCGTTCTGTCTCCTAGAGATGAACGTACTTCGGTGTGAAAAGTGCAAATCAATCCCAGAACAACCGCAACGGAACTTGGGAAGACGCTGGAGGAAACAGGTACAAAAGTGTCTATATCCACAATAAAACGAGTCCAATATCAACATAACCTGAAAGGCCTCTCAGCAAGGAAGAAGTCACTGCTCCGAAACCGCCATAAAAAATCCAGACAAAGGTTTGCAGCGTCACATGGGGACAAAGATCTTACTTTTTGGAGAAATTTCCTCTGGTCTGATGAAACATATATAGAACTGTTTGGTCATAATGACCATCGTTATGTTTGAAGGAAAAAGGGGGAGGCTTGCAAGCCGAAGACACCATCCTAACTGATTAAATGTAAGGTATTGTGAAAAACTGAGTTTAGATGTATTTGGCTAAGGTGTATGTAAACTTTCGACTTCAACTGTAAATACTGCAAAAAAAAGCTACAGGTACATTCATTCATGGTAGCTGAGATCAGACCCTTGCACCTTGCACTCGAAGGGAAAACTCAGTCTCAGCATCCCAGTGCAGCACCACTCTAAAGGCCCCAAACTGTTATCATTAGCAGAAAATTATATTTTATACAGTGTAACTGCTGAGCTTCTGAACACTTACCAGAGTCTGTGCTCACAGAGAGTGGCTGAGGGGCACCTAACAGCTGATGTGAGAACTGTGTTCATGAGGAGCGGTGCTCCCTCGCACAGCTCTTTTCAATGTACAATCTCTACAAATAATGCAATTTATTTAACGCAAAATGGCTACAGGACTTGTTTTGGCTTTAGTGGTATACCATCGCTGCCTGAGGCTAAATTATTGATATGTATATTTCCTTTATATAACAGTTATTTCATTGACATATATGGCTTCCAATAATAAAAAACTAAGCTTCTCATATTAACAAATATAAACATTACTTGTGATTATGGTATTTTACTTGGTTCATAATAGGGTTGGGCGAAAGCTAGATTTTCACATAGTCATTACGGTCCTTCTCTCATCCCGGGATTTATGGTATTACCGGCTTAGTAGACAAGGGGGAGCCATTAAAATGTTTTAAGCCCATTGGGCGTCTATTACCGGAACAAAATTAGCTAAAGTAATAGCGAATTTCCATGGAGGCTGCTAGCTAAATATGCTAACTAGCGCAAACAGATTTTTTCAGTTGTTGCAAAGTCAGGCAGTCCAGTTCATAAAGTTATACATATATAGGTAGGAGCTACCGAATATAATTTTTTATGAGTTTTGACATTTACAAGCAAGTGTGAATGGGAGACATTGATCAAATTAACATTATTGGCTCTGGAGCAGCATGTGTACACACGCTGTGTCTGTGTGGAGTCTGGAGTTGTTAGGGTAATTCACCTGCCTGTTCTGCTCGGAGAAGATGGGGGAAGAGCAGTCGTGCGAGATCTGAGAGGAGAAATCATAAGATGGCAGTAGCAACGGTACAGCTAACTCATCCAAAGGGCTTTGACTTCTCAAACATGTTGTAAATGCAGATCTAAAATGCCTCTTATTATAATTTCAGACAATTTTTGTGCACCAGTTGCACTTCACGAACTGGCATTCTATCAGCAGACAGCGCTCTGGCTGATGTGTAACTACCTTTCTAGGTGAAGCCCTACTTTTCTCAGGTAAAATACAAGATTAACTTTGTGAAAAACATTAGAAAATGTAGCCGGCTACATTCTTTCTATGATAAACAGAAATATGATGCCCATGCATAGTTTTTGCAAAAAATGCCTTGCTTTATCATTGTAAGATCATTTAGCTGCAAGCCTAATTGTGTTGTCAACTGATGAAATTTAAGCTATATTGTGACGAATGTGTTGCACTAATGTTTTTTCTGTGAAGGAAAATTATAGTTGCACGTCCCTGATCACTCTATTGAAGAAGAAAAAACACGTGCCTTTCAATATAAAATGCAACCCCTGTCAATACACAGTTGGACTCACCAGCTCCCACTTTCTCTAGTTGTGCTATTTACAACAAAAAAAACACTTCATTGGCTCAACTGTTCTGGGGAACTACGGTAAGCTTTATAATGTAACAGGGGAAATGAATAACACAATTTGTTTATCTTCTAAGTTAACTGCAGGTAATTTCTTAAGAAATTACCTTAAGAAACAAGTAAGCTAGAAATATTAAAATGTATAGAAAATAAATATTTTCAACAGTATTGATGGTATTGAAAAACCATCCTGTGGCTATTATATAGTATATAGTATAACACTCAAGCCTAGTTCAAACTTTTTTTATGACATGGTGATGGTGAAGTTGGCTCAAAACAAAGTCATGTATGTCAAGCATCTGGAATACCGGGATAATGTTCCATGTTATCACATGCTACTGTTCAGTTTTAGCAGGGCGCTCTGACTTCACCAGTTTTGCCAGTCATGTGACTGGCTATAGCCCACTGCACCCTGGTTCAGTCCAATTAAACTCATCCAATGTAATCTAAATACTTTACCAGAGTCTTTCTTTTCATCACAGCAGCTGCTCCCTTGACATTTGCTGACACAATAATCCAGGCTTTATCACAACCGGCCATGATTGGGAGTCCCTGTCACATCTGCTCCTGCCACGCCCTCTAGTGCTCATCCTGTTTCTCCTTGACCTGCAGCCACTCCCCCCAGTGCTCTCTCTGTATATGTGTGTATGTGTTTGTGTGTGTGACTGTGTGGGTGGACAGGTGTGCTGGAGTCAGAGCAGATTCCCACCAGCTGCAACCTGTTCCATTATCAAGACCTCTACAAATACTCAGCCCTGCCACTTCCACACAGCCTGATCGTAATCTCTGCTCAGTCAGTCCATGTTTTTACCCGTTTGTTCCTGTTGTGCCTGTTTTCCCTTGCCTGCCGCTGTTTTCCTCTCCACTACAGTTCTGCCTGCTCTGACTCTGGTCCCTGTCTCCAGTCCAACTTCTCATCAGTCTTGCTACTCTATCTTGGATTCCCCACTCTATGATCCATTGGATTCCGCTCCGGACCTGCTTACCCTGTCCTAACACCTCTCCCTAAAGCCTCGTTCTCTGCACCTGGTTTCCGGCAACCCGCCCGAGCTTCCCCTGGCCTGCACTCAATCTTCCCCTCGTGTTTCAATAAATACCTTGGTTACCTCCTCCCAGTATCCTCAACTGAGTCTGCACTTGGTTTCACCTGTTCCGCTCTGCATGACAGTCCCATAGGGCGGCACACAATTGGCCAAGCGTCGTCCGGGTTTGGCCGGTGTTGGCCATCATTGTAAATAAGAATTTGTTCTTATCTGACTTGCCTAGTTAAAGGTTAAATTAAAAATACAAAAAGAAATTAGCAGCAATGAGGACAGTGTTACATGTATGTGTGAATGAAGCTTGTTCACCGTCTGATACGACAGACCCTCCATCTGTTACCCTATGGCAGGTATTCCAAGAAATGCCATTGGGGGTGCGCCAAATAAAATGTGATTCACATTTATTTATTTTTTACAAATAAAATAAAAAACTTTCTTTTTTTCTTCACATTTTCCAACAGTTATATTTATATATATTTTTTTCTCATCTGAGTAGCCTCGTTTCACTGCCAAAAATCAAATTAAATCATCTAATTTTCAGCGAAATAACACAATGTTAAATACAGGTAGACTAGTCAAATAATTAACATCCAATCACATTAACCTCTCGCGGGAAACCTTCACTCTTGCGCAGACGTTTAGAAACAAAACATGACAATTTGAATAATAAGCCACGGGAGTTTTTAGAGCGAGAATAAAGATGACTTTCAAGTAGTTAGTAAGTAGTAGTTTTCTGCATTATGCAATGATAGGGGCAGGGACCATCAAACACTTTTACAACATACAGAAGTGTGCTGGTTATCAAGGGGAAAAGTACTGACATATTTTTCTAATTGAGAGACGAGCTAAAAGTTTTCTTTACTGACAATCATTTTCACTTGTCTGACCACTTGCATGATGACAACTTTCTCACACGACTGGCCTATCTGGGTGATGTTTTTTCCTCACCTGAATGATCTGAGACTAGGATTACAGGGACTCTCCGCAACTATATTCAATGTGCGGGACAAAATTGAGGCTATGATTAAGAAGTTGGAGCTCTTTTCTGTCTGCATTAAAACTTCTTCGGCATTAGTGTCCCTTCCACAGGACGGTTGAGCTAACGTAGACTAATGCGATTAGCAAGCGGTTGTAAGTAACAAGAACACTTCCCAGGACATAGACATACCTGATATTGGCAGAAAGCTAAATTCTTGTTAATCTAACTGCACTATCCAATTTACAGTAGCTTTTACAGTGAATGAATACCATGCTATTGTTTGAGGCGAGTGCATAACTTTGAACATGAAAAGTTATAAATAAACAAATTATGCATATTTGGGCAGTTTAATACAACATGTTGAACAGAAATGCAATGGTTCATTGGATCAGTCTAAAACTTTGCACATACACTGCCTTCTAGTGGTCAAAATGTGTATTGCACCTGGGCTGGATTAATACATTATGCCCTTTCTCTTGCATTTCAAAGATGATGGTACAAAAAAAAATAGATAATAACGTTTTTTTATATTATCTTTATATTATCTTGATATTATCTCCACAGACTTCAACGTGTTTCCTTTCAAATGGTACCAAGAATATGCATAGCCTTGTTTCAAGGCCTGAGCTACAGGCAGTTCAATTTGAGTGTCATTTCAGGCGAATATTTAAAAAAAGGGGCAGATCCTTAAGAGAACAACACACAGGTCTTTCCGTCATTGTATGATTTTTTTTGTGTGAAAATGAACTCAAGCTTACAGACAATGTCAAATGTGATATAGCGAAGCACCTGATTGAGCTGGGTGCGCAATTATGCAGGTACTTTCCTGTAACGGATGACACAAACAACTGGATTCGTTATCCCTTTCATGCCCTGCCTCCAGTCCACTTACCGATATCTGAACAAGAAAGCCTCATCGAAATTGAAACAAGTGGTTCTGTGAAAATTGAATTTCAAATCAAATCAAAGTGTATTTGTCATGTGCGCCGAATACAACAGGTGTAGCCGAATACAACAAATCAACGCTACCTTACAATGTAATGCTTAGTTAATTTAATCAGAAGCCACTGCCAGATTTCTGGATAGGTCTGCGCTCAGTATCTTGCCTTCGCAAATCGCGCTGTTAAAAAACCTCTTTGGGCTGCAATCCCGTTAACGGGATGATATGACAACAGCCAGTGAAAGTGCAGGGTGCCAAATTCAAAACAACAGAAATCTCATAATTAAAATTTCTCAAACATACATGTATCTTATACCGTTTTAAAGGTAGTCTTGCTGTTAATCCCATCACAGTGTCCGATTTCAAATAGGCTTTACGGTGAAAGCACCACAAACGATTATGTTAAGTCAGAGCCAAGTCACAGAAAAACAGCCAAAGAGAGGAGTCACGAAAAGCACAAATAGAGATCAAATTAATCACTAACCTTTGATTATCTTCATCAGATGACACTCATAGGACTTCATATTACCCAATATATGTATGTTGTTTGATAAAGTTCATATTTATATTATATATCACTTTGTGCGTTACATTCACTTATTCCAAAAACATCCAGTGATATTGCATAGCCACATCGATTCAACAGAAAAACTCATCATAAATGTTGATGATAATACAAGTTATAGACATGGAATTATAGATATACCTCTCCGTAACTTCTTAAAATAGGGAAAATGCAGAGCGGAATTTAAAAAACAAAGTATATAAAAATCAAACTTTCATTAAATCACACATGTAAGATACTCAATTAAAGCTACACTCCTTGTGAATCCAGCCAACATGTCAGATTTTAACAAGGCTTTTCGGCAAAAGCATAAGAAGCTATTATCTGATGATAGCACAATAGTAAACAAAGAGGGTAGCATATTTCAACCCTGCAGGCGCTACACAAAATGCAGAAATAAAATATAAAACATGCATTACCTTTGACGAGCTTCTTTTGTTGGCACTCCAATATGTCCCATAAACATCACAATTAGTCCTTTTGTTCGATAAATTTCGTCCATATATATCCAAATGTCCATTTATTTGACGCGTTTGATCCAGAAAAAAACTTCCAAAAGATGCAACTTCACTACAAAATATTTCAAAAGTTGCCTATAAACTTTGCCCATATTTTTCAAACTACTTTTGTAATACGACTTTAGGTATTTTTAAACGTTAATAATCGATCAAATTGTAGACAGGTCTATCTGTGTTCAATACAGGAAGACAAGAAACCATGCTACTTTTCACGTCTTGTGCACTCTCAACAGTGTTACCCAGTTCCTAGATGGCCTACTTCTTCATTGCACAAATGAATATCCTCAACCAAATTCCTGAGACTGGTGACATCCAGTGGAAGCGGTAGGAACTGAAAACAGGTTCCTAAGAAATATAATTTGCCAATGAGATTTCAGTGAACAGACAGAGACCAAAAAATAAATAATTCTGAACGGGGTTTTGCCTGCAACATAAGTTCTGTTATACTCACAGACATCATTCAGACAGTTTTAGAAACTTCAGAGTGTTTTCTATCCAAATATACTAATAATATGCATATCTTATATTCCTGGCATGAGTAGCAGGAAGTTGAAATTGGGCACACTATTTATCCAAAAGTGAAAATGCTGCCCCCTATACCTTAAGAAGTTAATGCAACCGCTGTGTCAGATTTCAAAAAACTTTACGGAAAAAGCAAACCATGCAATAATCTGAGACGGCGCTCAGAACAATAGTCAAATTAGCCGCCATGTTGGAGTCAACATAAACCATAAATTACATGATAAATGTTCCCTTACCTTTGATGATCTTCATCAGAATGCACTCCCAGGAATCCCAGGTCCGCAATAAATGTTTGTTTTGTTCGATAATGTCCGTTATTTATGTCCAAATACCTCCTTTTGTTAGCGCGTTTGGTATACATATCCAAACGCTCGTTCTAGTCGAGCGTTACCTCGGATAAAAACTTTTAAAAGTTATATTACAGGTCGAATAAACATTTCAAACTAAGTACAAAATCAATCATTGGGATGTTTTTATCATATATCTTCAATAAAGTTCCAACCGGAGAATTCCTTTGTGTCTTGAGGAGCAATGGAACGCAAGTGGAAATCATGTGGAATGCGCATGACCAGAAAATGGCTGACTGCCAGACACCTGTTCATTCTGTTTTTATTCAGTCCCACAACACAGTAGAAGCCTCATTCAAATTTCTATAGATGGTTGACATCTAGTGGAAGCCCTACGAAGTGCAACTTCATTCATATCTCAATGGGATTTCAATGGGAACTGTGTTGAAAACCGACCAACCTCAGATTTCTCACTTCCTGTTTGGATTCATCCTCAGGTTTTTGCCTGCCATATGAGTTCTGTTATAATCACAGACATCATTCAAACAGTTTTAGAAACTTCAGAATGTTTTCTACTATGCATATATTAGTAACTGGGACTGAGGAGCAGGCCGTTTACTTTGGGAACCTTTCATCCAAGTTACTCAATATTGCCCCTGCAGCCATAAGAAGTTAAGACAATGATGCCCTTTGCGACCCTCACTAGCATGAAAACTAAATACAGTTACAGAATGTGTGGAAAATGATTTAAGATAACTCTGCAATGTTGGGTTGTATTGGAGAGAGTCTATGTGCATCCTTTCAAGCACACCCTTCTCATTAACCTGTGGTGAGTTATTCACAATTTTTGATGAACAAATACGTTTTTTTTGTAAGATGGCTAAAGAAAGAACAACATTATTGATCATTATTATATTATTATTTGTGCCCTGTTCCTATAAGTGCTCTTTGTCACTTCCCACGAGCCGGGTTGTGACAAAAACTCACACTCATTCTTATGTTTAATACATGTATCGTATAGTGTGTGCGTGGCAGGCTTACAATGATGTAAAAAAACAGAGTGCTCTGACCCTGGTGCGAGAGGTGGTACACAGCTGGAACATTTGAAGGGGTATGGGACTATAAAAAGTTTGGGAATCACCGCCCTCTGTGTTCCAATGGTCAGGGGATTAGAACTGTCATTTGTTGAGCAAACAGGACAGATTTTAGATAGTTTCAATTTCTCTCTACACCTCCAGGGTTGTGTTAATAAAGCACCGAACAGAAGAAAACTGACTGAAACAGAGAGGGACTATTTGAATTTGTCCAATAAGAAACGATAATCCCCATTTTCTTTTGTAATATGTTTTTAAAAGTTTTTAAATGATTTCATACCCCTAATTTAGAAGAAACTCAATTCAGCATCTCCAAGATGCAGTACCCCACCACAGATACGTGCTTTGGCTTTCCCTCTAGTCTAGAGCAAAACAAAGTATAGTTACTATAAGTATGTGTGTCTCGTGTGATGCATCATTTTAAGGGACCGCATCTTAGTGCAAGAGGTGTCACTACAGACCCTGGTTCGATTCCAGGCTGTATCACAACTCGCTGTGATGGGGAGTCCCATAGGGCGGTGCACAATTTGCCCAGCACTGTCATTGTAAATAAGATTTTATTCTTAACTAACTCGCCTAGTGAAATAAAAAATAAAAATGTATACCGGGGAACACTGTCTTGACATGCTGTCACGTTACCGGGGAAACTGAACGAGTGTGCGAGGTGCGAGTGGGCGTTCACACATCTCTCACCTCTGTCAAACCCCGGGGGTATTGTAGGAGGACGGCAAGCGAGCCACCATTGCCGCACAAGTCAATTAGCCTTCTCTCTTTCTCTTCCTCATCATTTCTGTGCTTCAGAGCCCCTGATTGCCACACTAATGAGCTAGGTCTGAGGAGCACATTCGGCTTCACACTTCTTGAAGAGAGCGAGAACTCCCCTCTCCTTTCCAGAGAGGTGTTTGAAGTCTATATTGGCAGTGGTTAGTTATTCAAGTGTCCTCGCCTTCATTTCTGGGCAATATGCGACAGGTGGAGTTCTCCTTCCACACATAATGACAGTTTTGGTGTACCTTCAATAGAGGTGGGACTAGCCTTAATTTAGCTCTCAGCATCACTAGAGTGAAAACTATATTCTATATGTTTGGCCTTGTGTAATGGAACACACATTGGGATATAGGAGCTGATTAATGGTAATGGTTTTATTGAAGGCACTACATATAATGTATACCAGAGTAAATGTGTGTACAGTTGAAGTCAGAAGTTTACAAACAATTAGGTTGGAGTCATTAAAACTCATTTTTCAACCACTCCACAAATTTTGTGTTAACAAACTATAGTTTCGGCAAGACGGTTAGGACATCTACATCTAGACATTTTTCCAACAATTGTTTACAGACAGATGAATTCCAGTGTGTCAGACGTTTACCTAAGTTGACTGCCTTTAAACAGCTTGGAAAATTCCAGAAAATGATGTAATGGATTTAGAAGCTTCTGACAGGCTAATTGACATCATTTGAGTCAATTGAAGGTGTACCTGTGGATGTATTTCAAGGCCTACCTTTAAACACAGTGCCTCTTTGCTTGACATCATAGGAAAATCAAAAGAAATCAGCCAAGTCTGGTTCATCCTTGGGAGCAATTTCCAAACGCCTGAAGGTACCACGTTCATCTGTACAAACAATAGTACGCAAGTAAAAACACCATGGGACCACGCAGCCGTCATACTGCTCACGCAGCCGTCATACTGTTCTGTCTCCTAGAGATGACCGTACCTTGGTGCGAAAAGTGCAAATAAATCCCAGAACAACAGAAAAGGACCTTGTGAAGATGCTGGAGGAAACAGGTACAAAAGTATCTACATCCACTGTATAGACACTGAGTCCTATATCGACGTAGCCTAAAAGGCCGCTAAGCAAGGGAGAAGCCACTGCTCCAAAACCGCCATTATAAAGCCAGACTACGGTTTTCAACTGCACATGGGGAAAAGATGGTACATTTTGGAGAAATGTCCTCTGGTCTAATGAAACAAGAATAGAACTGTTTGGCCATAATGACCATCGTTATGTTTGGAGGAAAAAGGGGAGGCTTGCAAACCGAGAACACCATCCCAACCGTGAGGCACGGGGTGGCAGCATCATGTTGTGGGGGTGCTTTGCTGCAGGAGGGACTGGTGCACTTCACAAAATAGATGGCTTCATGCGGAAGGAAAAGTATGTGGATATGTTGAAGCAACATCGCAAGACATCAGTTAAAACTTGGTCACAAATGGGTCTTCCAAATGACCCCAAGCATACTTCCAAAGTTGTGGCAAAATGGCTTAAGGACAACAAAATCAAGATATTGGAGTGGCCATCACAAAGCCCTGACCTCAATCCCATAGAAAACTTGTGGGCAGAACTGATAAGGTGTGTGTGAGCAATGAGGCCTACAAACCTGACTCCATTACACCAGCTCTGTCAGGAGGAATGGGCCAAATGTGGGAAGCTTGTGGAAGGCTACCCAAAACATTTAACCCAAGTTAAACAATTTAAAGGCAATGCTACCAAATACTAATTGAGTGTATTTGTCACGTTCTGACCTTTATTTTCTTTGTTTTGTCTTTATTTAGTATGGTCAGGTCATGAGTTGGGGTGGGCAGTCTGTTTGTGTTTCTATGTTTTTTCTATTTCTGTGTTTGGCCTGATATGGTTCCCAATCAGAGGCAGCTGTTTATCGTTGTCCCTGATTGAGAACCATATTTAGGTAGCCTGGGTTTCACTGTTGTTTTGTGGGTGTTTGTTTTCCTTGTGAGTGTTTGTCGCCACATGGTACTGTTTCGGTTGGGTTATTTCACGTATTTGTTTATTGTTTTTGTATTTCATAGTGTTCAGTGCTTTTCTTATTAAAATCGTCATGAACACTTACCACGGCGCATCTTGGTCCGTTCCTTACTCCTCTTCAGACGAAGAGGAGGAAATCTGCTGTTACAGAAACACCCACCAACAGAGGACCAAGCGGCGTGGTAATGGGCAGCAGCAACAGCGGCCGAAGACACAGGACTCATGGACTTGGGACGAAATTCTAGACGGGAAAGGAGGCGCTGGCATGAGGAGGCAGCACGGCGGCGCGGTTGGAAGCCCGAGAGTCAGCCCCAAACATTTCTTGGGGGGGCACACGGGGAAGTGTGGTGAAGCCAGGTAGGAGACCTGCGCCAACTTTCCGTGCTTACCGGAGAACGAGAGGGACCGGGCAGGCACCGTGGTATGCTGTGGAGCGCACGGTGTCCCCGGTGCGGGTGCATAGCACGGTGCGGTACATTCCAGCTCCTCGTATCATCCGGGCCAGAGTGGGTATCGAGCCAGGTGCCATGAAGCCGGCCCTACGCATCTGGTCTCCAGTGCGTCTCCTTGGGCCGGCGTACATGGCACCAGCCTTACTCATGGTGTCCCCGGTTCGCCAGCACAGCCCAGTGCGGGCTATTTCATCTCGCTGCACTGGCCTGGCTACCGGGAGCATGCAACCAGGTAAGGTTAGGCAAGCTCGGTGCTCAAGAGCTCCAGTGCACCTGCACGGTCCGGCCTACCCAGTGCCACCTCCACGCACCAGCCCTCCGATGGCAGCCCCCCGCACCAGGCTGTCTCTCCGTCTTCTGCCTACAGGGTCTCCCGCCTGTCCAGCGCTGCCAGAGTCTTCCTCCTCTCCAGCGCTGCCAGAGTCTCCCGTCTGTCCAGAGCTGCTAGAGTCTCCTGTCTGTCCAGAGCTGCTAGAGTCTCCTGTCTGTCCAGAGCTGCTAGAGTCTCCTGTCTGTCCAGAGCTGCTAGAGTCTCCCGTCTGTCCAGAGCTGCTAGAGTCTCCCGTCTGTCCAGAGCTGCTAGAGTCTCCCGTCTGTCCAGAGCTGCTAGAGTCTCCCGTCTGTCCTGAGCTGCTAGAGTCTCCCGTCTGTCCTGAGCTGCTAGAGTCTCCCGTCTGTCCGGAGCTGCTAGAGCCACCAGTCTGTCCTGAGCCTTCAGTCAGCCAGGACCTGCCAGAGCCGTCAGTCAGCCAGAAGCTGCCAGAGCCGCCAGCCAGCCAGGACCTGCCAGAGCCGCCAGCCAGCCAGGAGCTGCCAGATCGGCCAGCCAGCCAGGAGCTGCCAGAGCCGCCAGCCAGGAGCTGCCAGAGCCGTCAGCCAGCCAGGAGCTGCCAGAGCCGCCAGCCAGGAGCTGCCAGAGCCGTCAGTCAGCCAGGAGCTGCCAGAGCCGCGAGTTAGCCAGGCGATGCCAGAATTGCCCTTCACTCCGGAGCTGCCGGAGTCTCCCCTCTGTCCGGCGCTGCCGGAGGCGTCCTTCACTCCGGCGAAGCCGGAGTCTCCCGCCTGTCCGGCGCTGCCGGAGTCTCCCGCCTATTCGGGACCCATTTCTAGGGTCCCCAGTCCAAGGTTGGTGGCAAGGGTCGCCGCTTTAAAGAGACCACGGAGGCGGGCGAAGAGGCGGACTAGAACTATGGTGAAGTGGGGTCCACGTCCCGCGCCAGAACCGCCACCGAGGACAGACGCCCACCCAGACCCTCCCCTATAGGTTCAGGTTTTGCGGCCGGAGTCCGCACCTTGGGGGGGGGGGTTACTGTCACGTTCTGACCTTTATTTCCTTTGTTTTGTCTTTATTTAGTATGGTCAGGTTGTGAGTTGGGGTGGGCAGTCTATGTTTGTGTTTATGTTTTTTTCTATTTCTGTGTTTGGCCTGATATGGTTCTCAATCAGAGGCAGCTGTTTATTGTTGTCCCTGATTGAGAACCATATTTAGGTAGCCTGGGTTTCACTGTTGTTTTGTGGGTGTTTATTTCCGTGTGAGTATTTGTCGCCACATGGTACGGTTTCAGTTGGGTTATTTCACGTATTTGTTTATTGTTTTTGTATTTCATAGTGTTCAGTGCTTTTCTTATTCAAATCGTCATGAACACTTACCACGCCGCATCTTGGTCCGATCCTTACTCCTCTTCAGACGAAGAGGAGGATATCTGCCGTTACAGTATGTAGTCTCCTGACCCACTGGGAATGTGATGAAAGAAATAAAAGCTGAAAGAAATCATTCTCTTTACTATTATTCTGACATTTCACATTCTTAAAATAAAGTGGTGATCCTAACTGACCTAAGACAGGGAATTTGTATTATGATTAAATGTCAGGAATTGTGAAAATCTAAGTTTAAATGTATTTTGCTAAGGTGTATGAAAACTTCTGACTTCAACTATATATATACATTTGTCTTGTAAATTCTGTATATAAAAGTACCACATATACTATTCAACATGTGTCTATCGAAGCAAAAATGTGGGGTTAATATGTATTTAATTAAAATAAATTCAAATTACTGCATTTACTGGCACTGGGAAAAAACAGACTGCTTTATACAGTATTACACCACATTGTGTGGGTGCTGGCATAGGTGTATGCATGTGTGCTCGCATGCTTGTGTGTGTGTACATTTGTCTTTGTGTTTGTAATGATTATTGTTTTGTTATGATCATTGGAGAAGTAATCATAAAAATATTTATAGTGAAAATCAGTTCAGAGTCCAAAAGGTACCGAAGGGCAGGCAGAATCAAGGGCAGGCCAGGCAGGATGATCAGACAGGCGGGAAAGAAGTGCAGAGTCAGGCAGGGATCAAAACTAGGACTATCAAAAAGATAATAGAAAAAGGATTACGGTAAAAATACGCTGGTTGACTTGACTAACGTACTGGCACAGAGAGACAGGAAACACAGGGATAAATACACTGGGGAAAACAAGTGACACCTGGAGGGGGTGGAGACAATAACGAGGACAGGTAAAATTGATAGGGTGTGACACCCATGGCAAATTCTGTGTTGCTGTGGTATGTCCCTTGTCTTTATAGGTAGGTTGCTTCCCAAAATGGCACCCTATTCTCTACATAATGTATACTTTTGCACTATAATGGCAATAGCATACCATTCGGGATGCAACCGTATGTAGGGCATTGAGGAGTGATAACAGATCTTGAGCTGTTAGAGCTCCTTGCTGAAATAATAACTTGAATCACTTGATTCAGCAGCAGTCATTTTAATATGGCCTCCACTGAATTTAGCATTTGCAAGATCCCAAAGTTAACAATACATGGGTATAAAAACACACTATTTTCTCAGAGATATCTTTCTCATGTAATTTATTTTCCAGTTTCAGAAACAAACCAGCACTTTGCAACACATCACAGTGAGACATTACAGTGGCTCTTTGCTTGCGATTGCAAAGAGAGAGCTAGTTTGGGAGGCAAACATCAGTTCATCAGCCTCAATCAAAATTATATATTTATTAGTCGGAAGAATGGCTTGAATAAGTATTAGTCAGGAATGGAGGGTAGGCAGGAGGACCAACATACGTGGTGACATGAATATGACCCAGTGTGTACGGGGTACAACACCAGTAACTGTTGTGTTTCTTACAAATGAGTACAAATGAGTTTGATTGCAACAAATTCATGCTGATTTAAGCATGTGACTCAAAGCTAGCGCCTCTTCCCAGTGGGAAAAACTGGTTGTAATGATGTCTTTCATGACGTCATGGTAAAAATACTGGTTTTATAGGAGGTTTTTATGTCATTTTTAGCAAGCAGAAAAAACATTTACCATAATCTGGTTATTTGACCAGATAGCAACCAAAGTATGACATCTGTCACAAGACATCTTGTTCTTGTCAAGTAAAATAGGTTTACCTGGTTGTAACAGAGTACAGTTGGTTATCTTTTGAATTTATGTTTAGAACTCTAAAATAATGAGTGCATAGCAAGCAACGGGCAGAATGTAGCACTGCACTACATATTACCGCTAGATTTCTTGAAGCGCGTCGCGGTCAAATTAGCAATATTTGAATATTTTATTTGGATGGGTAAGGAAGTACGGTCAGGCGGGCCAGCCCATAATGTCGGCCCTGGGTGATTATGCATTGGAAACCATAAGGCTAATGAATGTAAAAAAAATACTTATTAGAGTAGCCTATGAGAATATAGAAGAAGTAGGCCTATATTTAATTTAAACATTTCACGTTAAATGTCAAAATAATATTACCATACATTTTAATTTGATAAAAAATATAGATTATATACTGTAACTCAATCACAATTGACTTGATTTAGTTACACATCTTAAATATGGACAGCGATATTTTAACCCCGATCTTGGATCGGAATGGTAGATGTGCAGAAGTTGAATGTGCAACTAGAGATACTGGGGTGCAAAGGAGCAAGATAAATTAATAAATACATTATGGGGATGAGGTAGATGGATGGGCTGTTTACAAGATGGGCTATGTACAAGTGCAGTGATCTGTGAGCTGCCCTGACAGCTGGTGCTTAAAGCTAGTGAGCGAGATATGAGTCTCCAGCTACAGTGATTTTTGCAGTTCGTTCCAGTCATTGGCAGCAGAGAACTGGAAGGAAAGGTGACCAAAGGAGGAATTGACTTTGGGGTGACCAGTGAGATATACCTGCGGGAGCGCGTGCTACGAGTGGGTGCTGCTATGGTGACCAGTGATCTGAGATAAGGCAGGGCTTTACCTAGCGGAGACTTGTAGATGACCTGGAGCCAGTGGGTTTGGTGACGAGTATGAAGCGAGGGCCAACCAACTAGAGCGTACAGGTCACAGTGGTGGGTAGCGTATGGGGATTTGGTGACAAAACGGATGGCACTGTGATAGACTGCATCCAATTTGTTGAGTAGAGTGTTGGACGCTATTTTATAGATGACATCGCCAAAGTCGAGGATCGGTAGGATGGTCAGTTTTACGAGGGTATGTTTGAGAGCATGAGTGAAGGACGCTTTGTCGCGATATAGGAGGCCGATTCTAGATTTAATATTGGATTGGAGATGCTTAATGTGAGTCTGGAAGGAGAGTTTACAGTCTAACCAGACACCCAGGTATTTGTAGTTGTCCACGTATTCTAAGTCAGAGTCGTCCAGAGTAATGATACTGGACGGGCAGGCAGGTGCAGCCAGTGATCGATTGAATAGCATGCATTTAGTTTTACTTGCATTTAAGAGCAGTTGGAGGCCATGGAAGGAGAGTTGTACGGCATTGAACCTCGTCTGGAGATTAGTTAACACAGTCGTCTGCGTAGAGGTGGATCAGAGAATCACCAGCAGCAAGAGCGACATCATCGATGTATACATAATTATCGGTCCATCTCTAAGCTCTCCTGTTTGGCTAAAATTCTAGAGTCATTGGTCTGTAGGCAACTACAATCATTTTTAACTGTTAACAATACTCTTTCTAGCAATCAATCTGGCTTCAGACAGTACCACTACGGCTACGGTATGTGCTGTAAAGATATTACTAATACCATTGATAAAAGAAAGTACTGTGCCACCTTTTTTATAGATTTGTCTAAGGCTTTTGACACTGTAGACCATGCAATGCTTTTGGGTAAGCTGTCGTTAATAGGACTGGGATCGGACGCCTGTCATTGGTTTCATGACTATCTAAAGGATAGAAGTGCGGCTGTTAGAGTCGACGGCATCCAGTCGGAGTCATTGGAGTTGGTTAAAGTGGTCCCACAAGGTTCTATTCTTGGTCCATTACTGGTCACTCTCTTCATAAACAATATTGGTGATGAGATAAGAACGTGTAAAATGAATCTATGTCCTGATTACACTGTCATGTACTCACTCTATTCTATTGATTCAACAGCTGACCAAGCATTATCACAATTGGAGACAGATTTTAAGATATTACAAGGGTATTTTATAAAGCTTAAGCTTGTTTTAAATGCAAAGAAAACACATTTAATGATGTGGGTTGGACCTCGCTGTCCATGAGACGAGAACAACATGCTCTCCTGTTTGTCTATAAAGCACTTCTGAATAAACGTCCTTATTATCATCACTCATCAACATTAGGATTAGAATTCCTAAAACCAGGTCTCAAGCATGGATTACACTTGAGGCCCATGCGATCTCCACAGAGTTGGGTATAGCTGCCTTTTCCTGTTACTCTCCTTACTTATGGAATAGCCTGCAGACCAAACTTAAACTTGAGACTTGTCCCTCTTGTCAAGCCCTTGTCCCATTTTAAACATGTATTGAAGGATTGTTATTGTTGTATTGCTTGTAACTGCTTCGGGTAATGCAAGTTCTTGTGCTGTTAGGAGAAAAACCTATGTGTAAATGTAACAATCTGCTGCTGTCTTTTCATAGCACTGATTGAACAGCACTGTGAGTGTTTTGTTTGTCTTGTGTAGTTTCTTAATCATTGTGCCTAAACGGTATGTGTAAACATGTATACGCAGGGCCCAGCTGTAAAAGAGACCTTGGTCTCAGTCTGTGTTTCTTGTTGAAATAAAGTTAGAATAATAAAAGGGCCACATTTTTCCTGGGCAAAGAAAGAAGAAGAAATGTCTCTGATTAGAGCTACTCTGCATTGTTCAGAACTGTCTGTTTTGCTGACACTGATTTATTTACATTATTAGACAAAATTATGACTATGCAATCTACTCATCACATTAGGAATAGTAGCATATTTTACATTAATCTGCAAACGTGATGATAGATGCATGCAATACCCTATTATAAAGGTGCAATTTTATGGTAAATAAATTGCTTCCCCAAACTTGAAACTCACAAGCCTATGGATGTTATCATTTGAAGTCAGCCTTGCTGTGACATGATAGCTATATGACCCATCAATTTCACATGCACTGTATGTAAATTTGTCGATTTATGATGAGGTTGAGTAGTGGTTGGCATTGTATATGCTGTTCCACAGACCTTCAAACCAAATATTGCGACGATATTTAATGTCTGGGGTCTTTTAAAAAATGTGGGTGTAAAAATGCAGTGAATGAGCTTCAACTTCCAACTTCCAACCCCGTCCTCCACACACACTAACTTTGCTGTTCACCATTTTCACAAGAATGTATAGACACAATAAGCTTGAAGTAAGTGATGTCTTGGATGTCCTCATGTGAATTGATGTAATTGTCATGTTATAACATGAGATTCCATCAGTAAGTCATATCATATCATGTGATGAGCTCAAATATCCAAATGTAAATAGGGGTATATGGGTATGGTGTCCTTCCTTTTAATGGTGTCCTTTTAAGGCATACCCCCCCCCCCCCAGGATTAGCCTGCCATGATTTGTAAAGGCCAGACCTTCATTAAAATTCTCCCATAGTAAAGCATAGATTTTTCCTCTATCTCCAGGCAGATCCCACAGAATGTACTGTATCTGTGGTTGGACTCACTTCATCTCAGCTTGAAACAGCTGAATAGCTAATAGCAGTGGAAGGAACCATGGGAAATGTGCATGGTCAGCTTGGCCGTGCTTTTGCTGGCTGGCTGTGTGAATTAAAGATTTCAATCTAGCTGAACGATACGTTAGATTAAAGAAGGGTTCTCTGGTTTTGTGTGTGTGTGTGTGTGTGTGTGTGTGTGTGTGTGTGTGTGTGTGTGTGTGTGTGTGTGTGTGTGTGTGTGTGTGTGTGTGTGTGTGTGTGTACTACAGTATTTTATATTTCATCATCAATGACACCTCAGTTCGCCATTCTTCACCACTTGCTTATTTTACATTCTTACATGACCTTTACCCTCCTAATGTAGTTCCTCGACATAGCTGTTCGATATAAGCTAAACTAACATACATTTTTGCCAAGCGGGTGAATGTTCTGAAGATTTTTTGTACAGCTAGGGGAAATGTATGGGAATCATATATGATAAACTATGCTCTCTACCTCCTGCCATAAGCTTGATGGCTTATTATACTGTAACTCTCTGCCTGCTTAATGGTCTGTCTGGTGCTCCCAGCGCTGAGTCACTGCTGTAATGAGGGGTAGCGCTGTACAGACAACCTCCCCCCAGCTCTGCCATCTAAAGTGATCAGACTGCAAGGGAAAAGGGAGGATGGAAAAGTTGGACAAGGAAATGGGAGGATGGAGCATTTGGTCAGAACTTCTTGCGACACTAACCTTTTGTGACTGACACCAACTCCTTGTGATGCTGAGGCTGTCCTAATAAGGACACTGTACAAGGGGAAAGGATGGAGAGATTGGACAGGGGAGAAGGGAGGGTGGAGAAAATAGTATAGAAAGGTTGGACAGGGGAGGATTGAGAGATTGGACAGGTGTTTGGGAAAATGGAGATAGGGAAGACTATCTGAGTGGGATCTCAATATATGGGACAGAGGGATCAATGAATCTGCATCTTGATCAATGAGTCTGGACCTAAACTATAAAGAGAAGGGTTTGACTCCACACAATGCAGTAGACTGTCATGCATCCAACACAAGCAGGTCCTAAAACAAGTCCTCAGATATGACTTTATCAGAGTTTACCATCAGGGTTGGGGTCTAGTCCTTTTCAAGTCAGTCAAAACTGAAATTCTCCTATTTTCCACAATGCTTCTCTGAGAAGAAAATGGAATTGAAATTGAAATGTACTTGCTTAAAATGGAATTGACCGCAAACAAGATGGTTACAGAGATGATGATACCATCCAACGTGTAATCCCATCTAATCTTATCCATCTCAATCTCTCTCTCTCTCTCATCCTTAATGAACAGGAAGCTATAGGTTTATGTTACTACCGATCATCTCCTCCATTCTCCACCTTAGTCATTATGGCTGAAGGAGCCAGATCACTATGTATCATGATGCTTAAACTATCTTCAGAGGGCATTGATGTTTTGCGAGACAAAGGCCCAATTAAGCAGGTGCTTGTCAGTTTGGGTTTATCAAGGCAGAGGGCTGTGAGGGGAGGCATGTGGGCTGGCTGAGTTCAGGTCAGTGACTTGGCACCAAGGCCATGAGCACCTCAGCCCTCCTGTCAGCCTCTGGTCAGTCATGATACATTTACCCTGGCGAGGAATAGAGAGAGGGAGGTAGAGAGGGAGAGATGCAAGATTAAAATCACCTTGCCCGCTGTATATTACTGCTGTTCATCACAGCATTATGAAGTCAGAAAACACCAAAACACATTGCAATATACAATATCCCATCTTAGCTTTAGAAGAGCTTACCCAACTTTGATACGCAGTGGATGGATGATTAGATTTTTGGGTCAGCCTCAATCAGGTGTGAGTAGTATTTAGGCAATCTAACACCAATACGTGCGTGTGCATGTGTGCATGCCTGCCAGCCTGTCACGTGTGCGTGTGTGTGTGTGTGTGTGTGTGTCTCTGTATGTGTACACACATGTGCATGTGTGTATGTGCGCACATGCTTTAGTGTGTGGGAAGGCCTTAGGGATTCAGTGCAGCACCTGGCTCTCTTCCAGGCCAAGCTCTGATGTCCTAATGGATAATTGCTGAGTGGTTTATTGCAGAGACAGCGCTAGCCCCATCCATCTTGTAGGAATGGAACAAGAAACATCAGCAAGCCTATAAACTGGTATCAGGCTTAAGTTCGCAGATAAAAAGACATTTGATCATTTAGAGGAGATTTTCACAGATTTTGTGCTTTTTCCTACGCCAGGCTTTGGGGGCACCCTTGGAAGAAAATAACAATGTTTTCTCTCTTCAGATAAGACCGACAATACCAAGTAAACAATAAAGTGCTATCAACAAGATTTCTTGGCCGAGATAAAAAACCTGTTACGTCTCATAAACTCTCACAGCCCCTATATTAATTCATTGGCAATTACAATGCCTTGAACAAGATTCCTCTCAGAGGGTAGGCACGTCTGGTTATCAAGAGGGTGAGCACAATGTCTGGTGATCTTTTGTCTAGAATATATGAAACGTGTCAGCTTACAGATGGAGAAAAATATATATTTTTAATGAATGTGCACAGACAATGTCCCCTGCTTTGTTTTGATGATGCAGTCAGGCTCTGAAAGACGTGCAGAGCAGTAGAGTGCGTTGTGCACAGTGCTTCAGATGCTCTGCTGATAGAGGCAGTACCAATTATAGCCCAACCACCTCACATCTCTTATCCTTCTCTGATGTCAAGCTCCTTTCTGTCTCGCAATCATCGGCTGATCCAGTCCCCCATGCTCCCCCCTCAAACACACACACGCACACACACACACACAGAGCCCCGGAACTGTGGGTGCAGAGGTGTATACCCAGATGAGTTTCACCCTCTGGAGCTAATTAATACAGAGAGTGCCTGTACCTGACAGCCCCATACTGGATTGATCACACTACATATTGCAGCTGATTTGTGCATGGTTGGTATTTACAGTGCTATTCCATTCCTAGAGCTGAATGTATGGATTGAGACACTTTTCAGCACACAACAGTGTATTTCAAACCATGGCCGTAGGGTTGTAACACAAAACATACAGTGGGGCAAAAAAGTACTTAGTCAGCCACCAATTGTGCAAGTTCTCCCACTTAAAAGGATGAGAGAGGCCTGTCATTTTCATCATAGGTACACTTCAACTATGACAGACAAAATGAGAAACAAAAATCCAGAAAATCACATTGTAGGATTTCTAATGAATTTATTTGCAAATTATGGTGGAGAAAAAAAATACTTATTTTCCACCATAAAAAATCCTACATTGTGATTTTCTGGATTGGTTTCTTACATACACAAAGGTGTATGTAAACTTCTGACTTCAACTGTATGTGTTTATTGTTACTTCTATTTTAAATTCTGTTCTTAATGTTGTTACCAATTTGAATAAATTATTTTATGTACAAATGCATTGTTTTTCTTACATTTATTTGGTCACCTACAAACATGCACAATTTCTGGCTATCACAGACCTGTAACTTCTTCTTTAAGAGGCTCCTCTGTCCTCCACTCATTACCTGTATTAATGGCATCTGTTTGAACTTATCAGTATAAAAGACACCTGTCCACAACCTCAAACAGTCACACTCCAAAATCCACTATGGCCAAGACCAAAGAGCTGTCAAAGGACACCAGAAACAAAATTGTAGACCTGCACCAGGCTGGGAAAACTGAATCTGCAATAGGTAAGCAGCTTGGTTTGAAGAAATCAACTGTGGGAGCAATTATTAGGAAATGGAAGACATACAAGACCACTGATAATCTCCCTCGATCTGGGGCTCTACGCAAGATCTCACCCCGTGGGGTCAAAATGATCACAAGAACAGTGAGCAAAAATCCCAGAACCACACGGGGGGACCTAGTGAATGACCTGCAGAGAGCTGGGACCAAAGTAACAAAGCCTACCATCAGCAAGGGCATTGAAGATGAAACGTGGCTGGGTCTTTCAGCATGACATCCCAAAAACACCGCCCGGGCAACGAAGGAGTGGCTTTGTAAGAAGCATTTCAAGGTCCTGGAGTGGCCTAGCCAGTCTCCAGATCTCAACCCCATAGAAAATCTTTGGAGGGAGTTGAAAGTCCGTGTTGCCCAGCAACAGCCCCAAAACATCACTGCTCTAGAGGAGATCTGCATGGAGTAATGGGCCAAAATACCAGCAACAGTGTGTGAAAACCTTGTGAAGACTTACAGAAAACGTTTGACCTCTGTCATTGCCAACATAGGGTATATAACAAAGTATTGAGATAAACTTTTGTTATTGACCAAATACTTATTTTCCACCTTAATTTGCAAATAAATTCATTAAAAATCCTACAATGTGATTTTCTGGATTTCTTTTCTAATTTTGTCTGTCATAGTTGAAGTGTACCTATGATGAAAATTTACAGGCCTCTCTCATCTTTTTAAGTGGGAGAACTTGCACAATTGGTGGCTGACTAAATACTTTTTTGCCCCACTGTAAACACACCATTGCTGGTTGAATCAGCAGATGTTCAATCAGTGCTATATACCTAAGGAACAAAAGTATTAATAAAAGCACTATAAACAGTCTCTTATTGTGAAATAATACGATCTGAAATGATACGTTTCAAGTAAAGAGTACATGCTTGACCCAGCTGGAATTAGCATATTCCTTCATATCCATTTGCTGAATTGCTTGGGGTATTGTTCATGCGGTCAAACCTTCACACGCTCAGCTCTCCCAAGATGCAATTGTGTGGGCTTGAAATTGTTAATGTACACAGAGCACTCCCTTTCTCACTCAGAAGGGTGGATATCAGGAAAGTGGAAATAGCTTTTCCAGGGACCAGCTTGGCATCCAAAGTCTATCAATTCAGCCATATCACTTTGTACTTGCTGGAATGTTTCTAAATAATGTGTCTTATGTTCTTCCATCTTGGGAGAGAGAGGAAAAGCAATCCAGAAATCCTCCTGCAGTTGATCGTTTTTTTGGCGTGACATTGTTCTCTCCCCCTCTTTCCTGGGATAGAGGGAGCTGTTATGGACTGCTTAAGCAGAACTAAGAGTGGTGCCATATGGGAACTGTGTTTAATAACAGCATGTTTCAGGGTCTCTCTCTGCATTCCCTTGCTCAAAATGACAAATGAGTGTATGAGGGAAAGAGAAGGCCACTGTGGGTATTGATTTATTTTGTGATGCCAATTAATTTTGCCACAACTGGCCATAGATTGGATATTGTCTCAGGGTGTTGGGTTTCCTTTAAGAGTCATCATTTGTCATTTGGTCTTCACGTCCTTTTTAAGTGCTTTTACAGATGGTTTGATGCCAGCCATTTCTTTAGGCCCACACCAGCCAGACACCTAGTTAATGCAGCCTTGTTAGCTGTACTTATACATAGGTACTGTACATAGCATTAAGATCATTGTTAGAACCATCATGCCATTTTTAAATGGAGTTGTTTCCAAAGTGCTAGTGTTCCAAACCATTCGCAAGGCTGCCAATCACAAAGACAGTTTATACCTTGATTTTTTTTGTATCAATCATTGCAGAGAAGCACATTAAGAAGTGAAGCAATGACAAAGAAACCTTAATAGCAGACTTGACTTTTTTATACAAATGCCTACGTTTTTTTTTTTTACTGTGGTGAATATCTACATGTACAGCAGTAACAGTAGTAGTTTCAAGATGCATTTCAGTTGCCTAAATAACACAAGCACCTTAAAGATGTTCAAATCTGCAATTTTTGTATAAACTGTTTGCTGGTGTGGTATCGAACATATGTTCTCCCTTTGGCATGGGTTGTGTTCATGGTACAGTATGTTAAGCAATAAAGCATGAGAACCCGTGGATCATTGTGAATAACCCAATAACCCCTTATTAACAGTGCCTTTTGATTTTATAAAACACTTACCAACATATATATTTTTTTCAACATGTTTTCATGTTTCAAAAACAGTTTAATGAGTAATCCTAGTCATTTGTTCTATATCTGAGGTTGCAAGCCAAAAGCACTGGTTATTCATTCTATTGGCAAGGTATTTGTATTTATTAAGGATTCCCATTAGCTGCTGCCAAGGCAGTAGCAACTCTTCCTGGGGTCCAGCAACATTAAGGCAGTTATATACAATGAAAAATATTACATGACATTACATTTCATAACAATTTTCACAACACATTAAGTGTGTGCGCTCAGGCCACTACTCTACTATCACACATATTCCAATGTGTATGTGTGTGTAGAGTGCATGTGTATGTGTGTGTCTCTTCACAGTCCCCGCTCTTCCAAAAAAAATTGGATTCTACTGCTTGCATCAGTTACCTGATGTGGAATATAGTTCCATTTAGCCATGTGCACCTCCCATAGTATTTTCTTTACTTGCGGATTGTGAGGAGACCTCTGGTGGTATGTCTTGCGGGGCATGAGTGGGTGTCCGAGCTGTGTGTTATTAGCTTGTTTACCTTTATTTAACTAGGCAAGTCAGTTAAGAACAAATTCTTATTTTCAATGACGGCCTAGGAACAGTGGGTTAACTGCCTGTTCAGGGGCAGAACGACAGATTTGTACTTTGTCAGCGCAGGGATTTGATCTTTGCAACCTTCCGGTTACTAGTCCGACGCTCTAACTAGTCTACCCTGCCGCCCCACTTCGTATAAAAACAAGTAGTGAATGAAGGCAATCATGAGAGAGTGACATGCATATTATTAATGTTAGCTATCCGTGCACATTTAAAGGCCAGCCGTGCTGCTCTGTTCTGAGCCAATTGCAAAGTTCCTAAGTCCCTCTTTGTGGCACCTGACCAAACGACTGGAAAGTAGTCTAGGTGCGACAAAACTAGGGCCTGTAGGACCGGCCTTGTTGATAGTGTTGTTAGAAGGCAGAGCAGGACTTTTTAATAGACAGTCTTCTCCCTATTTTAGCTACTGTTCTATCAACATGTTTGACCATGACAGTTGATAATCCATAGTTATTCCAAGCAGTTTAGTCAGCTCAACCTGCTGAATTTCCACATCATTCATTACAAGATTCAGTTGAGGTGTAGGGTTTAGTGAATGATTTGTCTCAAATACAATGCTTTTAGTTGTTGAAATATTTAGAACTAACTTACTTCTTGCTACCCATTCTGAAACTGACTGCAACTTGTGGTTAAGTGTTGCAGTGATTTCACTTGCTGTAGTAGCTGACGTGCTGAGTCATCTCTCAGCCAATCATCAGTCATTTGTGTAAGTGCCGTACATGTTGAATGCCCTTCCCTATAAGTGTGCTGAAAGTCTGTTTACTGTCAAATTGCATTGTATCTGGTCAAACACAATTATTTCCAAAAGTTTACTAAGGGTTGGTTGTAGGCTGATTGGTCAGCTATGTAACGTGTACACTGGGAGTCGGGAAGCAAGTTCAGGGAGTGTATTTAATAACTAAATGAACATAGAACAAAAAAGAAACACGGGTAGCGTACAGACATGAACACTGGAACAGAAACAATAAACAATAACGCCTGGGGAAGGAACCAGAGGGAGTGACAGATACAGGGAAGGTGATGAAGTCCAGGTGAGTCTGAGGAGGTGCTGGTGCACATAACGATGATGACAGGTGTGCGTAATAAAGAGCAGCCAGGTACCCCCTTCCTGATGCACGTCTCCAGCCGCAGGATGCCGACCAAAGGAACCAGGAGCGGACCGGTCGCCTCTGCTGAGACGTGGGAGCCTGACGAGCCGGCTGAGGCACTGGAACCTGACGAACCGGCTGAGGGGCGGGAACCTGATGAGCCGGCTGAGGCATGGAACTGTTAACAGGCGTTACCCATGGATAATCGTGAATAACTAACGGATATCAACCAATCAGCGTCCAGGATCAGACTTGACCATTAAAACATTCCTTGAGCACTACAGTATATTGTATTAATCAAGCGCTATTTGCATGTGAAAATGGGAACGCATTAGCATCATTGTTTACATTTAGTTGATTAGTCATGATGGTAGCCTATGCAGATCTTGCAAACCATGAGACTAATCCTAACTTTAAATAGCATTTAAGAGATTTGCATGCCACTTTATGCTGGCCATACATTACATGATTTTAAACGGCGACTTTGCCATGATTTGGGATCCATCGCAAATCCTATCATCGTAGGCTCCGACCAAAACGTTGTTGACCGCATTAAGTGAGCGATTGAAAGACGTGCGATTATGGGTCTTGCACTCTACCGATCCGCATCCTAAGTCCCGAAAATATTTCTGACATTTTTGGTCATAACTTGTGTAGTGAGGGGGGGGGTGCTACGATGCAAATTGCAACTTGTTCTCCATTGCTTGGCTACAGCCACAGAATAGAAGACGGGCTACGACATATCTGGTAGTCGCAGGACATGGAGGGGTCTAGACAGGTTGCAACGTGACCAAACTCGTGTAATGTGAACACACCGGTCGCAGACTTCAGGATGACAAGATTATGCAAACAAATGTGCATAATGTAAGTGTTCCAATGATTAAAATATTTTTATCGTTGTCTGCCTAGCTTTAGTTGTGCATACAGATCGCAAGTGGGGAATGCGTCCTCGGCGAGGTGAATTCTCGCTCCTTGTCTATGCCTAATTACTGTACCTTAATGATGTAAACATATTTTGAGCAGTTTGTATCAGTGGAATTAGTCAAGTGTCTTCATAAGCTTTATTTGGCAGTCATCAATAAATAACTAGAATAACAGAGACCACTGTGACTCATTGCAATTATCCATAATGAACCTCCTTTTTGGTTAATGTAAGCACATTTCAGAGCACTTCCCCCAATCTGGGTATAATTAACACTTCTAAATTTGGTACCCTTATAGAGTCAGGGATTCTGTAGAATCAATGAATGTTTCATCCTTCATTAGCTGCCGTTATATAAGATTATTTCTCAAGTTCTCCCATGGAGGCAACCTATGCATCCTTTTCATCTTCCAATCCTTATAATGCTGAATTAGAAATAATGAAATGGCTCTTGAAATGTCCTGGTTAAGCCGATCACAATGCCTGGAATATTTATTTTCTATCACGCTGAAAGATGTTGTTGTTGATGATGGTGGATTTCACTGTGTCAATTTTGATTATGAATGACATGCACAGTGCATAATACAGTATGTTTTCCAGTGAAATAAATATGTATTATAGTGTATGACACTACCATAAGATTCATAGCATGATTTGAAGAAAAAAGACAGGATGCTTCCAAGCACTTAAAAACTGTAAAAACAGTAGCCTACCTAAATATGAAGTACAAACATACACATGGTAATCAGGAAGTATTAATAAAATATGTGCCAGACAGCAGTGTAAACATAAACACAGCCAGAGGGAGAGATGGAGGGTCAGATAACATATCAGGTGCTTAGAACTAGCACAATCATTTTGTGCACAAGGTTTTATGATTTACATCACAGGTTTTTAGTCTTTTAGGAGTCGCTCTTGTTAGTGCAGACAGGGCACAAAATATAAGAGGCTTTATTAGCTCTTTAGGTTCGTAAGTGTGTGAATTGCACAAACATATTCAGTTAAAGCGCTTCTTACAGGTGCTTAGAAGTATTGCTTGTCATGTGCATAAATACCCTAATAATTTGATTTCCTACTCATCTCATTTACCTTCTACCTATCTATAAAACATCAGAGTTCCTTATCTTTCACAAGATGACTTTATGAAAAAACTTCTATAATCAGACACGTAATGCTGCATATTTTACCATCAGCTTGGTGAGCTTCAATCCAATGGGTCAGTGATCCAGATCCTAGAAGCAAATCACAGCCCAGGCCCCTGCTCCCATCCCTGGGGCTGTGTGGCTGGCTACAGGGCCCCATGTGCTGGCAATGGAGCCCAGCTGTCCCTGGTGGTGTCCTGAGCAGATGTGTCCCCTATGCCTGCCTTCCTCGCTCCACTGCCTTTGGGCTTCATCATTCACACAAAGAGTCCCCGCTGCTAATGTCACCTGACAGGGTCCTGATCACTGTACACATTTCAATTTTATTTATTTAACTTTTATTTAACTAGGCAAGTCAGTTAAGAACAAATTCTTATTTACAATGAAGGCCTACCCCGGCCAAACCCGGATGACGCAGGCCAATTGTGCGCCACCCTATGGGACTCCCAATCACGGCTGGTTATGATTCAGCCTGGAATCGAACCAGGGTCTGTAGTGATGCTTCTAGCACTGAGATGCAGTGCCTCAGACCGCTGAGTCACTCAGTCTAAGGCACTGGACCCTTAAAAGAAATACCGCCATGCCCTCAGATGAACCATCAAACAAGCAAAGCGTCAATACAGGAATAAGATTGAATCCTACTACGCTCGTCATATGTCGCAGGGCTTGAAACCTATTACGGACTGCAAAGGGAAACCCAGAAGCGAGCCTACCAGCGAGCCTGTCTTTTATGCTCGCTACGAGGCAAGCAACACTAAAGCATGCACAAGAGCACCAGCTGTTCTGGATGACAGTGTGATAATGCCGATGTGCCGATGTGAACAAAACCTTATAACAGGTCAACATTCACAAAGCCGCTGGGCCAAACGGATTACCAGGACAGGTACTCAAAGCATGCGTGGACCAACTGTCAGGTGTCTTCACTGATATTTTCAACCTCTCTCTGACCGAGTCTGTAATACCTACATGTTTCAAGCAGACCACCATAGTCCCTGTGCCCAAGGAAGCAAAGGTAACCTGCCTAAATGATTACCACCCTGTGGCACTCATGTCGGTAGCCATGAAGTGCTTTGAAAGGCTGGTTATGGCTCACATCAACAGCATCCTCCCGGACACCCTAGACCCACTCCAGTTCGCATACCTCCCCAACAGATCCACAGATGATGCAACCTCAATTGCTCTCCACACCTATGTGAGAATGCTGTTCATCGACAGTGTTCAACACCATAGTGCTCATCACTAAGCTAAGGACTCTGGGACTAAACACCTCCCTCTGCAACTGGATCCTGGACTTCCTGACGGGCCACCCCCAGGTGGTAAGAGTAGGCAACAACACGTCTGCCATGCTGATCCCCTCAGGGGTGTGTACTTAGTCCCCTCCTGTATTCCCTGTTCACCCACAACTGCTTGGCCAACACCATCATTAAGTTTGCTGAAGAAACCACAGTGGTGGGCCTGATCACCGATAACGAGGAGACAGCCTATAGGGAGGAGGTCAGAGAACTGACAGTGTGGTGTCAGGACAACAACGACTCCCTCAATGTGAGCAAGACAAAGGAGCTGATTGTGGACTACAGGAAAAGGCTGGCCGAACAGGCCCACATTAACATCGACGGGTCTGTAGTGGAGCGGGTCGAGAGTTTCAAGTTCCTTGGTGTCCACAACACCAACGAACTATCATGGTCCAAACATACCAAGACAGGCATGAAGAGGGCACGACAAAACCTTTTCCCCTTTCAGGAGACTGAAAAGATTTGGCATGGGCCCCCAGATCCTCAAAAGGTTCTACAGCTGCACCATAGAGAGCATCCTAACTGGTTGCATCACCGCCTGGTATGGCAACTGCTCGGCATCTGACCGTAAGGCGCTACGGAGTGCGTACGGCCCAGTACATCCCTGGGCCAAGCTTCCTGCGATCCAGGACCTACATAATAGCTTGTGTCAGAGGAAACCGATAAAATTGTCAGAGACTCCAGTCACCTGATAGACTGTTTTCTCTGCTACTGCACGGCAAGCGGTACCAGAGCGCCAAGTCTAGGACCAAAAGGCTCCTCAACAGCTTCTACCCCCAAGCCATTAGACTGCTGAAAGATTAATTAAAATCGCCACTAGATAATTTACATTGACACCCACCCTCTTGTACACTGCTGCTACTCGCTCTTTGTTTGTTACCTATGCATAGTCACTTCACCCCACCTACATGTACAGATTGCCTCAGCTAGCCTGTACCCCTACACACTGACTCGGTACCGGTGCCCGCTGTATATAGCCTCGTTATTGTTATTCTTATTGTGTTACTTTTTATTATTACTTTTTATTTCAGCCTACTTAGTAAATATGCTCGCTTTTCTTGAACTGCACTTTTGGTTAAGGGCTTGTAAGTAAGCATTTGACAGTAAAGTCTACACTTTGTAAAGTCTTTAAAGTTTGATTTGATTTGCCCATGCAAACAACTGCTGTTGGGGCCAACCAGGCATGTCCTATTGGCCAGATATTCCCTTTGATGTGGGGATATAAAAAGTCTGTAACCATAATTGAATTTCCACAAGGGGTGTTCAATCTGGACGAAAGGGGTGCTAATAAATGCCATTTTCATTGTAATGGATTATAAGAAAGCATTTGGGGACTGTCCCAGTGTCTCTTCGGGTGTGTGTGCCAGAAGGCAGGTTGTTCTTTCACATTGGTTTTGTTTGTAACTATAGTGTGGACATTATTTTTAATGACCCATAACTGCAGGTGTGAGTGAGATCATCTCCCGCAGACATCCTCAGATGTCTCGTTAAAGGTTTCTACAGAAGCCTGTCTGCCCTGGGCTTCAATGAGGTATGCTACATGGCTGTATCCATCTTACTTTATGTCCAACAAACTCACCTGTATGTCTTTCTTGCCTCAGATGTCCAATTTTTACTTGAATTATGTCCCTTGACTCGTCAACATTATGACATTTACTCGTCAAATTGATGTATTCAGTGACACAATGAAACTGTTTAAGGTTAGGGCTGTGGTTAGGAGAGAGGATAAAACTGAGAGAAAAAATCATGCTTTCAAACAAACATTTGTTAGCCAACTAACAGTCGGCTAAAACTAGCAGTATAAATGGATTTCTGATTCGAATAATATTACTACATCTAGATCATACACGTAACGATAGCTAGCGAGCCAGCAAGCCCAAATTTGTTAGCTAACTAACTGTATGCTTTACCTTAACAATAAAAACTTTCTGACAAAATTAGAAACTCTAAATGTAGCTAGACTCTTACCCATATACAATACATGGATGAACACTTCACGGAAGACTCAAACCATGTAACTACATTTTGTTTGTAGCTACATCTTGTTTGGCCAGCGTTGTGTGAAGTCACTCCGGTTCACACTGACCATGGCGTGTGCAGAAAGTTGCCCATAACTTTTTCCAACTGATTTGTCAATAGTGCCTGTTAAATTCAGATCATCAATGTGGTTGAGAAAAGTAGCAAAACATTTGTAGTTCTCGATGGCATAATTGTCCTGTGATGTTCGGTAGGGGACTTGATCATTGTCCATTGATGTAACACAATAGGTTTGAAGTGCGCGCTCCAAGCCACTCTCCGAGGTAATAACTATAAACAATAACTGATGGCCCACTCTCCCGAGCGCAACAGATAGCTTAGATGACAGATAACAGATACGGTGGACTTACGTTGATTAGTGGACACACACAATGTCTGGCTTAGACGGAGTTGGGGGAGAGAAAGCAGCAAGGTCGGGTGGGGGTGATTTCTTCCTTTTAATGAGTTGAGATCTGTTGGACATTTCCACCTGACCTAATTAAAGCACTCTGGCCCAGTTGGCAAGTGGTCATGAATTAAAGGGCAATTCCACCAATTCCATGGGCCTTTTCCACAGCCACCTCAATTGTGTTAAATTCCACACTCCTCAAAATGCTCATCCCTCCACATCCTTGGTCATCTCAGGGAGAGGAATTATTCGGGCAACTGGACGGAAATACTGTATGTCTGGTTCTATAACCTGGATCTCCATTGATCTTACACGACCATCGATCCCAGGCATTGTATTAGTGATATGGCACATCGGCTAGAAGGCTTGAGGCAGTTGAGTGTCCACTATCATTGCTACTTTGCCAGTGTCCAGGCTGGCCATTTCTCTTCGCAATTTCCCTCTGCGCTGTAGGCTTGGTAGGTTATCCAAAATAAATTGGGCTCAGAAATGGTCTGCAGAGATCTGGCTGTGCCGCTACCGGTGTCTGTCAATGAGGTTGGCATCAGCATACATATCTTAAGGAAATGAAGTGTCTAAGTGCCGCATAAAGAGCAGAATTTGTGTGACCGGATCTGGATCAGCGATCTCTGTAAAGATATATTCCAAAGGTTTGGAGTTCAGTATTCCTTCCACTTCTGTCAGGACGGTCCACAAGGTGGTTTCAGTGACAGTTTGGTCTCACAGGACGATATGTATGGCCGTATTCATCGATTTCATCTTTCGCAATTGTTTGCTTGCAGAGGATTATAGGCTTGAAGTGGCTTCCATGATAACGCAGGTTGCCAGCCTATGTATGAAACTCGTGAAAATGCAGACTCAACCCTCTGTCCCTGCTCTTTATCAAGTGTGTCTTCTCCATCTGTCGGAGGCCTGCACCATCCTGTGAAGCGTGGGAGTGGTGCATTTCCTAGGTCTTCTCGCCACCTGTGACTTTGGGCAGCTCCATGGTAAGAAATGTGACTGTACTTGGTGCAAAAAAATAAATAATCCTGGAGCTTGAGTAAATGACATTACTAAGCTGTTCTTGAACGTACTACACCAGGAAATGGACATCAATTCCCATGTGGGATTTAATGACACTATGAAGGGCAGCTCTGAACTGTTGAAACTGTGTTTCAAGGAGCTTATTGACTCTCCGCTAGGCACTAATAAAATACCCATCAGATCTGGCCCTGTGTCCTTCCTGAATCATGGCATTGAAAGCTTTAGCAGGATTCTTTCTTTTCACAACTGGCTACGTGATTATTGCAGCTCAATGGGTGTAACTTTTGGAAACAAAACACATTTTATTAGGAGGATGGGATCCACCCAAATCATTTGGGTATCTGGATCCTTTCAAAGCATAATAAGAATGCCTTGAGAAAATGACTTATCAATGACCTACGCCTAGCTCAATTAATCCCGACCATTGTGTCACTGAGTCATCATAAGGCTTCAACAAATGTATATTTTACCAGGGGCATTGATAGACACAATTTAAGTAATCTAATGTACAGTTGAAGTCGGAAGTTAACATACACCTTAGCCAGATACATTTAAACTCAGTTTTTCACCATTCCTGACATTTAATCCGAGTAAAAATTAGGATCAGTTAGGATCACCACTTCATTTTAAGAATGTGAAATATCAGAATAATAGTAGAGAGAATAATTTATTTAAACTTTTATTTCTTTCATCACATTTCCCAGTGGGTCAGAAGTTTACATACACTCAATTAGTATTTGATAGCATTGCCTTTTAATTGTTTAACTTGGGTCAAACGTTTTGGGTAGCCTTCCACAAGCTTCCCACAATAAGTTGAGTGAATTTTGGCCCATTCCTCCTGACAGAGCTGGTTTGTAGGCGTCCTTGCTCGCGCACACTTTTTCAGTTCTGCCCACACATTTTCTATGGGAGTGAGGTCAGGGCTTTGTGATGGCCACTCCAATACCTTGACTTTGTTGTCCTTAAGCCATTTTGCCACATCTTTGAAAGTATGCTTGCGGTCATTGTCCATCTATAAAATGTGCCATTATATTTGCCATCTGGGTCTTGTTTTAATAATAGAGAAATCAGACCTTCCTGCTGAGTACCTGACAGACTACCATTTCTATAGGAGTAGTTAAAACAATCTAACAGTGGAGATTTTAGTATATCAAAAAATATTTGATATACCTCGGTATGCCATCAAGCCCTGGAGTTTTTCCAGACTGAAAGGATTTAATAGCCTAAAAAAGTTATTCCTCTGTAATTTGGCCTTCGCCCTGATTTTTCTGTACATTTGTTAATTTAATCTATTCATTATGGCCATTGAAATGCTAGCTATTAAAATCAGATCCAATAACAACATTAGAGGATTAGAAGTCCAAGGCTTGAAAAAAAGGTGTCCATGTATGCCGATGACTCAAGTTTCATGTTAAGTCCGCAAGCTAGATCCCTGCAATGTCTCATTAACTTCTTGTGGGACGGTAGCGTCCACTCTGGCCAACATCCAGTGAAATCAGAGAATGCAAAATTCTAAATTACCAAATTCAAATATTTAACTTTCTTGAAAATATATGTGTTGTATATAAAAAATAAAGCTTAACTTCTTGTTAATCCAACCGCTGTGTCAGATTTCAAATAGGCTTTACGGCGAAAGCAAACAATGCAATTATCTGAGGACAGCGCCCCGCATACAAACACATGAAAATCATATTTCAACCAGGCAGGTGAGCCACAAAAGTCAGAAATAGCGATATAATTCCTGCCTTACCTTTGAAGATCTTCTTCTGCTGGCACTCCAAAATGTCCCAGAAACATCACAAATGGTCCTTTTGTTTGATAAATTCCTTTTTCATGTCCCAAAAATGTCCATTTATTTGGTAGATTACAGTGCCTTGCGAAAGTATTCGGCCCCCTTGAACTTTGCGACCTTTGGCCACATTTCAGGCATCAAACATAAAGATATAAAACTGTATTTTGTTTGTGAAGAATCAACAACAAGTGGGACACAATCATGAAGTGGAACGACATTTATTGGATATTTCAAACTTTTTTAACAAATCAAAAACTGAAAAATTGGGCATGCAAAATTATTCAGCCCCTTTACTTTCAGTGCAGCAAACTCTCTCCAGAAGTTCAGTGAGGATCTCTGAATGATCCAATGTTGACCTAAATGACTAATGATGATAAATACAATCCACCTGTGTGTAAACAAGTCTCCGTATAAATGCACCTGCACTGTGACAGTCTCAGAGGTCCGGAACGCGCAGAGAGCATCATGAAGAACAAGGAACACACCAGGCAGGTCCGAGATACTGTTGTGAAGAAGTTTAAAGCCGGATTTGGATACAAAAAGATTTCCCAAGCTTTAAACATCCCAAGGAGCACTGTGCAAGCGATAATATTGAAATGGAAGGAGTATCAGACCACTGCAAATCTACCAAGACCTGGCCGTCCCTCTAAATGTTCAGCTCATACAAGGAGAAGACTGATCAGAGATGCAGCCAAGAGGCCCATGATCACTCTGGATGAACTGCAGAGATCTACAGCTGAGGTGGGAGACTCTGTCCATAGGACAACAATCAGTCGTATATTGCACAAATCTGGCCTTTATGGAAGAATGGCAAGAAGAAAGCCATTTCTTAAAGATATCCATAAAAAGTGTTGTTTAAAGTTTGCCACAAGCCACCTGGGAGACACACCAAACATGTGGAAGAAGGTGCTCTGGTCAGATGAAACCAAAATTGAACTTTTTGGCAACAATGCAAAACGTTATGTTTGGCGTAAAAGCAACACAGCTCATCACTCTGAACACACCATCCCCACTGTCAAACATGGTGGTGGCAGCATCATGGTTTGGGCCTGCTTTTCTTCAGCAGGGACAGGGAAGATGGTTAAAATTGATGGGAAGATGGATGGAGCCAAATACAGGACCATTCGGGAAGAAAACCTGATGGAGTCTGCAAAAGACCTGAGACTGGGATGGAGATTTGTCTTCCAACAAGACAATGATCCAAAACATAAAGCAAAATCTACAATGGAATGGTTCACAAATAAACATATCCAGGTGTTAGAATTGCCAAGTCAAAGTCCAGACCTGAATCCAATCGAGAATCTGTGGAAAGAACTGAAAACTGCTGTTCACAAATGCTCTCCATCCAACCTCACTGAGCTCGAGCTGTTTTGCAAGGAGGAATGGGAAAAAATGTCAGTCTCTCGATGTGCAAAACTGATAGAGACATACCCCAAGCGACTTACAGCTGTAATCGCAGCAAAAGGTGGCGCTACAAAGTATTAACTTAAGGGGGCTGAATAATTTTGCACTCCCAATTTTTCAGTTTTTGATTTGTTAAAAAAGTTTGAAATATCCAATAAATGTTGTTCCACTTCATGATTGTGTCCCACTTGTTGTTGATTCTTCACAAAAAATACAGTTTTATATCTTTATGTTTGAAGCCTGAAATGTGGCAAAAGGTCGCAAAGTTCAAGGGGGCCGAATACTTTCGCAAGGCACTGTAGATTCAGAAATACACCGGTTTCAACTCGCCCAACATGCCTAATAAGTTACCTGTAAACTTGGTCCAAACATTTCAAACAACGTTCCTAATCCAACCTCCGGTAGCCTAAAACGTAAATAATCTATAAAATTGAAGTCGGAATAAACTGTTTCCAATACCAGAAAAAAAAAATGTGCGGAGCGCTCCAGTTCACGCGCATCAAAACAGTAGAGTCCACCTGGAGTGACACTTACAATGAATAGCACTACTTCTTCATTTCTCAAAAGAAAAACATCAAACAATTTCTAAAGGCTGTTGACATCTAGTGGAAGCCATAGGGACTGCAACCAGGTTCCTAATAATAAGGGTATCACATAGAAACCAATGGAAAATCCTATGACCTAAATTTTTTTCCCTGGATGGTTTGTCCTCAGGGTTTCACGTGCCATATCAGTTCTGATATATTCACCGACATTATACAGTTTTAGAAACTTTTGAGTCTTTTCTATCCAACTCTACCAATTATATGTGTATCCTAGCTTCTGGGCCTGAGTAACAGGCAGTTTACTTTGGGCACGCTTTTCATCCGGAGGTGAAAATACTGCCCCCTAACCAAGAGAGGTTAAAGATAACTTTTCTGTACTCTCTGGACTAAAACCTAATTATGATACGTGTACAATATCACGTATTGGATCCTTAAAAAATACAACGTTTACATTACCTTGTAGCTTATAAAATGCGCTAAAAAAAAATATAAAATGGGCTGATGGCGAAGGAGACCTACTCGGTATTCATATCACAAAAAAAAAAAGCTCTCCACAATGAATTTCAATAGAAAATGTGTAAAAATAAACAAGATCCTGCAACCATGGAGAGGTAAATACAGTGCCTTGCGAAAGTATTCGGCCCCCTTGAACTTTGCGACCTTTTGCCACATTTCAGGCTTCAAACATAAAGATATAAAACTGTATTTTTTTGTGAAGAATCAACAACAAGTGGGACACAATCCTGAAGTGGAACGACATTTATTGGATATTTCAAACTTTTTTAACAAATCAAAAACTGAAGAATTGGGCGTGCAAAATTATTCAGCCCCTTTACTTTCAGTGCAGCAAACTCTCTCCAGAAGTTCAGTGAGGATCTCTGAATGATCCAATGTTGACCTAAATGACTAATGATGATAAATACAATCCACCTGTGTGTAATCAAGTCTCCGTATAAATGCACCTGCACTGTGATAGTCTCAGAGGTCCGTTAAAAGCGTAGAGAGCATCATGAAGAACAAGGAACACACCAGGCAGGTCCGAGATACTGTTGTGAAGAAGTTTAAAGCCGGATTTGGATACAAAAAGATTTCCCAAGCTTTAAACATCCCAAGGAGCACTGTGCAAGCGATAATATTGAAATGGAAGGAGTATCAGACCACTGCAAATCTACCAAGACCTGGTCGTCCCTCTAAACTTTCAGCTCATACAAGGAGAAGACTGATCAGAGATGCAGCCAAGAGGCCCATGATCACTCTGAATGAACTGCAGAGATCTACAGCTGAGGCGCTACAAAGTATTAACTTAAGGGGGCTGAATAATTTTGCACGCCCAATTTTTCAGTTTTTGATTTGTTAAAAAAGTTTGAAATATCCAATAAACGTCGTTCCACTTCATGATTGTGTCCCACTTGTTGTTGATTCTTCACAAAAAAATACAGTTTTATATCTTTATGTTTGAAGCCTGAAATGTGGCAAAACGTCGCAAAGTTCAAGGGGGCCAAATACTTTCGCAAGGCACTGTACCTGTCTACTTATGGAAAAATGGTCCTGTGTCAACAATCTCCCAAAGGAGAAGTGGGTGTGGAGTCAGGAGCAGGATAGAGCAATTTACTGTCCAAAGAACAGGACTTCAACAAAGAACAGGACTCCTGTCCAAAGAACAGGAAACAGGACTACAACAGTAGCCTCAAAACCACCGGACACCGTCCAGGAAAAAAAAACCCTGTTCAACAAAACACCAGAAAACTCAACCCAAACTAATTGACAGCAAATGTAACAATCCCGCACAAAACCCAGAGGGTATGGCGAGATAAAATACCCCTCCTAATTACCCTAAATTGAACACAGATGAAACACAAGACAGACATAACCAAATGAAAAGGAATAAGGATCGGTGGCATCTAGTAGACCGGCGGCGACGACACCCTGACTTCTTAGGGCTGAAATCCTGTTAACATGATGATATGACAATAGCCAGTGAAAGTGCAGGGCGCCAAATTCAAAACAACAGAAATCACATAATTAAAATTCCTCAAACATACATGTATCTCATACCATTTTAAATGTAATCTTGTTGTTAATCCCCCCACCATGTCCGATTTTAAATATTCTTTACAGCAAAAGCACCACAAATGATTATGTTAGGTCAGCACCAAGCCACAGAAAAACACAGCCATTTCTCCAGCCAAAGATTTTCCAGCCAGAGTCAAATAGAGATAAAATTAATCACTAACCTTTGATGATCTACATCAGATGACACTCATAGGACTTCATGTTACACAATACATGTATGTTTTGTTTGATAAAGTTCATATTTATATCAAAATCTGAGTTTACATTGGCGCATTACGTTCACTAGTTCCAAAAACATCCAGTGATTTTCCATAGCCACATCGATTCAACAGAAATACTCATCATAAATGTAGATGAAAATACAAGTTATACACATGGAATTATAGATATACCTCTCCTTAATGCAACCGCTGTGTCAGATTTTTTTTAAACTTCATGGAAAAAGCAAACCTTGCAATAGTCTGAGACGGCGCTCAGAACAATAATCAAATTAGCCGCCATGTTGGAGTCAACAGAAACCAGAAATTACATGATACATTTTCCCTTACCTTTGATGATCTTCATCAGAATGCCCTCCCAGGAATCCCAGGTCCACATTAAATGTTTGTTTTGTTCGATAATGTCCGTAATTTATGTCCAAATACCTCCTTTTGTTAGCGCGTTTGGTATACATATCCAAACGCTCGTTCTGGTCGAGCGTTACTTTGGATAAAAACTTCAAAAAGTTATATTACAGGTCGAAGAAACATTTCAGACTAAGTACAGAATCAATCGTTACGATTTTCTCATCATATGTCAATATATTCAATAAATATTCAATAAAGTTCCAACCGGAGAATTCCTTTGTGTCTTGAGGAGCAACGGAACGCAAGTGGATATCATGTGGAATGCGCATGACCAGGAAATGACTGACTTCTCACTTCCTGTTTTAATTTCTTCTCGGGTTTTGGCCTGCCATATGAGTTCTGTTATACTCACAGACATCATTCAAACAGTTTTAGAATCCGCAGAGTGTTTTTATCCAATACTAATAATAATATGCATATATTAGCAACTGAGACTGAGGAGCAGGCCATTTACTCTGGGCACCTTATTCATCCAAGCTACTGAATACTGCCCCCCGCCATAAGAGGTTACGAACAAATTCTTATTTACAATTATGGCCTACCCCAGCCAAACCCTAACGACACTGGGCCAATTGTGCACCACCCTGTGGGACTCCCAATCACAGCCGGTTGTGATACAGCCTGGAATAGAACAAGGTCTGTAGTGACACCTCTAGCGCTGAGATGCAGTGCCTTAGACTCCTGCACCACTTGGGAGACCATTTAAAAGCCATTGAAAAGCCATTTAAAATTGCATTGTCTGCTGTATAGTTCCCTGTGCCATAGTGGGCCTTTGATTGAATCCCCCTAAATCAGGACGCTAGTCAATGTGAGCACTGTGTGAAGTCAGAGGTAAAAAACAATCAAATCCATTAGGCATCTCGGTTCTAAGTAGGAACGTGCACCTGGTTTTACAACCTGCTCTCAGAGCATTTCGTATTATTCTGTATCTAAATCCGAGATACTAATTTAGTATGATATGTTGCGTTTGGTATGGTTACACATGACAGATGGTTACTAAAGGCAAAAACGAAAGGAGGGTGGTTGGTCGGAGTGGATGTGTGGGTGTATAATGCAAACGTCTAGCAACCCAAATGTTTCAAGTTTGAATCGCATCACAGGGACAACTTTGGAATTTTAGTTAACCCTTCCCCTAACCCTAACCCTTTTAGCTAACCCTTCCCCTAACTCCTAAACTTAACCCCCAACCATAATCCCTAGCCTAACTAGCGTTAGCAAGCTAGTTAACATTAGCCACCTAGCTAGAATTTGTAACTTATAAGTTTTGCAAATGTGTAACATATTGTACGTTTTTAGATACCCATTTCATATCATATGTTATGAATTCCAATTCATAGTATATGTTATGAATTGGAATTCACAACATATGATATGAAATGGGTGATGGACATCCATAAATTAATAGATACCATACCTATTATTCTGTATGACACTCCATCATACTGAATGGAGTGTCTTGGGTTACGTACAGAATAATATGAAATGCTCTGTGACCAGGTTGGGTTTTAGCTTGAATAAAGTTTGTCGCATTGTCAAGATTTACTGATTGAACAATGATATGCTGCAGAACTCCTGACATCAATATGGCTGTATAGTTGTTCATTGATGTTGGTCAGAAAGGCCTACGTTTTGCATAATCATAATTCGATCTAGTCACATTTATCATAAATGTAACTTTGAGGAAGTCTGAAGGAGACGAGGATAGATAAAATAACTATAATTGTAATTGCAGGACACTGCTTGTGATTGTTCGTAGTGCTAAAAAGAGATGAAGTGAAAAGTGTGCTGTTCGACTTTAGATGAATGCTGGTGAAATTGACTGATTACAGCTTAATTTTTTATTTTTTTATTTTATTTTATTTCACCTTTATTTAACCAGGTAGGCTAGTTGAGAACAAGTTCTCATTTGCAACTGCGACCTGGCCAAGATAAAGCATAGCAGTGTGAACAGACAACACAGAGTTACACATGGAGTAAATAATTAACAAGTCAATAACATAGTAGAAAAAAAGATAGTCTATATACATTGTGTGCAAAAGGCATGAGGAGGTAGGCGAATAATTATAATTTTGCAGATTAACACTGGAGTGATAAATGATCAGATGGTCATGTACAGGTAGAGATATTGGTGTGCAAAAGAGCAGAAAAGTAAATAAATAAAAACAGTATGGGGATGAGGTAGGTAAAATGGGTGGGCTATTTACCGATAGACTATGTACAGCTGCAGCGATCGGTTAGCTGCTCAGATAGCAGATGTTTGAAGTTGGTGAGGGAGATAAAAGTCTCCAACTTCAGCGATTTTTGCAAATCGTTCCAGTCACAGGCAGCAGAGAACTGGAACGAAAGGCAGCCAAATGAGGTGTTGGCTTTAGGAATGATCAGTGAGATACACCTGCTGGAGCGCGTGCTACGGGTGGGTGTTGCCATCGTGACCAGTGAACTGAGATAAGGCAGAGCTTTACGTAGCATGGACTTGTAGATGACCTGGAGCCAGTGGGTCTGGCGACGAATATGTAGCGAGGGCCAGCCGACTAGAGCATACAGGTCGCAGTGGTGGGTGGTATAAGGTGCTTTAGTGACAAAACGGATGGCACTGTGATAAACTGCATCCAGTTTGCTGAATAGAGTGTTGGAAGCTAGTTTGTAGATGACATCGCCGAAGTCGAAGTATATAGAATGGTGTCGTCTGCGTAGAGGTGGATCAGGGAATCGCCCGCAGCAAGAGCAACATCATTGATATATACAGAGAAAAGAGTCGGCCCGAGAATTGACCCCTGTGGCACCCCCATAGAGACTGCCAGAGGACCGGACAGCATGCCCTCCGATTTGACACACTGAACTCTGTCTGCAAAGTAGTTGGTGAACCAGGCAAGGCAGTCATCAGAAAAACCGAGGCTACTGAGTCTGCCGATAAGAATATGGTGATTGACAGAGTCGAAAGCCTTGGCAAGGTCGATGATGACGGCTGCACAGTACTGTCTTTTATCGATGGCGGTTATGATATTGTTTCGTACCTTGATCGTGGCTGAGGTGCACCCGTGACCGGCTCGGAAACCAGATTGCACTGCGGAGAAGGTACAGTGAGATTCAAAATGGTCAGTGATCTGTTTGTTAACTTGGCTTTCGAAGACTTTAGAAAGGCAGGGTAGGATAGATAGTCTGTAACAGTTTGAGTCTAGGGTAACTTCCCCTTTGAAGAGGGGGATGACCGCGGCATCTTTCCAGGCTAGTAATAGGGGTTGCAGCAATTGCGGTGGATCATTTCAGAAAGAGAGGATCCAGATTGTCTAGCCCAGTTGATTTGTAGGGGTCCAGATTTTGCAGCTCTTTCAGAACATCAGCTATCTGGATTTGGGTAAAGGTGAAATGGGGAGGCTTGGGCAAGTTGCTGAGGGGGGTGCAGAGCTGTTGACCGGGGTAGGTGTAGCCAGGTGGAAGGCATGGCCAGCCATAGAAAAATACTTATTGAAATTCTTGATGATCGTATATTTATTGGTGGTGACAGTGTTTCCTAGCCTCAGTGCAGCGGGCAGCTGGGAGGAGGTGCTTTAATTCTCAATGGACTTTACTGTGTCCCAGAACTTTTTGGAGTTTGTGCTGCAAATTACTGTTTGAAAAAGCTAGCCTTTGCTTTCCTAACTGACTGTGTGTATTGGTTCCTAACTTCCCTGAAAAGTTGCTTATCGTGGGGGCTATTCGATGCTAATGCAGTACGCCACAGGATGTTTTTGTGCTGGTCAAGGGCAGTCAGGTCTGGAATGAACCACGGGCTATATCTGTTCTTTGTTCTGCATTTTTTGAATGGGGCACGCTTATTTAAGATGGTGAGGAAAGCACTTTTAAAGAATAACCAGGCCTCCTCTACTGACGGAATGAGTTCAATATCCTTCCAGGATACCCGGGCCAGGTCGATTACTAAAGGCCTGCTCGCTGAAGTGTTTTAGGGAGCGTTTGACAGTGATGGGGGTGGTAATTTGACTGCGGACCCATAACGGACGCAGGCAATGAGGCAGCAATCACTGAGATCCTGGTTGAAGACAACAGAGGTGTATTTAGAGGGCAGGTTGGTCAGGATGATATCTATGAGGGTGCCCTTGTTTACGGATTTAATGTAACAGATTGACCAATGGTGTTTCTTTAAATAGTGAAGAGAACAGGTCCCAAAATCAACCCCTGTGGCACACCTTTATGCACTCAGACTTAACACCATCAATCATGATGGCCTGGGTCCTGTCGCTAAGATAATCATGAAACCATAAACAGGCATCAGACCTCAGGCTTATCGAGGACAACCTATTCAATAAAATAGTATGATCAATAGTATCAAAAGCTTTTGACATGTCAAACAAAGCAGCACATTTCATTTTAGTGTCTAAAGCATTGACAAGATCATTAACAACTAAAGTGGTTGCTGTAATAGTGCTATGACCATGCCTAAACCATTATTGTTTTACATTCAAAATACATTTCTCAGATAAAAAAAGAGCAAAGTTGTACATTTACCAAGGATTCAAGAATTTTAGATACACAGTGAAGCCTTGAAATGGAGTGATAATTATTAAGATCACTACTATCCCCGCCCTTATGGAGTAGCAGCACAAGAGGTGATTTCCATACTTTTCAAACATTTCCTGATCACAACGTTAAATAAAACATGTGGGTTATTGAGCCAACAATGATGGGTGCTGCACACTTAAGTAGAACGGGATCCAATTGATCAGCCCCTGTGGATTTCTTGTTGTCTATTGCTAGCAAATCATCCAGGACATATTTTTCTGTAAGTAGCCTAAATGGAAAGCTTTGACAACAATGTATTTGATCATTCAGCAAGTTTCCCCTATCAGCATCCAGCCCAGTATCATTGTGAATAGGCTTCAAATTTCTTTGAAAGAGAGAGCCCGCTGAAATAAAATGGTGAAGAAATGCACCAATGATAGCATTTTTCCCGTATTGAGGTCAGAGTCTGAATTAATGTGTTGTGGCAGAGAGGAGGAAGTAGAAACCTTCAGGGATTTGTGAGTTTTCAAAACTTTTTCTGAATTCCCATTAAAATCTTGATTCCTCAGTTAATTAAAAGCTTGCCTGTTCAGGCCTAAGCCTGTGTTCCTGGCCTTGACCGAAGCATACATTATTTTATGAATGACTTCTGATTATTCTGGCGTGTTCCAGGCATTCAACCTGCCTTTAACCCTTAGTGTTTTGAAGGTATCATGATTATCCATAGTATTATTGAAGACATCTACCAACAGCATACCACCCTGCATCCCACTGCTGGCTTGCTTCTGAAGCTAAGCAGGGTTGGTCCTGGTCAGTACCTGGATGGGTGACCAGATGCTGCTGGAAGTGATGTTGAAGGGCCAGTAGTAGGCAATCCTTCCTCTGGTCTAAAAAAATATCCCAATACCCGAGAGCAGTGATTGGGGACACTGCCCTGTGTAGGGTGCTATCTTTTGGATGGGACGTTAAACGGGTTTCCTGACTCTCTGAGGTCATTAAAGATCCCATGACACTTATTGTAGGGGTGTTAAGCGTGGTGTCCTGGCTAAATTCCCAATCTGACCATCATGGTCACCTAATCATCCCCAACTTAATTGGCTCATTCATCCCCCTCCTCTCCCTGTAACTATTCCCCAGGTCATTGCTGTAAATGAGAATGTCTTCTCAGTCAACTTATCTGGTAAAAAAAATCTGTTGAAATATAAATCAGGTTCAAGGAGAACTAAAATAGAATCAAGGTCACTAAAATAATGTATAAAAAAAGCCTGCTCACTGAAGTTTTTAAAGTTTGTCTATGTGATGATATGAGGCTTACATTTTTGTATCTCAAACACAAACAATATTGTGGTTAAATTCAAATATACTAATTGATAAGAAAAAACTGCAACATTAGAATAAGTCGACTTTGAATAATTTTTAGGGCTGGGCCATTTAGGCTTAGTCACCAGCTGGGTTAGGTTTACATTATTACACATCATTTAGATTGTCTGAAGCCTGCTTTTTCCAATCATAATTTCGGGTCACACAAGATAATAAATTCTGATTTAGTAAAAGAAGACAACAAACTTGTTAACTCCTCAAGTGAACAAAGGTTAGCTGGACAGTAGACCCTTATAATGTTATGACAAAAAAAATCCCCAAACAAAGGTAGCTAAAAGAAATTGGCAAGGGAAATGGATTTCAGTAAAGAGACAGATTTTTTTTTAAATAAAATGGCCAATCCACCACCTCTACTCTGTCTGTCAGCTCTAAACACATTGCAACCCTTAATATTAATATCAGGGCAAACATTGTGATGACCATCCCCATACTGGTTGACACAAGTGGACAGAGTGTGTTTGATGGCTTATAACTCCATGTTGGAATGAGATATGAGGAAACAAATTTCAACCCAAGACCGCGGTCTTTATCCTAATATTGAAACAAGTCATTTAAGATATACTGGTGCTGAGAAATGCACAAAAGAGTCAAACGTGTGACAACCAACCCCGGTCTCCCTTACTTTGAATGGACCATCGGATATTTTTTCCTTTTACCATGTTATGAATGAAGATATCAATGAATATCAGAAATCAGCCTTCAAATTTTGTCTCTGCTTTTACAGCTGCCAAAATGTGGAGCAGCTGGCATAATGTGTGTGTCAGGCAGCTGACATGTATTTATCAACAAACTTACACACTTTTTCTTTAGCAGGGTTTGGGGGACACTAAAGCCAGGTAGAAGAAAATCTATGACACCAATCATTAATGCCTCAAGTCACCACACTTTTCAAACATGGGCATGGTTATGACAAGATAGAAGAACAGTGTATTTGTATTTATTAAAGATCCCCATTAGCTAATGCCAATGAAGTTCAGGGTAACTCCAAGCAGTTTAGTCACCTCAAGTTGCTCAATTTACACATTATTTATTACAAGATTTATTTGAGGTTTAGTGAGTGTTTTGTTCCAAATACAATGTTTTTAGTTTTAGAATTTAGAAATATTTAGGACTGACTTATTCCTTGCCACCCACTCTGAAACTAACTGCAACTCTTTGTTAAGTGTTGCAGTCATTTCAGTCGCAGTAGTAGCTGACGTGTATAGTATTGAGTCACCTGCATACATAGACACTCTGGCTTTCCTCAAAGCCAGTGGCATAGTAAAGATTACCTTTTTCAATGGGCCTAGACAGTTGCCTGTGGAATTCCTGATTCTCCATGGATTATGTTGGAGAGGCTTCCAATAAAGAACACCCTCTTTGTTATGTTAGACAGGTGACTCTTTATCCACAATATAGCAAGGGGTGTAAAGCCATAACACATACACTTTGCCATCAGCAGACTATGATCGATAATGTCAAAGGCCGCACTGAAGTCTAACAAAACAGCACCCACAATATTTTTATCAACAATTTATCTCAGCCAATCATCAGTCATTTGTGTAAGTGCCTGCCTGTTGAATGTCCTTCTCTATAGGCATGCTGAAAGTTTGTTGTCAATTTGTTTACTGTGAAATAGCATTGTGTCTGGTCGAACACAATTTTTTCCAAAAGTTTGCTAAGGGTTGGTAACAGGCTGATTGGTTGGCTGTTTGAGCCAGTAAAGGGGACTTTACTATTCTTAGGTAGCGGAATGACGTTTGCTTCCCTCCAAGCCTGAGGGCACACACTTTCTAGCAGGCTTAAACGGAAGATGTGGCAAATAGGAGTGGCAATATTGTCCGCTATTATCCTCAGTCAGTCATTGTTGATAGACAACAATAATTTTTGGATTCATAGTGTAGTTCTTCTTTTTATTCAGTTTAGTCACATGATTTATCAATTTGCAATAAGTTTGCCAATCGGTTAACCATACAATTTTTTTATTCCTCATCAATCCACAGGGATTTAACATTTTCTTAACTCGAGTGACTCTCCATCCCGCATGCGGGAGCGTAATCATCGCCTGACACGAATTAGCATAACGCAACGGACATAAATATCCATAGAAAATATTCCTATTCATGAAAATCACAAATGAAATATATTGAGACACAGCTTAGCCTTTTGTTAATCACCCTGTCATCTCAGATTTTCAAAATATGCTTTACAGCCAAAGCTAGACAAGCATTTGTGTAAGTTTATCGATAGCCTAGCAAAAATCAGAAAAGCAATCAAATTAAATCGTTTACCTTTGATGAGCTTCGGATGTTTTCACTCACGAGACTCCCAGTTAGATAGCAAATGTTCCTTTTTTTCCAAAAATAATATTTTTCTAGGTGAAATAGCTCTGTTTGTTCTTCACGTTTGGCTGAGAAATCGCCCAGAAATTGCAGTCATGAAAACGGCTAAAAATATTCCAAATTAGCTCCATAATATCGACAGAAACATGGCAAACGTTGTTTATAATCAATCATCAAGGTGTTTTTCAAATATCTATTCGATAATATATCCATCAGGACAATTCGTTTTTCAGTAGGACCGATTGGAGTAATGGCTACCTCTGTATTTTACGCGAGATTCTCTCTGGCAGCATCAGGTGACCACTTGCGCAATGTAGCCGCTTATGGGTATTCTTCAACATAAATGCGTAAAACTACGTCACAATGCTGTAGACAACTTCGGGAATACGGAGAAAGAGTAATCTGGTTGATAGTCCATTGACTGCTCAATAGGGACTCATTGGAACGTAGCGCTTTCAAAACATGGGGCACTTCCAGATTGAATTTTTCTCAGGCTTTCGCCTGCAACATCAGTTCTGTTATACTCACAACAATATTTTTACAGTTTTGGAAACGTTAGAGTGTTTTCTATCCTAAGCTGTCAATTATATGCATATTCTAGCATCTTGTCCTGACAAAATATCCCATTTACTACGGGAACATTTTTTTTCAAAAAATTAAAATACTGCCCCCTAGTCACAACAGGTTTGGGTGCATGCTTATTAGCAACTGGAATACGCAATTTCGTAAATGTATCAAGTGCAGTGTCTGTTTGCTCCTCATTACACACCACAGATCAGCAAATATTCTTTACATCAATAACATAGGAATCGCTACAAAACTCTTATACACTATATTAGGTCCAGCCTTTTGAAATGTGGTTTTCCTAGATATGGCTACTATATTGTGATCACTACATCCGATGGATCTTGATACTGCTTTCAAGCTCATTTCTACAGCATTAGTGAAGATGTGATAAATATATGTTGATGATTTCATTCCTCTGCTGTCTGTAACTACCCTGGTAGCTTGACTGATAACCTGAACCAGGTTGCAGGCACTGGTTACAGTTTGAAGCTTTTTCTTGAGTGGGCAGCTTGATGAAAGCCAGTCAATATTTAAAAAGCACCCAGAAAATATACCCCTGTTGATATCACATACAATTTAAAGCATTTCACACGTGTTTTCCAGATACTGACGTTTAACTCTTGGTGATCTATATCAGCTTCCCTCTAGAATTGTCTTTAGGTGAGGCAGATTAACCTGTAGTCATATTAGTTCAATTGTACTTGACATGAGATCCACTCTAATTTTTACAGGAATGTGGTTCTGAATATAAAAAGCAACACCTCCACCATTGTCATTTCTATCTTTTCTATAAATGTTATAACCTTGAATTGCTTCTACTGTATTGTCAAAGGTGTTGCCTAATTGCGTTTCAGAGATTGTCAGAATATGATTGTCATCTGTTACTAGCAAAATATTGATTTCATTAACCTTGTTACTTAAGCTACATATATAAACGTGGGCTAATTTTTGAGCACTTTTCTTATGGGATGCTTACTTGCTTTCATTGCTTTACTGGGAAGCTTAGCAGCAGTAGATGTGCTCATGTTCTTTATGTTAGTGCAGAGTTAGCTGCTCACAGTGGACTTCCTACTAGGGCACACCGGCTTAGTGCTAACAGTATAAATCTGGTTCATAGGCACATGATTACTGCATACAATAGCTGTAGCATCAGTAGAGGCATTCGGGGCAAATTAGGTTACTTATATTGTTTCTACTGACGCCCCTGGTGTAATGTACAATTGCTGAAGCATTATGACAACTCTGCATCACAATGGTAGGGATTAGCTGAGCTGGGCTTGAGTCATTGATAAATCATTGTCTCAACGCAGCCTTATAGTGTAGTGAGGATGTGTACAGATGCCGTATCTTAATTTGGTCATCCTGTTGTTTCAGGAATTTTCCTGTATAGAATGATTCTAAAGTTTGTAATTTCCACTTGTCACACCCTGACCATAGTTTACTTTGTATATTTCTATGTTTTGGTTTGTCAGGGTGTGAGCTGAGTGGGCATTCTATGTTTCATGTCTAGTTTGTCTATTTCTATGTCTGGCCTGATATGGTTCTCAATCAGAGGCAGGTGTTAGTCATTGTCTCTGATTGGGAACCATATTTAGGTAGCCTGGGTTTCACTGTGTGTTTGTAGGTGATTGTTCCTGTCTCTGTGTTTGCACCAGATAGGACTGTTTCGGTTTTCGTTACGTTCAATTACGTTCTTTGTTTTGTAGTGCTTGTATTGATTCGTGTTTTTACGTTTGTTTATTAAACATGGATCGCAATCTACACGCCGCATTTTGTTCTGACTCTCCTTCACCACAAGAGAACCGTTACACCACTTCAAAATGTCATATTTGATTTGCCCTAACAAAAAATGTATCAACCCCTACAAAAATTAATTATAATCCACATAATAATTAACTTTCTGTTGCTGCAGGACTATTTTCCTACTGTAGCAAACTGGCTCAAATTAAGATCCTATATCTGTACCAAGAAGATAATGAATTAACCATAATTTCAGCACATCAAATCAGACTCTAACTTACTGTGTTTGCGTTACTTTTCAATCTTTTTTAACCCAGGCTTACCTGTGTATTTTCTAAGCCCTTGTGTAGTATTAACATTGTGTATATTCCCCTTGCCCTAAGGGTAAAACATTACCTGCCTTCACTAAACCCCTTAAATAAAGCAGCTTAATTGAATTTTAAACCCCAAATCAATTTTGCATGAAGAATCAACAAGTCATTCATCACAAACTTTGTGAATATCTGGGTTTTTCCTCTTCACAATACAGAAAGACTGCATTTAATCAGTGGACACCACTCGTTTTTTTATTACAACACATCTGTCATAATTGTTTTCTTAGCACTTGTATAGCCTAAGAAATTTGCAGAAATTTGCAGAAAGTAGTTTGAATGCATTTTATTGAAGGAAACAATAACAGTCTTGAACTTTTTTTGCAACATAGTGATATATTCCTATATACACTGTACAATTAAGAATTCAACTACAAAATACTAGTCTTCTCCCATTTTTTAACCATTTCCCCACCCACAGGGTGTATAAACAACAACAATAAATAAGAATAAAATAAAATAGATACAAAACAAAAATGTGAAGAACATAAATCAACCAACTCTAATTAGCACATGTAGGACAGTATGCATGGGTGTGTGCATGGACTTTGCAAATTGATTTCTCACGTGCAGCACATAGTATTTGTTTTACAGTCCTTCTTTGGGTGGCAGAATTGGCATCTCTTCCTCTCGCCTGCCCCAGCTGCAGCCACAGGTGGATCAGAACAAGATTCAGCCCCCTGAACAGCTTTCACAAGCGTTGCAGAGGCTGCTGTGCGGGGGAGGCGCTCCCTTCTTTGAATGTGTGGAGTTACAAGTGTCTTTCCCAGCTGCTCCAGGAACACCCTCCTCTTGTTCCGCTTATATCAGGCCTCCAGGTAGGGTTGATCTTGTTCCAAATCACGAAGGCATTGTATGAGGACACATCAATGATGTTATGGAAGATGACCAGGGGCCAGCGGGCAGTCATCCTCCTGCAGCTGTAAGTTCCAATCACCTTGTCCAGGTTGTCCACACCTCCTTTGTTGTGGTTGTAGTCCAGGATGATGGCTGGCTTCCTGTCCTCACGATTACTGATCTCAGCCATTTTCTGTGGTGTGCTCAGTAGGACCACATTCTTGTTCCTCTTTGGGAGGTAAAAAACTATAGTGGTGGTGGGGGTGAAGCCAAACTTTGATGAGAAGGCCTCTCTCTCCCTTGTTGCGAGGAGTGCAGGGGGAGCTCAGGCTTGCTCTTTCTAACTGTGCCAACCATGCTGATCTTCCTCTACAGGAGTAGCACACATAAATCTCAATTCCTCATTGTGTGCGTGTGTGTGTGTTTGTGTGTGTGTGTGTGTGTGTGTGTGTGTGTGTGCGTGCGTGCGTTGCATGCGTTCTGAGCCCTCTCCTGTACTCCCTGTTCACCAACGACTGCACGGCCACGCACGCCTCCAACTCAATCATTAAGTTTGCGGACAACACAACAGTGGTAGGCTTGATTACCAACAACAACGAGACGGCCTACAGGGAGGAGATGAGGGCCCTCGGAGTGTGGTGTCAGGAAAATAACCTCACACTCAACGTCAACAAAACTAAGGAGATGATTGTGGACTTCAGGAAACAGCAGAGGAAAACGACCTGCCCTCCAGGACACCTACACCACCCGATGTTACAGGAAGGCCATAAAGATCATCAAGGACAACAACCACCCGAGCCACTGCCTGTTCACCCCGCTATCATCCAGAAGGCGAGGTCAGTACAGGTGCATCAAAGCGGGGTGAGAGACTGAAAAACAGCTTCTATCTCACGGCCATCAGACTGTTAAACAGCCACCACTAACATTGAGTGGCTGCTGCCAACACACTGACTCAACTCCAGCCACTTTAATAATGGGAATTGATGGACTCATCAATTAGGGTATGTAAACATAATATAATGTTTACATACCCTACATTATTCATCTCATATGTATACGTATATACTGTACTCTATATCATCTACTGCATCTTTATGTAATACATGTATCACTAGCCACTTTAACTATGCCACTTTGTTTACATACTCATCTCATATGTATATACTGTACTCGATACCATCTACTGCATCTTGCCTATGCCGCTCTGTACCATCACTCATTCATATATCTTTATGTACATATTCTTTATCCCCTTACACTTGTGTGTATAAGACAGTAGTTTTGGAATTGTTAGTTAGATTACTTGTTGGTTATTACTGCATTGTCGGAACTAGAAGCACAAGCATTTCGCTACACTCGCATTAACATCTGCTACCCAGGTGTATGTGACAAATAAAATTTGATTTGATTTGATTTACATGCGTAAATGATTTTAGAACTGCCGGGCAAAATGACCCTAAGATAATATTTGTACTCTGGTGGTGTACAGGTTTTATGGGAATATTGACAATGGTAATGTTTCACTTTTTCTAATGTTGGGGTCACTCTAGGAAAAGTCATCAAATTTCAAGTAAAAAAAATAAAACATTTTAGGGGGGTTTCTCTGCTGTTATACATAGTGGCAGGTCATTTTTTTACCCTTAAGACAACAACAAGGGTTAAGCACTCAGGAGAAGCCAGCACCTGAGTTATTTTTTTAAAGCTCTGTTCTCTTTAGCCCTTTCAGAGGAAAGCATTACAGTGGAGTGAAAGACCAGACATTATTGAGTTTGTAATACAATGTTCTCTCGGGGACGGAAGCTCTATTCAATTCCATCATGATCTTTTTCCCCGTGTAAGGGCTATAATAGAATACCAACACCTCAGTCACAAAATTCAACCACAATCTGATTGAGTGTGAGAGCAAAACAAATTGCCACACAGCCTACAAAAATTGATTATGTGGTGTAGAACCACTTTACTACTGCCATTGTTGACAGGGTCCAATAGGTCTGCCATATGTGCTTGGAAAAAATGTCATTATTTCCAAACACAGAGGAGTAATTTTCGCTTACATTTTTCACTTACAGTACCACCAATTGAATTTTGCTCTGCCTAGAGTACTCCTGAAGTACCCCCTCATGTGCATTTTACCAGTAGGCCTCAAGAATATAGGCCAAGTATCCCTGGTTGGGAACCACTGCTCTACAAACTCCCTCACATTATACCTTGACTATATTGCAACTTGAAGAGTTGTTTTATAAATCTTTGTAGGGCTCCCTTGTGAAAGAGACCTAATATATACAGTACCAGTGAAAGGTTTGGACATACCAACTCATTCCAGAATTTATCTTTATTTTTGCTATTTTCTACTTTGTAGAATAATAGTGAAGACATAAACTATAAAATAACACATATGGAATCATGTAACAACCAAAAAAGGCTTGAACAAATGAAAATATATTTGAGATTTGAGAATCTTCAGAGTAGCCACCCTTCGCCTTGATGACAGCTTTGCACACTCTTGGCATTCTCTCAACCAGCTTCATGAGGTAGTCACCTGGAATGCATTTCAATTAGCACGTATGCCTTGTTAAAAATGAATTTGTGTAATTTCTTTCCTTCTTAGGATAGGGGACGGTTGCGTCCCACTTGGGCAAAAACAGGGAAAATGCAGCGCAGCAAATTATTTATTTTTATATAAAAATCAAACCTTCATTAAATCACACATGTAAGATACTCAATTAAAGCTACACTCGTTGTGAAACCAGCCAACATGTCCGATTTTTAAAAGGCTTTTCAGCAAAAGCATAAGAAGCTATTATCTGGTGATAGCACAATAGTAAACAAAGAGGGTAGCATATTTCAACCCTGCAGGCGCTACACAAAACGCAGAAATAAAATATAAAACATTCATTACCTTTGACGAGCTTCTTTTGTTGGCACTCCAATATGTCCCATAAACATCACAATTGGTCCTTTTGTTCGATTATATCCGTCCATATATATCCAAATGTCCATTTATTTGACGCGTTTGATCCAGAAAAAAACTGCTTCCAAAAAACACAACGTCACTACAAAATATTTCACAAGTTGCCTATAAACTTTGCCAAAATAATTCAAACAACTTTTGAAATACAACTTTAGGTATTTTTAAATGTTAATAATCGATAAAATTGTAGACGGGTCTATCTGTGTTCAATACAGGAAGACAACAAACCATGCTACTTTTCACGTCTTGCGCACTCTCAACAGTTTTACCCAGTTCCTAGATGGCCTACTTCTTCATTGCACAAATTAATAACCTCAACCAAATTCCAAAGACCGGTGACATCTAGTGGAAGCAGTAGGAACTGAAAACAGGTTCCTAAGAAATATCGTTTGCCAATGAGAACTCACTGAACAGACAAAAAAAACAAATCTGAATGGTTAGTGCTCTGGGTTTTGCCTGCTACATAAGTTCTGTTATACTCACAGACATTATTCAAACAGTTTTAGAAACTTCAGAGTGTTTTCTATCCAAATACACTAATAATATGCATATCTTATATTCCTGGCATGAGTAGCAGGAAGTTGAAATTGGGCACACTATTTATCTAAAAGTGAAAATGCTGCCCCCTATACCTTAAGAAGTGAATGCGTTTGAGCCAATCAGTTGTGTTGTGACAAGGTAGGAGTGCTATACAGAAGATAGCCCTATTTGGTAAAAGATCAAGTACATTTTATTGCAATAACAGCTCAAATAAGCAAAGAGAAAGGACAGTCCATCCTTAAGACATGAAGGTCAGTCAAAGCGGAAATTGTCAAGAACTTTTAAAGTTTCTTCAAGTGCAGTCGCAAAAACCATCAAGCACTATGATGAAACTGGCTCTCATGAGGACCACCACAGGAATGGAAGACCCAGTGTTACCTCTGTAGACGATAAATTCGAATGCCTCAGAGTTCAAGTAACAGACACATCTCAACATTAACTGTTCAGAGGAGACTGCGTGAATCAGGCCTTCATGGTCAAATTTCTGCAAAGAAACCACTACTAAAATGACACCAATAAGAGACTTGCTTGGGCCAAGAAACACGAGCAATAGACATGGTGGACCAGTGGAAATCTGTCTTTTGGTCTGATGAGTCCAAATTTGAGATTTTTGGTTCCAATCACCGTGTTTTTGTGAGATGTATCTTGACAAAGAAGGAGTGCTGCATCAGATGACCTGGCCTCCACAAACACCTGACCTCAACCCAATTGAGATGGTTTGGGATGCGTTGGACAACAGAGTGAAGGAAAAGCAGCCACCTAGTGCTCAAAAACTCCTTCAAGAAAATCATTCCAGGTGAAGCTGGTTGAGAGAATGCCAAGAATGTGCAAAGCTGTCATCAAGGCAAAGGGTGTCTACTTAGAAGAATTTCAAGTATAAAATATATTTTGATTTGTTTAACACTTTTTTGTCCCCATGAGTGACAGAACACTGAGCCAATCACAGCGCAACTAGAGAACATTACCAACCCCTACGCTCCATATATTCCGCTGGCTGCCCCACCACCACAGAAAGCACTGAGCTAGGTTGAAACACCTGCATTTTTAAGCTGTCTTACTCAAGAAAATAAAAGAGAGACCATGTTTGTATGTGGCTTTATTGTTTTGAGTTTTGGCAACTCAAATAACATTTAGCATTTGTACATTGTTTGCAAACTGATATGTGATATCTGCCCCACTTGCTCTGAATGAGGGGTCGCCACTGGTTATGACATGGTTAAATAAAGTGTTACCTGTCAACATAAGTGAGCCAGATAACAATAAAGGGACTTGGTTCTGACATTGATCTTCATTATAGAGATGGACTGAGTTTCCCAGATCTCTGTCTGCTACATTATTATCACCAAGGTGGCATAGCAGTTCAGACGTCTTTTGTCCTCATCTTGTCGTGTCCTGTATATATATATATATATATTTACAACTTTTTTCACATACATTTTATTTTTATTTTCCATCAACTCATCTTCAAAACACTCTCCTGCAACCCGCCTCACCAATTTATATTTATAAAAAAGTATTATTTACCTCAAATCTGTAATCCTCCAAGAAGCTAGCCAGAAACTCCAAGAAGCTAGCCTGAAACTAGCCAGAAGCTAGCCAGAAGCTAATCCAGAAGCTAATCAGAAGCTAGTTCAGAAGCTAGTTAGCTCCTTTACTGGCAAATCGTTAGTATTCAGCTAAACACGGTTTGTGGTCATCAGCTATCCTTTAGCTCGAAAATCTATCGCCAGTTCTGTACGGCGCAGCGCGGCTCGGAACGGAACATACCGGACCAATTTTTCTCTCCATGTTCCTGGATTTCGACTGCTCTCTGGACATTCATACCCGGATCTCACAGCTAGCTAGCTGCTATCCGTGTGACTATCGGCCTTCGTCGATTCCGGAGCAAACATCAATTATTCCGGAGCTAGCCAGCTCCGTCAATCACTCCTGAGTTCCATCAATCACTCCTCCTATCCGGACCCGTTTTACTGCCTACGCGGAGCCCCACCGGGCCTTCACAACTGGACTGCCGACGTTATCTACCCGAAGGAGATCCGGCTGGCTCCTCCGTCGCGACGTTACCTGAACGCCCATCTGCGGCCTGCTAACCGTTAGCTGTCTTACCGGCTGCTATCTGAATAGACAATCGAAAATGTATTTATTTTTATTATAATTATGTTTTCTTCTTGGGCCTCTATAACTATATCTATTGTTTTTATTTTTGTTGTTGTTGTGTGATTTGGATTAATCCCCTCTACCACACGGAACCCCACTAATCTACTGACGGAATGCAAGAGGTGGCTAACAACAGACCTCCATCCTATGCTAGCTTGCTACCGATGGCCTGGCTAGCTGTCTAAATCACCGTGAACCCCAACCAACCTCTCCACTCACTGGACCCGTTTGATCACTCGACTAAGCATGCCTCTCCTTAATGTCAATATGTCTTGTCCATTGCTGTTCTGGTTAGTGTTTATTGGCTTATTTCACTGTAGAGCCTCTAGTCCTGCTCACTATACCTTATCCAACCTATTACTTCCACCACCCACACATGCAATGACATCTCCTGGTTTCAATGATGTTTCTAGAGACAATATCTCTCTCTTCATCACTCAATACCTAGGTTTACCTCCACTGTATTCACATCCTACCATACCTTTGTCTGTACATTATACCTTGATGCTATTTTATCGCCCCCAGAAACCTCCTTTTACTCTATGTTCCAGACGTTCTAGACGACCAATTCTCATAGCTTTTAGCCGTACCCTTATTCTACTCCTCCTATGTTCCTCTGGTGATGTAGAGGTGAATCCAGGCCCTGCAGTGCCTAGCTCCACTCCTATTCCCCAGGCGCTCTCTTTTGACGACATCTGTAACCGTAATAGCCTTGGTTTCATGCATGTTAACATTAGAAGCCTCCTCCCTAAGTTTGTTCTATTCACTGCTTTAGCACACTCTGCCAACCCGGATGTTCTAGCTGTGTCTGAATCCTGGCTTATGAAAACCACCAAAAATTCAGAAATTTTAATTCCAAACTACAACATTTTCAGACAAGATAGAACTGCCAAAGGGGGCGGTGTTGCAATCTACTGCAAAGATAGCCTGCAGAGTTCTGTCCTACTATCCAGGTCTGTACCCAAACAATTTGAACTTCTACTTAAAAAAATCCACCTCTCTAAAAACAAGTCTCTCACCATTACCACCTGCTATAGACCACCCTCTGCCCCCAGCTGTGCTCTGGACACCATATGTGAACTGATTGCCCCCCATCTATCTTCAGAGTTCGTGCTGCTAGGCGACCTAAACTGGAACATGCTTAACACCCCAGCCATCCTACAATCTAAACTTGATGCCCTCAATCTCACACAATTTATCAATGAACCTACCAGGTACCTCCCCAAAGCCTTAAACACGGGCACCCTCATAGATATCAACTTCCCCTCTAAATACACCTCTGCTGTCTTCAACCAAGATCTCAGCGATCACTGCCTCATTGCCTCCATCCGTAATGGGTCAGCAGTCAAACGACCTCCACTCATCACTGTAAAACGCTCCCTGAAACACTTCTGCGAGCAGGCCTTTCTAATCGACCTGGCCGGGGTATCCTGGAAGGATATTGATCTCATCCCGTCAGTAGAGGATGCCTGGATATTTTTTTTAAATGCCTTCCTAACCATCTTAAATAAACATGCCCCATTCAAGAAATTCCGAACCAGGAACAGATATAGCCCTTGGTTCTCCCCAGACCTGACTGCCCTTAACCAACACAAAAACATCCTATGGCGTTCTGCATTAGCATCGAACAGCCCCCGTGATATGCAGCTGTTCAGGGAAGCTAGAAACCATTATACACAGGCAGTTAGAAAAGCCAAGGCTAGCTTTTTCAAGCAGAAATTTGCTTCCTGCAACACTAACTCAAAACAGTTCTGGGACCCTGTAAAGTCCATGGAGAATAAGAACACCTCCTCCCAGCTGCCCACTGCACTGAAGATAGGAAACACTGTCACCACTGATAAATCCACCATAATTGAGAATTTCAATAAGCATTTTTCTACGGCTGGCCATGCTTTCCACCTGGCTACTCCTACCCCGGACAACAGCACTGCACCCCCAAGAGCAACTCGCCCAAGCCTTCCCCATTTCTCCTACTCCCAAATCCATTCAGCTGATGTTCTGAAAGAGCTGCAAAATCTGGACCCCTACAAATCAGCCGGGCTAGACAATCTGGACCCTTTCTTTCTAAAATTATCTGCCGAAATTGTTGCCACCCCTATTACTAGCCTGTTCAACCTCTCTTTCGTGTCGTCTGAGATTCCCAAAGATTGGAAAGCAGCTGCGGTCAACCCCCTCTTCAAACGGGGGGACACTCTTGACCCAAACTGCTACAGACCTATATCTATCCTACCGTGCCTTTCTAAGGTCTTCGAAAGCCAAGTCAACAAACAGATTACCGACCAATTCGAATCTCACCATACCTTCTCTGCTATGCAATCTGGTTTCAGAGCTGGTCATGGGTGCACCTCAGCCACGCTCACGGTCCTAAACAATATCTTAACCGCCATCGATAAGAAACATTACTGTGCAGCCGCATTTATTGATCTGGCCAAGGCTTTCGACTCTGTCAATCACCACATCCTCATCGGCAGACTCGACAGCCTTGGTTTCTCAAATGATTGCCTCGCCTGGTTCACCAACTACTTCTCTGCTGTCCGGGCCTCTGGCAGTCTCTATGGGGGTGCCACAGGGTTCAATTCTTGGACCGACTCTCTTCTCTGTATACATCAATGAGGTCGCTCTTGCTGCTGGTGAGTCCCTGATCCACCTCTACGCAGACGACACCATTCTGTATACTTCCGGCCCTTCTTTGGACACTGTGTTAACAACCCTCCAGGCAAGCTTCAATGCCATACAACTCTCCTTCCGTGGCCTCCAATTGCTCTTAAAGTAAAACTAAATGCATGCTCTTCAACCGATCGCTACCTGCACCTACCCGCCTGTCCAACATCACTACTCTGGACGGCTCTGACTTAGAATACGTGGACAACTACAAATACTTAGGTGTCTGGTTAGACTGTAAACTCTCCTTCCAGACCCATATCAAACATCTCCAATCCAAAGTTAAATCTAGAATTGGCTTCCTATTTCGCAACAAAGCATCCTTCACTCATGCTGCCAAACATACCCTTGTAAAACTGACCATCCTACCAATCCTCGACTTTGGCGATGTCATTTACAAAATAGCCTCCAATACCCTACTCAACAAATTGGATGCAGTCTATCACAGTGCAATCCGTTTTATCACCAAAGCCCCATATACTACCCACCATTGCGACCTGTACGCTCTCGTTGGCTGGCCCTCGCTTCATACTCGTCGCCAAACCCACTGGCTCCATGTCATCTACAAGACCCTGCTAGGTAAAGTCCCCCCTTATCTTATCTCAGCTCGCTGGTCACCATAGCATCTCCCACCTGTAGCACACGCTCCAGCAGGTATATCTCTCTAGTCACCCCCAAAACCAATTCTTTCTTTGGCCGCCTCTCCTTCCAGTTCTCTGCTGCCAATGACTGGAACGAACTACAAAAATCTCTGAAACTGGAAACACTTATCTCCCTCACTAGCTTTAAGCACCAACTGTCAGAGCAGCTCACAGATTACTGCACCTGTACATAGCCCACCTATAATTTAGCCCAAACAACTACCTCTTTCCCAACTGGATTTAATTTTTATTTATTTATTTTGCTCCTTTGCACCCCATTATTTTTATTTCTACTTTGCACATTCTTCCATTGCAAAACTACCATTCCAGTGTTTTACTTACTACATTGTATTTACTTTGCCACCATGGCCTTTTTTGCCTTTACCTCTCTTCTCACCTCATTTGCTCACATTGTATATAAACTTGTTTATACTGTATTATTGACTGTATGTTTGTTTTACTCCATGTGTAACTCTGTGTCGTTGTATCTGTCGAACTGCTTTGCTTTATCTTGGCCAGGTCGCAATTGTAAATGAGAACTTGTTCTCAACTTGCCTACCTGGTTAAATAAAGGTCAAATAAATAAATAAATAAAAACATTCACCCCCCAATCACACTCCACGGTGACCCCAGCAGTTGAGCTGAGCGCAACTGTAGATCCAAGTCCACGCGTACAATTGTAAAGAATGTTACACTGCTTGCTTAGTGAGGACCACTTCCCCATGATCTGGCACCTACAGTAACTGGTTTGAACTTGGGACATCTGCCTTGCAAACATGTGATAACCCTCCTGAAGCTTTTCAACCCATCACACCACCAAATATTCATTTTTTAGTGGTGCAATCAGCGATAATTCAGGCTGAGGCTTGAGTTTCACAGACCCCCCCCCCCCATCTACTACACTAACAGTGGTAACAGTCTCTCCACTACAAATAATTAAACACCAAAAAGAGGAACTAGGCCTAACCGTTGTGTAGTAATTGTCCAGTAAAAACTTTTTTATTCAACTTTAAAATCAATGAGACATCTTTTCAATGTTTTCAATATGTTAATTAATAAGGATTAGCTCTTAGTATCATACACAAATGGTGGAATCAGCCCAAACTTCAGTGGAACATGAGCTGTCCGGCCATTTTCTTTTTCTTTACATGGCCATTTCCAACCGTCCACTAGGGACAACATGTTACCATCTAGTCGAGCTAGGGTATTGGGGATGGGTTTGGGGTTAAGCTTAAATCATGAGCTACAGCTCCTAGCATCGCAGGGTCAATCCCAATGCTTGGCTTTGTTTTAAGCTTATCCCAAACTTTATCCCTAACCATAACCTCTCTTAATGCCTAACCTTAAGCTTAACCCATCCCACTCCGAATTAACGCCTAAACTTATTTCAGTTTTGCACAGTTTGACTGACAACTAACAGACAGCAAAATACTCCGGAATTAAAACAGCAACACACTCCATAATCTACAGACGGCACCACACTCAAAAACTAAAATGGCAACACACTCCATAATCTCTGTCGCCTGCAGTTTTGGCAAATGTATCAATTTGCTTTGGAGGTTGCATTGGGTCGGATAGATTTTTGGGCAACATCTTGTTGCAATTTCTCTGTCTAAATGAATTCTGTATTGATCAAAATTATGGGATTTGGCCAGACGATGTGTTAACGTTTGGTTTGGGTGGTATACCATATTACCATATGTCGGGGTATTTGTAAATAGCCACGGGATGGTTTCTCCAATAAAACTGTTTATTTTAAAGTGTTTCAAGGCATTTTCATATTAGGAGCTACTTTTAAGTAAATACCTGCAGTCAACTTGTGCAATACTTTAGGAGATAAAGCGTTCTCCATTTCACTTTGAACATTATTTTAACTTATAAAGCATACCAGAGTTCCCCAGAACAGTTGAGCCAGCCACATGTTTGTTTGTAAATAACATAAAGGGAGAAGGCGGGAGCAGGTCAGTCCAGCTGGGGTCGCATTTTATAATGAAAGTTAAGTGTTTTTTTGCTTTAATATAGTGATCAGGAACTTGCATCTACAGTTCTCTTTCACACAAAACACAGTAGAGCAACACATTTGCAGAACATTTTAATCAGATGACAACAGAAGTGCAACACATTTGGCTGGTAGCCACACAAGTAAATGAGCATACATTGAAAAAGCAAGGTAGATAATTTATCATTTTACCGGAGAAAATTTGTCTGGATTGACCGAGAAAGTGGACCAGAGAAACGTACCTACACATCAGTCTACTAGTTGCCGGTTTCTGGTCCTTTATTAATCTGGATTGGATTAAATAAATGCAATACAATGAATGGTGAACCTCAATGCTGCACACAGTGCATACACCAAACGTCTTTGCTTATTTCTTTCTTTTAGGCTTTTTTCTTGACACTCTTCCGTAAAGTCCAGCTCTGTGGAGTGTACGGCTTAAAGTGGTCCTATGGACAGATACTCCGCTGTGGAGCTTTTTGCAGCTCCTTCGGGGTTATCTTTGGTCTCTCTGATTAATGCCCTCCTTGCCTGGTCTGTGGTTTTTGGTGGGCGGCCCTCTCTTGGCAGGTTTGTTGTGTTGCCATATTGTTTCAATTTTTTTTAATAATGGATTTAATGGTGCTCCGTGGGATGTTCAAAGTTTCTGATATTTTTTTATAACCCAACCCTGATCAGTACTTCTCCACAACTTTTCTCCTGACCTGTTTGGAGAGCTCCTTGGTCTTCATGGTGGTGCTTGCTTGGTGGTGCCCCTTGCTTTGTGGTGTTGCAGACTCTGGGGCTTTTCAGAACAGGCATATATATACTGAGATCATATGACAGATCATGTGACACTTAAATAAAGTCCACCTGTGTGCAATCTAACTAATTATATGACATCTGGAGGTATTTGGTTGCACCAGATCTTATTTAGGGGCTTCATAGCAAAGGGGGTGAATAAATATGCCCACACCACTTTTCCATGTTTTATTTCTTTATATATATTTTGAAACCTTTAATTTCACTTCACCAATTTTGACTATTTTGTGTATGTCCATTACATGAAATCCAAATAAAAATCTATTTAAATTACAGGTTGTAATGCAACAAAGTAGATGACAATGACATTTTGCTTGTTAAAAATCTTTATACCATATGTACTTTTGCACTCACGTGAACACATACTGTACCTCTCCTCAGTAGAATCACTTGAAGATACTGCAGGCCAGAGCAATATACCAAAAAGCAATCGATACACTCACAATCCATGGATATGGTAAATAAAAACCAAATGAAAGTATTTAGATGAAATATAAATAAGACAATATTAATACTCGTTACATAGGCATTATGCAATCTTTGGTTTGCAATAACTTTGAGTTAACGGAATCTAGCTGTAAAATCAATAATTTCAGTCATCTTTGAAATACAAGAGTCAAACATAATTCCTGTGTGCAAAGCTGTCTTCATAACATTCAACATATGGAAATCAGTAACTACTTAAAAAAGACCAAATATAATTACAACCACAAATTAAATAATGAATAAATAATGAATAGAATAGAATTATCTTTTCACAGTGTGAATACTACAAGGTTAAATGCCTCTAGTCTAAATTCCCTGATGGCAGAGAATAGATTAAAAGCAACCTGACATTTTAAATATTCTCCCGCCCAGAATGAAACATCCATACTTGAGTGACTTGTGATCTTATAAACTTCAAATGTTGTTTTTTCTGTCAGTACCACAACCACTTAAAACATTTACCTTCTTATGCATTGCTTTACTTCTCTTTTACTGAGATAAATTATTCACTGATGATTCACTTTGATTCACTCTGAAACACTGATGTTTCAAAGTCATGTAAGATCATTCTTGAACTCTCAAACTTTCCAAATGTAGTGGTCCCACATGACCTTTTGTGAGTGTATGAAAGATTCTCTCTACTGCTAGAGCCATGCTGGTCTATATATTGGTTTATCACAGCGTGAGAGTGTGGGTGGGTTGATGTACAGTAAGTGGTGTGGCAGGAGAAAGCTGATTGATCTACTGTTTGGGGCTGTCAGAGCAGACATGGTGTTTTCATAAATGACCAGGTCATCACCAGGTCCTCAACAAATAGAACCTTGACCCATTCAGCAAACGGTCTTATTCATGGCTGACCAACCTGGTCTCAGACTATTTCGTATTATTCTGTATGTAAACAAGCGACACACCATTCAGGGTGATATGTTATGTTTTGTATGGTATGTATTAATATGTGGATGTCCATCATCCATTTTGTATGATATGTTACGAATTGCAATATGTACAATATGTTACGAATTTAGGGTTAAGGTTAGGAGTTAGGTTGAAGGGTTAAGGTTAGGGGAAGGGTTGGCTAACATGCTAAGTAGTTGCAAAGTAGCTATATAACATTGTAGGCTGCATGACCTGCACCAGCATCCCATGTTCTCTCCCAGCGTCATGGTTTGAACAAGGTGCTTAATTCCTGCTCATATAATACAATATGTACAGTACAGTACTACAGACAACACTCAAAAAGATTAGCTTACTGGAGTTAGTTAACTTTATTTTCTCAAGAGAGCATAGCCACATCAATGGGCTTTTATGTTTTTCTGTAGTGTATAATGTGCGTTAGCCTATATATCATAGGCTATGTATTGGATAAGGGAACAATTATTTTGGCTTTTTTGGGCTTGGCCTCATAAAATGTTTTTAATGTAGGGCTCATAAAACATATTTAATGTAAGGCTTATCAGGCTCAGGTAGCATGAGGGTTGAATTTTTATGCCGATCAAAGCTCTCGTCAAATCCAGACGTATTTATATGTGTTTAAATGACACTTCCAGTTTTCTGTGGGAAATACCGGTTAGACGTACTGCTTATTTTTTTAATATGAATAAATGGGCTCCAACACAAAGACAACATTGTTAGTAGCCTAAAGTCAAATTAAAATGGAGATTGTTTAAATGAATTAGGCCCTCTCGAATTAGCCTACTTTTAGCACCATAATGCTTTCCATCTCCGTGGCTGCCACTTCATAGTAATGTACGTTATGTAAATTACTTGAATATGGCTTATTGTGTGATCAATAACTCTGATAAATAGCTTCCTTATGGGCAACAAAACATACTGTTTTTATTAAAATTTATTATAGCCGTGGCAAGCTTTTTATTGAACCTTTATTTAATTAGGCAAGTCAGTTAAGAACACATTTTTATTTACAATGAAGGCCTACCCCAGCCAAACCCGGACGACACTGGGTCAATTGTGCACCTCCCTATGGGACTCCCAATCACAGCCGGATGTGATACAGCCTCGATTCGAACCAGGTACTGCGGTGACGTCTCTTGCACTGAGGTGCAGTGTCTTAGACCACCGGTCTCCTTCTTATCTCAAACTGAACAGGACATAAGTAGGCCTAGTCCACACAGATATTGCATTTTTTAATACAAATGTACTCACCTCCTGAAGTGCCACTGTACAGTCATTGTTTAGGCACTACACAAGGGTTCACATCAGCAAGAGCAGGGCGGGTCAGGGCTCATAATTGGGAATGCCTCTCATTGCAGTGTAATGCAATGTAGCCTAGTTTTTATACACACCATCCCAGCAGTGCAATATAGGCTAAGGATAATTTTATTGAGACCACATTAGGTACACTTATATTGAGTGCCCAGCAGAGAATCAAGGATGGGGGGCATCATCGGGCACACATGAGATACTTAAATAAGCAACTGATTCTCAAACCCTGAGAAATATGACATGTAATCGATTAGAAATTACATGACCCTCCCCTGGACAAAAAAAATAAATACTAAACCCTCCCACTGACTGAAATTGAAAAGCAGGACCCTCCTCCATTTTCCTCAGGGTAAACTATTGTATAAATGCATATATTTCCATAATTATCTCATAATGTAGGTAACCTACATGTATCTGCGAGCTGTTGGCTAGAGTGCACGTGCCAAGACCAGAGTGTGCACATTTGCTATATAACGCAACAGTTTTTGTGACCAAACCATCAGCAGAGTTGAATGCGATGGAAACCCATTTAACCATTTAACTTGTATTTTTCATTTGTCACATTGGAATTGAACCACAAACATTATTGTCATGTGCACTATGTCATCACGGACACACTTTTTTCCCCAATAAGTCTGTTTGATGGAAACACATCTCTGGTGGAAAAAGGTGCATATTAGTTAATGCACATTTTTGAATATTCACTTGAAATTGGATGGAAACCTAGCTAGTGATATATTATTGAGTTTAGCATTTTTTCTAAAAATTCCCTGACCAGGATTACTCACAGAAGGAGAGGACTATGGCCGAGGCACTTGAGGACCTGAAGGCTAACTTCTACTGTGAGCTGTGTGACAAGCAGTACTACAAGCATCAGGAGTTTGACAACCACATCAACTCTTACGACCATGCTCACAAACAGGTATGGTGCACCTAATACCTCCTACCATGCAATTCATTCAGACTAGTTACATTTCAACGTTGCCAAATGCAAAACAATTATAATCTACGAATGACAAAGAAAACACTGTCAACATAGCAATCTCCAAAAAAAGGGCATATTTGATTTCAAAGTACATATCAGATGAATATGAGGGGATAAAAAGGTGTTTGTTCTTCCATACTACAGTATTTGCATGACTTGCTTAACCTGAGAAAAATATTTGACCTGTGCCCTGAATGAGCATTTTCCCCATTTACTACAGTGTACACATTTATATCCCCCTGTTGCCCACAGCAGCTTTTCTCAAACCCTGTCCTGGGGACCCCAAGGGGAGCATGTTTTGGTTTTTACCCTAGCACTACACAGCTTATTCAAATAATGAACCCATCATCAAGCTTTGATTATTTGAATCCGCAGTGTAGTGCTAGGGCAAAAAACGAAATGTGCATCCCTTGGGGTCCCCAGGACTGAGTTTGGGAAACACTGAACTACAGTGAAAACATTATTCCACTAAAGGGGATTCTTGTTCATGCCTTCAACAAAGTTTGTGGTCCTTTGAAGCTCAGTTGGTAGAGCATGGCACTTGAAATGCCAGGGAAGTGGGTTTGAATCCCTGTGGGATACAGAAACTGACATCTGTGCAACAATGTCTCTGGAAAACGTCCACATTATTTCAAGGATTAGCCGCTTCGATAACTGAGACAGCAGACCAGCTCGGCGGCAGAGAGACAAGCTAGCTGCAATCAGGTCAGAATGGAACAAGTGGGTGGACCGCCTTCCACGGTTTTACAACCCTGGGCCAACGTTACTGTTGATGAGCAGTTTATGCCATTTTGGGGCCGCTGCCCCTTCAGGCAGGACATACCGTCTAAACCTGCAAAATATGTAATCAAGCCCGCAAAATATGGAAACAAGATCTGGGGTGTCTGTGATGATGCTTCATCATATGCGTGGAACTTGCAAGTGTACAGTTGAAGTCGGAAGTTTACATACACTTAGGTTGGAGTCATTAAAACTTGTTTTTCAACCACAGTTTTGGCAAGTCAGTTAGGACATTTACTTTGTACAAGTAATTTTTCCAACAATTGATTCCAGACAAATTATTTCACTTAATCACAATTCCAGAAGTTAACATACACTAAGTTGACTGTGAATTTAAAAAGCTTGGAAAATTCCCGAAAATGATGTCATAGCTTTAGAAGCTGGATGTATTCAAGGCCTACCTTCAAACTCAGTGCCTCTGCTTGACATCATGGGAAATCAAAAGAAGTCAGCCAAGAAAAATTGTAGACCTCCATAAGTCTGGTTCATTCTTGGGAGCAATTTACAAACACCTGAAGGTACCACGTTCATCTGCACAAACAATAGTACGCAAGTATAAACACCATGGGACCACGCAGCCGTCATACCGCTCAGGAAGGAGATGCATTCTGTCTCTGAGAGATCAACGTACTTTGGTGCGAAAAGTGAAAATCAATCCCAGAACAACAGCAAAGGACCTTGTGGAGATGCTGGAGGAAACAGGTCCAAAAGTATCTATATCCAAGGTCAAACGAGTCCTATATCGACATAATCTGAAAGGTCACTCAGCAAGGAAGAAGCCACTGCTCCAAAACCGCCATGAAAAAGCCAGACTACGGTTTGCAACTGCACATGGGGACAAAGATCGTACTTTTCATACAAAAGTACAAAAGTAATGACCATTGTTATGTTTGGAGGAAAAAGGGGGAAGTTTGCAAGCCGAAGAACACCATCCCAACCGTGAAGCACGGGGATGGCAGCACCATGTTGTGGGGGTACTTTGCTGCAGGAGAGATTGGTGCACTTCACAAAATAGATGGCACAATGAGGTAGGAAAATTATGTGGATATATTGAAGCAACATCTCAAGACATCCGTAATGAAGTTAAAGCTTGGTCACAGACTGGTCTTCCAAATGGACATTGACCCCAAGCATACTGCCAAAGTTGTGGCAAAATGGCTTAAGGACAACAAAGTCAAGGTATTGACTCACAAAGCCCTGACCTCAATCCTAGAGAAGATTTGTGGGCAGAACTGAAAAAGAGTGTGTGAGCAAGGAGACCTACAAACCTGGCTCAGTTACACCAGCTCTGTCAGGAGGAATGGGTCAAAATTCACCCAAATTATTGGGGGAAGCTTGTGGAAGGCTACCCGAAACGTTTGACCCAAGTTAATCTAGCCACCATTTCACATTTCAAAAAGGCTTTACGGCAAAAGCACCCCATCGAACAAACACATGACAATCACATTTCAACCCACCAGGCGCGACACAAAACTCAGAAATAATGATATAATTCATGCCTTATCTTTGAAGATCTTATTCTGTTGGCACTCCAATATGTTCCATAAACATCATAAATGGTTCTTTTGTTCGATAAATTCCATCGTTATATCTCCAAAATGTCCATTTATTTGTCGCGTTTGATTCAGAAAAACACCGGTTCCAACTCGCGCAACATGACTACAAAATATCTAATAAGTTACCTGTAATCTTTGTCCAAACATTTCAAACAACTTTCCTAATCCAACTTTGATTATATACGTTAAAAAAATACCTAATCAAATTTAAGACTGGATAAACTGCGTTCAATAGCATATAAAAACAAAGTGGAGCGAGCTTTCAGGTCGTGCGCCCCAACCACAACAGTACACTTTTCTATCCAACCAGATTGGAAATGGCTACTTCTTCATTTCTCAAAGGAAAAACATCAACCAATTTCTACAGACTGACATCTAGTGGAAGCAATAGGAACTGCAAGCAGGTGCCTTAGAAATCTAGATTCATATAGAAAACAATTGAAAACACTGTCACCTCAACAACAACAAAAATCCTGGATGGTTTGTCCTCTGGGTTTCGTCTGCCAAATAAGTTCTGTTATACTCACAGACGTAATTTTAACAGTTTTAGAAACTTTATAATGTTTTCTATCCAAGTCTACATTTGCATATCTTCTGGGCCTGAGTAGCAGGCAGTTTACTTTGGGCACACTTTTCATCTGGACGTGAAAATACCGCCCCCTAGCCCAAAGAGGTTAACAAAAAGTTAAGCTGTATTTTGGTGTATTGCACTTGTGATTGTATGAAAGTTAAATATTTCGAATCATTTTTTATTATTAGATTTCACACTCTGTTGTCGAAACATTCCGCTAGCGGAACCCCTAGACGTAAAAGGTTACATAATTTAAAGGCAATGCTACCAAATACTAATTACACATCTGACCCACTGGGAATGTGATGAATGAAATAAAAGCTGAAATAAATCGTTCTCTCTACTATTATTCTGACATGTCACATTCTTAAAATGAAGTGTTGATACTAACTGACCTAACACAGGCAATTCTTACTAGGATTAAATGTCAGGAATTGTGAAAAACAGAGTTTAAATGTATTTGGCTAAGGTGTATGTAAACTTCTGACTTCAACTGTATATGGGGAAGCCAGATGGAGGAGCCCTCAGAAGAGCCAAGGGATGAAGGTTGTCCTTGGATGTGACACAGTGACTACGTGGCCACAACATCATGTGCAATAACTTTTTAACTTTGCACAAGCTGGGCCATGAGTTCCTCAAGAGGAAGCTGACGATGGTAGGAAGAGTACGAAAAAACAAGCCAGAACTCATACCTCAGCTGTTGAATACAGCTATCAATTCCTGTAAGTTTGTGTTCACGGCCGACACGTCCCTAGACATAAATATGGCACTCATGAGTACACTGCATAGGGATGGGAGAGTCTGTGTCCAGGAACATTTACAAAAACAGAAATAAATTCCTGAACTAAGTGTTTTCATCATTCTAGATTGCAGCCGGTAGCAACAACAAGAAGAAGCGCTGTGATATGTGTTTACCCAAGAAGGACAGGAAGACACAGTAAACATGCATCAAGTGCAAGAAATCCATTTGCAACACACAGAGTAAAACTCTGTCCCTCATGTGGTGTTTTTTTTTACAAAGAGCTCTTTTATTGATAAATGTGATCTGGCAGAGGTAAATAGCAAATATAAAAGAAGGATTTTTAAGTCTTGAGACATGGACTGTGTATGTATGCCATTTGAAGGGTGAATGGGCAAGACATACGATTTAAGTGCCTTTCAATGGGCTTTGGTAGTAGGTGCCAGGCTGCTGGGTTTTTCACACATCAACAGTTTCCCGTGTGTATCAAGAATGGTCCACCACCCAAAGGACATCCAGCCAACTTGACACAACTGTGGAAGAATTGGCGTCAACATGAGCCAGCATCCCTGTGGAACGCTTTCGACACCTTGTTAGAATCCATTCCATGACAAATTGAGTCAGTTCTCAGAGCAAAATAGGGTGCAACTCAATATTAGGAAGGTTTTCCTAATGTTTTGTACACTCCGTGTATATTAAGGTTTTTGAGGTTTGATCAAATGTGACCAGATATCTCTATGAATGTCAAATTTAAGTGGTTCCCTTAATTTTTAATTTGATAAAAGTACAGACTCCGAGCTTCAAAATGGTACATACACTGTAGTTGGAGGAAACATGGGAAAGTTATGCTGCTTTGAAAGTTGATCAACTTGATATCCCACTTAGGAGACAAGCAGAAAATACCCTTGAAAGATTTTGATGAGTTTTTCACACTTGCTAAATTGGTTCTTTGTTTACTCCCATTCAGCATTGTTCACAACATCTTAATCATTAGTCCCATCCATCTCTTTAAGAATTCACATGCAGATGCATGACCAACTGTCACCATAGTCAACCTCCATGATCTCAGCCAGTCTTTGTTAGCCAGGAAGTATCCTGTCTTTCTCCATATAAATCTCAGCGCTTCTCCTTGGCAAACTAGGCTCATAATCATATTTACGGATCACATACAGGTTTGTAATTAAGGCCTAGAAAGTTCACATACGCATGAAGGCATTTCTGGAAAAAAAAAAATCTTTTTTTCTTTTTATTTCTTTCTTTCTTTCAAACAGCATTACTGTGAGGTAGGAACTATTGTCAAACGTCCCTGATTCTGTAACGAGTCACAAATGTAATTAATATTTGTTTAAAGATCACATGCTAACCTAAGCTGAACTGTATCTGCATTATTAATTTAGTATTAACATCCAATCTCATTAACAAGCACAGGTCAATGAATAAACCAGTTTTCAGACACATAACACTGACAGAGCTAATTCCTCTAGCTGGCTGTGTTATCCTACACACAAGGAGTAGGGTGAAGTTTCCCTTAGATCTTGGGTCAGAATTGCATTGTCAGTATTGCAAGGTTAATATTGGGGGAGGGGAAGCTGATCCTAGACCTGTGGCTAGTGTAAACTACTTCCCGGAGCAGCCTACAACAGCATAGTTGGAACAGTCTAAATATCAGTTCCACTTTGACCCCAGCAGATTGATGAGAACCAAAAAGACAGTAGCCTGGTTTAGATCTACATGTGATTTAGCAAACTCCTGTGACCAGGGCAGTTGTAGCTAAAGCGTCACAGAGATCTGGTCTAGGCTAGCAGGTGAGTGTTTAAAGGTGTCAAACATTAGAGTACTTCTGTGAAGGTTCTCTCAACAGTATCCGTTAACAAAAAAAAACATTATTCTGCAAAACAATAACATGACAATGTCACATGCATTTCATTGTGCATTGTGTATTTCCATGTAAGTGATAATGCCCTCGAAGCTGGTGTTTGGAGGATATATTGGCATGGGTGGTGTTAACTGTGCCAATATATCCTCCAAACACCGGCTTCGAGGGCGTTATCACTCTTATCCCTTTATTGCTAGCTAGCCAACTACGGCTAATTTACAGTCAGTCAAAGTGCAGCCAGATTAATAGCAAAGTAGCTGCATTTGTTTAAGCTGTTTTCTAGTGATATTCATTTGGATATATCCATAATAATGAGCTAATGAGTTGCAATTTCGCCTGGCATAGAAAATGTGCTTTCTCGTAGGGACACGGTTGTAGCCAACAACACAGCTAATACAATCACTTCAAACTGAATCTGGAAAGACTGCAAACTAACTGATATTTTTTCAATTGACAATTCTTTGTATATATCCATAAAAATGATGCTAGCTGATTCATGATTTAGACTGGGTGGGAAACGTTGCCTGTCTGTTCCGACGCGTTCATTACTATGGGACAGCTGGAGATCGAATTTGAATATTGAAACAATGTTGCAAAAGTCGGAGAGACAGAGAGCAAGGTTTTTTCAAATCTCGGCTGTTGAAAACTAAATGTTAGTTCAAAAGGAATATGAGATAATGTCTAGATGCTTTTTATAGTGGAGATCAAGTGTATAAAGTGCCTGGCTGTGCTGGATTGGATTGCACAGTCAGATGGAATAGAGTAAATAGGCATTTTAAAAGATTAAGCCGGTGGTAACTTGTGGAATAGACACAGGATGTAATGCGATTTTAACCAATCAGCATTCAGGATTAGACCCACCTGTTGTATAATATATTAATAAGTAATGTAAAGCCTATGACATTTGGCTGAACAAAAGATTGTGTCTGCATATACAGTCATTTATCTACATTACATTCTACCTTCGAGGGCAACATTTGCATCAATAGTCACTTGTACCTACACCTCACTTGTAGAATGAAAAGGCTAAACATTTCGGAGAGCCTGCAAGAAGTAGAAGCTCAGTAACATGTGTCTATTGGACAGGCTCGTCCTATACTGTAAGCCCAGCACATTAACAATTGCCTGGCCCCTCTGCTCGATAATCCTGAGAGAAGAGGCTACTTAACATGACAAAATGATCTCGGATGCATACAAATAATCTTCTGGCTTTGTGACCCAGCCACTCTAAATGCAACCACCAGAGTACTTCAAAGAGGTAAGGTCACATAGCCTTGCTGAGTTGTGTGTAATACAAAAGAGCCTGTGTAGAATACATAAGGTGGAGCCATTCGTGGGTTTGGGTAATTATAGATCCCTATAGATGATCTATTCTATTAGGTGAAAAATAAAGTTATATTATGGCAAATGTAGGGTTAGTTCACTCAAGGGTAACAACAGTTGTACACACAATAGTTGGGGCGAGTAACGCTGAACACTTATTTAAAGAACACTAGGTGCATAAATGCTAATTGCAAAATGTGCATAATCTGCATTTGTGTTTATGGTCCACCACACCCTTGGTTGTCACACAACAGTTGTGGGAAAAATGCATTGTATAACTTCTGTTCCACTGAGTGTGAACTCAGTCCTAGGGTATGAGTCTATAATTAAACATGTTGTAAATTGTGAAGCAATGTGATCAATAAACCTCACTTTCCCAATCACTGCAATATTGTCTTGTTTTGAGATGTGCTTCATTGAATTAAAAACAGTTGTAGGGTTAACTGTAAGGATATGGTAACCAATTAGTGAACGTTAGGATTGCTGATTTAGAATAAGTTGGATAAGGTTAGCCAACGTGAATGAATGAGATGTGAGTTGTTGTGGCATAAAATGTGTACATATAATATTCTTACAACACATGCCTCCAGAGATTTACAGCACTGTGAGTGGCTGTCTGATACTGTACAGTTAGTTTAAAACCTTCTCCATAGAGAAATGATATCTCCATTGGGTTCCAATGCCTTATATTGGAGAGGACCATCTAAGGAAATAAAAAATTATCTGAAAGAGTAATATCACTTAATTCAATTCGTTTGGCCGGAGTAAGCTACTCCAATGGCTGACTCTGTACAGTAGATAATGAGTCTGGTGATATTTCTTCTCTCTGCCAGAGACTGAAAGAGCTGAAGCAGCGGGAGTTTGCCCGGAACGTGTCCTCCAAATCCAAGAAGGATGGCAGAAAGCAAGAGAGAGCACTACGACGTTTACATGAGCTGGCCGAACAGCGGCTGGAGGGCCAACGGTGGGTGGAACAGCCAATGGAGCAATATGTGTCCCTATATGACAGAATTGCAACAGGCTGTAAATTAGTTTTAGAACTAGTTGGAATTGTAATTTACGTAAGTTAAAATACCTATCAAAATAAATGTTAGATGTATTTATTTTTGGGGGGATGAATAAGACGATGAGCACGGTTACATGCACACAATGTGATTAGTGTGGATAGTCTAGTTATTATATTAGTTCATTTAGAACATGTCCATGCTTTGCAAGAAGAACAATTTCCCTAACAATTATGTTTACATGGACACATCTCAAATCTGGCTGCTGATGGGACTTTTGATAAATGCAGAAAATCGGCAATCAAAATAAACATTCTACCACAGCGACCATGTTATTGTGTTATAGTAACAATAACACTATTTGATTCTGATTTCAGACATATACAGTTTGTATGAAAATCAGGTGTTTTAAATCGGTGTATGTTTACTTTGATTATAACCTTACGCCGATTACGATAAGCAGAGTAAGGTGTTTGCAAGACTAATGCCATACTCTGCTTTCTGCCATAATCAGTAAAATATATAATTATTATTGTGCATGTAAACATACTCATTGTGTCATCAGTTGTTTTTTGGTGGTGATTTTTGGATGTTGGCTGCTATCATACTGATTCTAGTGTCAACTCCTTTCTGTGCAGCGTACCTGGTAGTGGACCCATGTTCCGATCTACTACTGTGGCCGTGGAGGAAGGCTACAGGGGAGCCCGTGGTGACAGAGCCAGCAGCCGGGCACAGAACAGCACCCAGGAACACACAATGTGTCCAAACATCACCATAGACACACTTGCAGATAACACCAGCACCATTCAGGCCCAGCAAACTCCCAGCACTGTGACCGGAAAGTGTGGCCAAAAAATCTCTTTCTCCTTCCCTAAAAAGGCCTCTCTGAAGCTGGAGTCTTCGGCGGCGGTGTTCTGCCAGGCCGGGGAGGACGGGTCAAGCAGGCATGCATGTAGACAGAGGCTCAGTGTGCAGCTCAACTCCCCACGGCCTCCCACTGGCCTAGACTCCCCCAGCCCCCCTGCCAGCGAGAAGGCTCTGCATAACAAGGGGAAGATTCACATTGCAGGCTCACAGGTTCAGGAGTTAACCAATGCACCATCGGGGTCAGACAGCTCGATGCCCCCAGCTGATTTGTGCACTATCCTCGTTTATTCTGAGGATGTGGCTTTTCCCTGCACAGTCAAATCTTCCATGTTTCTCTCCCATTCAAACACATTAGATGACTGTGAACTGGACATGGTGCAGGGAAGTCTAAAAAGCAACTTGGCTGAACAAAGACAGGAAACTGAGGTGGAACAAGGACAGAGGACAGAGCCTGACAAAATCATGTTAGCAGATAATGTCTCCCATAAGGGAGGACACCTATTGTCGAACTGCGCTAATCATTTGAATGAAGCAATTTACACTCAACCCCAAGACAAAGATCTAAGTGTGTCAGAGGAGGAGAAATGGACAGTTGCAAGGCCATGTAAACCTTTCTACTCTATCCTCAGTAGAAATGGGAAAACGGTGCTCCAGTGGCCCTCTGAGATGTTGACATTCACCAGGACAAGTCCATCTATTTCCTTCAGCTGCAACCCACTCCATTTTGACTTCAGAGCCTCCACTAAAGACGCTGGCTGCAGAGTGGTGAAAAGAGATGTCGAGAAATCAGCTGAATTAGCTAAGAAGTCCTACAGCGATGAAGCAACCCTGGAAACACGTGAGCTGTTTAAGAGCTTGCCAAGCCCAGAGCGCATCCTTGTTCAGGAGGATTGCAAGAGGCCTAAAAGTCATGGTTGCAAGGAGCCAAGCAACACACTCATCGGAAAGGATGAGCAGTGTTGCAATTATTCAGCACAGTTGGCAACCACAAGCTTGACACACACAGCTATGGCTGTGGACACACGCAGGTGTTGTAGCACAAGCCAGAGGAGGAGAAGGCGGCAGGGGCACAGACGGATGACTCACCAGGGGGGTGACAGATATGAAGGGGCAACAGAAAGATTTGGTAATTGCCTGACACTTCCCAATCATTGTGAAAGACTTGATGACCAAATAAGTGATAGCAGTGCAAAACAATTTCAGCCAGACGAGCCCAAGCAATCACCCTCAATTGAGGGCAACGAGGGGAGAATTGAAGCTTACAGAGACACAGCAGGTGTTGTGAGGCAGGCATTGGCAGAGTGTGTGAATGGCCCAGCAGCTAGTCTGGCCCACTCTGATGAGGCTCTTCAGGGTCCAGGACAGATCAACGAGGGCAATATGCGCAATCAGCAGTCCAAACACATAAATGCCATCGAACACACATCTCTCAACTGTGGATCTCTCCAGACCAACCCGGTCATCACAAGTGCAGACCAGACGAATAAAATAGATCCCACACTCTTAAAACACCAGCCACTCCCTGAATCACTGTTACAGGAAGGTGGAAGATGTCGAAAAAGGACTATGGATGACCAAACTGTCGGTAGTACTTGTGTGAACTCTTTGCATAAACCAAACAAGAGGCGAAGAAGGAGGAGAAGGGCATGTGGAGCTCATCAGAGTTCAGTGGCTGACGTGAGCTGTGGAGAGAGATATGAGCAGAGTCGAGGAGCAAATGGCCTTAGCCCATGCACTGGCTCTGACTCCCCTGGAACTGAGGATAAATTGAACCCTGATGCACTTGAGAAGAGTGTTGACAGTGTAAATGGCAGATCCAGCTGCAAAGGCCAGATCAATGGGTCAGATCTCAAGAGGTATATTTTTGATTCCGGAGCTAAGGGCTCAGATGTTATTGTTGCACATAAGTCTGTGATGAGCCCAGATCAGCCCAACTTTCACAGTAAGAGTGATGGCTCCTGTAAAGTATTTCTACCAATAGGCAATGGGAAAATGTCAGAGACCTTGAATGCTAGCTACACAAAATTAGAGCAGGAATCATTTAACTCAAAGGACTGTTACAGGTCCACACTGGACAGACTGGAGAAGCATTGCCTCCAACATCTCCAAGCCCACAGGAAGGCTATGGACTATCAAACGTTCCCTGACAAACTGAAACCAGTTTTAGCCAGCCCGCACATCCCTGTGTCCTCCCCCATAGTACTACACCCTGTACAACTTCCTCTACCATTATCCACCTCCATCACCATCCACCAGACTTTCCTGCAGCACCATGCTAACTTCCTCCAGCCACAGCCCCTACTCATGTCACCTATCCTCCCCTTCACTCACCTGCCACTGGGGGCAGAGGTTTGCCCACACAGTCACCCAATTTCGGTCATGGCACGACCGAGCCTGCACCCCATGACTATGTCCTTTCACCCCCTGCCTCGCACTATGTTTCCTCATATGTTCCCACATCACCACACTGTCATCCCCCTACAACCTCTGTTTTAAGACTCCATTGTCCCCTATATAATTATAATTACTAGTGTAGCCCTCTTTGCTTTGTAAAGTCTGGTTTTGACGATATAGTATATACACTATATGTACACAAGTATATGGACACCCCTTCAATATGTGGATTCGGCTATTTCAGCCACACCTGCTGCTGACAGGTGTATAAAAATAAGCACACAGCCATGCAATCTCCATAGTCAAACATTGGCAGTAGAATGGCCTTACTGAAGAGCTCAGTGACTTTCAATGTGGCATCGTCATAGGATGCCACCTTTCCAACAAGTCAGTTTGTCAAATGTCTGCACGGGTAGAGCTGCCCCGGTCAACTGTAAGTGATGTTATTGTGAAGTGGAAACATCTAGAAACAACAACGGCTCAGCCGAGAAGTGGCCACACAAGCTCACAGAACGGGACCACCAAGTGCTGAAGCATGTAAAAATCATCTGTCTTCGGTTGAAACACTCAATACCGAGTTCCAAACTGCCTCAGGATGAAACATCAGCACAATAACTGTTTGTCGGGAGCTTCATGAAATGGGTTTCCATGGCCGAGCAGCAGCACACAAGCCTAAGATCACCATGCGCAATGCCAAGCGTCGGCTGGAGTGGTGTAAAACTCACCACCATTGGACTCTGGAGCAATGGAAACGCGTTCTCTGGATCACGCTTTACCATCTGGCAGTCCGATGGATGAATCTGGGTTTGACCTGATGCCAGGAGAACGCTATCTGCCTGAATGCATAGTGCCAACTGTAAAATTTGGTGGAAGAGAATAATGGTCTGGGACTGTTTTTCATGGTTCGGGCTAAGCCCCGTAGTTCCAGTGAAGGGAAATCTTAACGCTACAGCATACAATGACATTCTAAATGATTCTGTGCTTCCAACTTTGTGGCAACAGTTTAGGGGAGGTCCTTTCCTGTTTCAGTGCCCCATGACAATGCCCCGGTGCACAAAATGAGGTCCATAGAGAAATGGTTTATCGAGATCAGTGTGGAAGAACTTCACTGGGCTGCACAGAGCCCTAACCTCAACCCTATCGAACACCTTTGGGATGAATTGGAGCCTAATCACCCAACATCACTGCCCGACCTCACTAATGCCCATGGCTGAGTGGAAGCAAATCCCCATACCAATGTTCCAACATCTAGTGGAAAGCCATCCCAGATGAGTGGAGGCTGTTATAGCAACAAAGGGACACCAACTCCATATTAATGCCCATGATTTTGGAATGAGATGTTCGACGAGCATATAGTGTACTGGGAGTGCTTTGTTAGAGCGTTAGAACGTTTATCTATTATTTTAGGGCAGCTCTCATTGTATTTATTTATCTATTGTATATCAGCCAGCATAGCGTTCTGTGCGAAAATGTGTGAAGAAACATTGATTATTAAAATATTGCATAGGAGCTCTTAGAGGATGCGGCTCTCCTTTTCTTTTTCAAGTGGTCTACTCCGCTAGCCAGCAACTCGCCTAAACAGATGCGTGTTTCCTTCGCCTCCGAAAAATCTATTTCCAGAATGGGTTATCGAACACCCAAGTATTTGATAGAGGTTTCCAACACTTCTCCACTGTCAGTGTGTTTTCTTGTTTTGCATAGTTCCATTTTAAGGTTTTATCAGTGTCAGCTTTATCAGACTTTGAGGTATGAGTTTCAATAATTCACTATGGATTCTAATAGTGTTTACCATTATGTAATGGGAATATGTTTTAGAATTAATATATTGTGCTTAAATGTTATCGTTTTAATGATTCCTTTAAAATAGTTCAAATATAATTCCACTTGGGTGGAGGAAAGATATTCCATTGTGTCATCCATTATGTAGGTACAGTTGAAGTCGGAAGTAAACATACACCTTAGCCAAATACATTTAAACTCAGTTTTTCACAATTCCTAACATTTAATCCTAATACAAATTCCCTGTCTTAGGTCAGTTAGGATCACCACTTTATTTTAAGAATGGCAAATGTAAGAATAATAGTACAGAGAATTAATTATTTCAGTTTTTATTTATTTCATCACATTCACAGTGGGTCAGAAGTGTACATACACTCAATTAGTATTTGGTAGCATTGCCTTTAAATTGTTTACCTTGGGTCAAACATTTTGGGTAGCCTTCCACAAGCTTACCACAATAAGTTGGGTGAATTTTGCGCCATTCCTCCTGACAGAGCTGTTGTAACTGAGTCAGAGCACACGCTTTTTAAGTTCTGCCCATAAATTCTCTCAAGGATTGAGGTCAGTGCTTTGTGATGGACACTCCAATACTTTGCCTTTTGGTTTCCTTAATTAAGCCATTTTGCCACAACTTTGGAAGTATGTTTGGGGTCATTGTCCATTTGGAAGTCCATTTGCGACCAAGCTTTAACATCCTGACTTATGTCCTGAGATGTTGCTTCAATATATCCACATCATTTTCCTACCTCATGACGCTATCTATTTTGTGAAGTGCTCCAGTCCCTCCTGCAGCAAAGCACCCCCACAACATGATGCTGCCATCCCCGTGCTTCACGACTGGGATGGTGTTCTTCGACTTGCAAGCCTCCCCCTTTTTCCTCCAAACATAACGATGGTAATTATGGCCAAACAGTTTTATTTTTGTTTCATCAGACCAGAGGACATTTCTCCAAAAAGTACGATCTTTGTCCCCATGTGCAGTTGCTTTTTAATGGAGGTTTTGGAGCAGTGGCTTCTTCCTTGCTGAGCAGCCTTTCCGGTTATGTCGATATAGGACTCGTTTTTTTCTGTGGATATAGACAATTTTTTACCAGTTTCCTCCATCATCTTCACAAAGTCCATTGCTGTTGTTCTGGGATTGATTTGCCCTTTTCACACCAAAGTACATTCATCTCTAGGAGACAGAACGTGTCTCCTTCCTGAGCGGTATGGCGGCTACGTGGCCCCATGGTGTTTATACTTGTGTACTATTGTTTGTACAGATGAACGTGGTTCCTTCAGGCGTTACCTCATGATGCTATCTATTTTGTGAAGTGCTCCAGTCCCTCCTGCAGCAAAGCACCCCCAAACATGATGCTGCCATCCCGTGCTTCACGACTGGGATGGTGTTCTTCGACTTGCAAGCCTCCCCCTTTTTCCTCCAAACATAACGATGGTTATTATGGCCAAACAGTTTTATTTTAGTTTCATCAGACCAGAGGACATTTCTCCAAAAATACGATCTTTGTCCCCATGTGCAGTTGCTTTTTAATGGAGGTTTTGGAGCAGTGACTTCTTCCTTGCTGAGCAGCCTTTTCGGTTATGTTGATATAGGACTCGTTTTTCTGTGGATATAGACCATTTTTTACCAGTTTCCTCCATCATCTTCACAAAGTCCATTGCTGTTGTTCTGGGATTGATTTGCCCTTTTCACACCAAAGTACATTCATCTCTAGGAGACAGAACGTGTCCCTTCCTGAGCGGTATGGCGGCTGCGTGGTCTCATGGTGTTTATACTTGTGTACTATTGTTTGTACAGATGAACGTGGTTCCTTCAGGCGTTTGGAAATAGTTACCAAGGATGAACCAGACTTGTGGATGTCTACAAAAAATTTTCTGAGGTCTTGGCTGATTTATTTTGATTTTCCAATGATGTCAAGCAAAGAGGCACTTTGCAGGTAGGCCTTGAAATACATCCACAGGTACACCTCCAATTGACTCAAATGATGTCAATTAGCCTATCAGAAGCTTGACATCATTTTCTGGAATTTTCCAAGCTTTTTAAAGTCACAGTCAACTTAGTTTATTTAAACTCCTAACCCACTGGAATTGTGATACAGTGAATGGTAAGTGAAATAATCTGTCTGTAAACAATTGTTGGAAAAATTACTTGTGTCATGCAGAAAGTAGATGTCCTAACCGACTTGCCAAAACTAGTTTGTTAAAAAGAAATTTGGGGAGTGGTTGAAAAATGAGTTTTAATGACTCCAACCTAAGTGTATGTAAACTTCCGACTTCAACTGTATGCGGATGACTCAACACTATACACGTCAGCTACTACAGCAACTGAAATGAATGCAACACTCAACAAAAAGCTGCAGTTAGTTTCAGAGTGGTTGGCCAGGAATAAGTTAGCCATAAATATTTCTAAAACTAAAAGTATTGTATTTGGAACAAAATACTCAATAAACCCTAAACCTCAACTAAATCTTGTGATGAATATTGTGGAAATTGAGATGACTAAACTGCTTGGAGTAACCCTAGATTGTAAACTGTCGTGGTCAAAACATATTGATACAGTAGTAGCTAAGATGGGGAGAAGACTGTCTATAATAAAGCGATGCTCTGCCTTCTTAACAACATTGTCAACAAGGCAGGTTCAACAGGCCCTAGTAATATTCGAACCTTAACTACTGTTCAGTCATGTGGTCAGATGCCACAAAAAAAGGACTCAGGAAAATTGCAGTTGGCTCAGAGAGCTAATATTAATAATATTAATGTCAATCTCTCCTGGCTGAAAGTGGAGGAGAGATTGACTTCATCACTACTTGTATTTATGAGAGGTAGTGACATGTTGAATGCACTGAGCGGTCTGTCTAAACTACTGGCACACAGCTCGGACACCCATGCATACCCCACAAGACAAGAGGTCTCTTCCCCTGTCCAAGTCCAGAACAGACGATGGGAGGCACACAGTACTGTCTAGAGCCATAACTACATGGAACTCTATTCCACATCAAGTAACTGACGCAAGCAGTAAAATTTGATTTAAAAAAACAGATTAAAAAAATAACTTAAACACCTTCACAGCGGGGACTGTGAAGCAACACAAACATTGGCACAGACACATGCATACATAGACACACACAAACACGATAACATACGCACTATACATACACATGGATTTAGTACTGTAGATGTTTGGTATTGGTGGAGTAGGGGCCTGAGGGTACACAGTGTGAAATCTGTGAATGTATTGTAATGTTTTTATAATTATATAACTGCCTTAATTTTGCTGGCCCCCTGAAGAGTAGCTGCTGCCATAATAAATACAAATACAAATACAAATACAATGGTAGGGACTAACTGAGCTGGTCTTGGGTCATTGATAAGTGATTGTTTCAACGCAGCCTTGGAATGCATGGACAGAGCCCAGGAGCAAAGATGATTTTGATGGACTGCCTCATTCCTATAGAGTATCTTTAGAATTCAAGGCACACTTCCACATCATTCTGCAGCGATACGTCATCCCATCTGGTTTGCGCTTAGTTTGACTGTCATTTGTTTTTCAACAGGACACTGACCAAAACACACCTCCAGGCTTAGTAAGGGCTATTTAATCCAAAAGGAGAGTGATGGTGCTGCATCAGGTGACCTGGCCTCCAAAATCACCCGACATCAACCCAATTGAGATGGTTTGGGATGTGTTGGACAAGCATCCAACATGTGCTCTGCATATGTGGGAACTGTTTGGAAAGCATTCCAGGTGAAGCTGGTTGAGAGAATATCCTGGCAGTGTGGTGCCAGGATAACAATCTCTCCCTGAACATGACCAAGACAAAGGATATGATCGTGGACAACAGGAAAAGGAGGGCCGAGCATGCCCCCCATTCTCATCGATGGGGCTGTTGTGGAGCAGGTTGAGAGTTTCAAATTTACCTTATTTGGCACAAAAAAAAGATTGGCATGGGTCCTCAGATCCTCAGAAAGTTCTACAGCCACACCATCTAGAGCATCCTGACCGGTTGCATCACTGCCTGGTATGGCAACTGCTCGGCCTCCGACCGCAAGGCACTACAGAGGGTAGTGCGTATGACCCAGTACATCACCGGGGCCAAGCTTCCTGCCATCCAGGACCTCTATACCAGAAGGTGTCAGAGGAAGGCCCTAAAAATGGCCAAAGACTCCAGCCACCCTAGTCATAGACTGTTCTCTCTACTACCGCACGGCAAGCGGTACCCGAGCGCCAAGTCTAGTCTAGGTACAAAAAAAGTCTAGGTACAAAAAAATTCCTGAACATTTAATCAAATTGCTTCCCAGACTATTTTAATTGAACCCCCCCCCCCCCCCCCCCCCCCCCCTCTATGCACACTCAATTTACCTCTACCTACATGTACATATTAGCTCAATTGCTTCAACTAATCTGTGGCCCCACACATTGACTCTGTACCGGTACCCCTGTATATAGCCTTGCATCTGTTATTTTGTTGTTGCTTTTTTGTTATTTGATATTTTTATTTTTTTCAAATTTTTTCGTCTAATATTTAATACTCTTTATTATATATATACAGTTAAAGTCAGACGTTTACATACACTTAGGTTGTAGTCATTAAAACTCATTTTCAACCAATTAATTAGCCTATCAGAAGCTTCTACAGCCATAATTTTCTGGAATCTTCCAAGCATTTTAAAGGCACAGTCAACTTAGTGTATGTAAACTTCTGACCCACTGGACTTGAGATACAGTGAATTAATCTGTCTGTAAATAATTGTTGGAAAAATTACTTGTGTCATGAAACAAAGTAGACGTCCTAACCGACTTGCCAAAACTATAGTGGTTGAAAAATCAGTTTTAATGACTCCAACCTAAGTGTATGTAAACTTCAACTTCAACTGTATATATATATATATATATATATATATATATATAGTTATATAGTTGCTATATAGATGTTGTGTTACTTCAGTGTATTTTAGTAAATACTTAACACTTTCTGAACACTGCATGGTTGGTTAAGGGCTTGTAAGTAAGCAATTCACTATACTGTATACAATTTGATTTGACATTTTGTTTGATTGTATAACCAATGTGTATTTTTGCATGCTGTTGATGCAAAGTTTACAGCCTCAATACTTTATAGTGATTTGCATGTCAGTATAAAGATTCTGGAAGCATCTAAAAGGTTTGGAGGAAGTTTCTAACTAGCGCTGAGCAAAATTGCTAACTAGCATTAGCGCAATGACTGGAAATCTATGCTAGCAGAAACCCATAGACTTTCAATCATTGGGCTAAATGTAGTTATCATTGGCTCTCAAAACTATCTCTAACTTCCTTCATAATGGACACAGAGACATAACAGTGGTATCGACGAGTTCATCTGACTGGGGAAGTAAACTGACTTGCCTAGTTAAATAAAGGTTAAATAAATAAATACTGCTTGTCCCGCTCGGTAGTAAAGTGCAGCCAGGATCCATACAGAGAGAAAGTTTTCCACTTTCACGCATGTGTGATGAAGTGTGTTTTGTTTGTGTGTGTTTGTCATTTCACTTTGTTTTGTTTTCGGGAAGCGGGGTGTGGGTGGTGTTTGAGTACTAATTTTAGCTCACAACAAGCCTGTAGCATGATGAATACTAGACAGAAAATCTTTGCAAAGCTCAATGCGGAAGAGGAATATTATCAAGCACTACACGCATGAACTACTCGATCGACAAAAAGTTCTATAAAGATCTAATAGATTTGCAGGAAAATAACTTGAACTCTTTCCTGCAACCCTTTATGGATTCTACCAACAAAAAGGTTTATCTGTTTAAGGATGTAATGGAATTTAAACATAGTTTGGAATTTAGGCAGTTGGAGGTGGAGGAGCTAAAGGGAATGTCAATAGCCAGACTACATTCTGAGCATTTTGCAATTTTCCAAACACTTGACAAGCACACTTCCAAAAGGAGATTTCCTCGAAAATCAATCGAGGCACAATAGCATTTTAATCGATGGTTTTGAAGACTTGGCATAACACAGAGGTCAAGGCCAAGAAACTCGTGTCAGATAAACTCAAATTGAACACCAAACTCATTGAGGGTGCACAGGAATGGCACATTGTTCTCCGATGGACGGCCCAGATCTATACTGGTGAAACTGCTCAGGTTCAAAGACAAGGAGGAGAGCGAAGTGCCAGAAGGTAACCAACATCTTCATCAATTAAGATTTGTCTGAAAAGGTATGCCTCAAAAGAAAGGAACTGCTGCCATGACTAAGTGAAGAATTGAAGCAAGGCAACATCACATACCTAAAGTATGATCCGCTGGTCAATTCACCAGCCCACCCCACCTTTCTTAGGCCTATGGTAAGTGACTCCGATATAATCAACTGATTTGACACACACACCCACACATACACACACACATATTTATTCTACTTTGTTCACGTGTTTCACCTAACGTCTGAAGTCTTCAGTGGTGTTATGTGGACAGTGTCGATGTGCATTCCATAGGAAGTGTACGCCTATTGATAAAACTAAGACAAATGTTCGGTTGTATTAGACATGTAAGGCATGCAGTACTGTGTTTCCGTTCCATTCGCTGAATGATTCCGACTGTGTATCTCTCTTAGTTGGGCAGGATGGCAACATGGTCTTTAACCCATTAGATATTAATGAAGCAAACAATAAATATAACGATTGTGTCGATCCAGGTTCATATTTCCTGAGATTTACAAGAGATGAGTCTGTCACTTGTGATTACTATAATGTTAAGCAATTTAACAACCTGTATAGCCGTTTATCTATTTCCAAGACAAGCTTATTTTCTCGATTTCGTTTGAACGTTCACAGTCTTCCTCAAAATCATGACCTCCTTGTTCATTATCTGTCTTCTCTCAGTCCTGAATTTTCCATTGTTACCCTTTCGGACTGAAGATACAACCATGCTTTAAGTCTCCTTATAATGCTGTTTACCACTGTAGAACCTCAAGAATGGGAGGATTAGTGTCCATTTTTGTTCATTATTTTTATTTTATTTGTGAGAGAGGACCTTGTAATTACATCTGATAATATTGATGTTTCATCTCTTTTTACATAAATTCCCTTGTGTGCATTTTTTGGTGGTAAGAAAATGGTAATTGGATGCATCTATCGGCCTCCCGATTCTGAAATTGGTCGTTCCATTGATATCCTTGCATCAACCTTGGATTTGTTTAATAATGAAGATAAAAATGTGTTTTCTACAACAAACAATTAAAAGTGAGAACGACTCACTGACATCTGACTTTTTGAAAACTTTATACAGCTATCTGTATCCCCTAATCTATAACCACACAAGAGCGACCCGTTCATCTTCCACCAACATACTGATATTACTGATATTTTTACAAATTTTTTGAATAATGTGGCTAATACAGGTATACTTTATAATGACATTATTGACCACTTTCCAATGTTCCACTTATCTTTGGCAGCTGGAAATGAACAGATGGGAGTAGAATATTTAACCAAAGTACTGTAATTGTGAGCGCTTTAAAATATTTCATGGGAACATTTTAATAATCAGGCCAAAGTGGAGTCTGCTGAACAGACTTTTTTCACCACTGCTTTCCCTTAGTTAAACCACTTGAGATAGCAGGAGATTTCTGAAAACCTCTGTTTTTATTTATAGATTATACATGTATTTAACTAGGCAAGTCAGTTAAGAACAAATTCTTATTTTCAATGACAGCCTAGGGACAGTGAGTTAACTGCCTGTTCAGGGGAAGGACAGCAGATTTGTACCTTGTCAACTCGGGGATTTGAACTTACAACCTTGTGGTTACTAGTCCAATGCTCTAACCACTAGGCTACTCTCCCTCCCCAGTATAAAAAAAAAAAAAAAAAAAAAAAAAAAAAAAAAAAAATACCCAAGTGGTATAAAAAGTGACTCACAAATCCCTCTCCCCTGAATTGTGCAAATTTACAAAAGTATGAGAACAAATTTACTCACCTACTTCGGATATCTCAAAAAATACATTTTACAAACCAATTCCAATAATCCTGTCACGCCCTGGTCTTAGTATTCTGTGTTTTCTATATTTATTTGGTCAGGCCAGGGTGTGACATGGGTTTATTTTGGGTTTTGGGATTGTGGCTTAGTGGGGTGTTCTAGCAAAGTCTATGGTTGCCTGAGGCGGTTCTCAATCAGAGGCAGGTGATTCTCGTTGTCTCTGATTGGGAACCATATTTAGGCAGCCATATTCTTTGAGTGTTTCGTGGGTGATTGTTCCTGTCTTTGTGTTAGTTGTCACCAGATAGGCTGTATAGGTTTTCACGGTCCGTTTGTTGTTTTTGTATTGTCGTGTTTATTTGTCATTAAACATGTATCGTATTAACCACCCTGCATTTTGGTCCGACTCTCTTTCGACGGAAGAAAACCGTAACAAATCCTTAAATAATATAAAGTCAACTTGGAAAATAATTAATCAACTTCTGGATATGAAAAAAGCATCGACAACTGTCCAATCTCAATTTATTGTTGGAAATAAGACAGTGATCCTGATGTTATTCCATGTGAATGTATTAACTTTGTTCATGTGGGTTCCTCTCTGTCGAAGAAAATATAGAACTGATGGAAATCCCTTCGATTACATTAGGGACATTTCCCTTCTCTTACTCAGATTGATCCTCCTGATGTAATGGAGGTGATGGAGGTAATTGGTAAATTAAAGCTATTAGCAGCAGGTCATGATGAGATTGGTGCCCCTTTGGTGAAATCAGTGTCTTTCTTCCTCAATTACTGAGCCTCTAATGTAAAGTCGAAAGTTCACATATACTTACGTTGGAGTCATTAAATCTCGTTTTTCAACCACTTCACAAGTTTCTTGTTAACAAACTATAGTTTTGGCAAGTTGGTTAGGAGATCTACTTTGAGCATGATACAAGTCATTTTCCCCAAAAAAATTTACAGACAGATTATTTCACTTATAATCCACTGGATCAGAATTCCAGTGGGTAAGAAGTTTACATACACTAAGTTGACTGTGCCCTTAAACAGTTTGGAAAATTCCAGATAATTATGTAATGGCTTTAGAAGCGTCTGATAGGCTAATTGACATCATTTGAGTCAATTGGAGGTGTACCTGTGGGTGTATTTTAATAAGAACTCAGTGCCTCTTTGCTTGAAATCATGGGAAAATCAAAAGAAATCAGCCAAGACCTCAGAAAATAATCCATGGGAGCAATTTCCAAATGCCTGAAGGTACCACGTTCATCTGTACAAACAATATCACGCAAGTATATACACCATGGGAGCACGCAGCCGTCATACCGCTCAGGAAGGAGAAGCGTTCTGTCTCCTAGAGATGAGCGTACTTTGGTGCGAAAAGTGCAAATCAATCCCAGAACAGCAGCAAAGGACCTTGTGAAGATGCTGGAGGAAACAGGTACAAAAGTATTTATATCCACAATAAAACGAGTCCTATAACAACATTACCTGAAAGGCCACTCAGCAAGGAAGAAGCCACTGCTCCAAAACCTCCATTAAAAAGCAACTGCACATGGGGACAAAGATCGTACTTTTTGGAGAAATGTCCTCTGGTCTGATGAAACAAAAATAAAACTGTTTGGCCATAATAACCATCATTATGTTTAGAGGAAAAAGGGGGAGGCTTGCAAGCCGAAGAACACCATCCCCAACTGTGAGGCACGGGGGTGGCAGCATCATGTTGTGGGGATGCTTTGCTGCGGGAAGGACTGGTGCACTTCACAAAATAGATGGTGTCATGAGGAGGGAAAATTATATGGATATATTGAAGCAACATCTCAAGACGTCAGTCAGGAAGTTAAAGCTTGGTCGCAAATGGGTCTTCCAAATGGACAATGACCTCAAGCATACTTCCAAAATTCTAAACTCAGCAAAAAAATTAATGTTGAATGTGTTTATTTTCAGCAAACTTTACATGTGTAAATATGTGTGAACATAACAAGATTCAACAACTGAGACATACACTGAACATGTTTCACAGACATGTGACGAACAGAAATTGAATAATGTGTCCCTGAACAAAGGGGGGATCAAAATCAAAAGTAACAGTCAGCATCTGGTGTGGCCACTAGCTGCATTTAGAACTGCAGTGCATCTCCTTCTCATGGACTGCACCAGTTTTGCCAGTTCATACTATGAGATGTTACCGCACTCTTCCAGCAAGGCACCTGCAAGTTCCCGGACATTTCTGGGAGGAATGGCCCTAGCCCTCACCTTCCGATCCAACAGGTCCCATGCGTGCTCAATGGGATTGAGATCCGGGGTCTTCGCTGGCCATGGCAGAGTACTGACACACCAGTCATGCAGGAAATCACGCACAGAACGAGCAGTATGGCTGGTGGCATTGTCATGCTGGAGGGTAATGTCAGGATGAGCCTGCAGGAAGGGTACCACATGAGGGAGGAGGATGTCTTCCCTGTAACGCACAAGCTCAGTCCAATGATGCTGTGACACACCGACCCAGACCATGACGGACCCTCCACCTCCAAATCGTTCCCGCTCCAGAGTACAGGCCTCTGTGTAATGCTCATTCCTTTGATGATAAACGCAAATCCGACCATCACCCCCGGTGAGACAAAAATGCGACTCGTCATTGAAGAGCACTTTTTGCCAGTCCTGTCTGGTCCAGCGACGGTGGGTTTGTGCTCACAGGCTACGTTGTTACCAGTGATGTTTGGTGAGGACCTGCCTACAACAGGCCTACAAGCTCTCAGTCCAGCCTCTTTCAGCCTATTGCGGACAGTCTGAGCACTGATGGAGGGATTGTGCATTCCTGGTGTAACTCGGGCAGTTGTTGTTGCCATTCTGTACCTGTCCCGCAGGTGTGATGTTCGGATGTACCAATCCTGTGCAGGTGTTGTTACACACGGTCTGCCACTGCGAGAATGTTCAGCTGTCCGTCCTGTTTCCCTGTAGCACTGTCTTAGGCATCTCACAGTACAGACATTGTTATTTATTGCCCTGACCACATCTGCAGTCCTCATGCCTCCTTGCAGCATGCCTAAGGCACGTTCATGCAGATGAGCAGGGACCCTGAGCATCTTTCTTTTGGTGTTTTTCAGAGTCAGTAAGGCTTCTTTAGTGTCCTAAGTTTTTATAACTGTGACCTTAATTGGCTACTGTCTGTAAGCTGTTAGTGTCATAATTACTATTCTACATGTTCATTAATTGTTTATGGTTCATTGAAGAAGCATTGGAAACAGTGTATAAAACCTTTACAATGAAGATCTGTGAAGTTATTTGGATTTTATTGAATTATCTTTGAAAGACAGGGTCCTGAAAAAGGGCTGTTTCTTTTTCTGCTGAGTTTATGTTGCTTAAGAAACAAGGCTCATGAAAATCAATAATTTGCTAGTAACAGATGACATTCATATTCTGACATATTCTCTGAAACTCACTTAGATAATACCTTTGATGATACAGTGGTAGCAAGGATATAACATTTATAGAAAATATGGAAATGCTGTATTTCCTGTATAGAAATGAGAGGATCTCATGTGTCAGCTACTCTTGAAGTAATATGGCTACATATTACTGCCTTACCTAAAGCCCATTCTGGTGGGAAGCTGCTATAGACCACCAAGCTCTAACAGTCAGTATCTGGATAACGTTTGAAATGCTTGATAATGTATGTGATATCAACAGAGAGGTATATTTTCTGGGTGATTTAAATATTGACTGGCTTTCGTCAAGCTCAAGAAAAAGCTTCCAACTGTATCCAGTGCCTGCAACCTGGTTCAGGTTATTGGTCAACCTACCAGGGTAGTTACACGGGAATAAAATCATCAACATGTATTGATCACATCTTTACTAATGCTGAAGAAATTAGCATGAAAGCAGTATCCATGTACATTGGATGTAGTGATCACTATCTAGCCATATCTAGGAAAAACAAAGGCCCAAAGGCTGGGCCTAATATTGTCATGCCTGCTCCCACGCCACCCTGCACTCCTGCCACCATAATTTACCCATGCCTGCCTTCCCTCGTCACGCGCTTCAGCGATATTGGACTCACCCAATCACCTGTTTATTACCTCCCCTATATCTGTCAGTTCCCCAGCTCTGTTCCCCGCTGCTGCATTAATGTTTGTCATATGTCCGTGTTACCCGTGTGCTGACGCTGTTCCTGTCTTGTTCTATGTCTGTTCCCGAAATAATGTCTGACTCCCCATAACTGCTTCTCCTGTCTGGCGTTGGCCCTTACAAATATAGTGTATAAGAGGTCATACAATAAGTATTGTAGTGATTCCTGTGTCATTCATGTAAATAATATCTGTTGGTCTGTGGTGTGTAATGAGGAGAAAACAGACACTGCACTTGACACATTTATTCCAGTTACTAATAAGCACGCACCCATTAGGAAAATTACAGTAAAATATGTTAAATCTCATTGGATTGAAGAGGAATTGAAAAAGTGTAAGGTTGAGAGGGATGAGGCAAAATGTATGGCAAATAAGTCTGGCAGCCCAACTAACTGGCAAATATACTGCAAATTAAGACATAATGTGACTAAACTAAATTAAAATAAACTATTCTATGAAAAAAATATAAATTATATAAAGTGTGTGGCCTCAGGCTTGGAGGAAAGCAAAATTCGTTCCGCCATTAAGAATAGCAAATACCCCTTTACTGGCTCAAATAGCCAACCAATCAACCTGTTACCAACCCTTAGTAAACTTTTGGGAAAAAAAAAATTCAACAAGCACAGCACTTACACAAATGACTGATGTGTAAGTGTGGCCTTTGACATTATCGATCATAGTCTGCTGCTGTTATGGCTTCTCCAAACAGAATCTTTCCAGATCCTTGACATCCTTAGGACTACCCTCCACAATTCAAATCACAGGTTTTCATTGGGGTTCAAGTCCGTAGACTGTGCTGGCCATTGCAAAATGTTTATTCTGTTGTCAATTAACCTTTTCTTTGTGTATTCTGATGTGTCCTTGGGGTCATTGTCTTGCTGGAAGATTCATTTGAGGCCGACTTTCAGCCTCCTGGCAGAGGCAATTAGGTTTTGCCTAAAATGTCCTGGTACTTTGTAGATTTGATGATGCAGTTGACCTTAACAAGGGCCCCAGGACCAGTGGAAGCAAAACAGACCCATAACATCAAAGATCCACCACCATATTTTACATACCGTATGCATATGCATCCTTCTTTCGAGGCCAAACCCACCACTGGTGTGCATGGCCAGAGCTCTATTTTCATCTCATCTGACCATAGCACCCGGTTCCAATCTAAGTGCCAATGCCGTTTCGCAAACTCCAGGAAATTACATGTGTTGGTTGCTCTCAATAATGTATTTTTTTATGGCAACCCTTTCAATTGGCATGGAGGTGCCTAATTGTATATTTGGAGACTTGATCATCTCAAGTTGCAACTGTTACAGCCTTTGGTTTTTCCATTTATATTTTGAGGTGGGAGGTTAGCAAATGGGGTGAACCGATTGATGTTACCTCATCAACCTTTTCTGGATCAGTGTCCCTTCCACGGGACGGTTGAGCTAACGTAGGCTAATGCGATTAGCATGAGGTTGTAAGTAACAAAAACATTTCCCAGGACATAGACATATCTGACATCGGCACAAAGCTTAAATTCTTGGTAATCTAACTGCACTGTCCAAATTACAGTAGCTGTTACAGTGAAATAATACCATGCTATTGTTTGAGGAGAGTGCACAATTTTGAACATGGAAAGTTATTAATAAACAAATTAGACACATTTGGGCCGTCTTGATACAAAATTTTGAACAGAAATGCAATGGTTCATTACATCAGTCTCAAACTTTGCACATACAATACTGCCATCTACTGGCCAAAATCGAAATTGCACCTGGGATGGAATAAAACATTATGGCCTTTCTCTTGCATTTAAAGATGATGGTACAAATACAAAAGAACGGTTGGTATTTTCTTTAAAAAGTATGTGTTACACCTGTGCTGGCTTGTCCACCTTGTGATATTTAAGAGTGGCTAGCCCAGTGCTCCAGTTATCTTGAGAGACGTGGAGGGTTAACACCTTTTAGTTGGCTATTCAATTTCCAGAAAAACAATCCTTTATCTGATCTTCCAAGTTTTCGTTTTGCTCCAATTTTTGGTTTGCTTCCTGTTTTTAAGTTTGGTGTAGTTTTTTTTTTCTTTCTATTCTTGGGCAAATTTAGTGAGCGCTAATGTTGGGTGTCTTTTAGGTTCCAGTTGTTAATGCTAGTCAACTTTCAGTGGACACCCCCATGACTGTCTTTCTGAACCCCTCCTAAAACCCCACCTGTTTCATTTTATTAGTTCCCCCTTCTGTTTGTGACGTTATCAAATCTAATTTTATTTGTCACATACACATAGTTAGCAGATGTTAATGCGAGTGTAGCGAAAGGCTTGTGCTTCTAGTTCCGACAATGCATTAATATCCAACGAGTAAACTAACAATTTCACAACAATTACCTTATACACACAAGTGTAAAGGAATGAATAAGAATATGTACATAAACAAATATGAATGAGTGATGTATAGAATGGCATAGGCAAGATGCAGTGGATGGTATAGAGTACAGTATATACATATGAGATGGGTATGTAAGCATATAAAAGTGGCATTGTTTAAAGTGGATAGTAATACATTACATCAAGATGGCAAGATGCAGTAGATGGTATAGAGTACAGTATATACATATGAGATAAGTAATGTAGGTTATGTAAACATTATATGAAGTGGCATTGTTTAAAGTGGCTAGTGATACATTTATTACATCAATTTTTCCAGTGGCTGGAGTTGAGTCAGTATGTTGGCAGCAGCCACTCAATGTTAGTGATGGCTGTTCAACAGTCTGATGGCCTTGAGATAGAAGCTGTTTTTCAGTCTCTCGGTTCCTGCTTTGATGCACCTATACTGGCCTCACCTTCTGGATGATAGCGGGGTGAACAGTCTACCTTATCCACTACTGTGAACTTTCTACCCTCTCCACTACTGTCCCATCGATGTGGATAGGGGGGTGCTCCCTCTGCTGTTTCCTGAAGTACACGATCATCTCCTTTGTTTTGTTGATGTTGATTGTGAGGTTATTTTCCTGACACCATACTCAGAGGGCTCTCACCTCCTCCCTGTAGGCCGTCTCGTCTTTGTTGGTAATCACTGTAGTGTCGTCTGCAAACTTGATGATTGAGTTGGAAGCGTGCACGGCCACGCAGTCGTGGGTGAACGGGGAGTACAGGAGAGGGCTGATTGATTGAATATGTCCGTAAACACACCAGCCAGCTGGTCTGCGCATGCTCTGAGGACTCGGCGGTGGATGCCGTCTGGGCTTGCAGCCTTGCGAGGGTTTACACGTTTAAATGTTTTGCTCACGTCGGCTGCAGTGAAGGAGAGACCGCAGGTTTTGGTAGCGGGCCATGTCAGCGGCACTGTGTTGTCCTCAAAGCGAGCAAAGAAGTTGTTTAGCCTGTCTGGGAGCAAGACATCCTGGTCCGCGACGGGGCTGGTTTTCCTTTTATAGTCCGTGATTGACTGTAGACCCTGCCACATACCTCTCGTGTCTGAGCCGTTGAATTGCGACTCTACTTTGTCTCTATACTGACGCTTAGCTTGTTTGATTGCCTTGCGGAGAGAATTTGACAATGCAGGGGTGGCTTCGGGACAGGTCTCTGAATGTCCTTGAGTGGCCCAGCCAGAGCCAGGACTTGAACCCGATCGAACATCTCTGGAGAGACATGGACATAGCTGTGCAGCGACGCTTCCCATCCGACCTGACAGAGTTTGAGGGGATCTGCAGAGAAGAATGGGTGAAACTCCCCAAATATAGGTGTGCCAAGCTTTTAGCATCATACCCAAGAAGACTCAAGGTTGTTATCGCTGCCAAAGGTGCTTTAACATAATAATAAATAAATAAAGGGTCTGAATACTTACATAAATGTGATATTTAATATATATATATATATACATATTTATATATACACACACACATACATTTGCAAAAATGTCTAAACCTGTTTTTGCTTCATCATTATGGTGTATTGTGTGCAGATTGAGTGGGGGGGGGGGGAATAATTTAACGTAACAAAACGTAACGTAACAAAATGTGAAAAAAGTCAAGTGGTCTAAATTACCATCCAAATGCACTGTACATCCATCTCTCTCATTAAAAGGCGGTAAAAGACGGCTGTTTCGACCAAGATCAAACTCTGTTGAGGTTGCAGGATGTCTTGACGGGAGTGTTTCCAGATCTATCACTCTGACGAATGGCAAGCTCACATTCCCGTTCTTGTTGTTTGGCTGCATGCTCATTTTGTCTTTCCATGTGCTTCAACTTATTTGTTGCTCCAATCTCTCCTCACGTTCTTGAGCTCTAATGCTAATTTCTATTGTTCCAACTTTGCCTGTAATTCTAACTCTCACAGTTGCACGTTTTCATCAATCTCCCTCTTCAAGGGGATTTCCTCCTCCGCCAAAGCAGTACCGATCAACTCTGACTAATGTTTTTGGATTGCCAAAAGAGCATATTCACCTTTGTACATTTGTCTAGTGTTTTCCACAAATGCTTCCAACTTAAAGTCCATGGCTTTTTCATTTTGTAAGCCTTTGTTTATGAAACTTTCAAAATGATTCCGCCAATCTTATAACCACTCAAGGTGGATGTCTGTGACCAACTCTACTTCAAAAGTGTATTTTGAACACTCAAATATCTGGGCACAGCAGAGATTCTGAGTAGGTGACAAGAACGAGTACCATACTCATGGGAAACAAGATCTTGGCCGAGACCCCATTTTCTTACATTCCACAGCAAAAAGGTTGCTAAAAAATAAGAGGGAACTAACAGTCAATAACCAACATCTAAAACAAAACAGGTGTGGTTTTAGGATGTGTTCGGAAAGACACAAATGGGGCTGTCCACTGAGAGTTGACGAGCAACAACAACTTCTAAGACACCCACAACATTTTACCCAAGAGGAAAACAAATGAAGACACCAAACTTAAAGACAGGAAGCAAACCAAAAAGGTGGAGCAAAACGATTGTTTTTCCAGAAAAAAAAATTGGGAGGGCCAAATAAAGCTGTTAACCCTTTGCATCTATCCAGACAACTGGAGCGCTGGGCCAGCCACTCTTAAATAGCACTTAGGCCAGCACAGGTGAAACACCTTCCTACCATTGAGATGGCAACCAGCACAGTTGTAACCCATACTGACTAACGAGTTGACGCCAATCCGTGCACCCTACGTGCTAACATGCTACACGTGGAACATTTTCAGCACATTTTAGAGTGGCCTTCTATTGTGTACACAAGGTGCACCTGCGTAGTGATCATGCCGTTTAATCAGCTTCTTGATAGGCCACATCTGTCAAGTGGATGAATTATCTTGGCAAATACAAAATGCTCACTAACGGACGTAAACAAATTTGTGCAGAGAAATAAGCTTTTTGTGTGAATCAAACATTTCCAGGATCTTTTGTTCCAGCTCATGAAACATGCAACGCTTTACATGTTGTTTTTTAAAACCATGCCACCCCAAGACCTCTACATCCGGATTCTTCATCTGCGGTATTGTGTAATGGGGTGGAGGGGGGTGCTGATGAGTATTTCTGTCTGTAATAAAGCCCTTTTGTGGGGAAAAACTTGTTCTGATTGGCTGGGCCTGGCTCCCAAGGCTGTGGGCCTATTCCCTCCCAGGCCCACTAATGGCTGCACCCCTGCTCAGTCATGTGAAAGACATATTAGGGCCTAATGAACTGTAACTAACTAAACTGTTGCGATTTATATTTTTGTTCAGTAGTTACCACAATAGTGAAGTATTTTTATACTGTAAGAAATCATTGCATTCAGGTGCCTGTCACTCATTGAGTTAGTGGAACGGTGTGTGTGTACAGTAAAATATGATAAAGGCATTTTCATTATAATTTTTAACCATGGTTGTGCAGTTTATCAGATTATATTTTTCTGTAGACTGCAGAACAACTCCCAGTTTGTTGGAGCCAGGTGATGAGCCAGGTGATGAGTTCCTTGGGCATAACAATTGTTTTTGCGTGGATGTTTACTTGCAAGAATACATGTGTGCATATCCGAACAGAATACTGTTCTGTTTTGACAGCCTCGGATAACAACCTCTGGCAACTGGACAGAGATTCCAACCTAGTCCCCAAAATAGATTACTGATTTACATTTGTGTCATGGAAATATTCCGTGCCTCTTCACATCTATTGAAGGTCCTGATCTACACGATCGTAAACTGCTGAGAATAAAACAGTGACCAAACATTCTCCAACCTGAGGGGTGTCTGTCAGCAAGCCTGTCTTTGAGCTGTTCTGTGAGTCAAACTTGTTCAGGGTCCCCAAAGGATGAGTGCTTCAGACAGTGATCGAAACAGCTCAGGGCCCCATGTTACAATGTTTAAGAGAAATTCACTCCCTGTGACTACACAGGTCATTCCCCAGGTACATATAGTCACGGCAAGCAGTCTAAACATAGTATGTCATTCCCACAATTGTCCTCTTCCCTCCCTCAGAAACGGTTATTGTCTAGATCATAGCTTTGATGCACAAGGACTTATTTGATTCAGGAGGACTCATAAGTCATAGCCTGCTCACTTATGACATTGTCTTCACCTTTTAACAGCACATGGGCTGTGTGCTGTTCTGTCAATGTGTTTCTTTGAGTGGAGTGTCTCACTGACTGCATGGGCACTGAGGGGTAATAGACCAACATTAACCCTTCCCCCTTCTCCTCTTCCTCTTCCTCTGCTCCACTGTTCTGGGGTAGTTCCAGAGCATCCGAACAGCCCTGAGGGAAATCAGCTCTTAAAATGATAGCATTTTGATTCCTAGCGTTTCTAGCCAATAGCTTATCAGCCATCTGGGCATTTATGGTCACTGAGCAAAGGAGAATTGCCTCCCATGTGTGTCCGCATCAACGTGCTTCTGACCTGGGGTGAAAAAACACCCTACGGCTCTTGCAGAGCATTTCCATAATCACAGTCATTTGTATGATCTGTACAGAACCTCATTTTTGGGAGAGTAGTGTCAAGGCAGGCGAGGCAATTGGTCCAGAGCCTGATGCTCGGTTTTCCCTGCATGGTTAATGCAGTAAGCAGAATTTCTAATGCTCTCCTCCACTGATACGGCAACTTCCTGTTGCCTGGGAGCAAACAATTACAGTACCTATTGTTAGGTTCTTATTTTTCAGGGTAAATAACTCACGGACAGTAGAGAAGCTTTAACCAAGTGTAATTCTTCCCAAAGGACCTGTACAGCTGTATTTCAGACAACCCAATATTTCTCCCATCACAGATATATACAGTGGGGAGAACAAGTATTTGATACATTACCGATTTTGCAGGTTTTCCTACTTACAAAGCATGTAGAGGTCTGTAATTTTTATCATAGGTACACTTCAACTGTGAGAGATGGAATCTAAAACAAAAATCTAGAAAATCACATTGTATGATTTTTAAGAAATTCATTAGCAATTTATTGCATGACACAAGTATTTGATTACCTACCAACCGGTAAGAATTCCGACTCTCACAGACCTGTTAGTTTTTCTTTAAGAAGCCCTCCTGTTTTCCACTCATTACCTGTATTAACTGCACCTGTTTGAACTCGTTACCTGTATAAAAGACACCTGTCCACACTTTAATCAAACAGACTCCAACCTCTCCACAATGGCCAAGACCAGAGGGCTGTGTAAGGACATCAGGGATAAAATTGTAGACACATGGCTGGGATGGGATACAGGACAATAGGCAAGCAGCTTGGTGAGAAGGCAACAACTGTTGGCGCAATTATTAGAAAATGGAAGAAGTTCAAGATGACGGTCAATCACCCTCGGTCTGGTGCTCCATGCAAGATCTCACCTCGTGGGGCATCAATGATCATGAGGAAGGTGAGGGATCAGCCCAGAACTACACGGCAGGACCTGGTCAATGACCTGAAGAGAGCTAGGACCATAGTCTTAAAGAAAACCATTAGTAAAACACTACGCCGTCATGGATTAAAATCCTGCAGCGCACGCAAGGTCCCCCTGCTCAAGCCAGCGCATGTCCAGGCCCATCTGAAATTTGCCAATGACCATCTGGATGATCCAGAGGAGGAATGGGAGAAGGTCATGTGGTCTGATGAGACAAAAATTGAGCTTTTTGGTCTAAACTCCACTCGCCGTGTTTGGAGGAAGAAGAAGGATGAGTACAACCCCAAGATCACAACCGTGAAGCATGGAGGTGGAAACATAATTCTTTGGGGATGTTTTTCTGCAAAGGGGACAGGACGACTGCACCTTATTGAGGGGAGGATGGATGGGGCCATGTATCGCGAGATCTTGGCCAACAACCTCCTTCCCTCAGTAAGAGCATTGAAGATGGGTCGTGGCTGGGTCTTCCAGCATGACAACGACCCGAAACACACAGCCAGGGCAACTAAGGAGTGTCTCCGTAAGAAGCATCTCAAGGTCCTGGTGTAACAGTATAACTTTAGACTGTCCCCTCACCCATACCCGGGCGCGAACCAGGGACCCTCTGCACACATCAACAACAGTCACCCACATTGTTTACCCATCACTCCACGAAGCCTGAAGATTCTGGAGAAGGTCTGTATGGAGGAGTGGGCCAAAATCCCTGCTGCAGTGTGTGCAAACCTGGTCAAGAACTACAGGAAATGTATTATCTCTGTAATTGCAGGTTTCTGTACCAAATATTAAGTTCTGCTTTTCTGATGTATCAAATACTTATGTCATGCAATAAAATGCAAATTAATTACTTAAAAAATTATACAATGTGATTTTCTGGATTTTTGTTTTAGATTCCGTCTCTCACAGTTGAAGTGTAACTATGATAAAAATGATTTACATGCTCTGTAAATAGCAGAGTAAATTTAGCATGTAAATAGGAAAACCTGCAAAATCGGCAGTGTTCTCCCCACTGTATATATATATATCCCATATAAGACAATCCTCCTTCTCTCCAATCCTTACATTTTATGTTTTTTTACCTTTATTTTACTAGGCAAGTCAGTTAAGAACAAATTCTTATTTTCAATGACGGCCTAGGAACAGTGGGTTAACTGCCTGTTCAGGGGCAGAACGACAGATTTGTACCTTGTCAGCTCGGGGATTTGAACTTGCAACCTTTCGGTTATTAGTCCTACGCTCTAACCGCTAGGCTACCCTGCCGCCCCAGTTCTACAGGAAGAGAGTAACAGGATACTAAACCCTTATTACTCCCTTCGGGGGATGTAACATCCTGATCTCAATCGCTCCTTCGCCTAGTCCACAGATGTCCATCTGTCTCCCCTATAGCAATCCTTTGAGCTCCTCGCATCCAACCAGCACAATCCACAGCCACTCTGTCTTTCTACAGATCTCACTCCTTAATATACTATGGGTCTGATCTATCATGTCTTTAATATCTCAATGTTCAAAATGTTGAATCCAACAGTCCCTCCTCTTGAACAATAGCATCCTAATGTTCAATTTATATAAAATTGGAAATGAATAAGAAATGGATAAACAATGATAATAAAACATGAATAAAAAAACGAACAAATTATTGTTAAACATTAATTAACTTAAGGTATAGGGGGCAACATTTTCACTTTTGGATAAATAGCGTGCCCAATTTCAACTTCCTGCTACTCATGCCAAGAATGTAAGATATGCACATCATTAGTAAATCTGGATAGAAAACACTCTGACGTTTCTAAAACGGTTTGAATCATGTCTGTGAGTATAACAGAACTTATGTAGCAGGCAAAACCCCGAGGACTAACCGTTCAGAATTTTTCTGTCTGTTCAGTGGGTTCTCGTTGGCAAACAATATTTCTTAGGAACTTGTTTTCAGTTCCTACCGCTTCCACTGGATGTCACCAGTCTTTGGAATTTGTTTGAGGTTATTAATTTGTGCAATGAAGAAGTAGGGCCATTATGGAAAAGAATAACGCTGTTGAGAGTTGGCTAAGACTTGAATGGTAGCGTTAGTTTCCTCTCATCCTCTATTGAAAACAGATAGAACCGTCTTCAATTTGATCAATTATTAACGTTTAAAAATACCTAAAGTTGTGATACAAAAGTAGTTTGAAATATTTTTGCGAGGTTTATAGGCAACTTTTGAAATATTTTGTAGTGACGTTGCACATTTTGTAATCAGTTTTTTTCTGGATCAAACGCAACAAATAAATTGACATTTTGGATATATATGGACGGAATTAATCGAACAAAAGGACCAATTGTGATGTTTATGGGACATATTGGAGTGCCAACAAAAGAAGCTCGTCAAAGGTAAGGCATGTTTTATATTTTATTTCTGTGTTTTGTGTAGCGCCTTGCAGGGTTGAAATATGCTACCCTCTTTGTTTACCATTGTGCTATCATCAAATAATAGATAATAGCTTCTTATGCTTTCGCCGAAAAGCCTTTTTAAAATCTGACATGTTGGCTGGATTCACGAGTGTAGCTTTAATTGAGTATCTTACATGGGTGATTTAATGAAAGTTAGATTTTTATATCAATTTATTTGAATTTCCTGCGCTGCATTTTTCCTGTTTTTTGGCCAAGTGGGATGCAAGCGTCCCCTATACCATAAGAAATTAAACAAACTAACAAATGGCGCAAACTATGAACAAACATTCACTGTGAGGTTTACAAATTCAGCGACTCATGGCCTCTGTACTATGATCACAGAATTGTATTTCCATCTATCATCACACAACAAAATGCCATTCCAGCTGAAAGGCTTGTCTCATTCTATGCCAGATGGAGCAGCTTTTAGTTTCTCCACTTCCCCCTTCTGGTTCCTAAGAGAGTAATAGCACAAGACTTGAAAAGCAACAAAAAGACATAAAACATAACAGTACTAACAATGTGAAAAGCTATGCATAATTATACATGCATGAAAACCAAAGTCTGAGACCATGACAATTCCCACTCTCTTCACCTGACTCTATGCCTCCCGGATACTTTCCTGCTGGGTTCCACAAAAATTAAAGCTATTAAAAGCTTCATCACGCTGTCACCCAGTCTTCCCCTTTAGGCCCCAGGTTCCGAGAGGTGCTCCCAAGGCATGTCATTTTCACTTTGGTCCCCATCTCCGTCCTTTCACCTGATAGGCATGTCACCTGATATGCAAGTGTGTATCCCTAATCAACATTACATCCTCTTGAGGTAACTCAGCACTGTATATCCTTTCACATCAATGCCTTGTTCAGAGTACAATTACCCCTCTATCCCCTATCATATATTGCGTTAACCAATAACGCAGTTAATCCCAACCCAACTATGATGTAACCTCTTAGAGCTACCATATACTTTTTTCAATTTCCACCTGAAGACATACCCAAATCTAACTGCCTGTAGCTCTGGCCCAGAAGCAAGGATATGCATATTCTTGGTACCATTTGAAAGAAAACACTCTGAAGTTTGTGTAAATGTGAATTTAATGTAGGAGAATATCACACAATAGATCTGGTTTAGATAATACAATGAAAAAAACCATACGTTTTTTATTTTTACTGTTGTATCATCATCTTTAAAATGAACACGATAAAACATTCAGATAAGATGATGGGGACAATTTCAGTGAAAATATAAGAGGACAACAGTACTTGTGCAAAGTTTCAGAATGATAACTTCCAAAATGAGTGTGCTACATGACATTTATCATGAAGTCACCCAGGTGTCCCACACAAGTAGCCCAAATCTACCCAAGTGGCCAAATTGGTGAAAGTATACATTTTGAAACAAATAACTATATACAAAATGCCAAAATGGTATTCTAACACACCCCCCCAAAAATGGAGAAAAAAAATATAAAGAAAAAAATATATACATTTACAAAATAACATGGCTAACTATTTACACACTTTCAACATTTGGAAGACCCTCAGTCCTCTATCAAATCAAATGTATTTATATAGCCCTTCGTACATCAGCTAATATCTCAATGTGCTGTACAGAAACCCAGCCTAAAACCCCAAACAGCAAGCAATGCAGGTGTAGAAGCACCGGATAAGACAGAAGAAGTACTCCAGATATAACAAACTGACCCTAGCCCCCCAACACATAAACTACTGCAGCATAAATACTGGAGGCTGAGACAGGAGGGGTCAGGAGACACTGTGGCCCCATCCGATGAGACCCCCAGACAGGGCCAAACAGGCAGGATATAACCCACTTTGCCAAAGCTCTACACAATATTGTGCTGCTGATGCCAGGTGCCATAGCAGTCTCTTTCTGCTGTAAACCAATCATGTGACACAGGTGATGGGGGACTTAAATTTTGCAAAGAATACAGCAACGCCTCCATGCTGTGCCCTTTTGGCCCTGAGGCACATCCATGCCTGCAGAAATAAATTTGGGCAGATGAACACCACTTGTGGCAGGAGCTGGATGAACCAGCTTTATTGGGGGATGGACACCTTGGCCCTGGGGTCTGCCATTCAGAGTCAGTGTCACTGTGAAAGAAAATGTTCAGTTAGAATAGTTTCACATATGAGCCCTGTATCAACAGGTATAATCAACAGATATATATATATATATATATAGAGTACAGAGAACATAAGGTTGAATATATTATGACACACCAGCTAGATCTACTATCTTTATGATATTACAACAGACCAGCTGTATCTACTGTCTCCATTTCACTTTGGCCATTGTTGTGGGCCTGCCCTCCCCTCAACAGCCTCAATAGGCTATTTCATGTGGGTTGGGGTGGGGCGGCAGACACACACATCTCACATTTCATGACATTACATGTTTATATATTGCTTCTAAAATAAATAAAAAATCACAAATAATATTTTATATTATTAATTTCAAACAAGGGTTTCTTTCAGTCAATACGTCCCACGGAATGACCCATCAGGTTTGGTTGTGTTACAAACAAACCAGTTGATTGCAGTGAAACCAAACATGACTGGAAAAGTCACGTTCTGTGTGGGTATTTACCTCGAATGTGTCGTCGAAAATGGAATGAGACGGAATTCATGACACAAGCGGTTCATAAAATGTTTCGTGTTAGGCTATAAAAACGGATTTTATCAAACAAAAGATAATTCATTGTGTAACAATGAGCATTGGGATTGCAAACAGATGAAGATAGTCAAAGGTAAACCATTTATTTTAATGAAGTTTGTGATTATGTTATGCCTGTGCTGGTTGAAATGGTTGTTTTTTATGGGGCTCTATACTCAGATAATCGCATCGTATTCTTTCACAGTAAATCCTTTTTTAAATCTGACAACGCAGTTGGATTAGCAAGATTCTAGGCTTTCAATACATGTGAGACACTTGTATTTTCATGAATGAAAATATTTAATATGACTATTTATGTAGCGATCACCGTATGTTGTGGAATTTCAGCCCGCTACTGGTTCCGTGCTCAGACAGGTTAAAGTAGCTCCCAGACCCAACCCATCTGTATGTCTTACGGTGGAATCTAGTCTCTCTCTCTCGCTCTGCTTCCTCTGTCATGGTGTCTTCACTCACCCATTATGCAACTGTCCCTCACGTCACATGAGAACTATGGAAGGAGAGAAATTACAATCTTTACCACTGCAGGTACCACACGGAGTAGTGTGTGTCCCAAACCAACGCTGTCCCAACACTCCCGAAAGGTGTCTCTTGATGTACACTCAATGTTCAGAATTCAGCCCATGCCCTTGGTTATATCTCTGTTTTCAACTGAGGACATACACACTGCAACAAATGGGTCATTTCCTGACAACATAATTTGTGACATTTGAATAACCACATCCCCTGTCCCCACATCGGTCCTCCAATTACCAGTTACCAATCCATGTGGCATGAGTCCTCATAAACTGATATACCAACCATGCTACAGTTAAAGTAACCACTGCTACTTCCAACATGGCCCATGATTATAGTCTCACAATACCCCTCATTTGCGCAGAAGTCCAATTCCATGCTATCAATACAGCATTCTTCGCTACTAGTTCTAGTCCTTCAGTTACAGTTCCCTACAGGGCCTTGCCGTGAGAATACCTTCTGCATGTAATCTGTCAAATGTTCGCCGGCTGTTAGAAATTGGAGAAAAATTCATGAGAAGGGAATAGTATCCAACCTAACAAAACTCAGAGTCACAGGTGTCCTAAAAGTTTACCATAGTGTCGGAAATGCCACCACTATCTCCTCTACTCTCACCATGATCTAGGTTTAGTTGAAAGCGAAAGTTTACATATACTTAGGTTGGAGTCATAAAAACTAATTTTTCAACCATTCCACAAATGTCAAATGTATTGAGTAGCTTGGATGAAAGGTGCCCAGAGGTGCCCAGACTAAACGGCCTGCTCCTCTGTCTAATTTGCTAATATATGCATAGTATTATTAGTATTGGATAGAAAACACACAGAAGTTTCTGAAACTGTTTGAATGATGTCTGTGAGTATAACAAAACTGAGAATGAATCCAAACAGGAAGTGAGAAATCTGAGGCTGGTATATTTTCAAACAATTCCCTTTTGAAATCCCTGTTAGAGATGAATGAAGATTCACTTCCTAGGGCTTCCACTAGATGTCAACCGTCTATAGAAATTTGAATGAGGCTTCTGCTGTGATGTGGGGCTGAATAAGAACAGAATGCATCAGACTACTGGCAGAGAGCCAGTTCCAGGTCACGTGCAAAGCACATGATATCTTCCTGCGTTCTGTTCCACCTCTAGACACAAAGGAATTCTCCGGTTGGAACTTTATTTAAGCTATATGTTAAAAACATCAAAATGATTGATTCTGTAGTTCGTTTCAAATGTTTCTTCGACCTGTAATATAACTTTTTGAAGTTTTTGTCCGAAGAAACTGTTGACCTGCTCCAGCGTTTGGTTAGGTGTACCTAACCAAACGCTGGATTTGACATAAATAATGGACATTAACGAACAAATCAAGCATTTATTGTATGCATCTATAGTTTTGGCAAGTCAGATAGGACATCTACTATGTGCATGACACAAGTATTTTTCCAACAATTGTTTACAGACAGATTATTTAACTTATAATTCACTGTATCACAATTCCAGTGGGTCAGAAGTTACCATACACTAAGTAAACTGTGCCCTTAAACAGCTTGGAAAATTCCCAAAAATTATGTCATGGCTTTACTAGCTACTGATAGGCTAATTGACATCATTTGAGTCAATTGGAGGTGTACCTGTGGATGTACGTCAAGGCCTACCTTCAAACTCAGTGCCTCTTTGCTTGACATCATGGGAAAATCAAAAGAAATCAGCCAAGACCTCAGAAAAAGAATTGTAGACCTCCACAAGTCTGGTTCATCCATGGTATGAATACCATGGGACCACACAGCCGTCATACCGTTCAGGAAGGAGAGGCGTTCTGTCTTCTAGAGTGGAACATACTTTGGTGCGACAAGTGCAAATCAATCCCAGAACAACAACAAAGGACCATGTGAAGATGCTGGAGGAAACAGATACAAAAGTATCTATATCCACAATAAAACGAGTCCTACATCGACACAACCTGAAAGGCCGCTCAGCACTGCTCCAAAACCACCACATAAAAGCCAGACTGCGGTTGCAACTGCACATGGGGACAAAGATTGTACTTTTTGGAGAAATGTCCTCTGGTCTGCTGAAACAAAAATAGAACTGTTTAGCCATAATGATCATCGTTATGTTTGGAGGAAAAAGGGGGAGGCTTGCAAGCCAAAGAACACCATCCCAACTGTAAAGCACGGGGGTGACAGCATCATGTTATGGAGGTGCTTTGCTGCAGGAGGGCACTTCACAAAATAGAGGGCCTCATAAGGGAGGACAATTATGTGGATGTATTGAAGCAACAACTAAAGCTTTGTCGCAAATGGGTCTTCTAATTGGACAATGTACCCATGCATACTTCCAACATTGTGGCAAAATGGCTTTAAGGACAAAAACGTCAAGGTATTGGAGTGGCCATCACAAAGCCCTGACCCCAATCCTAGAGAAAATGTGTGGGCAGAACTGAAAAAGCATGTGCGAGCAAGGAGGCCTACAAACCTGACTCAGTTACACCATCTCTGTCAAGAGGAGTGGGCCAAAATTCACCCAACTTATTGTGGGAAGCTTGTGTGGAAGGGTACCCGAAAGTGGTGATCCTAACTGACCTAAGACAGATAATTTTTACTAGGATTTAATGTCAGGAATTGTGAAAAAAGGAGTGAAAATGTATTTGGCTAAGGTGTATGTAAACTTCCGACTTACACTTTATATATTTTACAGAGCATTACAGTTCTGCCCCGTGCTTTTGCTAATTGCAACATTGTTCAACAATGCTAGGTAGATACAAAAAGTATGGCCTTACTGTAAAGCACATTCAAGCCCTTGGTAGCATTCAGTCAGCTAGCTTCAAGTTAAAAGTTCTGGAAAAATAAATGAAAATTACATTTTAGGCAAGAATTCTGCAGTTCATCTTTACGAAATAACTGCTCAATTTTAGGGTCCAATCAGAATCAACTACAGTATAGCTCCTGTCAGAGAGGCATGCTAACAATCATTTTAAACATCTTGCAAGTTAATATATTTTACATAACTTATTTGTGGGTGCAGTTTGAGTATCTGCTGCAAGTTCATTAAGAGGTTATCAATGCTTCCGGCACCGACAGAGATGGCCGCCTCGCTTCGCGTTCCTAGGAAACTATGCAGTATTTTTTTTACGTGTTATTTCTTACATTGGTACCCCAGGTAATCTTAGGTGTCATTACATACAGTCAGGAGGAACTACTGAACATAAGAGCAACGTCAACTCACCATCATTACGACCAGGAATATGACTCTCCCGAAGCGGATCCTGTGTTTTGCCTTCCACCCAGGACAATGGATCGGATCCCAGCCGGCGACCCTAAACAACGACGCCATAAAAGGAGCAAACGAAGCGGTCTTATGGTCAGTGTCACGTTCTGACCTTTATTTCCTTTGTTTTGTATTTATTTAGTATGGTCAGGGCGTGAGTTGGGTGGGCAGTCTATGTTTGCTTTTCTATAATTTGGGTATTTCTATGTTCGGCCTAGTATGGTTCTCAATCAGAGGCAGGTGTCATTAGTTGTCTCTGATTGAGAATCATACTTAGGTAGCCTGGGTTTCACTGTGTGTTTGTGGGTGATTGTTCCTGTCTCTGTGTTTGCACCAGATAGGACTGTTTTGAGTTTTCACATTTCTTGTTTTTGTTAGTTTGTTCATGTGAAGTGATTTATTAAAACATGAATCAAAACAACCACGCTGCGCTTTGGTCCGCCTCTCGTTCAGATGAAGAAAACCATTACAGAATCACCCAACAAGGACCAAGAGGCGTGGTAACGGGCAACGGCAAAAGCAGCAGCAGGAGCAGCAGCAGCAGTGAGAGAGGCACCGTGTTATGCGGTTAAGCGCACGGTGTCGCCAGTGCGTGCCCATAGCCCGGTGCGCTATAGGGCAGCCCCCCGAAAGTGCCATGCGAGTGTGGGCATGGAGCCAGGGCATATGGTGCCTGCTCAGCGGGTCTGGTCGCCGGTACACAGTTTTGGTCCAGGTTATCCTGCGCCGGCTCTGCGTGCTGTGTCTCCGGGACGCTGGGAGGGTGCAGTGCGTCCTCTGCCTGCGCTCCGCTCGTGCCGGGCAAATGTGGGAGTGGAGCCTAAGGGAGAGGTGCGTGTAGTGAGCACTAGATCTCCCGTGCTTATCCACAGCCCGGTTCAACCTGTGCCTGCACGCTGGAGGGTCCGGGCTAGAGTAGTTGTCCAGCCTGGGGAAGTGGTGCCAAGGTTGCGCACCAGAGCTCCAGTGCTCCCCCACAGACCCTCCCCTATAGGTCAAGGTTTTGGTGTCATTAGTGTCATTAGTTGTCTCTGATTGAGAATCATACTTAGGTAGCCTGGGTTTCACTGTGTGTTTGTGGGTGATTGTTCCGGTCTCTGTGTTTGCACCAGATAGGACTGTTTTGAGTTTTCACATTTCTTGTTTTTGTTAGTTTGTTCATGTGAAGTGATTTATTAAAACATGAATCAAAACAACCATGCTGCGCTTTGGTCCGCCTCTCGTTCAGATGAAGAAAACCATTACAGTCAGGCTCCGGAGACGGGTACATCACGCAGCACTCCCTAGCATACTACTCGCCAATGTCCAGTCCCTTGACAACAAGGTTGATGAAATCCGAGCAAGGGTAGCATTCCATAGAGACATCAGAGACTAACATTCTTTGCTTCACGGAAACATGGCTCACTCAAGAGACGCTAACGGAGTCGGTGCAGCCAGCTGGTTTCTTCACGCATCGCACTGACAGAAACAAGCATCTTTCTGGTAAGAAGAGGGACAGGGGGGGCGGGTATTCTTTATGATTAACGAAACGTGGTGTGATCATAACAACATACAGAACTAACTTTATTTGACTCTATGTAAACTGGAAACCACATATCCCGAGGCTGCATTCATTGTAGCTGGGGATTTTAACAAGGCTAATCTGAAAACAAGACTCCCTAAATTCTATCAGCATATCGATTGTGCTACCAGGGCTGGTAAAACCCTGGATCATTGTTATTCTAACTTCCGCGACGCATATAAGGCCCACCCCCACCCTCCTTTCGGAGAAGCTGACCACGACTCCATTTTGTTGCTTCCAGCCTACAGACAGAAACTAAAACAAGAAGCTCCCGCGCTCAGGTCTGTTCAACGCTTGTCCGACCAATCTAATTCCACGCTTCAAGACTGCTTCAATCACGTGGATTGGGATATGTTCCGCATTGCGTCCAACAACAACATTGACGAATACGCTGATTCGGTGAGCGAGTTCATTAGAAAGTGCATCGGCGATGCTATACCCACAGCAACGATTAAAACATTCCCAAACCAGAAACCGTGGGTTGATGGCGGCATTCGCGCGAAACTGAAAGCGCGAACAATTGCTTTTAACCAGGTCAAGGTGACCTGAAACGTGACCGGAAACGTGACCGAATATAAACAGTGCAGCTATTCCCTCCACAAGGCAATCAAACAAGCTAAGCGTCAGTATAGAGACAAAGTAGAGTCGCAATTCAACAGCTCAGACACAAGAGGTATGTGGCAGGGTCTACAGTCAATCACCGATTACAAAAAGAAAATCAGCTCTGTCGCGGACCAGGATGTCTTGCTCCCAGACAGACTAAATAACTTTTTTGCTCGCATGGTGGACAATACAGTGCCACTGACACAGCCCGATACCAAAGCCTGCGGGCTCTCCTTCACTGCAGCCGATGTGAGTAAAACATTTAAACGTGTTAACCCTTGCAAGGCTGCAGGCCCAGACGGCATCCCCAGCCGCGTCCTCAGAGCATGCGCAGACCAGCTGGCTGGTGTGTTTACAGACATATTCAATCAATCCTTATCCCAGTCAGCTTTTCCCACATGCTTCAAGAGGGCCACCATTGTTCCTGTTCCCAAGAAAGCTAAGGTATGTGAGCTAAACAACTACCGCCCTGTAGCACTCACTTCCCTGGGTCTCGACCCCGCCCTGTGCAACTGGCTACTGGACTTCCTGACGGGCCGCACCCAGGTGGTGAGGGTAGGTAACAACATCTCCACCACGCTAATCCTCAACACTGGGGCCCCACAAGGGTGCATTCTGAGCCCTCTCCTGTACTCCCTGTTCACCCACGACTGCGTGGCCATGCACGTCTCCAACTCAATCATCAAGTTTGCGGATGACACTACAGTGGAAGGCTTGATTACCAACAGCGACGAGACGGCCTACAGGGAGGAGGTGAGGGCCCTCGGAGTGTGGTGTCAGGAAAATAACCTCACACTCAACGTCAACAAAACAAAGGAGATGATTGTGTTCCTCAGGAAACAGCAGATGGAGCACCCCCTTATCCACATCCACGGGACAGTAGTGGAGAGGGTAGTAAGTTTTAAGTTCCGTGGCGTACACATCACGGACAAACTGAATTGGTCCACCCACACAGACAGCGTTGTGAAGAAGTCGCAGCAGCGCCTCTTCAACCTCAGGAGGCTGAAGACATTTGGCTTGTCACCAAAAGCACTCACAAACTTCTACAGATGCACAATCGAGAACATCATGTCGGGCTGTATCACCGCCTGGTACGGCAACTGCTCCGCCCACAACCGCCAGGCTCTCCAGAGGCATCACCGTGGGGAAACTACCTGCCCCCTAGGACACCTACACCACCCGATGTCACAGGAAGGCCATAAAGATCATCAAGGACAACAACCATCCGAGCCACTGCCTGTTCACCCCGCTATCATCCAGAAGGCGAGGTCTGATGTAAAAATGTATCACTAGCCACTTTAAACAATGCCACTTAATATAACGTTTACATACCCTACATTACTCATCTCATATGTATATATATATATATATACTGTACTCATTTAAATTGTTGCATCTTGCTCCATCTAGCCATCTTTATGTAATACATGTATCACTACCCACTTTAAACTATGCCACTTTATGTTTATATACCCTACATTACTCATCTCATATGTATATACTGTACTCTATACCATCTACTGCATCTTGTCTATGCCGTTCTGTACCATCACTCACTCATATATCTTTATGTACATATTCTTTATCCCTTTACACTAGTGTGTATAAGGTAGTAGTTGTGGAATTGTTAGGTTAGATTACTCGTTGGTTATTACTGAATTGTCGGAATTAGAAGCACAAGCATTGCGCTACACTCGCATTAACATCTGCTAACCATGTGTATGTGACAAATAAAATTTGATTTGAATGCAACAGATTTTTAACTCAATTACGTTTAGAAATGCTACTCTATAAGCAAAGCTGATTACTGCTGATGTCATTATTACAATGTTTTACGCAGAACTGAACAAGGAGTTTCACAGGGAGGAGAAATCCTGCAATACAGTAAAGGACAGCATGTACACCTGTATGTTTTAAGCATCCCAGAGTAGAAGTGCAGTAGAGGATCAGGTTTCCTTTGTCAATGTAATTGTATTAATTGTGATGTAAAAGGCAAAACTGATCCTAAATCAGTACTTCTACTCAGATTCTTACGGCCCCTGAAGGGGTCAGGGATCAGCCCTTCAGCACTTCAGGCAGTTCTTAATTTGAGTAGTATTTTTTTTAAAGTTAACCTATATGCTTTTGTACCATAAATGTAGTGGCATTTCTCTTTTCCCAGCACTGTTTTACATCTGACCAATGTAATTGTTAGATAATCACATAACCGGACCCTACACATCATTCTGGGAAGTCCTTTTTGACGGACATGAATACGCCAGACGCGCCAAACATGTCATTTATTCAATAATTTAAATTGAAAATGGCATCTCTATGGGAACACTGCAGCCCCACCATATTATTTTATCCATCATCAATATTTACCTTGGCATCCCCATATTGGATGTTGTTTTTTTATAACATTGTCTGGATTAGCCCAGCAGAACTGATTTCCAAAATATGTCCAAGCCTCGAGCTTTGCATATAAATATGAGATGTTAATAATTCATGTTTATTTCCGGAATATGTCAATACTTGTATTTGACTTATTTGACGCAGTAATAATACACATGGATGTGATGCCACGGACCTTCTGTCTAATTTCCCTGCTTTTGCTTGTAATGTCACGTCACCTCCCTACTCACAGCTTCAAGGCCATGGCCACTGTCAGCAGAGTGACTGGAGGATATAGTCGTTTCATATAATGGATGCTCAGCCGGCGGGTATGCATTAACCAAGGCCCTGGCAATGAATGGGCAGACACTAGTGCACATCCCTCCACCGGCCAATACATCACTACATTGACAGGTGAGTAACAGGCATTACTGGCCCTCCCACCCTGTGTCCCGCAGCAGTGACTCTGAGAATCGTATTCCTATGTTTGAAAAGAGGCATTAGAACTTTTATATGAAATGTATACTAAACCCAAGAGAAATGATTAATTGTCATGTCAACACAACAGTAATAGAAAATTAAACTGTTTGTGTTGCAACAAATTCCTGAATGGGTAGGCTATAACAAGTGTCTTTTTTCCCAGAATACTGTGGCTTGCTGAACAAAACATTCTTTCAGAGCTGGATAAGATTACAGTACTAGTTGCGTAAGTGTGCTTACAGCAATGGCAATTCCCTTGAATTGTGGTGTTTACCTGCTGAGTTTTTTTGGGCAGGTCAAACAGTTCTTTTACTATGAATTATGTTGGTAGCTGAATTTCATATAAAAAAAATTTTGCAAGACATATTTCATGTTATCTACAGGATGCAGCTGTTGCTCTCAAATATGACATTCAGAAATGATAGAAAATATATAGCCCTTTCCTGCAGTCAAATGACTTTAGCGCCCCCCTATGGAATGTAAATATTTTTCATTATTAATAAACATTTAAACAAATGAATCATAGAAAATCTGGTGTTTATTTCATACGGTTGTGTTATATTTACATTCAGGTTTATTATTGTTGCTCCACAACAATAAAAAAAACTATTTTCTAAAGGTAAATATAGCAGATAGGTAACACCTTTTCACAACTCTATAATTACATGGTCCTTTGTATCGAGAAACAAAATTATTCTGAATGTAGGTTATTCAATCAAAACATTTGTTTGTTTTAACAGTAGTGGATTATGGATTATCTATTTTAGCAACGGCTTTATAACTTCAGTCAGTGTGCTTTGTATAAATTCATAAGACACATTTCAATCTCCAGTTAAGTATGAAGAAGACCTCACACAATGGAACATTCCAAAATGCTGAGAAAGGATTTATTTTACCTTTATTTAACTAGGCAAGCCAGTTAAGAACAAATTCTTATTTTCAATGACAGCCTAGGAACAGCGGGTTATAACCACCTGTTCAGGGGCAGAACAACAGATTTGTACCTTGTCAGCTCGGGGATTTGAACTTGCAAGCTTCCAGTTACTAGTCCAACACTCTAACCACTAGACTACCCTGCCGATAACAATCACAAGGAGACCTAAACAATTAAGTACACTTTTGTTAAGGGAATTAAGCTGTTCAACAAAACATCTGTATATACAGTATTTCGATTTCTCTAATGCTACTAGTGTCAAATGATGACTTTGTATAATAAAATCTAAGCAATTTGCCTGATACAAATCTCTATCTCTGTGGTTTCAGCCAGAATTCCCCAAACAATTGAGAGAGAGAAAGAGAGATCCAACATTCTCTGCCAATTTGGCAAATTAAAATTGCTTGCCTCAGAGGAAAATGTTGCTTCACTTTGAGTTGGTGTTTATGATGTTGTTTGCAAGCTTTCCCTTGGGCAGTCATGTTCAAATTGACACAGGTTCTCTCGGATGTGGAGGTTTAAATCCCATAGATAATTTTCCTGTTTTAATCAGAGCTGCCCAATTGCATGGGGAGAGGTACTGTAAACGCTTGCTGCTGATAGCTGTATGAGGCTACGCGCTCCCAAAGGGACCACTTTAAATGGCAGGAGATAACAGTGCAGACAAGCAATATTCCCTGTGCATGTAATAACTGTCACATTGAAATTCCCCAAAGAATAGCCTCAGAACTAGTGTGCAATATACACAATGCAATTTTACCCTCCTAATCGAGTGGGTGGTGCGAGCTGCGAGGCCTTTCGAAAATAACAGCATATGGGAAGTAGCAACAGTAATACAGTGTGTCATTTTAATACATAGAAAGTATATCTCTGAACTCATTTGCAATAGGACAGTATTGATTTTGTCAACATAATTTGTGATTTGTAGGGCAGTATCTATCATTGTTCTTGTTCCGTGATGGTCAGTAAGAGGCGGTTTTAGAAATCATAATATTCCCCTGTATGTCATAATGGGTCCTTATTGGCATATTAAAATGGAGGGATCTACACAGTAATTGGACAGATCACACAGCTGTCAGACAGCCTGGGACAGGCAGGGGACCTGATCACAAAACAGATCTCAGAACACACTGAACATTGTTATTCGTTTGGAGCCGGTGCTGTGCGTAGTACGCCATGGGTCAACAGCAGTGGTGATCCGTCATTCAGGGAGGATTTGAGCCCCACCTGTTTAGCTATGCCTGTCTTTCATGTTATTTTGGCATTAATACGTGTCACATACTAGTTTGCAAACAATGTAAAAAGAAAAATCATTGAGGTAATGAAGCCGCATACAAACATGGTCTCTTTTTACTTTGAGTAAGGCAGCTCCAAGATGCAGGTGTTTCAGCCTAGCTCAGTACTTTCTCTAGCAGGGGGGCAGCCAGCGGAAAATACGGAGCGTAGGAGTTGGCTCAGTGTTCTGTAACTACGTCACTGCAAAATCTATGGGGAGAGCTCGAAAATTCAAGCCCTTTGGGTGCCGCCATAGAGTTCCATAAGAAGTGCCCATCCGAGAAGGCTGAAGGTTATTGGCCACAGATTAAAGGACGTCAAATCATATATCTACCGTAGCTTTGATTGGACTGATCATGTCAACATCATACTTTCAAAGTTTTAGCTAGCAGTCATCATAAATCGAGTCAACAATCTCCTGGCAAATCCTTTTCAATCCTTGTCATATGAAGAGAAATTATGAAGATAAATTATGGATAAAATGTATCGGTGCTCATCGGTGATTGGACAAAACATTACGATTTGGAAATCGCAAATTCAACAATGAGTGGTTTGGAAAGAATCAGTGGCTAACTGCAAGCATTGCAAAGCAATCCCTAGCCTGCTAATCGAAGTGGATGTGTGGTCAAAGTCTGAGTTTAAGGTTCCCTTCCCAAGCTTAAAAGGATAAACATTCACATGCCATGGGCCAGAAAAGTTTGAATACATTGGCCATTCTGTCAATCCAGCATTACTTCTGCCGCGTTCAAAACAATTAGAAACTCAGAAATGGGAAATCTCAGACTGACTGACTTGCCTGGTTAAATAAAGGTAAAATAAAAATAAATACTGATAACAAGTTCAAACAGGTGCCATTAATACAGGTAACGGGTGGAGGACAGAGGAGCCTCTTAAAGAAGTTACAGGTCTGTGAGAGCCAGAAATCTTGCTTGTTTGTAGGTGACCAAATACTTATTTTCCACCATAATTTGCAAATAAATTCATTACATTTCTGGATTTTCTTTTTCATTTTGTCTGTCATAGTTCAATTCTGTTCTTAATGTTGTTACCAATTTGAATAAATTATTTTATGTACAAATGCATTGTTTTTCTTACATTTAGTTTTCATGTAGAATTTCACTGGAAATGTACACCATTATCTTGGCACCAGGGTTGCCAGCTTAATACTATAATTTTGCTTCACAGCGGCAATGCTGTAATATATGTCAAAGTATTATTTTCCTTACTGTAATTACAGCATCCCTGTAATTTTGCAGCAGGGATGCTGTAATATGTTTTTACTTTAAGGAATATACATTTCTTATCAATGCCAAAATACTTATTTTCTAAAATAAATATAGCAATCAACAACAACAAATTGATAATATAATAGTGAATTTGTTTTTCAATGATATGACAAATAGCTCAATGATATGACAAAAAGTTCAATGATATGACAAAAGTTCTTTGGGGCCCATTGAAGCTCGGTTCCTTGTGCGCTTCATTTTTTATTGCCTGTAGCAAAGGTATAAGAGCACTTCAATGAGTGAAAAGCTGTACTGTAAAAAGGAAAAGTACTGTAGTTAAGTAAAATATAAATAAAAAGTTACAGTATTATTAATTGCACTTGAGGGACCATAATAATATTAATCATCTATCCAAAAATCTGTATCAAAATACTTAAATTGACAATGGACCAATTTAGGAGGCATACGAGTGGACACAGCGTTAACACAAGCTGCACCCTGGCCTCTGGAAGTCGGGGGGGGTATTATGTGGAGTAAATACCTAAATTGGATGAATAGGCTTTGCTAAAATGAGTGTCTATGGTCTGGGTCAGGAGCAATCACAATAGAAAGTGAGGCAGGAAGGGTTAGGGGCACAGGCCCCAGGGAGACAGCTAGGTGCCAAGGAGGCAACAGGAGGCTGACCATACCTGGCATGTCACCATACCCTGAGAGGTCCTCACCCAACAGGTCACACAAACGCTAAAACCTGACCTCTGTAGATTTGGCATTTTAGGTCCAAAACATGTACAAACACAGTGTGTGGCTACAGAGAGTGACAAAGGGAGGGAGCTAGCAGATGGTCCAGAGCCACCAGGGTCAGAGTCTATATATAAACCACCTTTGTCCCTCCAACACACCTGCTATCAGTACAGGGAAGGCAGGCAGGCTTTCAAATTGCTCTAATTCACCACTTTTCTATTCACTCCTTTTCCTCATTCACACTCATGTTGCATTCTGGAGGCCTCCCTCTCTTTAGGGTTGCAGTGCAAAGTGGTAAGAGATTTTGTCAGAGGTGTTAAAGGGGCATCCTGGAATTCAAAAAACAAAAGCCACATCCCGACATTTTTTGGTAAACAGTTGAGGGATGGGGCTGGATGAATAAGCCACTTACATTTATAGACAGAGCTATTGATGAGATCTGATCATCCATGAGATAAAACAATTGATCAACTATGTTATTGGCACCCTTGATTAAGGTGATCAAAAAAGACAGTATAAAATAAATACAATACTGAGCTATACTGTATGCACACAAAAAACACACAAATGCCCAGAGGAAAAGAAATAACAGGTCCTTGATATCCTTCATCTACACTTATGGACTGCCCTCTTCAATTCTCAGATTTTCAATGAGGTTCAAGTCCAGAGACTATTTTCTGTTGTTCAAGCTCAAATTATTGTTGCCAATTTTGCCTTTAATTCTAACTCCCTTAGTTGCACGTCTACGGGATGTATTCTATTACCCATAGTGCCCTTTTCATCAGCCTCTGATGATTTCTTACTCCACCAAAACAGTCCCGCTCAACTCTTTGGCTACTGCTTTTGTATCGACAGCTGCCACTTTGATGTCATAATAGTTTGCAATGATGAGAAGATTTTCCTCTGTACATTTATCTAACTTCTGCAACTTTCAAAATGATTCCACCATTATTCCATCTTATAACCCCTCAAGGTGGATGTCAATGACAGAAACTCTGCCACAATGGTCTTTTGAACACTCAAATATCTGGGCACACCAGAGATTCAGACTCAGTGATTAGAACAACTAATATACTCATGGGAAAAAATATCCCGGATGAGCCCCTACTATGTTACGTTCCACAGCACGAAAATAAATGATCACTCAACCAGAAGGGACACTAACAAAGTCATTGACTTTGACTAAACAACCAAAACAGGTGGGGGTTCAGGAGGTGTTCTGAAAGACGCTCATGGGGACTGTACACTGAAAGTTGACAAGCAACAACTGGAACTTAAAAGACACTCACCATGAGCTCCCACAAAATTTGCCCAAGGTGCCAACAAAAGAAAAACCCATACCAAACTTAAAGATAGGAAGCAAACCAAAAAGTGGAGCAAAACAAATACAGGGAAGATAAGATAAAGGATTGTTTGTCTAGATCTCAAACTAGGGAGAGCCAACTAAAGGTGTTACCCTTCACATCTCTCAAGACACCTGGAGCACTGGGCCAGCCAATTTTAAACTCCCACTAATGAGACGGCAACCTGCATAGGTGTAACACATACTGATTAACAAGATGACACCAATCGGTGCGCTCTACTTGCTAAATGTGCAGAAGTCCAACCTTGAAATATAAACGGAAAACCAAAATCTGTAACCCTGGTTGACACACCAAATGATTGACACACCAAGTAGCAAGCGTCCCCTATACCATAAGAAGTAAAAAAAGATAACAAAATATTTGAGACTATATTTAATGACGTTCTACTCAATATACTCTTTAAACTAATTCCCTGTATCCCTTTCTCCCTCATACTAGATCTCAGCCTCTCTCTTTCCCTCTGATGCTTTCCTATCACATTTAAGGACTTATTCAACTGGATGTGTCCCACTCTTAATCTTGTCAAAAAAAATAGCCTCCTCTCTTCTGTCCCTTCCTGCAGTCCTCCCCTCCCTGACTTTCCTCTGTACTTGATTGAAATAAATGCCTGTCCTTGGTATCTCTGCACCATCACTGTCCATATCAGGCTTGTTTGCCTTGCTCATTGAAACTACAACATCAACATCCCCACATCTAAGTGCTTGTTTAGCCAGTACAACTACCTCATTCCCCTCCAACCCTACATGGGCTGGGACCCAATTAAATCTTATCTGTATACCCATCTGTCTAATTCTGCCATGGGTTTGTAGCACCTCATAAAGCAGGTATTGTCTCCTACATGACCTAAAGGACTGGAGACTCATTAACACTGCACATGAATCAGAACAAAGAACTACTCTGTCTTGCTTGACTTCTTCCACCCACTGCAAAGCCAACAGTATGGCCATCAGCTCCGCCGTCTATGCAGCCAGATGATCTGATACCCTTATATACAGTCCCATCTCCTTTGCCTGGGTATTACCCACCCACCCAAAGCTCTGTTCTGTCTTCGCTCATGTTCCCAGCATGCCTGTAAAATCCCTTTTGTAGGATGAGACACCCCATGTCCCTGTAGGTTGACCCATTAATTAATTGCCAGCTGCCGTCTTCTTATTGGCAATGGCATATCCCCCATGTCCACCTGTAGCCCAGCCACTGGGGACAACTGAAACGCCCAGAGCCGGGTGGCCCTATACACTCACTATGCAAGTTGTGTAGGATCCCGCAAATTACTCAAGGGCCCCGCCTCCCCTTCGTGTCAAAGCAGGTGTCAATGTTTACAACTTTGATGAGAGGATGAAGCGGAACTATCCTTTTGGTCACAGAAAGAGGGAAAAAAACACCATGAGAGTGAATTGCGGGAACAGCAATCAGATAAACTTGTGTTCTCTCTTCTCCAAGTTTGATGTCAGCAAATAACAGTAATGTTAAGTTGATGTGCTAGCTTGCCGTGCATCTCTCTCTAATATGTCTGTCTTGCTAACCTAGCTGGGCAGTGCATCTCTTAGTCTGTATGTGTCTTGCTTGCTTACCAGACACTTCCAGGGCTGTGTTCTGTGAATTTGTCCCTGACAAAAGTGAGAGCGAAATACAACTATTTATTACGTTTGACTAACACAATGGTGTTTATAAACTGCAGCTCAGAAAAGATAATTGCGTAGCGGGTGAACATGCGTTCATATGCGCATGCACAAAATTAAACTTGTGCTTTCCAGCAGCAACCTCTGTTGGGACCAGTCCAGACAATATATGGGCGTGATGGCACTCCTCATAGGCGCACGTGATTTTAAAACAAGACAATGATTATCTAGTCTCTCAGTCAAGGTTAAGTCACAACTTTCTTTTGCAAGATTGAAATGCAAGGTTGAACGCAATGGACTGACATTGACTATTTATTTATATGATGAATTTAAAATGTGGATTAGTTGGGCAACTGGGAAATATGGATGCACATCTCTCAGTAAATAATAACCATCAAGCATTCAACCAAGCCATAGTATAAATAGTATTTTATATTTGAAAATGTATAAAAGGAAATCTGGGGGAGCCAGTTTGAATGGGCCTGATGCAGCTCATAAAATTAATACTAGTATTGCTATCTAATTTACAGGTGCTATGCTTAAGTGTGTTAGTCGAGGAGATGCTGATCATCAGCCAGTACAAGCACAGACTCAGTTGATCCACATCCAGCCTCAGCAAGTATTAACACAGACCCAGAACAGCCGGCTTCAGCAAATACTAACACAGACCCAGTACTGGCAGCTTCAGCAAATACTAACACAGACCCAGAACAGCCGGCTTCAGCAAATACTAACACAGACCCAGTACTGGCAGCTTCAGCAAATACTAACACAGACCCAGAACAGCCGGCTTCAGCAAATACTAACACAGACCCAGTACTGGCAGCTTCAGCAAGTACTAACACAGACCCAGTACAGCTGGCTTCAACTAAAACTAACACAGACCCAATACAGCCGTCTTCAGCAAGTACAAACACAGACCCAGGTGAAGAACAGGCAGCCTCAGCCAGGTACTAGCACAACCAGAGGTGTCCAGCCAGCATCAGATACCAGCAGCTCAGACCATAATAGAACAGTTGCTGCTCCACCAAATGACACAGCAGATTGGCCCCCAGTCTTATCAGACTTTATGAGGACTGAGTTAGTGTGCAGAGGTCCATTGAAACCAGGACTGGATGTTTCTTTCCTGAAGACAAGTCTAGAAGAGGTTTCCATTCAGGCTTATTACAGAGACAGCTGCCATGTGGGGAAAAGATTACCAGAAGCTGGCTTTCGTAATCAAAAACAATGCTGTATATTGTTTTTGCTGTAAGCTCTTTTCTACAAAAGACAACAAAGTAATAAAGGAAGGTGTGAATCACTGGTCAAATATCAATGCCATTCTGAAACACCATGAGGGTCGTCCTGTACACATAAACAATATGATTAAGTGGAGAGAACTTGATCTGCACCTAAGTCGGGGACAGACTCTTGACCACATACAAATGACAATTTTGGAGGCTGAAGGAAAGAGATGGTGGGATGTCCTTGCACATTTAATAAGTTTCACCCACCTAGCATTCTGGGGTTCATCAGACAAACTCTTCCAACCAGATAATGGAAACTTCCTAAAAGAGGTTGAAATACTCAGAAAACTTAATCCTGTTATGGAAAATAATCTCAGCAAAATTAAAGATTGAGAGACACATGCCTTGGGAAGCGCACACAGAATATGCTGATCAAGCAAAGCAGTGCGACACAAACAACAACACAGAGTTACACATGGAATAAACAAACATAGTCAATAACACAATAGGAAAGAAAGTCTATACACAGTGTGTGCAAATGAGGTAAAATAAGGGAGGTACGGCAATAAATAGGCCATAGTGGCAAAATAAATACATTTTAGCAATTAAACACTGGAGTGATAGATGTGCAGAAGACGAATGTGCAAGTAGAGATACTGGGGTGCAAAGGAGCAAAAATGACAGGCTATGTACAGGTGCAGTGATCTGTGAGCTGCTCTGTCACCTGGTGTTTAAAGTTAGTGAGGGAGATATGACTCTACAGCTTCAGTGATTTTTGCAATTTCTTCCAGTCATTGGCAGCAAAGAACTGGAAGGAAAGGCGGCCAAAGGAGAAATTGGCTTTGCAGGTGACCAGTGAAATATACCTGCTATGGGTGGGTGCTAATATGGTGACCAGTGATCTGAGAGAAAGTGGGGTTTTACTTAGCAGAGACTTATAGATGACCTGGAGCCAGTAGGTTTGGCGACCTATATGAAGCGAGGGCCAGCCAACGAGAGCATACAGGTTGCAGTGGTGGGTAGTATATCGGGCTTTGGTGACAAAACGGATGGCACTGTGATAGACTACATCCAATTTGCTGAGTAGAGTGTTGGAGGCTATTTTGTAAATGACATCGCCGAAGTCAAGGATCGGTAGGATAGTCAGTTTTACGAGGGTATATTTGGCAGCATGAGTAAAGGATGCTTTGTTGCGAAATAGGAAGCCGATTCTAGATGTAATTTTGGATTGGAGATGCTTAATGTGAGTCTGGAAGGACAGTTTACTGTCTAACCAGACACCTAGGAATTTGTAGTTGTCCACATATTCAAGTCAGAACTGTTAGTTAACAGTGTCCAAAGAAGGGCCAGAATATACAGAATGTTGTCGTCTGCGTAGAGGTGGATCAGAGAATCACCAGCATCAAGAGCGACATCATTGATGTATACAGAGAAAAGAGTCAGCCCATGTATTGAACCCTGTGGCACCCCCATAGAGGTCCGGACAACGGGCCCTCTGACTTCACACACTGAACTCTGTCTGAGAAGTAGTTGGTGAACCAGGCAAGGCAGCCATTTGAGAAACCAAGGCTGTTGAGTCTGACGATAAGAATGTGGCACCCCAATGTGGCACCCCATGACCAGCCTAGAAACCAGATTACAACATGGTCAAAAACTACAGGAAACGTATGATCTCTATAATTGCAAACAAAGGTTTCTGTACCAAATATTCTGCCAAATATTCTGCCATTAAGTTCTGCTTTTCTGATGTATCAAATACTTATGTCATGCAATAAAATGCTAATTAATTACTTTAAAATCATACAATGTGATTTTCTGGATTTTTGTTTTAGATTCCGTCTCTCACAGTTGAAATGTACCTATGATAAAAATTACAGACCTCTACATGCTTTGTAAGTGAGAAAACCTGCAAAATCGACAGTGTATCAAATACTTGTTCTCCCCACTGTATATGATGAACAGAGAGGAGCAGTAGTGTAAAAGAGGGTTTGGAGGGGCACACAATGCAAATAGTCTGGGTTGCCATTTGGTTACCTGTTCAGGAGTCTTATAGCTTGGGGGTAAAAACTGTTGAGAAGCCTTTTGTCCTTGACTTGGCACTCCGGAACTGCTTGCCATGCTGTCGTTGAAAGAACAGTCTATGACTGGGGTGGCTGGGGTCTTTGACAATTTTTAGGGCCTTCCTCTGACAACGCCTGGTGTAGAGGTCCTGAATGGCAGGCAGCTTAGCCCCAGTGATGTACTGGGCCATACGCACTACCCTCTGAAGCGCCTTGCAGTCGGAGGCCGAGCAATTACCGTACCAGGCAGTGATGCAATCAGCATGCTCTTGATGTTGCAGCTGTAGAACCTTTTGATGATCTGAGGACCCAAATCTTTTTAGTTTCCTGAGGGGGAATAGGCTTTGTCGTGCCCTCTTCACGACTGTCTTGGTGTGTTTGGACCTTTCTAGTTTGTTGGTGATGTGGACACCAAGGAACTTGAAGCTCTCCACCTGCTCCACTACAGCCTCGTCGATGAGAATGGGGATGTGCTCGGTCCTCCTTTTCTTGTAGTCCACAATCATCTCCTTTGTCTTGGTTACGTTGGGGGATAGGTTGTTATTATGGCACCACCCGGCCAGGTCACTGATCGGTGATCAGGGCTACCACTGTTGTGTCATCTGCACTGTTTCCTAGCCTCAGTGCAGTGGGCAGCTGGGAGAAGGTGCTCTTATTCTCCATGGACTTTACAGTGTCCCAGAAAGTTTTGGAGATTGTGCTGCAGGATGCAAATTACTGTTTGAAAAAGCTAGCCATTGCTTTCTTAACTGCCTGTGTATATTGGTTCCTAACTTCCCTGAAAAGTTGCATATTGCGGGGGCTATTTGATGCTAATGCAGTACGCCACAGGATGTTTTGTGCTGGTCAAAGGCAGTCAAGTCTGGAGTGAACCACGGGCTATATCTGGTTCTGGTTCTAATTTTTTTGGAATGGGGCATGCTTATTTAAAATGGTGAGGATAGCACTTTTAAAGAATAACCAGGCATCCTCTACTGACGGAATGAGGTCAATATCCTTCCAGGATAACTAGGCCAGGTCGATTAGAAAGGCCTGCTCACTGAAGTGTTTTAGGGAGCGTTTGACAGTGATGAGCGGTGGTCGTTTGACCGCAGACCCATTACGGACGCAGGCAATGAGGAGTAGGATAAGGGTATGGCCAAAGGCTATAAGAACTGGTCGTCTAGTACATTTGGAACAGAGAGTAAAAGTAGCAGGAGAATAGCAGGAGAATAGATTCAAGGCATTCAAGGCATAATGTACAGACAAAGGTACAGTAGGATGTGAATACAGTGGAGGTAAACCTAGTCATTGAGTGACGATGAGAGAGGTATTGTCTCTAGAGGCACCATTTAAACCAGGTGAGGTCACCGCATGTGTGGGAGCTGGAACGAAAGGGTTAGCTAAGGCTTATTGAGCAGGGCTGGAGGCTCTACAGTGAAATAAGACAATCACTAAACAAAACAGCGATGGACAAGGCATATTGTCGTTAGGGAGAGGCATGCGTAGCCGAGTGATCATAGGGTCCAGTGAGTAGCTAGGCGGGCTGGAGACACTGCTATTCAGACAGCTAACGGGCCGGAGCTAGCAGGCTAGCAGAAGGGCCTTAGAGGGACGTCGCGACGGAAGAAGTGTGTTGTAGCCCCCTCGTGCAGCCGTGATGGATCAGCAGGGTTCCGTGTAGTAAAAGGGTCCAGGCCAATTGGCAAAATAGGTATAGTAGCCCAAGAAATTGGCTGATGGACTTCTTCAGCTAACAGTCCGATCTGCTCTAGACAGCTAGCGGGCCACGGTTAGCAGGCTAGCAGATGGGTATTCAGGGGACATCGCGATGGAGAAGCCTGTTGAAAAAAAACTTGGGCGGATTACCACGGTAGTCCAGTCGTGATGAATCGGCGGGGGCTAGCTCCAGGCTAATTGATGCTTGCTTTAGGACAGAGTCATTAGCCAGGAATTGCCACTCGGATAGCAGCTAGCTAGCTTCAATGATCCAGGTGAAAAGGTTCAGACCTTGCGGTAGGAATCCGGAGAAAAAGAAGTCCGATATGCTCTGGGTAGAATTGCGCTGAGCAGACTGGCAGGAGTTGTCCAGGCTAAAGGTTAGCTGATGACCGCTAGCAGTGGCTAGCTGACTACTAGCTAGTAGCTAGTTAGCTGGCTAGCCCCTGTTGAGGGCTCTGGTTCTAAAGTTTCAAAAAATAGCAGATCCATACCACATTGGGTGAGGTGGGTTGCAGGAGAGTATGTTGAAGTTGAAGCTAAGAAAAATCAAAAAAATATATGCGAAGAAAAAAAGTTATAAAATTATATATACACGGGACACAACAAGACGAAGACAAATACGCCTGAATGCTACGCCATCATGGATACTTTCTATTGTGGTTAGAGACCGTTTGCGCTGTTCTGTGAAGGGAGTAGTACACAGCGTTGTATGAAATCTTCAGTTTCTTAGCAATTTCTCTCATGGAATAGCCTTCATTTTTCAGAACAAGAATAGACTGCAGAGTTTCAGAAGAAAGTTATTTTGAGCCTGTAATCTAAGCCACAAATGCTGATGTTCCAGATACTCAACTTGTCTAAAGAAGAACCGTTCTATTGCTTCTTTAATGAGAACAGTTTTCAGCTGTGCTAAAATAATTGCAAAATCTAATGATAAATTAGCCTTTTAAAATGATAAACTTGGATTAGCTAACACAACGTGCCACTGGAACACAGGAGTGATGGTTATAGATGATGGGCCTCTGTACGCCTATGTAGATATTCCATAAAATAATCAGCTGTTTCCAGCTACAATAGTCATTTACAAACATTAACAATGTCTACACTGTATTTCTGATCAATTTTATCATATTTGAACCTCTCTGGGATAGGCGGGACGCTTGCGTCCCACTTGGCCAATAGCCAGGGAAAATGCAGAGCGCTATATTCAAATAAAATACTATAAAAATAAAACTTTCATTAAATCACACATGAAAGATACTAAATTAAAGCTACACTCGTTGTGAATCCAGCAAATATGTCAGATTACAAAAAGGCTTTTTGGCGAAAGCATAAGATGCTATTATCTGATGATAGCACAACAGTAAACAAAGAGAGAGTAGCACATTTCAACCCTGCAGGCGCGGCACAAAACGCAGAAATAAAATATAAATCATGCCTTACCTTTGACAAGCTTCTTTTGTTGGCACTCCAATATGTCCCATAAACATCACAAATGGTCCTTTTGTTCATTTAATTCCGTCGATATATATCCAAAATGTCCATTTATTTGGAGCGTTTGATCCAGAAAAACACGGCTTCCAACTTGCGCAACGTCACTACAAAATATCTCAAAAGTTACCAGTAAACTTTGCCAAAACATTTCAAACTACTTTTGTAATACAACTTTAGGTATTTTTAAACGTTAATAATCGATCGAATTGAAGATGGGATGATCTGTGTTCAATACAGGAAGACAACAAACTGACACTACTTTTCTAGTCATGCGCCTCCCTCAAAAAGTCCACATGAAGTGACACTCATTCAAGATAGCCGTAATTCTTCATTACACAAAGGAATAACCTCAACCAATTTCTAAAGACTGGTGACATCCAGTGGAAGCGGTAGGAACTGCAAACAAGTCCCTTAGAAATCTGGTTTCCCAGATATTCTCATTGAATAGACAGTGACCTCAAAACAAATATGAATGGGTTGTCCTCTGGGTTTTGCCTGCTACATAAGTTCTGTTATACTCACAGACATGATTCAAACAATTTTAGAAACTTCAGAGTGTTTTCTATCCAAATCTACTACTAATATGCATATCCTATATTCTGGGGATGAGTAGCAGGAAGTTGAATTTGGGCATGCTATTATCCAAAAGTGAAAATGCTGCCCCCTATACCGAAGAAGTTTTAATGGACCAAAAATGTTGCTTTTCTTTCAAAAACAATGACATTTCTAAGTTACTTTTGAACGGTAGTGTACATGTGATGTTAAAGCTATTTGCCGATAGCTTGTTGGCATCATTGGGTCCTTCCCTGGTTTCCGGATTGGTACCACTACCGCCTTCTTCCAAATATCTCGTATTTGCCCCTGCTCCCACAACGAGTTATACAACACCAAAACCTTATCCAGTGCCTCATCACTAAGATGGGCCAACATAACATAGCACACCTCATCTTTCCAGGTGAGCTTAACTCAGCCCTACCTATTGCCCTTTTACCTCTGCCATGGTAAATGGTGTATTCAACACATAATTTACATCCTCTCTGCTATCCAGCACTCCAGGATGCTCCTTTCTAGTTGTCTTTCTCTCCCTCTGCACCTCCTCTGATAAATTTACAGAGCTATGCACTTCGACAAACGCTTGGGCAATCATCTCTGCCTTCTCATCCCATACCTCCCACTCACAGATTCCTGCCATCACATCACTAGATACCAGTGTGAGGTCCAAGTCAGACTCCCTGTGGCTACATCAATCCTGGTCCATCATTCAGGCACACCAGATCTTTCATTTCTATCAGATTTTCCATCATTTGGACACTTCAAACCATCCCCCCAAAGCATGATGTGGGCATTAAAATCCCCACACCACATTATCATACTTCTATCCTGGCCCTCAACCCTCTCCAGCACGTCTAGGTCCAATATCTGACACAGATTATAGTAGTTCACTACCATTAGCACCCCTCTTCTCAACCACACCTCCACCACCACATTTTCCTGTTCAATACCTCTGCCTAGCATCCTGTAGGGAAGTCCTTGCTTTATAAACATGGCACATCCCCCATTCCCCATACAGCTCTGTCCCTACAAACCACTACATATGTATGATAAACTCCACATTCGGTATGAGCCATGTTTCCTGCACACAAAATCACATCAGGCTTAGCTTGCATACCTACAATGAACTGCTTGAACTCCTGCCCATTAGCCAACAGACTTTGAGCATTTCATTGCAGTACTACCCCCATAACTAAGATCCAGTAATACATGAATCCACCCTCAGCTGATTGAGGTCATTTTGAACTTCTTTCCATGTCAACCCTGTTGTTACAGATACAAGTATCCTGTGTGTGTGTGTGTGTGTGTGTGTGTGTGTTTCTTTTCTCTCCTTCTCCCCTCACAGGTGAAAATCATCACTCCCCAATCAGTCACCAATTATCAATCAGAAGACACACCTCCTCCTGTTTCCTACCCAATCACCGTTCCTTTCCCTTTGTTTAAAAACCCTGTCAGTTGTTTGCTGTGCAGCTCAATCTCTCTGTAAATGCCATGTCTGTAGGTCACTCTGGTTCACGCGCTCTTTGTGTATTGACCTCTCTTTTGTTTGAGCACCTCCATAGCACTTTCATCACCTGTGAGTATTGTTTTTGGTTATGGTGTTTGTTTGCTGGTGGGAAAAGGGGGAACCAAGACATGTTGCCCATGGGCATACACTACCCGTAGGTAAACTTTGTTAAATACACTAGTTAGAACTGGGCAGACCACCCACTGTATTTTTGGTTAGTTAGCTGTTGTTAAAGTAGGCTAGTCTAGCTTAGGGGTGTTTTTGAATACTTGTTTCTTTCCTTGGGTCCAGCTCAGCCCCTTTTCCTGCTCCCCCCCCCCCCCCCCCCCCATTACAGTGTGTTTATTAATAAACCCCGAGTTTGACGGTAGATTTCAGTTGTCATGGTTTTGTTCTCACTTACCTTTTTCACTATAATTTGCATGAGTTATGTTACGGGTCTCGTTACCATCTCCCCTAGACTGTCGGGCCAAAAGGGATTCGTAACACCTGTCACACTCAGATGTCTCCCAGCAGCTTTCACTATTGGCTGAATCCTCTCTCTTTTAGATTATACTTTAGCAGTGCAATTGATAACTCCTGCTATGAATGTCATCAGCTTTCTCTTATCTATGTATACTATATCGCCTCCCACCGGCCCCGTAATCCTCGGTCTAGTTGAACCTGTATCTCCCTGGACCACCCTCACTGCCTGACGTATGACACCTTTCTCTCCACTCACTTGTTGCATGTCCATTGACATAAGCCCTCACATAACTCATATCCTATGGTTACTTTATTTGGCAGTACCCGGTCCTTGAAGTGTAACAGAATAGTTGGGTTATCTACCTTAACTCCACCCCTTGTTACTTGCAGAACTAGAATGTCTCCTCTCAAATGGTCGCTTACTACTTTATTGCTAACACTCACAGGTACTCCTGATATCACCCCTTTAATCCACTGCTCCCTGATTGATCAATCCAATTGCTCCACAACCCCGTACACTTCCGTATTTGCTTCACTCTGAAAGCGTTTTCCCTCTGTGCCATGTCCTTACAGGACACCAACAAGTTCCCATCTCTTAACACTTTAGCATTGACAACTTCCCCAATCAACTCTTATCAGACATCAACCTTATCGGACTCATCACCCCAACTCCCCCTTCCTCCCTAAACTTCAGAATCACTTTATGCCGCTCCTCAACTCATGCCCCCCTCGCATCTTGCCCTTCCTCTGCACTTTTTACCTCCAAACTGCCGCTAGCGTTGGAAACTGTTGCTCTCCTCATTCTTCCTTTTCTGCCTCTTCTGTGCCTCCATAGGCCTCTCACCCTTTAAACCCCTACTCCCTTTCTCTCCTGCTTTCTTTTTCTTACTCCCTCCTTTATTTGTACCACTATGCTCCATACTTGCTTCACTTTCTTCTCCATCACTATCTCCGACCCTGTCACAGCACAGCAATGCCGAACCTCCGCCACAAAAAGTCAAGTTTGATTGATTTATCAACGATTGATCGCTAGCCACAGCTTTCCAAACAGTGGTCACTGGTCCACAAAAACAAATCAGCCCTCCCGAATATGTGATTACAAATCTGACGATTCAGTTCCCTGCAGCAGGGCAAAGTGTCTTCCTGAAGAGAGCGGGAGCAGTACTGGACAAGGACATTATTGTCCACATTCTAGACAAACGCAGTGCAGAAAGTAGGACTGAAAAGGAGATGTCAGAAGAAAAAAAAATTTGTGGTGAGAAGACTTACAGAACATATGGCCAGGTGAGAGGGGACAGCTACAGTGAAGGTTACATTGGGCAGACAGGAGCTTGTGTGTGGCTCTTCATTGGCTTCATGCTGGCGTTCTGCTCTCATCGCTTCCATGTGGATCCTGTTTGGAGGCTTCGTAGTGCCCAAGAAACTTGTTGTGTATCCTGGTATTGCGGTTTTCTTCCAACCACCCTGTTGGTTTGCAACAGGCATCCTGTCCAACTAATGAGAATCATCAAACAGGAAACAAAGTGGACTAGGAGTAGAGTGGAATGAGTGCAGAGTGAAAAGAACCTGGAGTTGTTGTTGGCCAAGATGACATGGAGAAAAATGCAGGCACCTATGTCCGGGTGCACCACACAAGACTACACAAGGGGAGTAGTGTGATCAAAATAATCTTATTGGTGTAAGCATCTCAGTTCAACCAACATGTGACAGAGTCTCTCTGTTGGTAGGTCAGAGTAATGTTCTTTAATGACTTTGCACTTCCATTCCCAGAATAATTTGCAGGCTCTGCTAGCTAGGCTGTTGTGATATCACTTAGTCAGGGACAGCTGGTACAGACACTTGTTTTCTGTTCCAGCTCTAGGTTCAAATGATGTTATTTCTAGCTCCTCCATTAATGACACGTAAAGGCACATCCAAATGTATCACTTAATACAGTTTCTTTTACTTTCAATTTTTTTATTTTACAATTTTGTGATCTTACATTTTTTTCATAAAGCAGATATATAAGACAGGAGCATATAATAGCATCATGAATGGTAAACTGGCTTAATCATGACTAGATAAAAACATGCATGTTGGTATAAAAGTAGTGTGATGTATCACTTGCCTGATTACATATACAGTGCCTTGCGAAAGTATTCGGCCCCCTTGAACTTGGATTCAGGTCTGGACTTTGACTTGGCCATTCTGATATGTTTATTTTTGAACCATTCCATTGTAGATTTTGCTTTGTTTTGGATCATTGTCGTGTTGGAAGACAAATCTCCGTCCCAGTCTCAGGTCTTTTGCAGACTCCATCAGGTTTTCTTCCAGAATGGTCCTGTATTTGGCTCCATCCATCTTCCCATCAATTTTAACCATCTTCCCTGTCCCTGCTGAAGAAAAGCCGGCCCAAACCATGATGCTGCCACCACCATGTTTGACAGTGGGGATGGTGTGTTCAGGGTGATGAGCTGTGTTGCTTTTACGCCAAACATAACGTTTTGCATTGTTGCAAAAAAGTTCAATTTTGGATTCATCTGACCAGAGCACCTTCTTCCACATGTTTGTGTCTCCCAGGTGGCTTGTGGCAAACTTTAAACGACACTTTTTATGGATATATTTAACAAATGGCTTTCTTCTTGCCACTCTTCCATAAAGGCCAGATTTGTGCAATATACGACTGATTGTTGTCCTATGGACAGAGTCTCCCACCTCAGCTGTAGATCTCTGCAGTTCATCCAGAGTGATCATGGGCCTCTTGGCTGCATCTCTGATCAGTCTTCTCCTTGTATGAAGCTGAAAGTTTAGAGGGACGGCCAGGTCTTGGTAGATTTGCAGTGGTCTGATACTCCCATTTCAATATTATCGCTTGCACAGTGCTCCTTGGGATGTTTAAAGCTTGGGAAATCTTTTTGTATCCAAATCCGGCTTTAAACTTCTTCACAACAGTATCTCGGACCTGCCTGGTGTGTTCCTTGTTCTTCATGATGCTCTCTGCGCTTGAGACTATCACAGTGCAGGTGCATTTATACGGAGACTTGATTACACACAGGTGGATTGTATTTATCATCATTAGTCATTTAGGTCAACATTGGATCATTCAGAGATCCTCACTGAACTTCAGGAGAGAGTTTGCTGCACTGCAAGTAAAGGGGCTGAATAATTTTGCACGCCCAATTTTTCCGTTTTTGATTTGTTAAAAAAGTTTGAAATATCCAATAAATGTCGTTCCACTTCATGATTGTGTCCCACTTGTTGTTGATTCTTCACAAAAAAATACAGTTTATCTTTATGTTTGAAGCCTGAAATGTGGCAAAAGGTCGCAAAGTTCAAGGGGGCCGAATACTTTCGCAAGGCACTGTAGTTGGCTCATTGATGACTAAAACAATTTCTCGAATTATTAGTAGCATGTATTAACAGAAGCATGAATTGTGGTCCATTAAATGGGAATCAAGAATGAATGAATGCTGTTCTAAATTCAGTAATCACAGAGCTGTTTTTTAAGTGCTACAGAGACTGTCTAACACAGGGGTATCCAATCTTTTCTAGCATTAAACTCAATCATGTATTTTTATTTTTACTAGCTTTCAAAAAAGCATGTTCTTTTCTCCACTGCAACTATTCCCCAGGTCCTTGCTGTAAAATGTGTTTTCTGTCAAAATTATGGTTAATAAACAACTCTAATGGGGGACTTACACTTGATATTTTTCCTTTTTTTTTCCTTTTCCTTCAGTTTTCACTCAAAATAAAAAAGTACATGTCAATGCATAAATCACATAAGAATACTATTGAGGTCTGGGGAAAAAAATGTACAAATTTAGATTTTTTTTGTGCAATTACTCTTCAATTGCACACCTAGCGGGAATGTGTTTGGCTTGCATTGTTTCAATACTGCACATTATGGCAGGGTTTGCAAAACAAATGTGTGCCTGATTTAATACAAATAATCATGATCTCATTCTGTAAGGTAGGCCGACTTTGCAGTTAACATTTAATTAAAGGTTTTTGGGAAAGCCTTTCTGTCTACCCACAAGACGGTTATCATTAGCACCACTAACTGGCTACACAAACTGATAGACACAATATTGCTTGAAATGACTTTGCAGATATTGTGTTAAGTTTGACTTTTCAAGCCAATTGTGGCTAAACCAAGGAGGGATAATAACAATGCGGCTTTGGATAATAGCAGGGAAATTGCAGTGTGATAATTGTGAGTTTTGTTCATGACAGTTTGCGGTGGAACATGTGATGTACTTTCAGAAATGTTTGGAGAGCTGCTCATAGGTGGGCTGGCTGTGAGCTACTGGTAGCTCGCGATTTACATGTTAGAGACCCCAAGACTAGCAGCAGGGTGGGGGTCAATTTCAATTCCAGTCAGTTCAGGAAGTACACTAAAATTAAATTTCCAATTCTCTTCAATGAGGAAAACTTTGAATTTTAACTTCAAGTTTAGTTACTTTCTGAATTGACCAGAATTTAAATGTAATTCAAATCAAACTTTTTGTCACATGCGCCGAATGCAACAAGTGTAGACCTTACCATGAAATGCTTACTTACAAGCCCTTAACCAACACTGCAGTTCAAGAGTTCAAAAATATTTATCAAATAAACAAAAGTAAAAAATTATAAAAAGTAACACAATAACGAGGCTATATACAGGGGGTACCGGTACCGAGTCAGTGTGCGGGGGTACAGGTTAGATGTAATTTGTACATGTAGGTAGGGGTGAAGTGACTGTAGATAATAAACAGCGAGTAGCAGCAGTGTACAAAACAAATGGAGGGGGGTGTATGTAATAGTCCAGTGGCCATTTGATTAGCTGTTCAGCAGTCTTATGGCTTGGGGGTAGAAGCTTTTAAGGAGCCTTTTGGTCCTAGACTTGGTGCTCCGGTACCGCTTACCGTGCGGTAGCAGAGAACTGTGTATGACTTGGGTGACTGGAGGCTCTGACAATTTTATGGGCTTTCCTCTGATACCACCTGGATTGCAGGAAACTTGATCCCAGTGATGTACTGGGCCGTACGCACTACTCTCTGTAGCGCCTTACGGTCAGATGCCAAGCAGTTGCCAGACCAGGCGGTGATACAACCGGTCAGGTGCTGTTTAAATTCGATTCCATAATCAGAATTTTGAATAACTGAAGAAAACTGTGGCATTTCTTGGAACAACTTAGTACTTTTTCTATGAGGAAAATTCACAATTGTCAGGCCTAGGGTTGGGTTTGTTATTCTATGAATCACAGAATGCATCTCTGATCCTTCTGCACATCTGCCCTTGGAAACAATATCAATAGGTGCCAAATCATCAAATTTGGTAGAGTAAATGCAGTACTGCTGAGCATGTGGCAAAAGGCTATCCACCCATGAAACCTAACCCAACAACATGCTGGACATTACACCGCCACATTATTCAACATACTTGTGTATTTAACACAGTAAGTGAAGTCTTCAATACATTTTGATATGATTAAGTCTTTTTGGATAAGAGCGTCAGCTAAATGGCCAAAATGTAATTTGTTTGAGCCGACATCCTTGGAATTTTCTGCAAATCAAGTGCAGTGCGATGTTGATTTGAATCCCAGTCCTACATATCTTTTTCTAATCATATCCAAGCATGTATACTCATTGTTCGACTCAATTGATTAAATGAAACAAATCAGGTTTCATCTCTCAAGGGGAAAGGAACTAACATAGTCAGGGTGTAAAAGCTGGTAGCAGGACATTTCTGGTTCTCACTGCCTTGGGCTACAGGCAAAGTTTTCCATTACACCCCAAAAGGCCAAGCATGTCTGGAAGCACACAACCTGTAGCAATAGACAGTCTTAATTGGTTCATGAAAACTTGCCAAACCTCCCTTATACTTCTCCCCTTAACACAGTGTAAAGCTGCCGTATCCAATTCATTACCTTCATAAAAACATTTGGCACATTGATGAATGGGCAGTACTTAACCCTGTCTACTGTATCACTCTTTCAAGATACATCTGGATGTGAATTATTAATAGCAGTCCCAAATCTTACATGTTGCTTATTCATGATTTTGAAGATCCAGTTTGCCATTTTATAGTGTGGGTCTAGATCAATGTGCACAATAGAACATGGTTGCTGTCATATTTACAAAAAGACAGATGTAAGTGGTAATATGCTGTGAGCCACTGTTCACACATTTCATAATGTCAAGATCTTTCCCATGTTCATGTAAAACTCCCTTACCACATATTCTATGCTCCTCTACCAAAGCTTTATAGCCATTCCTCTGGCACTTTCATCCACAATGAAACAATTGTTATTCTGAAAGTGAGAGTGGCTGAAATAAGACTCGCCTGGAGTGCTAAATGCACATTTTCTCATTCAAACTACATTTTTGGAGGTATAATTCATGAGGGGCGAATGACAGGGTAGCATATGGTGCGCTTGGCATACAGTGAAATATTAAAAAGCTTTGTCAGCACAGAGGCCAGCGTCCCCGCAGGGCACAGAGATCTGCCGGACAAAGACAACACGCCATGACAACCAGTCAGCCATCCTCCGCACACAGACGTCCTCTACATACACGGCCAAAGACAGAGAGATGACCCAATCCCACTGTATGTAGTACCAAGGCTACAGCGACGGGCTCTGACTCAGGATCAAATAGCGTAATTTAGAATTGGCATCATATGAGTGTGTTTAGATCACATTTTGTTTCAGGGATGCTCTGGTTGAACACATGAACCTGCTTTATCTTGCACATTGGTTGTATCTTTCCAACCGGTGACATTTGTCACCCAAACAGACCTGCATCATTGAGGGACTACACACAGGCTGACAATAAAGTGAGCAGACCTATTACCATACAATGTGCTATCTCTGTGGCTGGTTAAATATCAACCTGGGCTTTGCAGTAAGGCCGGGCTACTGTAAAACACTTTGTGAGAACAGTTGATGCAAAAAGGGTTTTATAAACGCATTTGATTAATAATGCAATTATTAAAGAGTAATTCCACGACAGCAATGAGAATCCTGACCTAGTGTCTGGATTGGTGTTCTCATGAGACAGAAAGTGAGAGTCAAAGATAGTAAAAAAAATAAAAATCTCCAATCCAAGATTCTCCAATGCAAGCTGCTAAAGCCCCGTCACCCCCCACAGCAACCCAGAACAGGACTGTCAATTCCCACACGTTAGTCTCATCTTTCAATACCAATATTAATGACACCTCCCCACACTTTGACTTTCAGAGCATTTGCTCGTGTTTCGACAACCAGGGTCTCACAGGTGGTACTTCTCCATAATTACGCTCATAAACCCTACAGATGCTGACCTTGTCGAAGGTCAGTCTCCCGGTTAGGGCCCGGCGGTGGCTGCTCGACCAGGATATAGGGGAAAATGTCATCAGCTCTTCACCACAAGAAGGAAACACCATACCTTCACTAATTGGTCATGTAATGAATGCTTAGTTACAAATCTTTAGAATCTCCAGCACAGAGATGTAGTCTCCTGCAGAGAAAAAATACAACATGTAAAGGCCACACAGCAGTACAACATTGTATAGTATCTCTCATGTCCCTAAGGCGATTTCAGCACACACCGTCATGGTTCCTCCTGGCACTAGAGGGCGGCAGAGACCCCCCTAGAGACTTTTATTGGTCTCAGGTGTGTCTTATTATTTCATGATTGTGTCCCTCTTAGAGGTACCCCCCTACTTTTTTCAATTTCCGCCTGAAGACATACCCAAATCTAACTGCCTGTAGCTCTGGCCCAGAAGCAAGGATATGCATATTCTTGGTACCATTTGAAAGAAAACACTCTGAAGTTTGTGTAAATGTGAATTTAATGTAGGAGAATATCACACAATAGATCTGGTTTAGATAATACAATGAAAAAAAACATATTCAGATAGGATGATGGGGACAATTTCAGTGAAAAATATAAGAGGGCAACAGTACAGAATGATACGTTTCAGAATGATAACTTCCAAAATGAGTGTGCTACATGACATTTATCATGAAGTCACCCAGGTGTCCCACACAAGTAGCCCAAATGTACCCAAGTGGCCAAATTGGTGAAAGTATACATTTTGAAACAAATAACTATATACAAAATGCCAAAATGTTATTCTAACACACCCCCCCAAAAATGGAGAAAAAAATATGAAGAAAAATATATATACATTTACAAAATAACATGGCTAACTATTTACACACTTTCAATATTTGGAAGACCCTCAGTCCTCTATCAAATCAAATGTATTTATATAGCCCTTCGTACATCAGCCAATATCTCAAAGTGCTGTACAGAAACCCAGCCTAAAACCCCAAACAGCAAGCAATGCAGGCGTAGAAGCACGGTGGCTAGGAAAAACTCCCTAGAAAGGCCAAAACCTAGGAAGAAACCTAGAGAGGAACCAGGCTATGAGGGGTGGCCAGTCCTCCTCTGGCTGTGCCGGGTGGAGACTATAACAGAACATGGCCGAGATTTTCAAACGTTCATAGATGACCAGCAGTGTCAAATACTAATAATCACAGTAGTTATAGAGGATGCAACAGGACAGCACCTCGAGTAAATATGAACAGTTTAGGGTTCCATAGCCGCAGGCAGAACAGTTGAAACTGGAACAGCAACAAGGCCAGGTGGACTGGGGACAGCACGGAGTCATCATGCCAGGTAGTCCTGACTTATGGTCCTAGGGCTCAGGTCCTCCGAAAGAGAGAATTAGAGAGCGCATACTTAAATTCACACAGGACACAGGATAAGACAGAAGAAGTACTCCAGATATAACAAACTTACCCTATCCCCCGACACAAACTACTGCAGCATAAATACTGGAGGCTGAGACAGGAGGGGTCAGGAGACACTGTGGCCCCATCCGATGAGACCCCCGGACAGGGCCAAACAGGAAGGATATAACATCACCCACTTTGCCAAAGCTCTACACAAAATTGTGCTGCTGAGGTATAATAAACATATATATATATATATAGAGTACAGGGAACATAAGGTTGAATATATTATTATAGACCTGCTAGATCTACTGTCTCTTTTATATTATGACAGACCAGCTAGATCTACTGTCTTTATTATATTACAACAGACCAGCTGTATCTACTGTCTCCATTTCACTTTGGCCATTGTTGTGGGCCTGCCCTCCCCTCAACAGCCTCAAATAGGCTATTTCATGTGGGTTGGGGTGGGGCGGCAGACACATTTCATCACTTTTCATTACATCATTTCATCACATTACATTTTTATATATTGCTTATAAAATTTTAAGAAATCACAAATAATATTTTATATTATTAATTTGGGCAATAGCATGAGAAGAACTTAACCGGTCCAAAACGGTGACATTGTTCCTCTTCTGCAGGCACCATTACAGATTATACACAGTGGCTACAATGGTGTCCTCTCTGTTAAAAAAATATTCCTCCACTTGGGAATCGCTAAATGAATCGTCCTACAACAATCTCTGTCTCGCTTTTCCGATCAATTTCTTCTAAAATTGTGTGTACATCCATATATTTAGACTTAGATTTAGCTTTCCCAGACTTAGTCGCCATACTGATTGATATATAAACAGCTGAATCTGCGTGTTTACCAAAACAATGCTGTGAGTAAAATGCTTATTAGCTCCTTCCGGAAAAAAACTTCAATAGAGAATGACTCTCTTTACGCTGGAATTTACTACATGGGTTGGTCTTCCAACACACAACCATTGCATATTGCCGTTTACCTCAGCTCATTGGATACCCAGCTAGATTTCAAGACGATCAGTGGTCATTGGGTTAAAATACAGTCAATCAACGAAACAGTGGTCATATCAGTGGTGCACAGTGATGTCATTACTTGTTGTCTTCAAATTGGTTTCTTTCAGTCAATACGTCCAGCGAAATGGCCCATCAGGTTTGGTTGTGTTACAAACAAACCAGTTGATTGCAATGAAACCAAACATGACTGGAAAAGTCACGTTCTGTGTGGGTTATTTACCTGGAATGTGTCGTCGAAAATGGTATGAGACGGAATTCCCGACACAAGCAGTTCACAAAATGTTTCGTGTTAGGCTATAAAAACTGATTTTATCAAACAAAAGATCATTCATTGTGTAACAATGAGCATTGGGATTGCAAACAGAGGAAGATCGTCAAAGGTAAACCATTTATTTTAATGCAGTTTGTGATTTTGTTACGCCTGTGCTGGTTGAAATAGTTGTTTTTTATGGGGGCTCTATCCTCAGATTATCGCATCGTATTATTTCGCAGTAAATCCTTTTTTAAATCTGACAACGCAGTTGGATTAGCAAGATTCTAGGCTTTCGATACATGTGAGACACTTGTATTTCCATGAATGTTTAATATGACTATTTATGTAGCGATCACCGTAAGTTGTTGAATTTCAACCAACTACCGTGTTCCGTGCTCAGAGAGGTTAATGGCAAAAGTTCTTAATATGAATTTCCCAAGTAAAAATGAAGGTCAGTTAGTTAAAAAACAAGATTTTTAATAATAAAGTTTAAATTAATGCTGTATTTATTTTTAATTAATTATACTGAACATTTCAATTTATAAACAAAATCTTTTAACATTTTATTTTGGTGATCCAATACTTCAGAGGGACTGAAATATTACTTGAGCCCAAGAATGACCTGTATCTTTGTGCATTCAAGTTGCCATTTGCAAAATGCAATTGTGTTCGTTGTGCGTAGCTTATGTCTGCCCATACCATAACCCCACCTCCACTATGGGGCACTCTGTGCACAATGTTGACATCAGCAAACCGCCGTACACGTGGTCTGCGTTCGTGAGGCCGGTTGGACGTCCTGCCAAATTCTCTAAAACTATGTTAGTAGAGAAATGAACATTCAATTATCTGGCAACAGCTCTCGTATACATTCCTGCTGTCAGCATGCCAATGTTATGCTCCCTCAAAACTTTTGAAATCTGTGGCATTGCGTTGTGTGACAAAACGACACGTTAGTGGCCTTTTAATGTCCCCAGCACAAGGTGCACCCGTGTAATGATCATGCTGTTTTTATCAGCTTCTTGATATGCCACACCCGGATTATCTTGGAAAAGGAGAAATGCTCACTAACAGGGATGTAAACAAATTTGTGCTTAACATTTTAGAGAAATAAGCTTTTTGTGCATATGGAACATTTCTGGGATCTTTTATTTTAGCTCATGAAACATGGGACCAACACTTTACATGTTGCGTTTTATATATTTGTTTCAGGGTATATATTTGTGATGGGATGTATAGACAGTATCTGATTATTCAACCGCAGGGGGGCGCTGTGATACCGTTCCATTGCGGACAGTCCCCTTTGAAATGAATAACATCCGGTGCAACGCAGCGTACTGCTCAGATGTAATGTGAGTCAGAGGGTGATATCTCATTCTCAGAAAGAATGCACCCCAAAACATTAAGGCCCCCATCTGAGGGGGATTATATACCTCGAAACATGAGATATATATATATATATATATATACTTAATATACATTTTAAAATTGTGGCAATGGTACAGTTAAATTACCCATGTGTAACTCTGTTGTTGTTTTTGTCGCACTGCATTGCTTTATCTTGGCCAGGTCACAGTTGTAAATGAGAACTTGTTCTCAACTGGCCTACCTGATTAAATAAAGGTGAAATAAAAAAATAATAAAATAATAAAAAATAAAAACATACAGTTGATGTACCTGGATACAGCCCGCAAATTAAGCCTTCAACAGGACCCTAACATGGGGGTCGGCGTCCCTGATGGCTCACCAGAAGCGATGGATAAACCCCAGAGGTGCCTTATTGCTATTATAAACTGGTTTCCAACATAATTAGAACAGTAAAAAAAATGTTTGTCATACCCGTGGTATTTCAGCCAATCAGCATTCAGGGCTAGAACACCCGATTTATAATCCTAAATGATTAATTACAACTGTGTGCTGCCCCTTTTGCCATGGTTTCTGCTAGGGTTCTATCTACCCTTTGTGTATGTTAAATGAAGAGCGAACAGCTTTCGAGTGGCACAGCTTTCTAAGGCACTGCATCTCAGTGCAAGAGGTATCACTGCTGTCCCTAGTTCAAATCCAGGCTGCATCACATCCGGCAGTGATTGGGAGTCATAGGGTGGTGCACAGTTGTCTGGTTTTTGCCGGGGTAGGCTGTCGTGGTAAATAAGAATTTGTTCTTAACTGACTTGCCTAGTTAAATAAAGGTTACATTTGAAAAAGAGAGGAGAGAAAAAAAGAACGTTTCTCTTAATAAGGAATGCGCTGGTTACTACGCAGAGAAAAATAAAACCATGGGTATGTGGCTGCCTTAATGAAGGGAAGAAATCACGGTGTTGCCTAATTTCTTCCAGAATACAATAAAGTAAATACTGTTGTTTTAAAATTGTGACGTGCAGACAGTGTAAGCAGGGTAGGCAGTAAAAAAGCTAGTCTGTAAAGCAAAATAATATTGAATTAAAAATATATATTTTCTCCCGCGTAAAAAATATATTGGCCAAAGACATCCACTTGGTGTGCTCTGCTTGCCTTGGGCTGCAACATGCCCAGGAAAACTTGGCCTCCCCTGGCTCCTGTCCACACTGTGCCCTCTTCACTATGAAGAGCCTCCATTGCATGCTAGCACGCCAACCTAGCCTGAGTCAACAGGACCCTAACATGGGGGCCGGCGTCCCCAATGGCTCACCAGAGGCGATGGATATCCCCACAGGGAATCGTGGAGCGACGGCTAGCTGGGGCGACCAGGACAACGCCTTTGCCCCACTGTTGGAGGACTCCAGCAACGAACTCGCGGCCTCCCTGCTGGGCTTCCTGATTGGAGACGATAACGACTCCACAGGGTTTTCCGATAGCCTCCTCAACATCCCAAATGCTATATAGTCCTAAATAGCATCATTGAGGATATATATAAAGTATGGTTACATTTAATTTGCTCTGTTAAACCTACCCGTTGGGATGACTTTGATAGCAACAGTGAATCTCTCAACCATCATTATGATAGTGTAACGGATGTGAAACGGCTAGCTTAGTTAGCGGTGCGCGCTAAATAGCGTTTCAATCGGTGAAGTCACTTGCTCTGAGACCTTGAAGTAGTGGTTCCCCTTGCACTGCAAGGGCCGTGGCTTTTGTGGAGCGATGGGTAACGATGCTTCGTGGGTGACTGTTGATGTGTGCAGAGGGTCCCTGGTTCGCGCCCGGGTATTGGCGAGGGGACGGTCTAAAGTTATACTGTTACAATAGCACATTGGAAACAGTCGGTGACACATATCCAAGCTAAGCAGCGCACCACTTACTAGAGAGTTAATCTGGCTACAGATACACTTTGGTCTCCCATCCAGGGTTTTAATTATGTAAACACTTAGGGAATTATGTTTAAACGTGTCCATTTTTTTTAAACAATAAAAATACATTTTGTTTTAAAAAATCCAGCAATGCAATTACATTGAACATTACACAAGGCTGTGAATAGGGTAGCTTTTCCCTGAGCTGGAGGAATAATGGTTCTTGCCTCTCTGCCTGCTTATATTGATTCCAACCATAAAAGTAACATCAAAGAAAGTTAGCCGGTCTGTTAGGAAATGCCTTTGTTACACCATCTGAATATGGACATTTCTTTGGTGCGTCAAAAAAACTCTAAATTGGGGAGATGGGGAAACTAAATTCTATTCAAATTATTATTATATTGCTCTTTCATTTACAAATCTCATGAAATCACAGCAATTATTTGAAATAATGATTGATGGAGCTGTGTAATCCCAACACTTAACTACAGCAAATATATTTAAATTGCAATAAATAATGTTTAACTTACATATTTTTTGTTGTTGGCATTTGATTTGCGAACTCATCACGTGCGCTTTCTGCTCTACAGAAACAAAGCTAACCAAACAACAGTGCTGGGCATGAGCGCTGACTTAAAGATTAACTACACTCAAAAGTTTCTTTGATTTTTCCCAGTCCTCAAAAGTTGTCCCCTGATGTGGTTTAATGGTTGTTGTGAACACAGAAAATGCCAATTTGTTGTGAAAAATAGATGAAAACCAGATTTTTTTTGGGGGGGGGAATACAAAACCTGGAAAAACAAAACTTTAAAAAATTGAATTTGGGATAAAAAAAGGCATTTTCAACTGCACTTTAGAGTGTGTCATCCTGCAGCACAGCATTTTGGGGAAAGTTGAGGTCAGGTCCAATACTGGCTATGTAACTAAGAGGAAAAGAGGTTGGACCATCCTAGAGTAATATAATATAATACATACAATTTAGCAGATGCTTTTATCCAAAGCAATTTACAGTCAGTCGTGAGTGCAAATATTTTTACGTGTGGGTGGTTCCGGCAATCGAACCCACTATCCTGGTGTTGCAATGCTCTACAAGTTAAGAATGCTTTGTGAAACCTCAATTTAATATGATTTATAAAGCCTTTATTAAGCGATACTTATGCCACCCTTTATAATATTTGACATTGGTGGTTATGTCACACTGGTATACCACATTTAGAAACCCTTTATAGAGCATGATAGATGACACATTTGTGACACATTTATGTAGTGTTTATGAAGGCTTCCCGAAATGCTTTATAAGCTGCACGTCATTCAAAGCGGGACTGGGATGGTAAATGTATTTGAAAATGTGTGACTGTGTTTTCTTTTGGAATTAATGTAAAACAGCTCTTTTTCTATGAAGAGATTATTTGAAATCAGGGCTGTCAGAGTTAATCAGTTAACTCAAGTTAACTTTTTACAATTTCACTGCACAGATATTATATTCTTGTGATTAATGGCATTATCTGAAAGCGTTCAAATTACATTAAAAACATCCTAAATTCATAATCAATACAGATAAAAAATAACAATGTGATGTCAAAACAAGTTGACATTGATGATAAAGAAAGTGTGCCAGTTATATTGAATATTGAACATTTAAAGGACTTGTACACTATATATACAAAGGTATGTGGACACCCCTTCAAATTAGTGGATTTGGTTATTTCAGCAGCACCCGTTGCTGACAGGTGTAATCAAATTGAGCAAACAGCCATGCAATCTCCATAGACAAACATTGGCAGTAGAATGGCCTTACTGAAGAGCTCAGTGACTTTCAATGTGGCACAGTCATAGGAGGTCACCTTTCCATCAAGTCAATTCATCAAATTTTTGTCCTACTAGAGCTGCCCCGGCCAACTGTAAGTGATGGTATAATGAAGTGGAAACATCTGGAAGCAATAATGTCTCAGCTGTGAAGTGCTAGGCCATACAAGCTCAGAGAACGGGAATGCCAAGTGCTGAAGCGTGTAGTGCGTAAAAAAACGTCTGTCTTCGGTTGCAACACTCACCATTGAGTTCCAAACTGCCCCTGGAAGCAATATCAGCACAATAACTTTTAGTCAAAAGCTTCATGAAATGAGTTTCCATTGCCAAGCAGCCACACACAAGCCAAAGATCACCATGCACAATGGCTGGAGTGGTGTAAAATTTTCCACCATTGGACTTTGGAGCAGTGAAAACGCATTTTATGGAGTAATGAATCACGTTTCACCATCTGGCACTCCGACGGATGAATCTGGGTTTGGCGGATGCGAGGAGAATCCTATCTGCCCCAATGCATTATGCAAACTGTAAAGTTTGGTGGATGAGGAATAATGGTCTGGGGCTTTTTCCTGTTTCAGCATGACAATGCCCCCGTGCACAAAGCGAGACCCATACAGAAATAGTTGAGATCGGTGTGAAAGAACTTGATTTTCCTGCACAGAGCCCTGACCTCAACCCCATCGAACACCTTTGGGATGAATTGTAAATCCGACTGCGAGTCAGACCTAATCGCCCAACATCAGTGCCCGACCTCAATATTGCTTCTGTGGCTGAATGGAATTAAGTCCCCACAGCAATGTTCCAACAGCTAGTGAAAAACCTTCCAGAAGAGTGGAGGTAGTTATAGCAGTAAAGGGAGGACCAACTCCATATTACTGCCCTTGATTTTGGAATGAGATGTTCGAAGATGTCACACTCTGACCATGATTTGCGTTGTTTGTTTCTATGTTTTGTTTGGTCAGGGTGTGATAGGAGTGGGCATTCTATGTTGTATGTCTAGTTTGTCTATTTCTTTGTTTTGGCCTGATATGGTTCTCAATCAGTGGCAGGTGTTTGTTGTTGTCTCTGATAGGTTACCTAAATATGGTTCCCAATGTTGTATTGTAGTTGGTGAGTTATTGTCTATGTGATGTTGCATGTTTGCACACAGTATTGATAGCGGTCACGTTCGTCTTTATTATTTTGTTTGTTTGTTTAGTGTTCTTTCATCTACATTAAAAGAATGTATTCACACCACGCTGCGCTTTGGTCTCCTCACTACGACGATGGTGACAGAATAACCCACCAACAATGGACCAAGCAGCATGGTAAAGGCCAGCAGCAGCAGCAGCAAAGAACGCAGGACTCATGGACTTGGGAGGAGATTCTAGATGGCGATGGACTCTGGGCACAGCCCGGGGATTTGATGTCACCTGGGTCAGCTCTAAAATACTCGTCCTGAGGTGCGTGCTAGCCGTCTGGTGAAGACTGTGCCAGCCCCCCGCACCAGACCTCCTGTGGCCTCCCTAACCCGGCACGTCCTGTGCCAGCTCGGCATTACAGTTCCCCCGAACCATGCTTACCGTGGCGGGCGTTTTACTGGTCAGGCACCGTGTTATGCGGTGGAGTGCACGGTGTCCCCAGTACGCGTGCTTAGCCCGGTGCGCCACCAGTGCCGGCACCACGCACCAGGCCTACAGTGAGCCTCGTCTGTCCCGAGCCGCCGGAGTCTCCCGTCTGTCCCGAGCCGCCGGAGTCTCCCGTCTGTCCCGAGCCGCCGGAGTCTCCCGTCTGTCCCGAGCCGCCGGAGTCTCCCGTCAGAACCTGCCAGAGCCGTCAGCCAGCCGGAACCTGCCAGAGCCGTCAGCCAGCCGGAACCTGCCAGAGCCGTCAGCCAGCCGGAACCTGCCAGAGCCGTCAGCCAGCCGGAACCTGCCAGAGCCGTCAGCCAGCCGGAACCTGCCAGAGCCGTCAAGTCAGCCGGGACCTGCCAGAGCCGTCAGTCAGCCGGGAAATTTGGTTACCATGACGACATATACCTGTGGTTGAAATGTCACCCTCAAAACAACAGTTTGACTGTATTTTCCACATAGATTCCACCTCACAATACGTTGTAAAATTTACAAAAGAAATGTTGATTCAACCAGTTTGTGCCCAATGGAAGGTCTGCTCAATTCAAGCACAGGGGACTCTCATCTAATATAGTCAGAAGAATAAGATACCAAACATCAAGTAAGTAGGTATATTACTATCTATGATATACATGCCTCTGATAAATGGAGCTGAAATAATAAGACAGGGAGGTTTAAAGCTAGAATCCATACAATAATAACACAGTTACCCCACCTCTGTTTTGGTAAAAAGCTGAGGGATGGGTCTGAAGAATTGTAACCACTCACTAATTCATAGAAAGGGCTATGGATGCAAGAACTGACCATCCAGGATATCAAAATGAGTGTTAACCATGTTTTTAGTCTGTACAGTGCCCTGCAAAAGTATTCATCCCCATTGGCGTTTTTCCTATTTTGTTGCAATACAACCTGGAATTAAAATGGATTTTTAAATTGGATTTCATGTAATGGACATAGACAAAATGGTCCAAATTGGTAAAGTCAAATGAAAAAAAATACTTAAAAAAATTCAAAAAAAAAAAAAAAAACGGAAAAGTGGTGTGTGCATGTGTATTCACACCCTTTGCTATGAAGTCCCTAAATAAGATCTGGTGCAACCACTTAACTTCAGAAGTCAAATAATAAGTAAAAAAAAGTCCACCTGTGTGCAATCTAAGTGACACACACATGATCTCAGTACATACAGTTGAAGTTGGAAGTTCACATACACTTAGGTTGGAGTCATTCAAATTTGTTTTTCAACCACTCCACGCATTTCTTGTTAACAAACTATGGTTTTGGCAAGTCTGTTAGGACATCTACTTTGTGCATGACACAAGTCATTTTTTCAACAATTGTTTACAGACAGATTATTTCAATTATCATTCACTGTATCACAATTACAGTGGGTCAGAAGTGTACATACAGTAAGTTGACAGTGCTTTTAAAAAGCTTGGAAAATTCCAGAAAATTATGTCATGGCTTTAGAAGCATCTGATAGGCTAATTGACATAATTTGAGTCAATCGTAGGTGTACCTGTGGCTATATTTTAAGGCCTACCTTCAAACGCAGTGCCTCTTTGCTTGAAATAATGGGAAAAAGACATCAGAAAAAAATTGTCTGATTCATCCTTGGGAGCAATTTCCAAATGCCTGAAGGTACCATGTTCATCTGTGAAAAACAATAGTAAGTAAGAATAAACACAATGGGACCACGCAGCCATCATACCACTCGGGAAGGAGACGCGTTCTGTCTCATAGAGATGAACATACATTGATGCAAAAAGTGCAAATCAATCCCAGAACAACAGAAAAAGATGTGAAGATGCTGGAGGAAACGGGTACAAAAGTATCTATATCCACAGTAAAAAACGAGTCCTATATCGACATAACCTGAAAAACCGCTCAGCAAGGAAGAAGCCGCTGCTCCAAAACAGCATTCAAAAAGCCAGACTACGGTTTGCAACTGCACATGTGGACAAAGATTGTACTTTTTGTGGAAATGCCCTCTGGTCTGATGAAACAAAAATAGAACTGTTTGGCCATAATGACCATTGTTATGTTTGGAGGAAAAAGGGTGAGGCTTGCAAGAACACCATCCATGAAGCACGGGTGTGGCAACATGATTTTGTGGGGGTGTTTTGCTGCCGGAAGGACTGGTGCACTTCACAAAATAGATGGCAGCATGAGGGAGGAAAATTATGTGGATATATTGAAGCAACATGTCAAGGCATCAGTCAGGAAGTTAAAGCTTGGTTGCAAATGGGTCTTCCAAATGAACAATGACCCCATGCATACTTCCAAAGTTGTGGAAAATCAGTTTAAGGACAAGAAAGCCATTGTATTGGAATGGCCATTACAAAGCCCTGACCTCATTCCTATAGGAAAATTTGGAGGCCTAAAAACCTGACTCAGTTACACCAGCTCTGTCAAGAGGAATCGGCCAAAATTCACCCAACTTATTGTGGGAAGCTTGTGGAAGGCTACCCGAAACGTTTGACCCAAGTTAAACAAAGTCAATTCTACCAAATACTAATTGAGTGTATGTAAACTTCTGTCCCACTGGGAATGTGATGAAAGAAATAAAAGCTGAAATAAATCCTTCTCTCTACTATTTTTCTGACATTAGACATTCTTAAAATAAGGTGGTGATCCTAACTGAGCTAAGACCGGGAATTTTTACTCAGATTAAATGTCAGCAATTGTGAAATACTGAGTTTAAATGTATTTGGCTAATATGTATGTAAACGTTGGACTTCAAATGTATACACCTGTTCTGAAAGGCCCCATAGTCTTCAACACCACAAAGCAAGGGGCACCATGAAGACCAAGGAGTCTCTCCAAATAGGTCATGAACAATATTGTGTAGAAGTACAAACCAGGGTTGGGTTATAAAAAAATATATGAAACTTTGAACATCCCACAGAGCACCATTAAATCAATTATTAACAAATTGAAAGAATATGGCATCACAACAAACCTGCCAAGAGAGGGCCGCCCACAAACTCACAGACCATGTGTAACGGATGTGAAACGCTAGCTTAGTTAGTGGTGGTGCACAATAAATTGTGTTTCAATTGCTCTGAGACCTTGAAGTAGTAGTTCCCCTTGCTCTGCACTTTAAGCCCACACTCCACAGAGCTGGGCTCTACAGAAGAGTGGTCCGAAAAAAAAGCCATTGCTTAAAGAAAGAAATAAGCAAACATGTTTGGTGTTCACCAAAAGACATGAGGGAGACTCCCCAAACATATGGAAGAAGTTACTCTGGTCAGATGAGACTAATATTGAGCTTTTTGGCCACCAAGGAAAATGCCATTTCTGGTGCAAACCCAACACTTCCCATCACTCCTAGAACACCATGTTTTTCATCATCAGAGACGGTTTAACCGGTAAGAATTGAATTAATGATGAATGGTGCTAAATACAGGGAAATTCTTGAGGGGAAACCTGTTTCAGTCTTCCAGAGATGTGTGACTGGGACAGAGGTTCACCTTCCAGTAGGACAATGACCCTAAGCATACTGCTAAAGCAACACTCAAGTGGTTTAAGGGGAAACATTTAAATGTATTGGAAAAGCCTAGTTAAAGCCCATACCTCAATCCAATTGAGAATCTGTGATATGACTGATATGACTATTTCTGTACACCAGCGGAACCCATCCAATTTGAAGGAGCTGGAGTGGTTTTTGGGGGGGGGGGTGAATAGTTATGCACACTCAAGTTCTGTTTTTGCATCTTCAAAGGGGTAGGCATGTTTTGTAAATCAAATGATTCAACCCCCCAAAAAACTATTATAATTCCAGGTTGTAAGGCAACATAAAAGGAAAAATGCCAAGGGGGTGAACACTTTTGCAAGCCACTGTATAGTGTTTGTTTATATTTACATTGTTTACAAACATTGGACTAAGAAATGCTTATATTTTGTGTTCTGATGGAGTACAGTTGACAGTTGAACTAAGCTCATGAGGCATTTATAAGGCATGTTCTTTAAAAAATCTATGGATATACAGTGCCTTTGGAAAGTATTCAGACCCCTTGACTTTTTCCACATTTTGTTAGGTTACAGCCTTATTCTAAAATTAATTCAATGTTTTTTTCCATCAATCTGCACAACAATACCCCATAAATAAAAATGCAAAAATAGGTTTTTAGACATTTTTGCTAATTTATTAAAATAAAGAACTGAAATATCACATTTACATAAATATTCAGACCCTTTACTCAGTTCTTTGTTGAAGCACCTTTGGCAGCGATTACAGCCTCGAGTCTTAGGTATGACGCTACAAGCTTGGCGCACCTTTATTTGGGGAGTTTCTCCCATTATTCTCTGCAGATCCTCTCAAGCTCTGTCAGATTGGATGGGGAGCATCGCAGCACAGTTATTTTCAGGTCTCTCCAGAGATGTTAGATTGGGTTCAAGCACGGGCTCTTACTGGGCCACTCAAGGACATTCAGAGACTTGTCCCGAAGCCACCTCTGCGTTGTCTTGTCTTTGCCTCGATCCTGACTAGTCTCCCAGTCCCGGCCACTGAAAAATATCCTCACAGCATGATGCTTCCACCACCATGCTTCACTGTAGGGATGGTGCCAGGTTTCCTCCAGATGTGACTCTTGGCATTCAGGCCATCTTGGTTTCAACAGACAAGATAATCTTGTGGTCTGAGAGTCTTTAAGTGCCTTTTGGCAATCTACAAGCGGGCTGTCATCTAGCCTTTTACTGAGGAGTGACTTCCGTCTGGCCATTCTACCAGAAAAGGCCTGATTGCTGGAGTGCTGCAGAGATGGTCGTCTTTCTGGAAGGTTCTCCCACTTCCACAGGGGAACTCTAGAGCTTTGTCAGAGTGACCATTGGGTTCTTGATCACCTCCCTGACCCTTCTCCCCCGATTGCTCAGTTTGGCCGGGTTGCCAGCTCTAGGAAGAGTCTTTGGTTCCAAACATCTTCGATTTAAGAATGATAGAGGCCACTGTGTTCCTGTGGACCTTCAATGCTGAATAAATGTTTTGGTACCCTTCCCCTGATCTGTGCCTCGACACAATCCTGTCTTAGAGCTCTATGGACAATTCATTCGACTTCATGGAATGATTTTTGCTATAACATGCACTGTCAACTGCGGGACCTTATTCTTAAGGCTAGGGGCAGTATCCTGAATTTCCGTCTGACTGACTTGCCCAAAGTAAACTGCCTGGTACTCAAGCCCAGAAGCTAGGATATGCATATAATTGGATAGGAAACCCTCTGAAGTGTCTAAAACTGTTAAAATAATGTATGTGAGAAAAACAGAACTCATATGGCAGGCGAAAACCTGAGGAAAATCCATCCGGAAATATATTTATTTCGAGGTCACAGGTCTATAGGATATACAAAGAAAATGCTTCCAGATTGCAGTTCCTATGGCTTCCACTAGATGCCAACAATCTTTATACAGGGTTTCAGGCTTGTTTCTTGAAAAACAAACAAGTAATTGTAGTTTTTCCAAGGTGTACTCATCAGGAAAGATAGGCTTTTGGCGCGCGTGAATGATGGCGTGCTCTTTGTTATTTTCCTTTTCTATTGAACATTTCCGTCTGAAATATGATCATTTATTTACATATTAGGGTACCTGAGGATTTGATTAGAAACATTGTTTGACTTGTTTGGACGAAGTTTACCGGTAGCTTTATGGATTCCTTTATATGCATGTTGAAGGAGTGGATTACTGAAATCACTGGCGCCAACTAAACTGACTTTTTTTGGATACTAAGAAGGACTTTATCGAAGAAAACAAACATTCATTGTGTAGGTGGGACCCTTGGGATTGCAAACAGAGGAAGATCTTCAAAGGTAAGTGATTTTAATTTATCACTATTTGTGATTTATGTGAAGCCTATGCTAGTTGAAAAAGTATTTTGATGTGGGGCGCTGTCCTCAGATAATCGCATGGTATGCTTTTTCCGTAACGCCTTTGTTTTTTCCAACGCAGTTGGATTACCAAGATTCTAAGCTAAAGAATCATGTATGACACTTGTATTTTCATGAATATTTAATATTACGATTTTGTATTTTGAATTTGGAGCGCTCCGATTTCACCGAATGTTGTCGAAAGGTGTCCCACTAGCGGTTCGCGATCCCTAAGAGGATTTATGTAGACAGGTGTGTCCCTTTCCAAATCATGTCCAATCAATTGAATTTACCGCATGTGGACTCCAATTAGGTTGTAGAAACATCTAGAATGATCAATGGAAGCAGGATGTACCTGAGCTCAATTTTGGGTGTCATGGCAAAGGGTCTGAATTCTTATGTAAACAAGGTATTTCTGTTTTCTATTTTTAATAAATTTGCACCAATTTCTACAAACCTGTTTTCGCTTTTGTCGTTGTGTAGATTGCTGAGATAAAAATAAAATAAATACATTTTAGAATAAGGCTGTAACGTAACAAAATGTGGAAAAACTCAATGGTCTGAATACTTTCCGAAGGCTGGAAGCAACTAAGGATTTCAGTTTTAAAGATTCGCTCCAGCAAAAAAAAAAGTTTTCAAACCTCAAGGAGTTGGTCTGATGCTGCCCTCTGATGCCCCCCTTGCTTGCAGGAACAACAGAGGAGAACAGAAGAAGAAAGTCCCCCACTTGTGCAATGTCATGAGGATACCTGGACCACCTATTGAGATGTGACTTTTGCTAAGTATATCAGGTGATAAATGAGCTGATGAGGAGACTGAAGTGGGACTTTAATAGTAAATGACACATTTCAGGATATTTGGTTCATAGGACTTTCGAAAGAGTTATGTAGCAGGTTTTTAGGTCCACACACTAGTTTTAGATCAGCTAAGACAGAGATGACTTGCTCTAAAATCTGTACAGAGTCAACTGCCCTTCATCAGTGTATGGGTGTGCCTGAAATGGCACCCTATTCCTTATAGTGCCCTTCTTTTCACCAGGTAAAAAAATGTAATAAAGAAGTAGTCTACAATACTGGGGTACTAATTTGGATACACTTAGATCCTACTACAGTTATTGGCCCTTTCAGCAGGGTAGCTAGAGATATGTTGTCTGTGCCATCTGTCTTGTTACCATTAACTTCCTATCTTCAGCTCTTGCTAGGGAGGAGACAGCCTCGGGGCTCCAGCAAATATGGGTCTGGGACTTGCAGCGCACCTCACGGTCCAAATCCGCCACCGCACCAAAGTTGCGTATAAAACACCTGTAAAAAATGGCAAACCCAAGGAACCGCTGGACCTGCTTGAGTGAGGTGGGATGGGGCCAGTCGGCGACTGCCTCAATCTTTACTGGGTCCTTTTGGATGCCTTTCGGTAGAGATATTGTGACCCAGGAAGGAAACCTGGGATACGTGGAACTCACACTTCTCTATCTTGACATATAGTTGACTCTGCAGGAGGCATCTCAGGACTTGGTTGATGCGCAGTATGTGTTCCGGAAGGGTCTTGGAGAGGATCAAGATGTCATCAAGGTAAACAAAGACAAACCAATTGAACATATCCTTCAAGGTGTCATTGACCAATGCTTGAAAGACTGCAGGTTAGTTCGATAATCCGAAGGGCATGACTAAATGTTAAAGGCAGGCTTTCACTCATCTCCCTCCCTGAGTCTCCACAGATTGTAAGTGTTGCGGAAGTCCAGTTTGGTGAAAAATTGTGTCCCAATGCGGGGGACATCAGGGGTAGGGGGTAATGATTGTTTATTGTAATCTGGTTCAGCCCTATGTAGTCGATGCAGGGACTCAGGCCTCTATCTTTCTTACCCCAGAAGAAGAAGCCTGCACCAGCAGGGGATGTAAGAGGGACGAATCCTGCCTCCAGCAACTCCTGGATGTAAATATCCATGACTGCTGCTTCAGGGGTTGAGAGGGAATACAGCCAACCCCGAGGATATGTGATGCCGGGTAGGGGTTCTATGGCACAGCCGTAAGGACGATGAGAGGGAAGGGTGGTGGCCTGCCTCTTACTGAAGGCCTCCCGGAGTTCGAAGTATTTGGGAGGGAGAGCGGAAAAGTCTTGGTCTTCAAGGGACACCTATGCCCTAAGGACAAGGAGGACAAGTTAATGACAGAGGACACCCATGGCCAATGGGAAATCATAACCCCAACAGTTCTTATTTTCCTCAGAATCAACAATGAAGGCGCCCGACTCCCCTGCTCCAGTGTCCCCAGTACAAATTCAATGATGGAAGAGAAGAGCCAATGGTTACTCTTAATGTTAATGGACATGACCTACCATTTCTAATAGACACTGGAGCTCACTGTTCGTGTTATACAGCCCCTACCAGCACATTTATCAGCGCAACAGGCAGAATTGTTGGCTCTGAAAACAGCTTGTGAATTAGGGGCAGGAAAGGCACTTACTGTTTATTCAGACTCAACATATGCTATTGGGGTTTGTCTGACCTGGTGTGGGGTTTGGAGAGCAAGAGGGTTTACTAATACCACAGGCACACCTATTAAAAACAGACCTTATGTTGAACAGTTGATTGAAGCTATGCGAAAACCTAACAAATTGGCTATTGTTAAAGTTGAGGCACACACAGGTAGGAGTGATTATGCTAGTATTGGTAACAGCATAGCTGATGAGGAGGCCAAATTGGCTGCTTCCCGGTGTCACACACATGCATTCTAGTTTTTGTCGTTTGTGTCACCTGAAACTACTGAAATTCAGAAACAGCAGCAGGCTGATATTCTCAACCACCAAGTATGGAGGGAGAGAGGATGTGTTCTCTGTCCTAGGTCTGGCTTATGGTTACGTCTTTTGTCTGGCATGCCCTGTTTACCATCAACCATGACATCTACTGTATGCCGAAGGGGGGATATGGTGGAGGAGAAGATTTCGGCCAAATGGTTTTGTCCAAATTTGAATCAGCACGTAAAACAGTTAATTTACCATTGCTCAACATGTATGTTATATAACATAGACAAGGGAACTCCACTACAACCAGGGAAGTTCCCCACTCCAAAAGGACCTTTTGTACACCTTGCTATGGATTTCATAGACATGGTGGAGCAAAAAGAAAGAAAGATAGTGCCTGTTGATAATTGACAGGTTCACCAGGTGGGGTGGAAGCATTTCCCACCACCAACTGTGATGCGTGAACAGTTGCAAAATTGCTAGTCAGAGAAATTATACCCAGGTTCAGTGTGACTGATGTTTTGTCTGCAGACAATGGCGCCCATATCATAGGAGATGTGGTTGCCCAAGTGGCCAAAATGATGGGTGTCGGCCAGAAGTTTGTGTAAATCTATCACCCGCAGAGTAACGGGATTACAGAGAGGGCTAATCAAACAATCAAAGGGGGGCTCGCAAAAGCCTGCCATTCCACAAAAATGAGCTGGGTGGAATGCTTGCCCCTTGTCCTCATGAAAATGCGCAGCAGCCTTAACAAAGGTATTGGGTGTACACCTTACGAGACGTTAACAAGACAACCCATGAACACACCAGGTGTTCGACCTATGACTGACCGACAGATAGACATAACTGAGGCACAGTGTGATCACATTGAGTACATGAAAGAACTAACCTCTATTGTCAGGTCTCTCCACTCTGCCCGCAGGAAAGCAAACAAGGTTCCCCCAGGTGAAGACCCTGACGAGCTTCCCATAAACGTTGGAGACTGGGTGAAACTCAGAGTCCACAAGCAAAAATGGAACCATCCACGATGAATGGGTCCATTCCAGGTAACCATGGTAACACCAACAGCCCTGCGAGTGGCAAGAGGTCCGGCTGGCATCATCTCTCCCACTGCCAGCACCTCCCAGAGTGGAAGCCATGGATGAGCGACTGGAGGGAGGGAGAGCAGGGCCACGAGAACATCTGAAGGAGGAAGGTCTGAGCCAAAGGACAGAAGCAGAGGGCCCAGACCAAAAGGCCAGAATGAAAGATGAAGAAGAAGGCTCAAGCCAACGAGCAGAAGAAGGAGACATCATTTCACACTCACACTCAGGTTCTATAACTAGGAAACAGAGACTACACCGTTTCTGGTGGTTTGTTTTCCCCATCATCCTTTCCATGGGTCTCCTTGTTGGCGCAGCCACGGGACACCCTGGGGGATCTGAGGAAAACAACAAATGGATACAAATGGTGAGAAAAATTGGAAATCAGACTAAGAGGCCAGGAACCCAGGTTTTACTATTTAGAAAGCCTACGAGCCTATGAGAGGATGGTGTTTGGAGTTTTTATACTTTATGCAGAGCGGTAATGAGGAACAACCTACTAGGTGAAGGGAGACCACAGGACAGTTCTTTGGGAGAAAAACTGAGAGGTTAGCCGGGGATCATGGGACACATGTATGTTAGGGTGGTCACAAGAAGGGAGAACTTACCTAATGTGGTGGAAGGAAGCAGGCAGATCCCTCTATGGCCTAGAACTCACCTCGGGAGAGGTGAGAACTATCTTCTGTCTTCACGGTGAGAACTACCCATTCTTTACGGTGTAATTATCCCAGCAGGCACCCGTGAATAGAATTGTTAGGAAATGGAAGCTTAAGTATCAATCCCATACTGACCTCCCTAAGCCCGAAGTCAACCCCTGCCCTGTGTATTTGTAATGATAGGAAGGAAGATATGGGAGATACTAGAGCTTGTCGTGTATATATGGGTCAACTGAGAGAAGAGTATAGTGATAGGGGAAACTATGCTAAAGGGGATTTTAGTGTTAGACTTACAGCAAAAGGTGACAGGTGTAAACCTTTCCAGGATAGAGGAAGGCATGAGAGCACCTTTTGGATGGATGTGGGTATGCAGTGACAAGGGGTATCTCACTTTACCTCCTGGATGGGGAGGGTGTTGTTATTTGGGGAGAACAGAAATGTACATGTTAAGAATTCCGGTCACTGACCTTTTCAATGAGACAGGTCAAACCAACTCTGGGGAACTGAAGTGTGCCAAAAGACTCATCCCAGACAATCAGGAAGCCTATGGTCATGTCCTACACCCGGGTGAGATCATGTCAATCATACCCTCCTGGGGTGTGGCTGTCCTGGGAAAGTGGGTAAACAATTTAACCTACTCTTTACAGGCCCATTTAATGATCCAAGGATTTAGCCAACTCTCATTAGATGTCCAGAATCTGAAAGCAGTCATCGGCCGCCATGAGTTGGCTTTAGATTACATTTCCCAGGACATAGACATATCTGATATGTATGAATAAACCAATTAGGCACATTTGGGCAATATTGATACAATATTTTTAATGAATATGCAATAGTTCATTGGATCAGTCAAACTTTGCACATACACTTCTGCCATCTGGTGGCCAAAGTCTAAATTGTTCCTAGGCTAGAATAATTCATTATGGCCTTTCTCTTGCATTTCAAAGAACATACAAAAAAAACTCGTTTTTTTTCTTTGTATTATATTTTACCAGATCTAATGTGTTAAATTCTCCTACATTCATTTCACATTTCCACAAACTTCAAAGTGTTTCCTTTCAAAGGGTATCAAGAATATGCACATCCTTGATTCAGGTCCTGAGCGACAGGCAGTTAAATTTGGGTTTGTCGTTTTAGGCGAAAATTGGGGGAAAAAAGGGCAGATTTTTTAAGGAACTTGACAACAAAACAATTTTCTTGTTACTTTAACAGAACATTTCTTAAAATTTCAAACATGGTTACATTTAAATTAAAACATAAGTAATGTTCTAGGAACATTCTCAAACTGGTTCGACATTGGGAATATGAAGAACTGATAAATGTGCACCTTTTCTTGATGGTAGCAAAAGATCAATCACAGGGCAGAAAATAATGGCCAGACTATGCACTTGTGCTCAACTTATGTGAAAAGTAACCACAACATGTCACTGAAGATGATTAGCTTGATCACCTCTGGTGGGGTAAGTAGAGTTAACTTTGTCTGCACCCACTTCATTATGCAGCTTCCCAACTCAAAGAACCATCTGTGTGCAATTCCCACATGCCAGACGCATATGTACTGTATGTAGGATCTTCTGTTCCAAGTTCCTGGAGGCACAGGTTGAAGTTGGACAGCTGCCACTGGTGGTAAACATTGGAGTGGGTCACATTTTGGTGTGTACGCCACTCCCTGCAGATTGATAGAAATGACATTGCAGGCCCAGGAAATGTATTATGTTGCTCTTCTGTTTTGAATGTGATGGTCACTATGTGTGCTACATTCTTTCCAGTATGTGATAGTACAGTAGGGTTTTAGTGCTCCAAAGTCATGGCTATATGGCATGAAAGTGACATGTTGGCTGTAATATTTGTGCATGGAAATTATGTAGACTATATATTGAATTGAAAGGAAGGCGTGATTTCAATTACGTATTTGTTGTACCAATTGGGAGTGGAGTTAAGTCAAAATTAGATTTTTTTTTGTACTGGTTGCTTCATATGGTGGTGTTGGTTTAATGTTGACAGAAAGGGAAAGCAAATGTTTAACCTTTTACTGCAGTGGGCTAAATCAGGGTCACACATTGATTCTTGGTAGTTTTAAACAAATCTACTTTGAAACAAAAGTATACACCTCACATACATGGTTATGGGCTTAAAAACAATAAGACACCTGTACCATGTTAGATTAGAGAGTTGAAATGTATTCCATTTTGAGTTTGCATCCCAATATTACACTTTATATACACACACATCACAGAAGACTGAAATATAACAAAACTGTTTGACAAACACCAGATTTTATTAGTAAAAAAAAAAACGTATTAATTATGGAAAATATGAATAACATTACACCCGAGGCCAAAGGGGGCGCTATTGGTCAATGACTGCAGGAAAGGGTTACTCACACTTGTTTATTGGAAATCTTTTGCATTAAGGAAGCTTAAAACTAACTTAATTTTAGCTGTAAGGTAAATGGACTGTAACGAAGACGCAGGGAGTCAGGAAGCAGGTGTAGTCTGAGTTTAATATGAACGAACATAGAGAGAATGCAAGAACAAGAGTAGCGTTTTTGAACAGGAACACAGATACAATTGTGGTAGCAGGATAACAAGATTGTTATATTTATGCACCAAATGGTTGTTTTATTGAATAGAGTAAGGTTCTTAGGACTCTCTCTCTCCTTTCAGAGTTAACTGAGATGAGTCTTTATGGAGCTTGGGCTGGCAACTGATTAAGTGATAACTTGGTGATAAAAAAAAAAACACAGCTGGCATTCCATAGATCAGTGTCACCGAGATGGCCAGGAGGAACAGAACAAAGGCCTCACTAGTCCTAATTATCCTGGCATCTGGGAAACAGCACGAGAGGCAGATGACCAGAGGAAAACCCAAAGTGGCTTATAGTACCTCCAATGTATATGGGAGAGGTGGAACCAAGCATTCTGGGTATCAGCTATATAAATTGTGCATTGTCTGTAAAGAGTAGGCTCTCAGCCCAACAGTCAAGACTTTTGTGTCAACGGTTTCACTATTGCAATAATTCATCGATATTGACTAAAGATGATTGTTTGAAGAAATGACAAAGTCTCTCTCACTCTCCACATAGAATATTCCACCATACAATACTGCCTGTTGGTGATACAACAGCTAAAGGGGAAGTAATCGTGGAAGTGATGAAGTCCAAGTGTGCCTAATGAGGTGCAGGTGTACGTAATGATAGTTTGCCAGGACTGGTGGTTAGTAGACCGGCAACGTTGAGCGCCAGAGCGGGAGTAGACGTGATAGAACCCCCACCGACGCGCGGCTCCAGCCACAGGAGGACAGCCCCAAAGGCGAGTAGCGGGCCGGTCGGCGAAGGTGGAAATCTCGGATGATGTTGGGATCTAGAATGTCATCCACTGGAACCCAACAGCACTCCTCTGGACCATACCCCTCCCAGTCCACCAGATACTGGAACTGACCCCCATTACGTCGGGAGTCCAGGAGGGATCTGACAGGCTTCCTTCGATGTCCAGGGGAGGTGGAGGGGTGTCGTTGGAGATTGCATAAGCCAGGAGACCAGAAACCCCCATGCTGATGAGGGAAACATGAAAAGAGGGTGAGATAAGGTAGTTCTAGTGGGGAGCTGTAATTTGTACGTTATTTCATTGATCCTCTGGAGGAATTTGCATGGCCCCACAAACCGGGGGCTCAGCTTCCGGTAGGTCAGGCAGAGGGGGAGGTTCCTGGTGGAAGGCAGACGCGATCACCAGGATGAAACACGGGAGCCTCCCTGCAGTGGCGGTCCGTCTGCTCTTTCTGGCGGCAGATGGCGCCTCACCTGGGCAGTGTTCCAAACCTCCTCTGCAGGAGCTTCTGGCTCGGGGTCCATGGAGCCAGGGCCGGTTGGTACCCCGGGACGCACTGGAAGGGTGACAGCCTAGTGGAGGAGTGACAAAGTGAATTCTGGGCATACTCCGCCCAGGGAAGGAACCGGGCCCACTTCCCCTGCCGATCCTGGCAGTGACTCCTAAACTCAGGCACTCTGACCAGCTTGAGCACAACCAAAACCACGTTTGGCGAATCATCCTTGGCACAGCATATCTCAGATACAAGGCTGCACTAAATTCATTATCACTACCCTCATTCCATGAGCAAAGAGATACATTTTGCCTGGACGTTTTCCTCTTTAAGGTCCCTTTACTAGACAAGCTAACTGCCATCTTATCCACAGCCCAAGACTGAGAAATACAAGCAGTCACACATGCCTTCCGTTAGTCACCCCAACCCTAAATGTTTTTTTTATTTTTTATTTTTTACATAAATCAGCCTGCTCTTGTCAATGGTTTTTGTATGCAGATGACTCTACTTGTGTCCCATAAGAAAAAAATACTCAGTGCAGTTATCCAATATCAGCAAATAGATTTTTTGATAAATCTTTCTCTGCATCTTGGAAAAACGCAATCGATCTTATTTGGTTCCAGAGCAAAGCTTGCAAGGTCAAAGTTGGCAACTTAGAAGTCACTCTTCAGTGGGTCATATGATTGAGTGTAGTCTGGCCCAGGAGTGCGAAGGTGAACGGAAAGGCTCTGGAGCAACGAACCGCCCTTGCTGTCTCTGCCTGGCCAGTTCCCCTCTTTCCACTGGGATTCTCTGCCTCAAACCGTATTACCCCCCCCCCCCCTATACTTGGCCTGGTCTCAGGATGGTAAGTTGGTGGTTGAAGATATCCCTCTAGTGGTGTGGGGGCTGTGCTTTGCAAAGTGGATGGGGTTATATCCTTCCTGTTTGGCCCTGTCCGGGGGTATTATCAGATGGGGCCAGTGTCTCCTGACCCCTCCTGTCTCAGCCTCCAGTATTTATGCTGCAGTAGTTTATTTGTCGGGGGCTAGGATCAGTCTGTTATATCTGGAGTACTTCTCCTGTCTTATCCAGTGTCCTGTGTGAATTTAAGTATGCTCTCTCTAATTCTTTCTTTCTCTCTGAGGACCTGAGCCCTAGGACCATGCCTCAAGACTACCTGGTATGATGACTCCTTGCTGTCCCCAGTTCACCTGGCCGTGCTGCTGCTCCAGTTTCAACTGTTCTGGCTGCGGCTATGGAATCCTGACCTGTTCACCGGACGTGCTACCTGTCCCAGACCTGCTGTTTTTAACTCTACCACTCCTGCTGTCTCTAGAGACACTCTTAATGACATTTTACTCCTGAGGTGCTGACTTGCTGCACCCTCGACAACTACTGTGATTATTTGACCATGCTGGTCATTTATGAACATTTGAACATCTTGGCCATCTCCACCCGGCACAGTCAGAAGAGGACTGGCCACCCCTCATAGCCTGGTTCCTCTCTAGGTTTCTTCCTAGGTTTTGGCCTTTGTAGGGAGTCTTTCCTAGCCACCGTGCTGCTACACCTGCATTGCTTGCTGTTTGGGGTTTTAGGCTGGGTGTCTGTACAGCACTTAGATATCAGCTGATGTACGAAGGGCTATATAAATACACTTGATTTGATAGGCTATTTGACATAATTTGAGTTAATTGGAAGTGTACCTGTGGATGTATTTCAAGGCCTACCTTCAAACTCTTTGCTTGACATCAGGGGAAAATCAAAATAAATCAGCCAAGACCTCAGAAAATAAGTCTGGTTTATCCTTGGGAGCAATTTCCAAACGCCTGAAGGTACCACGTTCATCTCTGCAAACAATAGTACGCAAGTATAAACACCATGGGACCACGCAGCCATTATACCGCTCAGGAAGGAGACTTGTTCTATCTCCGAGAGATTAACGTACTTTGGTGCGAAAACTGCAAATCATTCCCAGAACAGCAGCAAAGGACCTTGTGAAGATGCTGGAGGAAACAGGTACAAAAGTATCTATATCTACAGTAAAACGAGTCCTATAATCGACATAACCCTAAAGGCCGATCAGCAAGGAATATGCCAACCGCCATAAAAAAGCCATACTACGGTTTGCAACTGCACATGGGGACAAAGATTCTGCAAAATTGGGATACATGGCTGATCCTGCTTGCACAAAACCCTCAGACCTTGTCACAGGCTTAGCATACTTCATTTCCTGATAATGGGCCATCCACTGTGGATGGGCACCCCATTGTAATAAAACGGGTTAGTTAGGTTCAAATTAAACCAGACTGACTCAACTTTGCATCCATTGAGCTATTTGGTACGATTTATACTTTTTAAACTAGAAAGGTTTTGTGCCATAGTCTGACCAAGGAATAAAGGGATACTTCAAACAACCAAAGTGGGTGGACAATGTTGATAGGACCGTTGAAAGGCACAATCACATACAATGACGCTGCAAGGTAAAAGTGGGAGGCTTGATCACTTGGGCACATTGGATACTCTGACAATAGGGGCAGTGAGTGCCAATAGTGTGGCACACCATTATAATATAAATGAAGTGCAGATAAACATGGGACACACCGCTAATATAACATAATACATTTAAGGCAACCGTTATAGCATGTGAGTGTTAGGCTACTTTTAGAACTACTGGCTGAAATTATATAAATATGCCATTGCATTTATTTTAAATGAACGTAAAAGAACATACAATATTAAACTAAATAAACAAGGTTTTTAACCGATAGTATTGTATGTTACATCCAGGTACATTAGTGATTCACAGGAAGAATAAACCCATCATGAAACAAATGAGCCACATCTACAAGATCAGAGAGAGCAGTTCATGAGTGATTGTGACCCATAGAGAGAGGACTCATCATGGATATAACCCATTTTGGCATGGACATTGCCATTGAGGGCATCCACCATGCCTCCACCATTTCAAAGTAGCCAACTGGATGGGGATTCCTATGGGTTGTAGCATCAATGGCACTGCCCATGCTGTCAAAGACACTATAATGTCAGAGATAAAGTTGAGTCCTCTCTCCCTTTGGTGTAACACAATATCTGAAAACAAAAACGCATACGAACTATCCAAAGGAATGTGTGTTCCATCAATTACCCCCGACACAAATGGGGGGGTGAACATGCAAAAGACAAGTCTAAGGTAAGTGATTCAAACAGACATCTCTTCAGACAGGGCTCACTGGGAGTGGAAGAGAATGTACAATGGTGCATTATTATTCAAGTCTTAGTTTTACAAAGGGAAAATATTAAAAACATTGTCACTTCCTCCTTTCTAAATGATGAGTACATCGCTTATTCATGATTTAAGATTCCTTCATTGTTAATCATCCCCTTTCAGAACAGAATGTCTTCGTTCTTTATAAGTGTCTCCACCACCTGTCTCTGATAGCGGATGTCATTGAGCGCCGTCATCGCATCCAGGTCTGGGGCACGCATGAGGGTGGGCCCAAAAACAATGCCAAGGTTTTCTGCATTCATCAGGTTGTCTTTCTCATTTTGGATTACCCTTTAAAGAGGAACAGGAAAGGGTCAGGGCAAGGAGAGAGAAACAGCAACAACAAAAAATAACCCCTTTGGATGCCATTGACATGCTCATTCAGGTCCAAATTAGTTTTCTACCATAAAACCAATTATTGGCTATTGTTAACATATAATTCCAAGTAAAAAATATGAACTCTACAATTAATAATAACTTTAAAAAAGGCCCATCTTGATTGCATAAGTCACACAATAAGCTGCTTCACAAGTATTTACACATCTTAACACTAGAACCGCCATTGGCCGACGGGCATTTGATTTTGTAATTCAAATAAGGCAAAGGCTGCGGATCCCAACCCCATGGATCCCTTTTCCCCAGAACTGAAGATCCGAATCACATCGTGCATGTGATTCTTTGGCAAGCGCTGCAGAGTTTTGGCCGCGTGAGAAAAATGTGACCATTCGCACAATCTGAAAATCTCATAAGAAATGAGGTGATGTTATTTGTCTTACAGTATGTTATACTGTACTATCATTAATACCATATCATTATGTGATCTTGTAGACATTGATTCAGCTTTGATCTAACTTTATTAAACAAGTATCATTCGCCCGGGTGGCATGTTCTCTGGGCAGCTCAACAAGTAGAGCAGAGACTGTGCAAAGTAGAGAACCCAGCACATGCGCAGACGCTTCGGACCTTTAGCCGTCGGGAAGAGGGGTGCAGAGAAGACGGGACTGCAGCCACTCCTTTAAAATAAATCTGCAACATCGTCCTCTTTCTCAGACTTTTAAGAATTTGTATTTTACAATCCTCTAAAAGACAAAACAAGATCGTTTTTAGGCTGTTTGCCTGTTTTTTGAAACCTAATTGCCAAGACAAACGGCATTGGTACCAACAACTGATGTGTCTTTCCTCACGTCATGATTGAATTTGAATTAACTGAATAATGATCATGACGATGGTGAAGGGGGTGATTGAATTTACAATGGCAAGAAAAACCAAGTGAATTGATGCAAAGACTATCAGAGATGCATTAGAATTTGGAACCTCTCACTCGTTATTCATATGGAAAATTGTTATTTTAAAATGTTATTTTTTATTGTATTATATTTCATTATATTATTATAAATACTATAACAGCAGAAATCAATTGACATGGCAGGAATCAACTATTCAACGTGAGATAAAGATGCTGTTAGATTCCACTGGAACAGAGCGGCAAAATACGTGCATGCCAGGGACACCGTAAGGAAAATGTGGCACCACACGTTTGACCGGCAGCATTTTCATTTAAATTACATTTGAGAAATGTACCCGTCCCATAAGTTTGGGGAAGCAAATTTTCACCATAAAAATGCACCTATAATATAAAATACTATTCATCATCACATTTGAAGACTGATGTAAGATCACATTACAAATAGTAGGCTATGACTCAATCACTGTTTGCAACACACAAAAAAATACCAATCAATGCATGGCTGAGCGAGTATAGTGTAGTGGCCTGGGCTATATCAGATACATTTCTTTCTTTGCACATGAAAAACACATTTCATGCAATTCTACTACACTTTATATGACTGGAGACATTAGCAGAATCTTTTTTAATAAGACAAATTACAGGGTAGCCTACTCTGCTGAAACTGACGATTAATAACAACGTTGTCCATATAAATAGGCCTACGATAAGGGGATGCACAAATACGATGTCCATCTAAACTGGAGGAGGATATTATTGTCCAAAAAAACTAACTTAAGTGGGACTGACCCAACAATGATAGTGTGAATATGCGCTGTGCCCATATTCATATGGCCGATGCTCTCCACTGCTGCCAATAAGGTATGCTATAGGACTACTGTTCTTTGCTCAATTAAGATGAACATTTTGATATCTAAAAGACTAATCTGTCTTTTCATTGTCTTCGCTTTACAGCAATAGCCATTTGCTTTCCAAACTGTGTTTCCCTGCGATTGAATTTAGAAATATTGTAATATGCCTGGCTGGGCCTCTACTTTTCAGTGACAGTCGCAAATCAACAATTTATTTGGTATTTGCAGCACTCGCTGCCTTTCCTTCCGACTGAAGCCAATGATCCTCTGTGGCCAAATCATGCTTCAGCAGTCTATTTAGAATTATTTCACTTATTTCTGTATAGACAGGAGTAGGCTAATTCGGCTATATAATTTTAGCAATTTACTTGGGGAAATCTACTATATCCGTAGTAGAAAAAACTATTCTATTGGTCAGCTTGTCGCGAAATAAACAGCCCAGAGTCAGTTGTGGGAGGATAGATACCACATTCATGAAATCAGTAGGCCTAGGTGACATTCATTGCTTTTAAAAAGAAAATGTATCTGATACAACAGATCAAGACCATTTAGCTTAAACTGTTGATAAACTATTTCTTAACATTATTGGCGCAGCAATACGCACAAGGCAGTAGGCTACATGCAAATTTGCATTTGGCTAATGGAAAATGAAAGAAAGTTTAAATAAAAATAGAATGACAAATAAGCTACTAGTTTCAATGTCTGTATAAAATAATTGCCTCCTGATATGGTGAGATTTTGCCTTGGCTATGTTGAAACAAGGTAAAACATGCCTCTTACTATGAAGTAAAATGCTCAGGTTTCAAACAATTAATTAGCTATAGTATGTTTTAAAAACACATACTGCCTCCAGCTCATTGCAAAGTGATGTGAGAATTACAAATAGACATTTTTAATTGTAGCCAAAAAACTATTTTAACATCCTAATGGCTGTCAAAAGGTGCTTCCACCAAAAGGAAAAGGCATGCTATCGCACAAGGTTAGCAGCTGCATTTTGCGACAGATACAGGGTTTCCGGATACTCCCATAAAGCCCAGCTCATTGGCTATCTAGCTAGCTTTGTTTGACCCCGATTGTGCTTATTTTACAAAGTTGATCGAGTGAAGACCGCCCGTGTCATTGGCGTGCCATGAAGGCGTCGCTCTCGGACCAAATCTGGTGTCCTATAGAATATACTGCAACCCTAATGATATAGTGAGGTCTGGTTACGTTCTAGGATCTCAGAGGAATACATACGAATGTGATTTGACTGGTTGAAACAACATTTAGGGTTAGATTTTCACAGATTCTGTTCTTTGAAAATTGAACAAGCGGAAATACAAAATCGATCATGCATGCTAAGATATGACAAAGGATTTTATCTAACAAAACGACACTTCATGATATCTCTGGTACCCTTTGGATGATAAATCAGAGCAAGATTTCACCTTCAGCGGTGAATTTATGAAACCTATCGCGGTGAAAAAAAGTGTTTGGTTGTTAGACTCAAACAATAGCATGATATTTTTTCGCAGTAATAGCTACTGTAAATTCACAGTGCAGTTATATTAACAAGAATTTACGATCTTGACACAAGGCACTGCATGATTTGCAACGCCGATCCCTAAGTTTTAATGGACTGTAAATCTAATCATTGTCTCTACTCAATGACTAGGCACTGTACGCCTGTTTTACCATAATATACTACAATATCTAGTCTCACCTCTTTAAGTGGGCCATGAGATAACACAGTGATTCACAGTGTGCAGGTGGCAGCAGCTTCAGAGCTTCATGATGGGCCTCTAACCGCTTGTCTGGATCTGTAATCTCTAGAATCCGAAAAAAATGGACACACAGTCAGTGTCTGCAGGATAGGAACCATAACACACACCCAATAAAAGTCCAAATACAGATATTCATTAAACGGGCTAAGTTTAGGACTAACTTGCTGCCTCCATGAACCTTGGGTAGGCTTCATACGTGATAAGAGGAATAGGTAAATCCCTGAAGTACAGTTTCAGTGCGCCAGTGATTATATTGATGTCTTCATACACATTCACAGAAATGTCCGCCTTTTCACCATCTATTGGGAGACAAGAGGGAGAATTTTTAAACTTATCTATAGATGGGGCAGTTAATTAAAAGATGCCACAACGGTTGCACTCATCCAAAAAGAGAACTTAGAATTCTATTGTTTTGTGGCTTTGCAGCCGGTCTAGAGATTATAAACTCAGTTGGCACTCGATTGGCCTTACTTGATAACTGCCATTACCAATTAAATCAGTTTTTATCCAACCTAGTCCCCGCAATCTTGCAGCAATATCAACAATAGTCCTTGGCCTAAGTCCAATTGATACCCACTGACTGCCCCACCCAGAAAGCAGAATGCGATACAGTGGCAAAGGAAAAAGGGCCCTGCCTCTGTCAAAAGCCAGCTTCACATCTTCAATCAGGTCACTGAAGCCTGAGATTCTGTACAGGCCCTCAGACTGAACACCTACAGTTAGAGAACAGGAGAGAAAGACAATGGCAAATTAAACAGCTTTACATTTATCAAACTAACACCAGTGCAAATTCATACCTCTCCATTACTTGTCAGGAAATTTGAACAAAGTGACATGAACATTGTTTACTGGAGGATGTCTGAAACCATAACAACTCTATAGCAAAAAAAAAAAAAACATCACAAGTGGGTCATTTTCTACCGCTCACCTCTAGACTCAATCTCTTGTATGCACATGTCCACCACCATGGGTCGCTTGGAATGGTGGGCTTTTACCAGGGTCGTAAGGTCACAACTGTATACTTTCTTGACATGCTTGAGGTCAGGCTTACAGTCGTTTGGCACCATTTTGGAACACTGTTTGTGGACATTCAAACCGCAATCTGGGCAGAAAAAGAGATTAGCAATAATACTGTATAATTTAATTGAACCTTTATTTAGGCAGGGTAGTCCTGCCTAAATAAAGTATCCTTATCACAATTTAAAATGGCAGGCAGCACTAAAAATGGTTCTTCTGTTACAACGCATAAACGCATCCTCAATGTTATGCCAATCTGATTGCTTTTCCAATTGGAGATGAATTGTGTATGTTTTATGTAACCTTTATTTAGGCAGGGGGTCCAATTGAGACCAGCCTCATTTGCAAGGGAGCCCTGTACTACAAGAGCAAAAAGCAATTACACATTAGTTAGACAACTACTTCAAATCAATAAAAAGATACAATAGTAAGGAACCCACTCTATCATGCACATCATTTCTTAAGGTCTGCAGTGGCGATCTATGATCAATTTGCCCATAAAATGGCATTGAAAAATAGAGCAAATCAAATTGTATTAGTCACATGCGCCGAACACAACAAGCTTACTTACGAGCCCCTAACCAACAACGCAGTTTAAAAAAATACGGATAAGAATAAGAAATAAAAGTCAGATAACAATAGCGAGACAATATACAGGGGGATAAAGGTACAGAGTCGATGTGCGAGGGCACCGGTACTAAAGTGACTATGCATAGATGATAACAGAGAGTAGCAGCAGTGTAAAAGAGGGGGAGCTGGGCAAAGCAAATAGTCTGGGAAGCCATTTGATTAGATGTTCAGGAGTCTTATGGCTTGGGGGTAGAAGCTGTTTAGAAGCCTCTTGGACCTAGACTTGGCACTCCAGTACCGTTTGCCGTGAGGTAGCAGAGAGAACAGGGTGGCTAGAGTGACAATTTTTAGGGGCTTCCTCTGACACTGCCTGGTAGAGGTCCTGGATGGCAGGAAGGTTGGCCCCAGTGATGTACTGGGCCTCGGACAGATGCCGAGCGGTGATGTAACCGGGTCAGGATGCTTCGATGGTGCAGCTGTAGAACTTTTTGAGAATCTGGGGACCTATGCCAAATACTTTGTCTCCTGATGGGGAAAAGGTGTTGTCGTGCACTCTTCACAACTGTCTTGGTGTGTTTGGACCATGATAGTGGTCCAAGGAACTTGAAACTCTCGACCCACTCCACTACAGCCCCGTCGATGTTCACGGGAGCCTGTTCGGCCCGCCTTTTCCTGTAATCCATGATCAGATCCTTGGTCTCGCTCACATTAAGGGAGAGGTTGTTGTCCTGGCACCACACGGCCAGGTCACTGACCTCATCCCTATAGGCGGTCTCATTGTTGACAGTAATCAGGCCTACCACTGTTGTGTCGTCAACAAAATTAAATGGTGTTGGAGTCGTGTTTGGCCACGCAGTCGTGGGTGAACAGGGAGTACAGGAGGGGACTAAGCACGCACCCAAGGGGCCCCTGTGTTGAGGATCAGCGTGGCAGATGTGTTGTTGCCTACCCTTATTTAAATGTCAGTTTTTGATTTAATACATTTGCAAACATTTATAATAACCATTTTTTTCTGACATTATGGGGTAAACTATTTAATCCATTTTAGAATAAGGCTGTAACGTAATAAAATGTGGAAAAAGTCAAGGGATCTGAATACTTCCCAAAAGCACTGTAGGTTTTCAAATGTTTTCCCTAAAATAATGGTTAAATTAAAAAAAGTCTAATAACGGCAGTCAAGCATCCAAGCTAAAATGAGAGAACAGCTCACTGACTAATTTTACTCACCTTTGCTGAGCTGGTTAGTCTATTTTCATGTTATCAAGAGGGTTAGTGACTAACTTAATGGCAACATTTCAATTAGTTTTATTTAAGCCAATATTTACTGGAACCTGTCATATCAACAGGCACAACTTTTCGTTCTTAAATTCATCAATTATTCTTTGCTCTGACACTCTCAAACCAGAGTGCTCTGAACTCAAGTAGATTACCAGATTGAATTTACGAATGCCCTGTAGACACTGGTATAGTGCTGTATATGACATCTCCTCGAAACCTGGTTCAAACTAGCTGTGTTAAAAGACAAAACACAAAGCAGAGACCACGGTTTGCTTCTCACCCTCCCTTTACCTGCACATTTAACTCCCTGAGCGATGAGGCCCCACATGAAGTTGGCACAATATTCACACCAGTGGGGTCCCCGGAAGGTGTGCACCTGCAGGGGCGAGGAAGAGAGGATGGAAAACATGGTAACTTTTTTTACTGGATGGAAGGATAGATGGACATACTAGTCTGGATCTCTACAGCCTGCGCACATGGAAGGAGCCAATTGGGAATTATCCCTGAGAGAGATAAGCAGCACTAGAAAGCAGACTGGCAGGCCTTAATGGGGGTTGGAGAGTGGTGGTGGTGGGAGTGTGTGTGTGTACCATGGTTGACAATGCCAGGATTATCACATATCTAAAAAGGGACTACATCAAACAAATGCCTAGTTCTGCCAGGTAATGGCTAGACCAATCAGAAATGCTCAACATGTATCTGTGAAAAGCATGGTGGACTCAGACCCCTTGTTTTAGATTGTTATTTTGGGAATGGGAACGTGGAGGATAGGCATCTTGTGCAAATGACAAGACAAACAACAAAATGAGAAAACCTAAATGACTGGTGTTATAGCAGTCTTGTTATTAAAAAGAATCTCACAAAACAAAATGTATTATTTTCACATGTTCTAGTAAAATTATATCTGGCTGAGATTATTTTAGGACAAGATGGTTGCTATGTTTGGCTGGTAAGAGGTGTGGTTGGCAAGATGCAGCTGGAGGGTCCCTAAGCGTCTGGCTGGACAGAATGGGATTAAGTGCTGTGTTCTGTCAGGTTCTGTCTCCATCTCCCAGTTTATATGAGCTACCCACGACAGGTCCGGTAGCCAGTCAGACTACACTATCAGTTGCTAAGGACTACTACAATCCCACCTCCTTCATGACTACTCAAAATGCTGCTCACTAGTCAGAAGCCGATCAGAATATAGATTTTTATCTTTTACAAACAGGCAATTCTCTCCCCCGTCATTCCAAAAATGTAAAATATGCCAATCAAACAACCTCAAATGTGATATAACAACCATTAAAAGGCAGTGAAAAAGAAAGAGCAGAAGAGGAAAAGTAAGAAGCGCCGAGCAGGCAGGTTCAGGTCTTACCTTGAAATTGTGGACCTTCTCATACTTGGTCGCGTGGTCGTTGTCCTTCAGGGTGGCTCGGCGGACCAGTGAGGTGAGCTGTGAATAGGCAAACAGTTTGAGAGGTTGCCAGAAGGTCGCAAGGGCTTCTGGGTCCCTGACCCCATCCTCACACCCAGGGCTGTGGCCATAATGTCCTTCTGCACCCCCATCCTTCTTAGCCTCGTGTACCAGAGACTTCTTCCCTTCCCTGACTATGGACAACTCCCTGGATGGTATGATGGGTGGGTAATAAAAGGGAAATTCCCCCAGTTCTCAGAACAGCTAATGTGATGCCTATGTGGAAGACTGACAAAACTCACAGAGATCAACTCGGAGCAGCTCAGCGCAAGCCTGTACTCAGCACCGATGCTTGTATCGTTAAAATCAACGCATCAGGTAAACCAAAACAACCCAACGAAAGCAGTAGGTAAAATCCACTAAGAATCCAAAAGATCTGAAAGGGAAAAAATGAAGAAAAAAAAAGTGGTTAAGAGTATTCCTATAAAATTACAGTGCCACAGAATTGCATCCTTAATCCTGTGCTGATCAGGGTGTCTAAATGAGATTCCTCCTCAAAAGATCTGGCTTGACTGTGTGCATCGATGCAGATGAGGTGCGTTGCTAAGTTTATCCTCTCCATGTCGACACTGATACTGTCACTGGTGCACAGACAAAACCCAGAGTGAAGACAGCCATGGGGGGGGAAGCAAGAGAGAGAGCGAGCGAAAGCAGGTGGAGCATTGGGTAGTCACTGCTGGATTTAAATGTCACATTGAGAATAAGTCAATCAGAGAAAAGAACAGGCACGGCTTTATCAACAGTGCTATAGTATATTCCTATTACCCCACAGGCAGAGGGAGAGAGAGCTCAATCCTACAATACAGCTTAATGTCACTGTAGCTCCAGGGTTGAGAGACTAGCTTTCAGATTAATGCTCATAAAAACACATACAGAAGAAAATAAAAAATCATTACAATTCCCAAAATGTTAGGATATGGCGCAATTGATTTCACTTTCAGACAACTTAGTCCTACATGGTTGTAACTTCCAGAGTAAAAAAAAAAACTATATAGGATCTGTATGTTTTCAAAACAGCTATTTACAAAAATTATAGTACACATTACTTAAATACAGTGCATTCGGAAAGTATTCAAACCCCTTGACTTTTTCCACTTTGTTACGTTACAACCGTATTATAAAATTGATTCAATCATTTTCCCCCCCTCATCAATCTACACACAATACCACATAATGACAAAGAAAAACAGATGACATTTTTGCAACTGCATAAAATAAAATAAATATTTTTAAAAAATAACATTTTCATAAGTATTCAGACCCTTTACTTTGTTGAAGCACCTTTGGCAGCGATTACAGCCTCAAGTCTTCTTGGGTGTGACGTTATACAGGTGTGCCAAGCTTGTTTGTGGAGTTACTCTCATTCTTCTCTGCAGAGGCTCTCAAGCTCTGTCAGGTTGGGGCGGCAGGGTAGCCTAGTGGTTAGAGCGTTGGACTAGTAACCGGAAGGTTGCAAGTTCAAACCCCCGAGCTGACAAGGTACAAATCTGCCGTTCTGCCCCTGAACAGGCAGTTAACCCACTGTTCCTAGGCCGTCATTGAAAATAAGAATTTGTTCTTAACTGACTTGCCTGGTTAAATAAAGGTAAAATAAAATAAAAAATAAAAGGTTGGATGGGGAGCGTCGCTGCACAGCTATTTTCAGGTCTCTCCAGAGACCTTTGATCAAGTCCAGGCTCTGGGTAGGCAAATTTGGAGGAAACCAGGCACCAACCCTACGGTGAAGCATGGTGGCGGCAGCATCATGCTGTGGGGATGTTTTTCAGAGGCAGGTACTGGGAGACTAGTCAGGATCGAGGGAAAGATGAACGGAGGGGAATACAGAGATCCTTTATGAAGAGCGCTCAGAGCCTCCGACTGGGGCAAAGGTTCACCTTTGCCACTCAAGGACATTCAGAGACTTGTCCCGAAGCCACTCATGTGCTGTCTTGGCTGGGTGCTAAGCGTCGTTGACCTGTTGGAAGGTGAACCTTTGCCCCAGTCGGAGGCTCTGAGCGCTCTTCATAAAGGATCTCTGTATTCCCCTCCGTTCATCTTTCCCTCGATCCTGACTAGTCTCCCAGTACCTGCCTCTGAAAAACATCCCCACAGCATGATGCTGCCGCCACCATGCTTCACCGTAGGGTTGGTGCCTGGTTTCCTCCAGATGTGATGCTTGGCATTCAGGCCAAAGAATTCAATCTTGGTTTCATCCTTTAGGTGCCTTTTGGCAAACTCCAAGCGGGCTGTCATGTGCCTTTTACTGAGGTGGTTGTCCTTCTGGAAGGTTATCCCATCTCTACAGAGGCCCTTCTCCCCTGGTTGCTTAGTTTGGCCAGCCAGCCAGCTCTAGGAAGAATCTTGGTGGTTCCAAACTTCTTAAATTCAAGAATAATGGAGGCCACTGTGTTTTTGGGGACCTTCAATGCTGCAGACACTTTTTGGTACCCTTCCCCAGATCTGTGCCTTGACACAATCCTTTCTCGGACCTCGACAGAGAATTCCTTCGAACTCATGGCTTGGTTTTTGCTCTGACATGCACGGTCAACTGTGGGACCTTATATAGACAGAAGTGTGCCTTTCCAAATCATGTCCAATCACTAGAATTGACAACAGGCGGACTCTAATCAAGCTGTAGAAACATCAAGGATGATGAATGGAAACAAGATACACCTGAGCTCAATTTTGAGTCTCATAGCAAAGGGTCTGAATAGTTATGTAACGAAGGTATTTCGTTTTTTTTATTTGTAATACATTTGCAAAATGCTGTAACGTAACAAAATGTGTAAAAATCAATTGGTCTGAATACTTTCCGAATGTACTGTAAGCTGGAAGAGTGCATGATTGTGGATAGATCCAAGTAGCAGAAAATGGGGTACAGATCATGATTGTAGAAGCTGGTCTCTGCCTGCAGCTCAGGACTGTTAACAATATGTACCGAACATAAAGGGATAGATAACAGCAGCCATCGGACTTAAAATCAGGCCCAGACTTGCCTGAGGTTCACAGAGGCTCTGAGAAATGGAAAGATTTCTCCCTCTCACCTTTTATCGTTACTTCTAAATTTGCCCGATTTCATCTTACCCTCACACTCTCTGCATCTCCCTCTCACCACCACCATCTTGAACCCTCTGTGTGTGTAGCACTCTCTTGGTGGTGAGGTCCAAAAGTATTTGGGCAGTGACATTTGTTGTTGTTTTGGCTCTGTACTCCAGTACTTTCTATCATTTTAAATCCTATGACTATGGAGGTTAATAAGGTGAAGGAATTTTCATCCATAGAAATTACATAGAAATATAAATTACAGCACTTTTGGTACATAGCCCATTTTAGGAAACCAAAAGTAGTTGGACAAATTCACTTCTTTGAGTAGTCAAAAGCTTCATATTTGGTCCCATAATTCCTAGCATGCAATGACAATAACAACAAGCTTGTGACATTACAAACTTCTTGGATGCATTTGCAGTTTGTTTTGGTTGATTTTCTGATTATTTTGTGCCCAAGAGAAATTTATGGTAAATTATGTACTGTGTCATTTGAGTCACTTTTATTGTAAATAAGAATAGAATATGTTTCTGAACACTTATGCATTAATGTGGATGCTACCATGATTATGGATAATCCTGAATGAATTGTGAAAAATGACGATTGAGAAAGTTTGAGGCGTAAATATCATACCCCCAAGAAATGCCATTAGCAACAATAGGAGAGGTTTGCATTTTTGGGGGGGAATGATATTTATGCCTCCAACTTGCTCACTCATCAATATTCATTCAAGATTATCTGTAATCATGGTAGCATCTATATTAACGCAGAAGTGTTCAGAAACATTCTTTCCTTATTTACAATAAAAGTGACTCCAAAATGACAATACATTATTTAGCATTCATTTCTATTGGGCCCAAAACCTAAAAACAAGCCCCCCAAAAACTGCAAATGCATCCAACAAGAGACACAAGATTGATTGTGTGCTAGAAATATGGTACAAAATAGTAAACTTTTGAATACACAAGTGAATTTGTCCAAATACTTTTGGTTCCCTAAAATGGGGGAGGTGGGGAGGGGGCACATACTTAAAAGTGGATGAAAATATGATATGGATGAAAATACCATCAAATTCAAGTTGACAGTATTGACTTTAACCAGTCATTGTATAATAAAAAAAAATCCAAAGTGCTGGAGTACAGAGCCAAAATCACAAAAAAAAGTCACTAAATACGTTGACCCCACTCTATAAAAAGCACTAACAATCATGATTAGACGGTCTTTCCTGAAGGGAAAATGCAGAAAGGATATTGAGTGATCTTGATAGTGTCCTCTGTATACATAGCCTGTTAAAGCTACCATGGGACAGAAAAATACTGCCAAGATTGATCGTGTATCAGAAGAGAGGCCACTAGTACACACCATAGCAACTCAAGGAGTGAGTGGTGTTATTATTCTCAATAAAATCACCTTTAATTCGCGCCTCCCGAGTGGCGCAGCGGTCTAAGGCGCTGCATCGCAGTGCTAGAGGCTTTACTACAGACCCGGGTTCATGCTGTGGCTGGCAGTCCCATAGGACTGCACATAATTGGCCCAGCATCGTCCGGTGAGGCTTTAATTGGCTCATCGTGCTCTAGCGACTCCTTGGTGCAGCTGGCTGGCGGGTCATGTTTCGGGGGACGCATGACTCCACCTTATCAGTCTGTATTGAGGGGTTGCCGGGTCGATTATGTCCACACTCTTCAAAAAGAGCCTGCATTGGGATGATTATAGGCATTTAATTACATAGAGAGAGAAGAGTAGGAGGAGGGAGAAGAAGGCTGGGAGAGGTCAGCGAGTGAATGACCATTAGATAACTTCAGTGGTGTAAAACAAAACAAAAAAAGTATTGCATACATCCATTTGAGGCTGAATCATGAGATGAGGCATCTATATGCAGACCACGACAGTCCAACAGTAGGCATTTAGCCTACTGCCATTATTTTATAGTATTTTATAGTAAGAAGAATATAATTGAACTTAGCTGAATAAAATAGAAAGGATATTTCCCCCATTCTGGAGCGAGAGTGCGCATATGATCATTTGAAACTGGTCCTATACCCTAGGTTAGTTATTTAGCAACTTTAGTTGTGAATGATACAAATATTAGAAAAACAAAAGAATATGGATACCTGCTCATCGAATATCTCATTCCAAAATCATGGGCATTTAAATTTGGTCAAATGGACCAAGGAGTGTGCCTGTCTGCACGTAAGTAAAACATAAAATTGTGCCATCTAGTTTGCTTAATATAGGAATTTGATGTGATGTGTAAGTGCACATGAGTATGAGGTGTGTGAGATTACTAGCTGACTGCTGGCGATGACTGTTCAACCATCTGAAGGCCAAGTAATAGAAGCAGTTTTTTTAGTCTCGGATTTAATGCACCTGTACTGTCTCCATCTGTCTGACAATAGACGAGTGAACAGTCTGTGGCTCACCTGGCTGATGATCCTCTTGGTCTTCCTTTGACACCGGGTGCTGTAGTCCTGGAGGGCAGGCAGCATGGCCCCAGTGATGCATAGGGCTGTCCACACCTACCCTTTGGACAGTCATGCAGTTGAGGACGGAGCAGTTGCCAGACAAGGCGGTGATGCAGCCTGACATAATGCTCTCAATGCTGCCTCTCCAGAAGTTTGTTAGGGTCTTGGGGGCCATGCAGATTTTCTTCAGCTACCTGAGGTTTTAGAAGTGCTGTTGCACCTTCACCACAATGTTGGTGTGGGGAGACAATTTCAGGTCCTCTATGATGTGCACGCCAATTAACTAGAAGCTTTTGAACCTATCCACTGCGGCTCCATCGTCTCCCACAATAAGCTCATTTGTTTTGTTGAGGGAGAGGTTATTTTCCTAGCACCACTCAATCCCTGTAAGCTGTCTTGTGGTTGTTGGTAATCAGGCCTACCACTGTCAAGTATTCAACAAACTTGATGATCGAGTTGCCACACAGTCAGGGGTGAATTTATATTTAATATGCATCCCTAATTAAGCTGGTGTACTCTTCATGGGGTCCAGAAAAATTTAATTCAGTTAGACTACTGCTCAGCTTTTAACACCAAACAGCATAGGTATTTTTCTTGTCCAGGTGGGATAGGGCAGTGTGCAGTCCAACGCCGACTGCGTCGTCCTTAGAAGTGTTGGGGCGGTATGCAAATTGTAGTCTGTCAAGGGTGTCGGGTAAGGTGGAGGTGATATGGTCCTTGACTAGCCTTTCAAAGCACCTCATGATGACAAAAGTGAGCGCTACGGGGCGATAGTAATTTAGTGCAGTTGCCTTGGCTTGCTTGGGACTGGGATGGTGAGAGGTTGAAAATGTCCGTTAACACTCCAGCCAGTTGGTCTGTGCATGCTCTGAGGACACAGCTTGGTATGCCATCTGGGCTGGCAGCCTTGCGAGTGTTAACATGCTTGAAGATCCTACTCACGTCACCTACAGAGATTGGGAGCCCGCAGTCCTCATAAGCAGTGGAGGCATATGTCAGTGGGTCAGTGTCGTTTTCCTCGAAACAGGCAAAAAAATGTGTTAACGGGTCTGGAAGTGAGGCATCAGTGTCCGCAACGTGGCTGGTTTTCCCTTTACAAAATCGGTGATTGTTTTAAGTCCCTGCCACATGAGTCTCGTGTCAGAGCAGTTGAACTGCAACTTCACTTAAGTCCCTGTAATGTCTTTCTGCCTCTGTCTATATTCGCCTCTGTTTCCAGTCCCTTTACCGTGGTTAAATGCGGTGGTTCACACTTTCAGTTTTGTGGGAATGCTGCCATCTATCCACCGTTTAGTTTGTGTATGTCCTAATGTCCTTAAATGTATTTTGTGAAAGTCACAGAGTACAGAAGGGGGCTGAGTACACACACCTCGGAATATGCTGTTTCCATTTTGTCCACACCCATGCTTATATCCCACCTGCTTTAGAAGTTCAGGACAAGAAAGTGTGGGCTTTCGAATTAATAACACTCAAATGTAAAATCATTAAAACTAAATATAGATTTATATCAGCCTAATTGAGGTGTAGATCACATCACACATTCCAGTGTTCAAACGTGTAACAGCTGCATGAGATTTGTTTAAAAAAATAAAAAATAAAAACACCTGAAGTAACTATATTTTAAGAATGTGAAAATGTCAGAATAATAGCAAAGAGCTTTAATTTCAGTTCTGCCCACAAATGTTCTATAGGATTGCGGTCAGGGCTGTGTGATGGCCACCTTGACTTTGTCGTCCTTAAGCAATTTTTCCACAGCTTTGGAAGTATGCTTGGGGTCATTGTCTATTTGGAAAACAAGCTTTAACTTCCTGACTGATGATATTGCTTCAATTATATCCACATCATTTTCCTTGATGAAGCCATCTATTTTGTGAAGTGCACCAGTCCCTCCTGCAACAAAGCACCCCCACAACATGCTGCTGCCACTCCCATGCTTCACGGTTAGGATGGTGTTCTTCGGCCTGCCAGCTCCCCCATTTTCCTACCAAACATAACACTGTCATTACGGTCAAACAGTTATATTTTTGTTTCATCAGACCAGAGGACATTTCTCCAAAAAGTACGATCTTTGTCCCCATGTGCAGTTGCAAACTGTAGACTGGCTTTTTTTTAATGGCGTTTTTGGAGAAGTGGCTTCTTCCTTGCTAAGCGGCATTTCAGGTTATGTTGATATAGGACTCGTTTTACTGTGGAAATAGATACTTTTGTACCCGTTTCCTCCAGCATCTTCACAAGGTCCTTTGCTGTTGTTCTGGGATTGATTTGCACTTTCCTCACCAAAGTAAATTAATCTCCTTCCTGAGCGGTATGGCGCCTGTGTGGTCCCATGGAGTTTGCATACTATTGTTTGTACAGATGAACGTGGTAACTTCAGGCATTTGGAAATTGCTTCCAAGGATGAACCAGACTTGGAGGTCTACAATAATTTGTCTGAGGTCTTGGCTGATTTCTTTTGATTTTCCCATGATGTCAAGCAAAGAGGCACGGAGTTTGAAGGTAGGGCTTGAAATACATCCACTGGTACACCTCCAATTGACTCAAATGAGGTCAATTAGCCTATCAAAGGCTTCTAAAGCCATGACATCTTTTTTTGTATGTAAACCTCTGACCCACTGGAATTGTGGTACAGTGAATTATAAGTGAAATAATCTGTGTAAACAATTGTTGGAAAAATGACGTGTCATGCACAAAGTAGATGTCCTAACCGACTTGCCAAAACTATAGTTCGTTAACAAGACGTGTGGAGTGGTTGAAAAACCAGTTTTAATGACTCCAACCTAAGTGTCTGTCTGTATATATATATATATATACATACATACACGAAAAAAATATAAAACATAACATGTGAAATGTTGGACTCATGAGCTGAAATTTCAAACACAAAAAGCTTATTTCTCAAATTTTGTGCACAGATTTTTTTTACATCTTTGTTACTGAGCATTTTTCCTTTGCCAAGATAACCCATCCACCTGACAGGTGTGACATATCAAGAAGCTGATTAAACAGCATGATCATTACACATCTAAAGTTTTGAGGAGAGAGGGGATTGGTATGCTGACTGTAGCAATATTCACCAGAGCTTTTGCCAAAGAATTACGATCAGGGGTTCACTGATGTCAACGCTTCCCCATGGTGGCGGTGGGGTTATGGTATTAGCAACGGACGATGAACACAATTGCATTTTATCGATGGCATCTTGAATGCACAGAAATACCGTGATGAGATCCTGATTGTGCCATTCATCCGCCACCATCACCTCATGTTTCAGTATAATAATGCATAGCCCCATGTTGCAAGGATCTTCACACAATTCCTGAAAGCTGAAAATGTCCCAGTTCTTCCATGGTCTGCATACTCAGACGTCATCCATTGAGCATGTTTGGGTTGCTCTGGATCGATGAGTACGTCAGCGTGTTCCAGTTCCCGACAAAACTTCGCACAGCCATTGAAGAGGAGTGGGATAACATTCCACAGGTCACGATCAACTCTTTGTGAAGGAGATGTCTCATGCAGCGCAACACAAGTGGTGGTCACACCAGATACTGACTGGTTTTCTGATCCACGCCCCTACCTTTTTTTTTTTAAGACATCTGTGATATCCATGGATTAGGGACTGGCCACCCCACATAGCCTGGTTCCTCTCTAGGTTTCTTCCTAGGTTTTGGCCTTTCTAGGGAGTTTTTCCTAGCCACCGTGCTTCTACACCTGCATTGCTTGCTGTTTGTGGTTTTAGGCTGGGCTTCTGTACAGCACTTTGAGATATCAGCTGATGTACGATGTACGATGTAAATTTGATTTGATTTGACTAATTTATTTGAATTCTCCTTATATGAACTGTAAAACTGAAATTGTTGCATTTATATTTTTGTTCAGTATAATTGCCCCCTTACACTCAAATCAAATTTATTTATATAGCCCTTCGTACATCAGCTGATATCTCAAAGTGCTGTACAGAAACCCAGCCTAAAACCCCAAACAGCAAGCAATGCAGGTGTAGAAGCACGGTGGCTAGGAAAAACTCCCTAGAAAGGCCAATACCTAGGAAGAAACCTAGAGAGGAACCAGGCTATGTGGGGTGGCCAGTCCTCTTCTGGCTGTGCCGGGTGGAGATTATAACAGAACATGGCCAAGATGTTCAATGTTCATAAATGACCAGCATGGTCGAATAATAATAAGGCAGAACAGTTGAAACTAGAGCAGCAGCACAGTCAGGTGGAAGTTGAAACTGGAGCAGCAGCATGGCCAGGTAGACTGGGGACAGCAAGGAGTCATCATGTCAGGTAGTCCTGGGGCATGGTCCTAGGGCTCAGGTCAGTTGAAACTGGAACAGCAGCATCACTCAACTGATTGTGCCACCTATAGCAACAATGACTAACCAAATCCTTCCTGTAGGAGATGATCAGTCTCTCACATCGCTTTGGAGGAATTTTGGCCAACTCCTGCATCCAGGACTGCTTTAACTCAGCGACATTTGTGGGTTTTCAATGATGAACTGCTCGTTTCAAGTCCTGCCACAATATCGCAATTGGGATTAGATCTCCACTTTGACTAGGCCATTCCAAAACTTAAAATGTGTTACTTTTAACCATTTTCATGTATACTTGATTGTATGTTTTGGATCATTGCCTTGCTGCATGACCCAGCTGTGCCTCAGATTCAGTTCACAGACTGAGGCCCTAACATTCTCCTGCAGAATTCTCTGATACAGAGGATAATTCATGATGTCTATTACGGCAAGTCGTCCAAGTGCTGAGGCAGCAAAGCAACCCCAAACTGTCACACTACCACAACCATACTTGACCGTTTGTATAAGATTCTTACTGTGGAATGCAGTGTTGGTTTGCGCCAGGGATAAATAGGGCCCATTTCACCACTTTTGACTCCTGTCCATAGAACATTCTTCCAAGAGTTTTGATGATCATCCAGGTGCTTTTTTAGCAAAATGTAGTAAATTTTTTGTTCAGTTTGTGTGTACATGCAGTGCATTCGGAAAGTATTCAGACCCCTTGACTTTTTCCACATCTCGTTACGTTAGCCTTATTCTAAAATTGATTCGTTTTTTCCTCAATCTACACACAATACCCCATAATGACAAAGCAAAAAAAGGTTTAAACATTTTTGCTAATTTATTTTAAAAAGTCCAACGGAGTTTTGAGTGTCCTTTAGGTGCCTTTTGGCAAACTCCAAGTGGCGGTTATGTGCCTTTTACTAAGGAGTGGCTTCTGTCTGGGCACTACCATAAAGGACTGACTGGTGGAGTGCTGCAGAGATGGTTGTCATTCTGAAAGGTTCCATCTCCACGGAAGAATTCTGGAGCACAGGCAGATTGACCATCTGGTTCTTGGTCACCTGACCAAGGCCCTTCTCCCCCAATTGCTCAGTTTGGCCAGCTCTAGGAAGTGTCTTAATGGTTCCAAACGTACTCCATTTAAGCATAAAGGATGCCAATGTGTTCTTGGGGACCTTCAATGTTGTAGACAATTTTTGATACTCTTCCCCAGATCTGTGCCTCGACACAATCCTGTCTCGGTGCCCTACGGACAATTACTTCGACCTCATGGCATGGTTTTTGCTCTGACATGCACGGTCAACTGTGGGACCTTATTTAGACCGGAGTGAGCCTTTCCAAATAATGTAACCAGTTGAATGTATCTACAGGTGGACTCCAAGTTGTCAAGGATGATGAATGGAAACAGGATGCACCTGAACTCAATTGAGTCTCAGCAAAGTGTCTGAATACTTATGTAAAAAGGTATGTTTTTTTAAAAATATTAACACATTTGCAAATAAATAAATAAAAACCTGTTTTTACATTTTCATATTGTGGTATTGTGTGTAGATTGATGAGGGGGAAAAAATGATTTAATCAATTTTAGAATAAGGCTGTAAAGTAACAAAATGTGGAAAAAGTCAAGGGGTCTGAATATTCTCAGAACGCACTGTACACACCCACACGCCAGCAAATCCAGGTTCCATGAATCACAAAACGACAAAGTTCAGTTCAATAGTATGAAGTGTTAAAAACAGATCTCAGGATGCATCTAAAAAAATTCTGGCTATCTTCTTTTGGTGAGCAACAAGAGCAGTGCTACCAACTTTCTGCACATTAGAATAGTAGAGCTGGAATTTCTTGACATGGAAAACATTCACTTCTGCCTGGTTTTCACATTGCATTCATTTCAGCTCCATTTGTTTCCTTTTCCAGTACAGTAAAAGGCTGACATTTTTAGGACAGTGAGAGAGTGTTCCTTACCCCTTTCTCCTCGTCACCCAGCTCTCCTTGTGGCGCAGGCCCATCAGGAACCTCCTGGCACACAGGAAAGTGTTTCTTCAGCGTGGGCTCCTTGTTGAGTGTTGTGTAGCCAATGTGCTCATAGATTGGGTTGATTGTCATCTTAGCGATGTACTCTGCTGCCTTGGTCTCGATGTAGAGCGTGATCAGCCCATCTGTCACAAGGTCATGGATGGACTCAAAGCGCTTCTCCCCAACAAAGTGTTTCCCATCACGGTAGAGGCGGAAGTTCCTGGTTTGATTTCCAAAGCTGGGTTCAGGATATAGGGGGGAAAGAAGAAAAGTGAAGGGGGAGGGAAATCAGTGAGAATCAGTTTCTATGGGTAGGAGAGTTTTTACATCGTCTCAAGTGGGACGCATAAGGAGGAGGCCGTACAGCTGGGGGGGGGGGGGGGGGGGGGGGGACTAGGATGAAGAGCTGACCTTAAAAGCATTAAAAAAAATAAAAAAAATTGCCTGCCTCTCCTTCCTCGTACCCTGGATCAGTGGAAAACCAAATTAAATAATTTTCGCAAAAGTGCTAAAAAAGGTTTTTATATCCAGTAATGACTGCTAGATCAAATAATTTCTTTCCTGCACATAGTGGTTATAAATAATGGTGACCTTTATTAGAGCTGATCAATACATTAAGTGTATAGTGAATGCTAACAAAATTCCTCATCTCACAGGAAAAAGGCCTCTCAGATGTGCATGCTCCAAAAGCGCCAACCATTACACTCTGTACGGACAGCAAATCCAAATCACTGTGCACAACATGAGCCAGAACAATGCAAGGAATTCTTCATCATTGGGTAGATGCAAGATAGCAATATTTCAACCTCATCTGTCAATGAGAAATAAAAGGGAGATAGTTGGCAAAGAGAAGAAAGTGTTCCTGTGTGAAAAGAAAAACACAAACCAGCACAAATAACTCAGGAGACATCCTAAACTAACTAGCTAAGAATCCTTACACCAATACTAATCAGACGCAAAGTTCATTACCTAACCCTTCCAAATTGAGATCCAAGGATGCCCATTGTTGGACAACCATTTTCCAGCCATCCTTACAAAAGGTGATTATATTTATGGAGAATTATAGCGAAGAATCAGCAGAGGTGAGACACTTAAGCAGAGAGAAAAGAAATACTTCTGTTTTTTCTCTCAGATATACAGGAGGAAGAAATGCAGTTTATTTGCATTTCAAAACCTCATTGCTTGTTTGGAAAACAATGAATTTTCACATGAGAATTTCAAAACGCTGGCCTAGTTTTAAAAACACAAAATCAGAGCCAAAAACATTCATCACCTCTGCCGATCTGCTTTAACGAGACCAAATGAGATATGGGACAGAAAGGGTTTGAGGGAAGCCTCAGACTGGGGGATTATGAAAAAAATAAACACTTGGCAGCCCTCTCACTGGCAGAGCCCAGACCTGGGAATACACTGTGCATTAGATTTACCACGCTAACGACATCTGCGACAGAGGAAGGTATACTCCTCTGTCGCAGAGGCAAACACATAAGCGAAGCAATGCACAGAGTGGCAGATTGACACTAGAAGCACAACTTGGCTGACCTCAATAAATACAAGAAATCAACATTTTCATCACAGCAGCTTCAAGGAAAATGATCTGGATAAATAATTACATTTAGTCAGGCCCCAGTGCATAGGCAATACAGCACTTGACAGCTGATCAATGCTGCTCATACAACCTGTTCTCCCAATGGAATTACATTTGAACTTTCAAGATAAAGAACACACACACACACACACACACACACACACTTTTTAGAACATTCTGTACTAGAAAACTCCCCTACATCATTCAATGTTTATTTTCCTGGTGATTCATATCATCAGTGTAGGACAAAAACTGACTCTTCCTTGCTAATGTTCTTAATGACCAAAGTAAGAATATGACGTTAATGTGTGTGAGCTCTTTAAATCCATCTATGGAGTTTGATGTAGTTTTAGTTTGCTGTTTATGGGTTGTAACAGAGACACATAAAGCTCTCCCTCGCCCTCCATTTGGAAAATCTGACCATCATTCTTTCCTCCTGAGTCCTGCTTACAAGCAAAAACTGAAGAAGCAGGAAGTACCAGTGACTCGCTCAATACACTACAGAACTGTTTTGCTATCACAGACAGGAATATGTTTCGGGATTCATCCAATGACATTGAGGAATATATCACCTCAGTCACCGGCTTCATCAATAAGTGCCTCGACGACATCATCCCCACAGTGACCGTACGTAAATATCCCAACCAGAAGCCATGTATTACAGGCAACAGCTGCATCGAGCTAAAGGCTAGAGCTGCCGCCTTAAGGAGTGGGACACTAATCTGGACGCTTATAAGAAATCCCGCTACGCCCTTAGACGAACCATCTAACAGCCAGAGTGGATTAAGATTGAATTCTACTAGACTGGTTCTGACGCTCATCAGATGATGTGGCAGGGCTTGAAGACTACAAAGGGAAACACAGCCGTGAGCTGCCCAGTGACGCGAGCCTACCAGACGAGCTAAAGGCCTTTCATGCTTGCATCAAGGCAAGCAACACTGAAGCATGCATAAGAGCACCAGCTGTTCCAGACGACTGTCTGGGTAGACAATGTGAACAAGACCTTTAAACAGGTCAACACTCGCAAAGCCACAGGGCCAGACCGATTACCAGGACATATACTCAAAGCATGTGCAGAGCAACTGGCAAGTGTCTTCACTGACATTTTCAACCTCTCCCTGACATAGTCTGTAATACCTACAGTGCCTTGCAAAAGTATTCGGCCCCCTTGAACTTTGCGACCTTTTGCCACATTTCAGGCTTCAAACAAAGATATAAAACTATTTTTTTTTGAAGAATCAACAACAAGTGGGACACAATCATGAAGTGGAACGACATTTATTGGATATTTCAAACTTTTTTTAACAAATCAAAAACTGAAAAATTGGGCGTGCAAAATTATTCAGCCCCTTTACTTTCAGTGCAGCAAACTCTCTCCTGAAGTTCAGTGAGGATCTCTGAATGATACAATGTTGACCTAAATGACTAATGATGATAAATACAATCCACCTGTGTGTAATCAAGTCTCCGTATAAATGCACCTGCACTGTGATCGTCTCAGAGGTCCGTTAAAAGCGCAGAGAGCATCATGAAGAACAAGGAACACACCAGGCAGGGCCGAGATACTTTCGCAAGGCACTGTACATGTTTCAAGCAGACCACCATAGTCCCTGTGCCCAAGGAAGCGAAGGTAACCTGCTTAAGTGATTACCGCCCCATAGCACTCATGTCGGTAGCCATGAAGTGCTTTGAAAGGCTGGTCATGGCTCACATCAACAGCATCATTCCGGTGTTTATTTATTTATTTTTTATTTAACCTTTATTTAACCAGGTAGGCAAGTTGAGAAAAATGTCTCATTTACAATTGCGACCTGGCCAAGATAAAGCAAAGCAGTTCAACACATACAACGACAGAGTTACACATGGAGTAAAACAAACATACAGTCAATAATACAGTATAAACAAGTCTATATACGATGTGAGCAAATGAGGTGAGATAAGGGAGGTAAAGGCAAAAAAAAGGCCATGGTGGCAAAGTAAATACAATATAGCAAGTAAAACACTGGAATGGTAGATTTGCAGTGAAAGAATGTGCAAAGTAGAAATAAAATAACGGGGTGCAAAGGAGCTAAATAAATACAGTAGGGAAAGAGGTAGTTGTTTGGCAAGCTTGGCAAGGGCTGACAACCAACTGCCGGATTGACAGCTAACACCCGGTCATAAACTTAAACAGGAGAACTCTCTCACATGCTCTTTAGTATCAACCAAAGGAATGTCTTTGTTCACAGAAACTTTTGCCCGCCCAAAACTCGTAACATCCAAAAAGTGATAATGAAACAATATTTCTAACACAACAATGTGGGAAGTGGTCAGTGGGGCGATGTAGAAAACAAATGTCATATCCACATCACCAATGAACTATCATGGTCCAAACACACCAAGACAGTTGGGAAGAGGGCACGGCAACACCTTTTCCCCATCAGGAGACTGAAAATATTTGGCATGGGTCCCCAGATCCTCAAAAAGCTCTACAGCTGCACCATCGAGAGCATCCTGAGTGGTTGCATCACCGCCTGGTATGGCAACTGCTTGGCATCTGATGCTACATTAGGGTGCAACAGAGGGTAGTGTGTACGGCCCAGTACATCACAGGGGACAAGCTTCCTGCCATCCAGGATCTATATACTAGGCGGTATGTATCAGAGAAAAGGCCAAAAAAATTGTCAAAGACTCCAACCACCCAAGTCATTGACTGTTCTCTCTGCTACCACACGGCAAGCAGTACCGGAACTCCAAATCTAGGACCAAAAGGCTCCTTAACAATTTCTACCCCCAAGACATAAGACTGCTGAACAATTAATCAAATGGCCACCCGCACTATTTACATTGATGCCCACTCCCTCGCCCCAAATTCATATTACACTGCTGCTACTCGCTATGTATTATCTATGTATAGTCACTTTACCCCTACCTACATGTACAAATTACCTCGACTAACTTGTACCCCCACACATTGACTGGGTACCCCCTGTATATAGCCTCGCTATTGTTATTATAGTGTTACTTTTTATTATTTTCTACTTGGTAAATATTTTCTTAACCAACAATGTAGTCCAAGAAAGAGTTAAGGGCTTGTAGTAAGTAAGCATTTCACCTGTTGTACTTGGCGCATGTGAGTTTGACTTGATATGTAGGCGGTGTGTGTATGTGTGCAAGACTCTGCAAGCCTTGGAGTCACGAGTCTGAGCCGTCTTTGACATTTGTGAATGCGATATTCAATAATACACTACATGACCAACAGTGTGGACATACTCGAACATCTAATTCCAAAATAATTTTAATATGGAGTTGGTCCCCCCTTTACTGCTATAACAGCTTCCACTCTTCTGGGAAGGCTTTCTACTAGATGTTGGAACATTGCTGCGGGGACTTGCTTCCATTCAGCCACAAGAGCATTAGTGAGGTCGAGCACTGATTTAGGGCGATTAGGCCTGGCTCACAGTCGGTGTTCCAATTCCAACCCAAAGGTGTTTGATAGGGTTGAGGTCAAGGCTCTGTGCAGGCCATACAAGTTCTTCCACACAGATCAAACCATTTCTGTGTGGTCCTCCCTTCGTGCACGAGGGCATTGTCATGATGAAACAGGAAAGGGCCTTCACCAAACTATTGCCACAAAGTTGGAAGCACAGTATTGTCTAGAATGTCATTGTATGCCATAGCGTTAGGATTTCTCTTCACTGGAACTAAGGGGCCTAAAACAAACCATGAAAAACAGCCACAGACCATTAATCCTCATCCACCAAACTTTACAGTTGGCACTATGCATTCGGGCCGGTAGTGTTCTCCTGGCATCCGCCAAACTCAGATTTGTCTGTCGGACTGCCAGATGGTGAAGCTTGATTCATCACTCCAGAGCCCGTTTCCACTGCTCCAGAGTCCAATGGCGGCAAGCTTTACAGCACACCAGCCGACGCTTGGCATTGTGCATGGTGATCTTAAGCTGGTGGTGTGCAGCTGCTTGGCCACGGAAACCCATTTCATGAAGCTCCCGACAAACAGTTCTTGTGCTGGAGTTGCATCCAGAGTCAGTTTGGAACTCAGTTGTGAGCTTTGCAACCGAGGACAGGTGGTTTCACATTCTGTGAGCGTGTGTGGCCTACCTTTTCACGGCTGAGCCGTTGTTGCTCCTAGACGTTTCCACTCACAATAATAGCACTTACAGTTTACAGGGGCAGCTCTAGCAAGGCAGAAATATCATGAACTGACTCGTTGGAAACGTGGCATCCTATGACGGTGCCATGTAAAAGTCACTGAGCTCTTCAGTAAGGCCATTCTACTGCCAATGTTAGTCTAAGGAGATTGCATGGCTGTGTGTTCGATTTTATACACCTGCCAGCAACGGGTGAGGCAGAAATGGCCTAATCCACTAATTTGAAGGGGTGTCCACATACTTTAGTATATATGTATATATGCGTACCTAAAGGGTTCTTAAAATTCAAAATCAAATAGATAAATGATCATCTTAAAGCAATTCCATATGTTAGCTTAGTAGAACCACCCCCACCAAATGGCTTAGATGTTGAGGTCACCAGCTGAAAGGTGTTTCTTCCTCAGACACATTGGTGCGGCTGGCTTAAGCCAGCAATGTGTGAAGAAGCAGTGCGGCTTGGCAGGATCGCGTTTCTGAGGACGCATGGCTCTCGACCTTCAACTCTCCCGAGTCCGTAGAGGAATTGAAGTGATGGAACAAGACTAACTACCAATTGTAAATCTCAAAATTGGGGAGGAAAAAAAAAGGGGTGTAACTACAAAAATGTATAAACTAATCAAAAGAAGTCATGCATCACACTGTTTGGAAAATCTATCTGTAGAAAAGGTGTGCGTGTGCCTAACCGTAAGGCCAGTGTGTAGGTCCCAGGCTGCCTCTGGCTCTCTCTGATGAGGTAACTCCCCTCTGCCACACTCAGCAGCTGGTCAGCCTCCTCTCTGGAGATCATCCCATGGTACCTGGGGAGAAGACAGAACATTGGAAATACAGATGCAGACTGGATTTTAAAAAACTACAGTAATGACTAGTTTTGTATATAAAATTCTACATTGAAATAATCCAACTTACTCTCTCCCATAGTATTTGGGCCGGTTATCCACCTGAAAGCAAATAGAATATTCCATTGATAAGTAAATCAAGAAAAATAGACTTCTGGTTTTCGGATTGTGAAGGTTGGAAGGTTAACCAGGGGAGAACTAAGTCACTGCAATAGTACTTTACTTGCATCAGCTATACCACTGGGATGCATTCCGTAGGACACAACATCATGGAAGATAAAATAAAGAATTATCCACCGTATGCTACGCGACTTGACTACTGTGAAGACATATAGCAAACTTAAATAGGATCTAATGCCCACCATCTAGGTGTTTCAGAGAAAGGTCACTGGATAAGCACCATGGTCAGAGACAATGCTAGGATGCACAGGTGTCCATCAAGGGGCTGGCCAAGCCGGAATGTAATAATACTCCTTGAGACAGCTATAATTATTCTTTTTGCATCCCATATCACACTATTGCAAGCTTTTCTTTAATATATTCAACTGGCTATGAAGTGAAATGGCGGCACATACATACACACACAGTGGGGCAAAAAGTATTTAGTCAGCCACCAATTGTGCAAGTTCTCCCACTTAAAAAGATGAGGCCTGTAATTGTCATCATAGGTACACTTCAACTATGACAGACAAAATGAGAAAAGAAAATCCCCGAAAATCGCATTGTAGGATTTTTAATTAATTTTAGTATATGGTCAATAACAAAAAGTTTCTCAATACTTTGTTATATACCCTTTGTTGGCAATGACAGAGGTCAAATGTTTTCTGTAAGTCTTCACACACTGTTGCTGGTATTTTGGCCCATTACTCCATGCAGATCTCCTCTAGAGCAGTGATGTTTTGGGGCTGTTGCTGGGCAACAGACTTTCAACTCCCTGCAAAGATTTTCTTCTTACGAAGCCACTCCATTATTGCCCGGGCGGTGTGTTTGGGATCATTGTCATGCTGAAAGACCCAGCCACGTTTCATCTTCAATACCCTTGGAAGGATGAAGGAGGTTTTCACTCAAAATCTCACGATACACGGTCCCATTCATTCTTTCCTTTACACGGATCAGTCGTCCTGGTCCCTGCAGAAAAACAGCCCCAAAGTATGATGTTTCCACCCCCATGCTTCACAGTAGGTATTGTGTTCTTTGGATGCAACTCAGCATTCTTTGTCCTCCAAACAAAACGAGTTGATTTATCAAAAAGTTCTATTTTGGTTTCATCTGACCATATGACATTCTCCCAATCTTCTTCTGGATCATCCAAATACTCTCGAGCAAACTTCAGACGGGCCCGGACATGTACTGGCTTAAGCAGGGGGACACGTCTGGCACTGCAGGATTTGCAGGTCATTCACTAGGTCCCCCCGTGTGGTTCTGGGATTTTTGCTCACCGTTCTTGTGATCATTTTGACCCCACGGGGTGAGATCTTGCGTGGAGCCCCAGATCGAGGGAGATTATCAGTGGTCTTGTATGTCTTCCATTTCCTAATAATTGCTCCCACAGTTGATTTCTTCAAACCAAGCTGCTTACCTATTGCAGATTCAGTCTTCCCAGCCTGGTGCAGGTCTACAATTTTGTTTCTGGTGTCCTTTGACAGCTCTTTGGTCTTGGCCATAGTGGAGATTGGAGTGTGACTGTTTGAGGTTGTGGACAGGTGTCTTTTATACTGATAACAAGTTCAAACAGGTGCCATTAATATAGGTAACGAGTGGAGGACAGAGGAGCCTCTTAAAGAAGAAGCTACAGGTCTGTGAGAGCCAGAAATCTTTCTTGTTTGTAGGTGACCAAATACTTATTTTCCACCATAATTTGCAAATAAATTCATTAAAAATCCTACAATGTGATTTTCTGGATTTCTTTTCTCATTTTGTCTGTCATAGTTGAAGTGTACCTATGATGAAAATTACAGGCCTCATCTTTTTAAAGTGGGAGAACTTGCACAATTGGTGGCTGACTAAATACTTTTTTTGCCCCACTGTATATATAATATATATGTATGCATGTCGCCCCTTGTGTGCACGTTCGGTAAAACCATATATCCTGGTATTGTACAGAAATGTTCTGAAAATAGGAATACCTCCCAACCCTAACTGCAACACAACAGTAATAAAATGTTGATATGTGAATTTCTAGTAGATATTTCCGGTAGTGTAGGCCTGGACAACTGCACTGGATTCTCAGTGGCGTTGACCACGCTGTTAGTGTTGTCACATTCCCATAGAAACGTTGAGACCCCGCAGAGATATTAATTTCACTTCATAGCCAGTTGAATATATTAAAGAAAAAATATATATATATATATGGAAAAAAGTATTTGATCCCCTGCTTTTTTTGATTTTGTACATTTGCCCACTGACAAAGAAATGATCCGTCTATAATTTTAATGGTAGGTTTATTTGAACAGTGAGAGACAGACTAACAACAAAAAAAATCCAGAAAAACGCATGTCAAACATGTTATAAATTGAATTGCATTTTAATGAGGGAAATAAGTATTTGACCCCTCTCAATCAGAAAGATTTCTGGCTCCCAGGTGTCCTTTATACAGGTAACGAGCTGAGATTAGGAGCAAACTCTTAAAGGGAGTGCTCCTAATCTCAGTTTGTTACCTGTGTAAAATACACCTGTCCACAGAAGCAATCAATCAGATTCCAAACTCTCCACCATGGCCAAGACCAAAGAGCTCTCCAAGGATGTCAGGGACAAAATTGTAGACCTACACAAGGCTGGAATGGGCTACAAGACCATCACCAAGCAGCTTGGTGAGAAGGTGACAACAGTTGGAAGAAACACAAAAGAACTGTCAATCTCCCTCGGCCTGGGGCTCCATGCAAGATCTCACCTCGTGCAGTTGCAATGATCATGAGAACGGTGAGGAATCAGCCCAGAACTACACGGGAGGATCTTGTCAATGATCTCAAGGCAGCTGGGACCATAGTCACCAAAACAATTGGTAACACACTACGCCGTGAAGGACTGAAATCCTGCCGCAAGGTCCCCCTGCTCAAGAAAGCACATACACATGCCCGTCTGAAGTTTGCCAATGAACATCTGAATGATTCAGAGGACAACTGGGTGAAAGTGTTGTGGTCAGATGAGACCAAAATAGAGCTCTTTGGCATCAACTCAACTCACCGTGTTTGGAGGAAGAGGAATACTGCCTATGCCGCAAAGAACACCATCCCCACAGTCAAACATGGAGGTGGAAACATTATGCTTTGGAGGTGGTTTTTTTCTGCTAAGGGGACAGGACAACTTCACTGCATCAAAGGGACGATGGACGGGGCCACGTACCGTCAAATCTTGGGTGAGAACCTCTTCCCTCAGCCAGGGCATTAAATGGGTCATGGATAAGTATTCCAGCATGACAATGACCCAAAACACACGGCCAAGGCAACAAAGGAGTGGCACAAGAAGAAGCACAGTCCTGGAGTGGCAAAGCCAGTCTCCAGACCTTAATCCCATAGATCTGTGGCGGGAGCTGAAGGTTTGAGTTGCCAAACATCAGCCTCGAAACCTTAATGACTTGGAGAAGATCTGCACAGAGGAGTGGGACAAAATCCCTCCTGAGATGTGTGCAAACCTGGTGGCCAACTGCAAGAAACATCTGACCTCTGATTGCCAACAAGGGTTTTGCCACCAAGTACTAAGTCATGTTTTGCAGAGGGGTCAAATACTTATTTCCCTCATTAAAATGCAAATCAATTTACAACATTTTTGACATGCATTTTCCTGGATTTTTTTGTTGTTATTCTGTCTCTCACTGTTCAAAATAAACCTACGATTAAAATTAGACTGATAATTTCTTTGACAGTAGGCGAACGTACAAAATCAGCAGGCCATTAAAACTCGTTCAACCACTCCACAAATTTCTTGTTAGCAAACTTTCGTTTTGGCAAGTCGGCTAGAACATCTACTTTGTGCATGACACAAGTAATTTTTCCAACAATTGTTTACGGACAGATTATTTCACTTATAATTCACTATAATCACAATTCCAGTGGGTCAGAAGTTTACATACACTAAGTTGACTGTGCCTTTAAAAAGCTTGGAAAATTCCAGAAAAGAATGTCATGGCTTTGACAGGCTAATTGACCTAATTTGAGTCAATTGGAAGTGTACCTGTGGATGTATTTCAAGGCCTACCTTCAGACTCTGTGCCTCTTTGCTTGACATCATGGGAAAATCAAAAGAAATCAGCCAAGACCTCAGAAAACAAATTGTAGTCCTCCACAAGTCTGGTTCATCCTTGGGAGCAATTTCCAAACGCCTGAAGGTACCACGTTCATCTGTGCAAACAATTGTACACAGGTATAAACACCATGGGACCACGCAGCCGTCATACCGCTCAGGAAAGAGACGCGTTCTGTCTCCTAGAGATGAGAGTACTTTGGTGAGAAAAGTGCAAATCAATCCCAGAACAGCAAAGGACCTTGTGAAGATGCTGGAGGACACAGATACAAAAGTATCTATATCCACAGTACTATATCGACATAACTTGAAAGGCCACTCAGCAAGGAAGAAGCCACTGCTCCAAAACCGCCATAAAAAAGCAAGACCACGGTTTGCAACTGCACATGGGGACAGAGATTGTACTTTTTGGAGAAATGTCCTCTGGGATGATGAATCAAAAATAGAACTGTTTGGCCATAATGACCATCGTTATGTTTAGAGGAAAAAGGGTGAGGCTTAGAAGCCGAAGAACACCATCCCAACCGTGAAGCACGGGGGTGGCAGCATCATGTTGTGGGGGTGCTTTGCTGCAGGAGGGACTGGTGCATTTCACAAAATAGATGGCATCATGAGGCAGGAAAATTATGTGGATATTTTGACGCAACATCTCAAGACATCAGTCAGCAAGTTTAAGCTTGGTTGCAAATGGGTCTTCCAAATGGACAATGACCCCAAGCATATTTCCAAACTTGTGGAAAAATGGCTTAAGGACAACAAAGTCAAGGTATTGGAGTGGCAAACACAAAGCCCTGACCTCAATCCTATAGAAAACGTATGGGCAGAATTCAAAAGGTGTGTGCGAGCAAGGAGGCCTACAAACCTGACTCAGTTACACCAGCTCTGTCAAGGAGGAATGGGCCAAAATTCACCCAACTTATTTATTAGCACCTAAAGCTGCAATATGTAACTTTTGTGACCAGAACAAATTCACATAGAAATGTGAGTTATAGATGTGTTATTCTCTTTGAAAGCAAGTCAATGAGAAATTGAAAGCAAGGCTATTATTGAAAGCAAGTCAATTACCTCAGAGGTGCAGGTCAGTCGCCGTGGATGTGGTGCCTCCTGCTGGAGCTGATACACTTGTGCAAAAACAGAACACAGTCAGTAAAACATGATTACAGTGCTCCCTACAATATTTTCATCATTAGAATACATTTATACTCACGGTAAGATTTCCACACTGGCGGCCTGTATTCATCATGGTCTGAGGAAAGAAGAACATAATTTCAAGTCTTAAAAAACTAACATTGACACACTACCAAAAATCTTTTGTTTCCTTATTGACAGTGCCTCCAGGTGGTCATTCTATCACACTACACTTAAACTGTGTTGATTAAACCACCCTGACAAATTTGATTTTCTACAGATTCAGTAACAGACAATATATTTTTGACCCCAAACAAATGATTACATTAGCGGGCCTTCAGCACATCTGAATTGCCTTGAAGCATAATACAGGGTCACTCATTTTAGGCTAGACGCAAGATACTATGCAACTAGCCTAATCAACAATACCAAACTAATGCTGTGGTAAAATTTGCATTTTATGCAAATTCAGAATAAATCTAACATTGTTATTAGCTTAGGCTTATTGTACTTGAGAAGTAAGTTCATCAATACATTAAAACATTTATACATTATGGTGCCAAGCCAAACTGTTTTATGAGGACTTTACTTCTCACACATCCGCCATTGTTGGTATGGTCGCTCTGTCTCCACTCGTAGCAACATATCCTTACAAAAAAAATACCACTGTTCTATACTGAAACATACCACTACCGTAGCACATGCAGTTTGGGTCGACACCATTGTGTAGGATAGCTTTAAAGAGAGCTACTACTTACTACTGACAAAGATTTCAATTAGGCTACTACAAGGATGTTCTGACCCTCAAATAGCTATTGCACTACATAGGACTGCAGACTGTGCTTTCAATCACACCATGAAAGGACTATGGCATGTGTGTTCTGACAGAATACACTGGATATCTGTCCCAAAGCACAGAGCTTCCAGTCTCATCCCCCACAGCCTGGAAGTTAGCTCGATCTTAAACTTGATATGCACGTAATTTCCAGCCCCCTAACCGTTCTGTATGTATTTTCTCTCCCTCTCCTAGATCAAAAGTTACAGATATGTCAATGTTTTTTGTTTAATGCAACAACAAAAAAGGCAATAGACTGTAGTCTACTATTCCACCTCATGAAAAGTCTTGTGATACCCTTTGGTGATGAAGGGGTTTTAACATGGCTTAAAACGCTATAATACATGAACGTTGACAATGACTTAAATAAACTGTTAGTTAGCTAGCGTTAGCTATCGAACATCGTATCTACAAATCTGATGACGCAAAATACGGTGTTTCTATACCGTGCGAAATAACTCTAAAGGCCTCCCGACAAGGCCAAAAAAAAATGCTGGACAAACACAGATCACATTTCTATAGCAAAACATTTGCATATCTGTCACATGCATTACTAGGAAGCTGGCGTTAGAGCTGGTATTGGAACTAGCGAGGTATCAAACTGACAGAAAGGAACAGTTAACTAGCTAACGTTAGTTAACTTACCAAAGACATTTAGAGCCATTCTTGGTGCGATAACTGATGCGCAATATGACTATTTCCACCGCCGTTAGAAAGCTGATAAGGGGAATACAGTGAATAAATATTATTTTGCGAGAAAACATTCAGCAACTAGGAAAAAAAATTGAAAACTGTATCAAAGTGTTTATACTACAATAACAGAGCCAGTCCAGGCTAGATAGCGTTGGACACTTAAGTTAACGCGTTTGCTCACACTGAGGTACCGCCGACTTCATGACAAAAATAAACAAACCTAAGGAATGGGAACAGGCGTAGATGCAAACATGCATTTATCTACAGTGAGGGTAAAGCCTATATGTAATCTATCCGGTTGCATATGCATGCATATAGCTAATATAATTGATCCCAACAAACACCGTATCTATATTCTATAACGAAGTCGCCATCTTGTGATATCACGTGACCATCAGCCTCAATTTTAGGCCGTAGTTTTACCATGGTTACCATGTGAAGCTGCTCAGAAAAGGATGGGGCAGGGTTGGTGCTATCTGGGATCCTTAGGATGTCCCTACCCGTAACTATTTTAAATTTCAATTTGGGAAGTCCCAAGTATCCCGGAAAGCATGGACCGGTGCAGCAGCAATCCAGTTAAATCACCATGTTAGAAGGATGACAGAATCCATACATCTGATTAGATTAATATACCGTTGAGATGTCCTTGTAATTTCGTTCTCGTTTTTTTGGGACATCCTAAATGGAAATCTTAACTGCAAATTCGGCTCTGCAAGTAGGCCTAGTACAGGCAATGTTTGAGCTAACGATTCATAAATCCTGCAGTCCAAAGGTAAGACCACTACTTGTGCCACCAGTCATACACACGTACACATGGATTGTGTGTTGTAGATATGTGGTAGTAGAGTAGGGGCCTGATGGCCCATACCTAATAGGTTGTGAATGTATTGTGTTTATTTTTTACAACTGCCTTAATTTTGCTGGACCCCGGGAAGAGTAGCTGCTTCCTTGGCAGCAGCTAATGGGGATTTATAATAAATAGAAATACAAAATACCTATTCTATCATGGAAGGTGTGTGTGCTACCAACTTGATCTTGTAGGGTCATGAGAAGGAGCACATCCAGATAAAGCCCAGGCCTTGTGCCAGGCACCATAATAGTAATTTATTACACATGTAGGCTGTACTTGGCAGCTATAGCATAATTACATACATAGCACATAAGTAATTAAACAGTTAAAAATCAAGATGGGAGCAGAAGCAGTTTGTTTTTGGTAGTGTCAATGGGCTGAGCGGTGGGAGGCAGCTTTCACAGGAATGAAGAATTAAGGTCACAGCAAGGGGGGGGGGGGGGGGGCATTGGTCAGAATCAGACAGGTCCAAAGCAATTAGCAGCACACTACACTGTCCACTCACATACAACCAGTTGCATTATTCCCTCCCCCCTCTTAAAGCATCCTCCTTGCATTAGCACCAAGTCAACTATGCTCCAACAGACTATCCCACTATTACAAAGCAATGCATAGTGTGAGAAATAATGTAGGGTCAATTCAAAAGCCCAGGCACTGCACAGGATCCAAACTCCATGTTTTGTATTCAATATAGAAAGTGAAATTCAATGGACCCAAACTGTTTCAATTTAGCATACAGATTAAATTAAACAGCCAATGTTAGATCATCTCTGCTATGAATGTTTTAACTACCGGTATCCATAAATAATATCTGCTCATGACAACCAAAATGTTTACTTAGCGCTATGAAGTTTATAATCTCAAAATGCAAGAGATTGTTAGTGTCTATTCAATTGTAATCCAACAGCTGAACTAAATCTCACCCCAAATCTTAAATATCTTCAAGATCAAGCGAAATGTATGGCTTTGGGGTGAAGTTTGCCCTCGGTAAAGAGCTCAGATCAGCTTCCCCAATCCTAACGCAAAACTGACCCAATATCAGCATCTATTTGCAACTTTAACATATATTAAAATGGCTGTTCTAAAAAATAAATGCAAAGCAGAGTCAAGTTGATCATTTTTCATGGAATAGCAAAAGAGGACATTGTATTACACCAGTGAAAGATGACTTCAGTATTTATTACAATTAAGAAAAGCATATGATAACCAAAAGTACAGTAAAAATGTACTTAAACTCACTTGATTGCAATCAACCTGCAGTTAACATACCTATATGCTTTGTTTTGAGCTGAAGGGCACACACTAGAGAAATGCATTTGTTAATCCAAAATCTGGTGTTCCTTTGAAAATGTTTTGCAGGGAAGTGGGGCTACACACAAAATAACTAAACCATTTTAAAGTGAAATACATGCATTTAATTCTGTAATTGGTTACATTTTTACAATACATGCCTTTTCTTTTGTCAGCCTTCAACAAAAACTTGGAAAATGTACAATTCTATGACCAACACTGAACAATTTGGGTTGCTCGAGTAAAATAGGTAGCCATAGCTGTGGTTTCAAAATCATGATCACCATCTGCAGTAGACCTATTTACATGGCAAACAGGATCAGGAAAGCAACCATCAAGCAGAACAGACCCATGGCTTCAGACAGGGCAAATCCCAGGATAGCATAGGAGAAAAGCTGCTGCTTTAGGGAAGGGTTCCTGGGGAGAAAAAAAATAATAATAATTGCTAGTGCCATGAATCAAAACTGTGGGAGAGACTTGCAACCATAGCGATTGTTTACCATTTTCACAAACATTGTAAAGAAAATTGACAAAAATCAACAAAGATTCACATAAAGGGCATAAAGTAGGGCACCATATTTATAAAAAAATGTACCTTTATTTAACTAGGCAAGTCAGTTAAGAACAAATTCTTATTTTCAATGACGGCCTAGGAACAGTGGGTTAACTGCCTGTTCAGGTTGCAGAACGACAGATTTGTACCTTGTCAGCTCGGGGATTTGAACCTTCCGGTTACTAGTCCAACGCGCTAACCACTAGGCTACCCTACCGCCCCAATATCTACGAATGCCAATATTTACCTTGCATAGCCAATGATAAGGCTGCCGAACACAGTCCCGATTCCAGCACCAGAACCAGCCACTCCAACTGTGGCAGCTCCAGCGCCGATGAACTTGGCTGCTGTGTCAATGTCTCTGCTCACAGCACTAGTCTGGAAACCCCGCAGTGCTACCTGAGAAAAGGCACTCTGTGGCACAAAGTCAGTGCTAGCCTGGGAGCAACAAATAAAAAGTCACAAAAAAATTATGGACCAATTGATCATAAAAACAGCTTGAAGATAAAATATTACAATCATTTATGATTAAGACAACACTTAAATCATTGCAGAGGGGTCCAATAAAATTTGGAAGAGAACAGAGGGCTGTTTCCTTATCATTTCTATCAGCAACATTTTACCTAAGGAAAAAAATCTAGACTAAAAGGTAGCATCAGTTGTCCATAGAAGTTTGTTGTTCCTCAGGGTAAGGGCGCTAAGGGGTAAAAGGGGCAGGTAGACACTCACCTCTCCTGTTCTGACATCCGGCCGGGAAAGCACAGACGCAGAGAGAGGTCTGTATAATGCCCTGGATCCAGCACGGACCTACACATTTTTTAAAATGGTATACGTTAAGTGATGCAACTTCCATAACATTATTGTAACTTGATTATAAACACACCACTACAAAAAGAAATAACATTTGTTAACAGTCGCAAGGGGACACATGGCCAAATCATATGTACATCACCACTGACCAACTGTACAAGTCAGATGTGGGCAGTACAACAAGTAACTAGTAGCTTGCTACATACTACTAGCAAGCTACAGAGCCCCCCTCCCACACACACTGAGGAGAATGTGCTGTTAAACATGACAAATGCATGGAAGCACTGCAGTGTTTAGTTCCAAATATCTGCCTCTACTGAACCAGCCCTTGCAGATGTCCTAGACGACCAACTCAGAGGGCATTATGGAGTGGATCAATATGTAGTGCCATGGTCCAAAATACACAAACGCCAAACTTGCAAAGGGCACAACTAGGATTGACATTACTAGTAGCAAATGCACATAGCCAAATGAAATCAGTCTTTGCTGCTTTATTTCTGCATGACCTTGAAATTACAAAGTCTCATTGGCTCATTCGAAAGCTAACGAGCGATGGTTAGCAACCTAACGTAAGCATAGCTAAAGCTAGCAACCTAACGTAAGCATAGCTAAAGCTGGCAACCTAGCTTAGGTGACAAGAGGTAACGTTATTTTCTAAGAGCAGGTTTAACAATTATAATTATTTTTAAAGGTTAGCTAGCTACGTTGATTTCAATTACATTTCAAGCCAAGTTACTTACAATTCAGTGTGCACAATTGCATGCACTGAAACGTTACAGCAGTTCCTATGTCACAAATAAGTATAAATTCAGCAGGCCCATCTAACTTGCCTAGTTAACATTATGCTATGACAACTTATATGCATCATTACTTTCACAACTCACCAGTGCAGGCGTAGAGACGAACTTCGCACAGGCGTACATATTAGTTTAATGTGTTGACTGATCAAATCAACTAGACGAGTCACCTGGTTTTGTCAAAAAAAAAAGAGAGAACAGTCGCTAAGGTCAATGATAATTTCACTACAAATTCAAAGATACAGCGAATCCATGAAAACGATTAACGTTATGTGCAAAACAACTGTATTCACATAAATTATGTGTCGGTGTGGGATCAAAAAGACTTTAGATAGAAGATGAAAATGGATTGTTAAAATGTTTCAGTGTAGATCCCCATTTGCCTCCCATTCACTTACCGGCTGCAGAGGTCGAAGCGCTGAGGAACAACTGCGCATGCCCGAAACCGTATTTAATCATATTCCCGGATGACGGGTTTACGACATCAGACCTCATTCCTTAGCTAGCACCTTTGTTAGAATATTGGAAAGAAAAATAGTACAATCACAGGTATTCAATATTGTTCCTATCAACCATCTATGTTTCTATTTATCAATCAAATATCTATTGTATTCGTTTCAATGACAATGTGACATATTTTAATCATGCTACTAGTGATAATAAACTCATAAACGCAGGGTGATAGTAGGGCACACTCAAAAGGGTTTCTTTCTACTTGTGTGAGTGCCACACTGTTCACCAATGATGTTGAACTGCTATTTTTAAATTCTCTGTGAATGTATGTATCAGTTTTACCCCACATATTTGTTTTAACCCCAAAATAATTTTGAATTCAAGTTTTCCTGTTCTTTAGCCTTTTGTTGTATTCATATATGGACAGTGTCATCCTTTTCAAATGTTCTCTTGTCTATTACATTTTCTTTAAATATATAAAACCATAAATTTATTTTTTGAGTTTGGTTTTGCACTATAGCAGATCATATACAACATGATCCATCTCCAGCAGAGGGGGATGTGGTGTAAACCTGTGTGATGTAGTGGCAGCTAGGCAAGGTATCATTCCAGCTATACTGACCCAATCCCAATGTCAACCCTCAACCTTAACGCCCTGGGCACTTCAGTGATCTGAGAAGGTTTGACAGGTGTTAGCAATATGGCATTAAATCCAACTAGCCTATCTGAAGCCTAGGTGGAGCTATTACCATACCTATGCCATGTCCTTTCAGATCTCCAATCTGCACAGGGAGTAGGGCAGTGGTAGCAATGCATAGTATTAAACTCTTACACTACTAGGTCCGGAGCCTGCTTGTTTTCTGTTATACCTGATAATTAATTGCACACACCTAGTGTCCCAGGTCTACATCAGTCCCTGATTAGAGGGGAACAATGGAAAAATGCAGTCGAACTGGCTTCGAGGTCCAGAGTTGATTTTAAAGGCCGTAGGGTCTTATGATTAATATTGAGATCGGGCCACTGTGTAGGCACACACACACACACATGCACACATGCACGCACGCACACACACACACACATATACTGTACATACACAAAAACATATGACCAGCTTAAAAAAAGAGTTGGATTAACATTCCTTGTCCATTAAATGAATGGTATTTTAGAGATGAGAGCAAAATAATGATGAACTACTATTTTCATGCCGTACCTCCCTCAATGATCTGTCTTTGTGTGTTTGTCTGGGTATGTGAGGGAATGACAGGGGCGAACAGACATGCAATGATTGGTTCATAGACAGGGTCTCTACCTATGTCTTCAAGGACATGTAGATGTAGCCTAGCTAAATTCCCAATCTGACCCTCATACCATCATGGCCACCTAATCATCCCCAGCTTCCAATTGGCTCATTCATCCCCCTTCCTGTCCCCTGTAACTGTTCCCTAGGTCATTGCTATAAATCAGAATGTGTTCTCAGTCAACTTACCAGGTAAAATAAAGGTTGAGTGAAACATTTAAATGAAGATATTATACTGCATCACCAAGGTTCCTAAATAACAGCAGTCTGAAGCTGATTAAAAGGCTTGGAGAGATGTATCATTAATGTATTGTGCTTGACCTTTTCTTCACATCAATATGACATTTAAATATCTAAACACATGCTTGGAAATTCACAAATGTGGACAACATACAGTAATTGTATTTGCATTTATTATGGGTCCCCATTCATTTTCCTGGGGTCCTTCTAAATTAAGGCAGTTATACAATTTTAAAAACATTACTCTACATTAATTACAGAATTCACAACACAATAAGTGTGTGCCCTCAGGCCCCTACTCCAATACCACATATCTACAACGCAAAATCCATGTGTACATGTGTGTATAGTGCGTATGTTATCATGTGTGTGTATGCATGTGTCTGTGCCTATGTTTGTGTTGCTTCACAGTCCCCACTCTTCCATAAGGTGTATTTTTACCTGCTTTTTAACTCTGATTCTACTGCTTGCATCAGTTACCTGGTGTGGAATAGAGTTCCATGTAGTCATGGCTCTATGTAGTACTGTGAGCCTCCCATAGTTTGTTCTGGACTTTGGAACTGTGAAGAGACCAATGGTGGCATGTCCTGATGGGCATGCATGGGTGTCCAAGCTGTGTGCTAGTATTTTAAACAGACAGCTCAGTACATTCAGCTTGTCAACACCTCTTACAAAAACAAGTAATGATGAAGTCAATCTCTCTTCCACTTTGAGCCATGAGAGATTGACATGCATGGCATTAATGTTAGCTCTCCGTGTACTTTTAAGGGCCAGCCATGCTGCCCTGTTCTGAGCCAACTGTAATTTTCCCAAGTCCCTCTTTGTGGCACTTGACCACACGACTGAACAGTAGTCTAGGTGTGACAAAATTAGGACCAGTAGGACCTGCCTAGTTGATAGTGTTGTTAAGAAGGCAGAGCAGCACTTTATTATGGACAGACTTCACCCCATCTTAGCTACTGTTGTATCAATATGTTTTGACCATGATAGTTTACAATCCAGGGTTACTTCAGGCAGTTTAGTCACCTCAACTTGCTCAATTTCCACATTATTCATTACGAGATGTAGTTGAGGTTTAGGGTTTAGTGAATGATTTGTCCCAAATACAATGCTTTTAGTTTTGGAAATATTTAGGACTAACTTATTCTTTGCTACCTATCCCGAAACCAACTGCAGCTCTTTGTTAAGTGTTGCAGTCATTTCAGTCGGTATAGTAGCTGACGTGTATAGTGTTGAGTCATCCGCATACATAGACACACTGGCCTTGCTCAAAGACAGTGAAATGTCGTTAGTAAACATTGAAAAAAGCAAGGGGCCTAAAAAGCTACCCTGGGGAATTCCTGATTCTACCTGGATTATGTTTGAGATGCTTCCATTAAAGAACATCCTCTGAGTTCTGTTAGACAAGTAACTCTTTATCCACATTATAGCAGGGCATGTAAAGCCATAAAACATCAAGTTTTTCCAGCAGTAGACTATGATCGATAATGTCAAAAGCTGCACTGAAGTCTACAAGACAGCCCCCACAATAATTTTATAATACATTTTGCTCAGCCAATCATCAATCATTTGTGTAATTGATGTGCTTGTTGAGTATCCTTTCCTACATGCGTGCTGAAAGTCTGTTGTCAATTTGTTTTCTGTTAAATAGTATTGTATCTGGTCAAACACCATTTTTTGGGTAGATAACAGACTGATTGATTGGCTGTTTGAGCCAGTAAAGGGGGCTTTACTATTCTTGGGTAGAGGAATGACTTTAGCTTCCCTTCCAGGCCTGAGGGTATACACTTTCTAGTTGGCTTAAATTTAAGATGTGGCAAAAAGGAGTGGCAATATCACCTGCTATTGTCCTCTGTCACCCCGGTGTTTTGATAGACAACAATAATTTTTTCACCTCTTCCACACTGACTTTACAGAATTCATAACTACAATTCTTTTCTTTCATAATTTGGTCAGATACACTTGGATGTGTAGTGTCAGCGTTTGTTGCTGGCATGTCATCCCTAAATTTGCTAAACTTGCCAATGAAAAAGTAATTAAAGTAGCTGGCAATATCAATTGGTTTTGTGACAAATGAGCCATCATCTGATTCAATGAATGATGGAGCCGAGATGACATTTTTCCCAAAATGTAATTTAAGGTGCGCCAAAGCTCTTTACTATCATTCTTTATATAATTTATCTTTGTTTCATAGTATAGTTTCTTTTAGTTTTTATTTAGCTTAGTCACATGATTTCTTCATTTGCAGTACATTTGCCAATCAATTGGTCTGCCAGACTTACGTATGTGCCATACCTTTTGCCTCATCCCTCTCAACCATACAATTTTTCAATTCCTCATCAATCCAAGGGGATTTAACAGTTTTTACAGTCATTTTCTTAATGGGTGAGTGCTTATCAGTAACTGGAATAAACAATTTCATAAATGAGTCAAGTGTAGCGTCTGGTTGCTCCTCATTACACACCACAGACCAGCAAATACTATTTACATATGAATCACTACAAAACTTATTGTATGACCTCTTATACACTATATTAGGCCCAGCCCTTGGAAGCTAGGTTTTCCTAGATATGGCAATTATATTGTGATCACTACATCCAATGGATTTGGATAATGCTTTAAAGCAAATTTCTGCAGCATTAGTAAAGATGTGATCAATACATATTGATGATTTCATTCCTGTGCTGTTTGTAACTACCCTGGTTGATCTAAAACCTGAACCAGGTTGCAGGCACTGGTTACAGTTTGACATTTTTTCTTGAGTGGGCAGCTTGATGACACCCAGTCAATATTTAAATCACCCAGAAAATATACTTCGCTGTTGATATCACATACATGATCAAGCATTTCATACATATTATCCAGATACTGACTGTTAGCACTTGGTGGTCTATAGCAGCTTCCCAAAAGAAGGGGCTTTAGGTGAGGCAGATTAATCTGTAGCCATATTACCTAAATAGTATTTAACATTAGATCGTCTCTAAGCTTTAAAGGAATGTGGTTCTTTATATAAACCATGTTTTGCCATGTATAACCATGTATTGCTACCACTGTATCATCAAAGGTATTATCTAAGTGAATTTCAAAGATTGTCAGAATATGGAAGTAATCTGTTACAAGCAAGTTATTGACTTCATGGACTTTGTTTCTCAGGCCGCATATGTTAATATGGGCTATTTTAGCACTTTTCTGGGACTCTTGATTGTTTTTAATGCTTTACTGGGAAGCTTATCAGAAGTAGACTTGCTCATGCTATTTATATTGGAGCTGATAGTGCAGGGTGAAATGCACAAAGTGCTCTTCCTACTAGGGCACGCCACCTCATTGCTAATGGTGTAACTCTGATTCATATGCTCCTGATTACTGCATACAATAGTAGCAGGATCAACAGAGTTATTCAGGGCAATTACGGGGACATAAATTACATAGTGTCCGCAAACGCCACAAGGAAAATGTACATTTGATGCAGCATTGTAGATCATAGTCTGCTGCTGGAAAAACGTACTTGTTATGGATTTACACCCCCTGCTATAATGTGGATAAAGAGTTATTTGTCTAACAGAACACAGAGGGTGGAAGCCTATCAAATATAATCCAGTTAAAATTAAGAAATCCCTAGGTAGCTATTTAGGCCCCTTGCTTTTAAAATGTTTTATGAACGACATGACACTCGCTTTGAGTAAAGCGTGAGTGTCTACAGTTGGAGTCGGAAGTTTACATAGACTTAGGTTGGAGTCATTAAAACTAATTTTTCAACAACTCCACAAATTTCTTGTTAACAAACTATAGTTTTGGCAAGTCAGTTAGGACATTTACTTTGTGCAGGAGACAAGTAATTTTTCCAACAGTTGTTTGCAGACAGATTATTTCACTTATAATTCACTGTATCACAATTCCAGTGGGTCAGAAGTTTACATACACTAAGTTGACTGTGCTTTAAACAGCTTGGAAAATTCCAGAAAATGATGTCATGGCTTTAGAAGCTTCTGATAGGCTAATTGACATAATTTGAGTCAATTGGAGGTGTACCTGTGGATGTATTTCAAGGCCTACCTTCAAACTCAGTGCCTATTTGCTTGACATCATGGGAAAATCAAAAGAAATCAGCCAAGACCTCAGAAAAAAATTGTATACCTCCACAAGTCTGGTTCATCCTTGGGAGCAATTTCCAAATGCCTGAAGGTCATCTATACAAACAATAGTACGCAAGTATAAACACCATGGGACCACGCAGCCATCATACCGCTCAGGAAGGAGACGTGTTCCGTCTCCTAGAGATGAACATCCTTTGGTGCGAGAAGTGTAAATCAATCCAAAACAACAGCTGGAGGCTCCGGACCGCATACCGTTGCTGGAGACTCCGGAACGCCGACCGTCGCTGGAGCATCCAGACCGTCTCAGGAGGTTCCAGACCGCGGACCGTCTCAGGAGGTTCCGGAGCGCAGACCGCCTCAGGAGGTTCCGGACCACGGACCATCTCAGAAGGTTCCGGACCGCGGACCGTCATTAGAGGTTCTGGACCGCGGACCTTTGTTGGAGGTTCGGGACTGTGAAATGTCGCCGGAAGCTCTGGACTGAGAACTGTCGCCGGAAGCTCTGGACTGGGAACTGTCGCCGGAAGTTGTGTACTAGGAACTGTCGCCGGAAGCTCTGGACTGTGGAGGCGTACTGGAGGCCTGATGCGTGGGACCGGTACAGGTGGTACCGGGCTGATGACATGCACCTCAGAAGGAGTGCGGGGAGGAGTCACAGGACGTACTGGACTGTGGAGACACACTGGAGGCCTGATGCTTGGGACCGGAACAGGTGGCACCGGGCCGATGACACGCACCTCAGGGCGAGTGTGGGGAGTAGCACAGGACGCACTGGGCTGTGAAGGCGCGCTGGAGACACAGTATGTAGAGCCGGCACAACGCGTCCCGGCAAGTGCGGGGCGCTGGCACAGGACGTACTGGGCTGTGAAGGCGCACTGGCGACACATTGCGTAGAGCCGGCGCAGGATATCCTGGACCGAGGAGGCGTACTGGGGACCAGGAACGCTGAGACGGCACCACCCATCCTGGCTGGATGCTCACTTTCGCACGGCAAGTGCGAGGAGCTGGCACAGAATGCACCGGGCTGTGGATGCGCACTGGAGACACATTGCGTATCTCCGCAAAACATGGTGCCGGTCCCACGCTCCTCACGGCGACTGTCTTGCTCTAGACACCAAAACATCCACTCTACCTCATCACTCCCCTCAGCTCTCTCACAATACTCCTCGCTCAGTCTATCCCAATATTCCTCTTCGCTTTCAGACTCGCACCTCGGCTTCGCCGACAAACCCGTGTGCTCCCTCCCAAAAACATTCTGAGGTTGCCTCTCAGGCTTCCGTCGTGGTCGTGAACTTCGGAGTTGCGGTTGATCCTCCTTTGCTGCCTCCTGCATCTGCTTCCATGAAAGGCTTTCGTCTCCTGCCAATATCTCCTCCCATGTCCAGGATGTCTTCTCCTCCTGGCCACGCTGCTTGGTCCGTTTGTGGTGGGATCTTCTGTCACGCTCGTTGAAATGAGTGGACCAAGATGCAGCGTGGTATGTTTCCATCCTTTTACTTAGAAGAGAAACTTAAAGCACAAAAACAGTAAAGCGAATAAACGAAACGTGAAGCTACATGCAGTGCAAGCAACTACACACAAACATAGTCAAGATCCCACAAAGCACATAAAGGGGAAATGGCTGCCTAAATATGTTCCCCAATCAGAGACAACGATAAACAGCTGCCTCTGATTGGGAATCATACCAGGCCAACATAGATATATAATTACCTAGATGACCCACCCGAGTCACACTCTGACCTAACCAACATATAGAATAACAGGCTCTCTCTGGTCAGGGCGTGACATCTCTCTACTATTATTAATATTAGACCCCTCCTGTCTCAGCCTCCAGTATTTATGCTGCAGAAGTTTATGTGTCGGGGGGGGGGGGGGGGGGGCTGGGGTCAGTTTGTTATATCTGGAGTACTTCTCCTATCCTATCCGGTGTCCTGTGTGAATTTAAGTATGCTCTCTCTAATTCTCTCTCTCTTTCTTTCTCTATCTCGGAGGACCTGAGCCCTAGGACCATGCCTCAGGACTACCTGACATGATGACTCCTTGCTGTCCCTAGTCCACCTGGCTGTGCTGCTGCTCCAGTTTCAACTGTTCTGCCTGTGATTATTATTATTTGACCATGCTGGTCATTTATGAACATTTGAACATTTTTGCCATGTTCTGTTATAATCTCCACCCGGCACAGCCAGAAGAGGACTGGCCACCCCACATAGCCTGGTTCCTCTCTAGGTTTCTTCCTAGGTTTTGGCCTTTCTAGGGAGTTTTTCCTAGCCACCGTGCTTCTACACCTGCATTGCTTGCTGTTTGGGGTTTTAGGCTTGGTTTCTGTACAGCACTTTGAGATATCAGCTGATGTACGAAGGGCTATATAAATAAATTTGATTTGATTTGATATTATTCTGACATTTCACTATTTTAAAATAAAGTGGTGATCCTAACTGACCTGAGACAGGGAATTTTTACGAGGATTAAATGTCAGGAATTGTGAAAAACTGTGTTTAAATGTGTTTGTCTAAGGTGTATGGAAACTTCCAACTTCAACTGTATGTATGCGGATGACTCAACACTATACAAGTCAGCTACTACTGCGACTGAAATGACTGCAACACTCAACAAGGAGCTGCAGTTAGTTTCAGAGTGGGTGGCAAGGAATAAGTTAGCCCTAAATATTTCTAAAACTAAAAGCATTGTATTTTGAACAAAACACCCACTAAAACCTTAACATCAACTAAATCTTGTAATAAATCATGTGTAAATTGAGGATGTTGAGATGACTAAACTACTTGGAGTAACCCTAAATTGTAAACTGTCATGATCAAAACATATTGATGCAGTAGTAGCTGAGATGGGAAGAAGTCTGTCTATTGGCTCCAGGTCATCTACAGGTCATCTACAAGTCTATGCTAGGTAAAGCTCCGCCTTATCTTCGCTCACTGGTCACGATGGCAACACCCATCCGTAGCACGCGCTCCAGCAGGTGTATCTCACTGATCATCCCTAAAGCCAACACCTCATTTGGCCGCCTTTCGTTCCAGTACTCTGCTGCCTGTGACTGGAACGAATTGCAAAAATCGCTGAAGTTGGAGACTTTTATCTCCCTCACCAACTTCAAACATCAGCTATCTGAGCAGCTAACCGATCGCTGCAGCTGTACATAGTCTATTGGTAAATAGCCCACCCTTTTCACCTACCTCATCCCCGTACTGTTTCTATTTATTTACTTTTCTGCTCTTCTGCACACCAATATCTCTACCTGTACATGACCATCTGATCTTTTATCACTCCAGTGTTAATCTGCAAAATTGTAATTATTTGCCTACCTCCTCATGCCTTTTGCACACATTGTATATAGACCCCCCCTTCGTTTTCTACTGTGTTATTGACTTGTTAATTGTTTACTCCATGTGTAACTCTTTGTTGTATGCTCACACTGCTATGCTTTATCTTGGCCAGGTCGCAGTTGCAAATGAGAACTTGTTCTCAACTAGCCTACCTGGTTAAATAAAGGTGAAATAAAAAAAAATAAAAAAATATTATAAAGCGATGCTCTGCCTTCTTAACAACATTATCAACAAGGCAGGTCCTACAGGCCTTAGTTTTGGCTCACCCTGACTACTGTTCAGTCGTGTCGATGCCATAAAAAAGGACTGAGGAAAATTGCAATTGGCTCAGAACAGGGCAGCACGGCTGGCCCTTGGATGTACACAGAGAGCTAATATTAATAATATGCATGTCAATCTCTCCTGGCTGAAAGTGGAGGAGAGATTGACTTCATCACTACTTTTATCTATGAGAGGTATTGACATGTTGAATGTACTGAGCTGTCTGTCTAAACTACTGGCACACAGCTCGGACACCCATGCATACCCCACAAGACATGCCACCAGAGGTCTCTTCACAGTTCCCAAGTCCAGAACAGACTATGGGAGGCACACAGTACTACATAGAGCCATAACTACATGGAACTCTGTTCCACATCAAGTAACTGTTATGGAACAGTGGGGACTGTGAAGCAACACAAACATTGGCACAGACACACGCACACACACAATAACATATGAGGTAAAGGGTGGCTACTTTGAAGGATATAAAATATATTTTGATTTGTTTCACACTTCTTTGGTTACTACATGATTCCATTTGTGTTATTTCATAGTTTTGATGTCATCACTATTATTCGACAATGTAGAAATTTGTTTTAAAAAATAAAGAAAAAACCCTTGAATGAGTAAGTGTGTCCAAACTTTTGACTGGTATTGCACATATTTCATAAACAGACAGATGGGGAGATGCCAACATCTGTTTGGAGATAAACTGTAAATGGGAGGATTTAGGACCTTCATCCTACTCTACGATGATGTGTAAGGAATCTATAACAGTGATTTGATAAATCACTCATTTCATTTTGTACATTCATGGAAATGAGGTTGCTTGGTTTTTAAACATGTGTCTTGTGTGACAGTGATTGGAATTGGATGCTTTTACTGGTTCAGTCTGCAGCTACACCCTAAGTCTGACTCAGAGGAGAGCAATAAAGTCACACTGACGGAGGTCCTGTGGGCTGCAGTATGTCTGCACCAGCAAATTCCAGAAAGTTCCATTTGTAGATAGAAAATAATTTTGCAGGAATACTTTACATTTTTCGTTTTTGATAAAAAGGCATTCTTACATAAATTGCTTTTCAATCAACCCAGCCTATCAAAACAAAATCAAATAAAATTGTATTTGTCACATGCACCGAATGCAACAAGTGTAGACTTTACTGTGAAACGCTTACTTACGATTCCTTTCCCAATAACGGAGTTAAAAAGAAAAAAAATTAACAAATAGATAAAAAAGAAAATAGTAACACAATAAAATAACAATAATGAGGCTATAATCAGGCTATATACAAGGAGTACAGTGTACTGGGGTACAAGGTAGTTGGGGTGATTGATTAAGGTAATATTTACATGTAGGTTTGGTTAGGTGATTGATTGTTTTTATTGATCTATACCATATATACTTCAAAGGCTATTAAAATACAAAACATTTTAGTAGTATAATGTATGTCTCAGTTTTATGCAATGGGTGTTACCACCTTAAGAATAACTGATTACAAAGGCATACAAGGACCTCAAGCATTCTCCCCAGTGGGAAACTTATCGGGGGAGGGGTCTATATTAAATACAATTATTAGCTAATCTCACCCTTTTAGTATGTCATACATTTGAGGATTCCATTAATAGTTTGGTGAGTCTAAATCCGAAGTATCACAAGTTGTTAGTCAGTTTAAATGAAGGGAAATAACATTGTGAAAACATTACAAATAATTTACTACAGTGATATTATTAAAGATTTGATTTGAGCATTTGTGGCCTCAATTTCAGAAAGTCCAAATTAAGCAGATTTAAGATATGTTAAGATACATTAAGTCACAGTGTTGTTTGCTAGCCTACAGCTCTACTGTTAGTTTGGATTAGTGAGAAATGTTGTATGTACCCCTTACGTTCTATTTTCTATCAGTGTGGTTACCATTGCTACATGCATTTATAGAATACCACTAGGCCTACTCCTGATTAGGCCATAACCAAACAAGAAAATGCTCATCCAGAGCTGGGAACTTCAATGCAGGGAAACATAAGCCTACCAGATGAACTAAATTACTTCTATGCGCGCATCGAGGCAAGTAACACTGAAGCATGCATGAGAGCACCAGCTGTTCCTGACGGCTGTGTAATCACGCTCTCCATAGCTGATGTGAGTATGACCTTCAAACAGGTCAACATTCACATAGCCACAGGGCCTGTCAGATTACCAGTACACCAAGTACGCGCTGACAAACGAGCAAGTGTCTTCACTGACATTTTCAACCTCTCCCTGACCGAGTCTGTAATACCAACATGTTTCAAGCAGACCCACCATAGTCCCTGTGCCCAAGAACAGCTAGGTAACCTGCCTAAATGCCTAGAACTCACGTCTGTAACCATGAAGCGCTTTGAAAGGCTGGTCATGGCTCACATCAACACCATTATCCCAGAAACCCTAGACCCACTTTCATACCGCCCCAACAGATCCACAGATGACGCAATCTCTATTGCACTCCACACTGCCCTTTCCCACCTGGACAAAAGGAACACCTACGTGACAATGCTATTCGTTGACTACAGCTCAGCGTTCAACACCATATTGCCCTCAAAGCTCATCACGAAGCTAAGGACCCTGGGACTAAACACTGCAACTGGATCATGGACATCCTGACGGGCCGCCCCAGGTGGTAGGGGTAGGTAACAACACATCTGCCACACTGATCCTCAACACGGGGTCCCTCAGGCGAGCATTCTCAGTCCCCTTCTGTACTCCCTGTTCACCCATGACTGCATGGCCAAGCACAACTTAAACACCATCATTAATAAATCTTCTTAGGGATTGGCGTCCCATCAACTGGACAGTTGTAAATCATGCAGTGCCTTGTGTCAAGATCGCAGATTGTAGAGAAACAACAAATGTCGGTACATATATGTGTTTTTTATCGGCTGAAAGTACAAAATGTCTATAGTATCTTAAACACAGACTGTGTTGGCTGGGGGCCACTGAGAGATTTGGGAGTGGGCAGGGAGTATTTCTCACGGCATCCCTAATCTTGGGGAAGGACAGGGAGTGCTTCTCACTTCTACCCCGGCCAAACATGGATGACGACGCAGAGCCAGTTGTGTGTCGCCCTATGGCACTCCCAATCACAGTCGGATGTGATACAGCCTGAATTCGAACCAGGGACTATAGTAAATGCTCTTGCACCGAGATGCAGTGCCATAGACCGCTGCGCCACTTGGGAGCCATGACCAAAAATATATATATATATATATATATATAGTTTACATACATACATTTAAACTCAGTTTTTCACAATTCCTGACATATAATCCAAGTAAAAATTCCCTGTCTTAGAATAATAGTAGAGAGAATGAATTATTTCAGCTTTTATTTCTTTCATCACATTCCCAGTGTGTCAGAAGTTTACGTACACTCAATTAGTATTTGGTAGCATTGACTTTGAATTGTTTAACTTGGGTCAAACATTTTGGGTAGCCTTCCACAAGCTTCCCACAATAAATTGGGTGAATTATGGCCTATTCCTCGGGACAGAGCTGGTGTAACTAAGTCAGGTTTCTAGGCCTCCTTGCTCGCACATGCTTTTTTAGTTCTGCTCGCAAAAGGGCTTTGTGATGGCCACTCCAATACCTTGACTTTGTTGTCCTTAAGCCATTTTGCCACAACTTTGGAAGTATGCTTGGGGTCCTTGTCCATTTGGAAGACCCATTTACGACCAAGCTTAACATCCTGACTGGAATGTCTTGTGTCTTGAGATTTTGCTTCAATATATCCACATAATTTTCCATCCTCATGATGCCATCTATATTGTGAAGTGCACCAGTCCCTCCTGTAGCAAAGCACCCCCACAACATGATGCTGCCACCCCCGTGCTTCACAGTTGGGATGGTGTTCTTCAGCTTGCAAGCCTTCCCCCTTTTTCCTCCAAACATAACAATGGTCATTATTGCCAAACAGTTCTATTTTTGTTTCATCAGACCAGAGGACATTTCTCCAAAATGTACGATATTTGTCCCCATGTGCAGTTGTAAACTTTAGTCTGGCTTTTTATGTCGGTTTTGGAGCAGTGGCTTCCTCCTTGTTGAGAGGTGTTAAGGGATTTTTATCAATAATGACTAAATTATGTATACATTTGAATCAGAACTATGACTAAACAGAATACTATTACATTACTGTATGGATGTATGAATATTATAATCATAATACTGAATATGTGTGTAACTATAATCAAGAATTAGAACAAAGACTGTCTGTTCCTTGGTAGAAACAAATGAAGCTATCGCCAGACTGGCTAGAATGCTGTGTTCCTTACGGGACATCTTATCTACACCGGGAGAGGAGAGACCTTGGGCTGGTAGTAAACTATCTAACAGGTGGTGGACAATGTGGGAAGGCTTGTGAACTATACTGCCATTGTAGTGGATGAGGGTGGATGAAGGACAGTTTAAAACCTATGACGTCATTTTTAGTTTATAACCTCTTGTAAATTGTACCATGATCAGTACTCTCGAGAATAAACGCTATTGATTGATTTTGAGACTGGTCTCTGTTCATTTTATGCAAATAAGTATCTTACAAATTCTTAGAAATGGGTGAAATACATCCAGTGTATTAATTGAATTGGTTAATAAACGTATAAGAATCAAATTCCTTTAACAAGCTGCATTTAAGTGTATGTCGATATAGGACTTTTACTGTGGATATAGATACTTTTGTACCCGTTTCCTCCAGCATCTTCACAAGGTTCTTTGCTGTTGTTCTGGGATTGATTTGCACTTTTCGCACCAAAGTACGTTCATCTCTAGGAGATAGATACTGTTACGAATCCCTTTTGGCCCGACAGTCTAGGGGGGGGGATGGTAATGAGACCCGTAACATAACTCATGCAAATTATTATTGTGACAAAGTAAAAGTGTGAACTAAATAACCACGACAACAGAAATCTACCGTCAAACTCCAGGTTTATTTATAAACACACGGTAATGGGGGGGGGAGCAGGAAAAGGGGCTGAGCTGGACCCAAGGAAAGAAACAATAAATATACAAAAACACCCCTAAGCTAGACTAGCCTACTTTAACAACAGCTAACTAACTAACCAAAAATACAGCGGGTGGTCCGCCCAGTTCTAACTAGTGTATTTAACAAAGTTCAACTACGGGTAGTGTATGCCCATGGGCGACTTGTCTTGGTTTCCCCCTTTTCCCACCAGCAACAAACAAACACCATAACCAAAAACAATACTCACAGGTGATGACAAAGTGCTATGGAGGTGCTCAAACAAAAGAGAGGTTAAGACACAAAGAGAGAGTGAAACACAGAGATCTACATACATGGCATTTACAGAGAGATTGAGCTCTAGAGCAAACAAATGATGGGGTTTTTAAACCATGGGGAAGGAACTGTGATAGGGTAGGAAATAGGAGGAGGTGTGTCTTCTGATTGATGATTGATTGTTGACTGATTGGGGAGTGATGATTTTCACCTGTGAGGGGAGAAGGAGAGAAAAGAAACACACACACAGGATACACACACACACAGGATAACTGTATCCGTAACAGATACAAATAATTTTTTGCAAGTTGGGGGGGGTCAAACCTAGCTCAAGTTGGGGCTTGGGGGGGTTCACACCTAGCTCGGCTATTAGTCATTTCTTTTGTAAAGGTTGAATAGTCTACTGTTCATCTAAAAGCCCATCCTGCTATGCCTGTGAAAAACCAATACTAATACTTTTTCCCCTTTCCACATGTTAAAGATTCCAAATGATAAAGTGTTTTAGCCACAATCAGCCCCAACCCCAATGAATACATTTGGGCAAAGTCTTCGGACTTCGCGTGCTAGACTTCGGGCTAAAATGTTGAGGGTTCAGAACCTGCTCCTTGCTTGTTTCATTACATTGTTTTGCCAGTCTCAGAGCAAATGATCCTGGATTGTTACTCCCATCTCGTTCCTCGCTCTGTTCCATGTGTCATTCTCCGCCTGAGATGCTCACTTGTGGGAGTGCTGGCAGGATGTACTGTTTTTTATTCTGTAATCAAGTTAGGTTTCTCCAGAAATAAATAATTCTAAATAACAAACTGGATTTATTTACAAATTAGTGATAATGTCTCACCCCATGTTCAGGAATTGCCTTTCTCTCACTCACTCTAAGTTAAATGGAAACAAAATGTCCAAAATATCATTACTTTTTAAAACTGCTTAGGGCTAGGCATCCCGCTAGCGGGACAACTTCCAGTGAAATTGGAGGGCGAGCAAATCAAATAAATAATTTTTTAAAATTATGCATATAAAACATTTAGGTACATAGAAGTGTTTTATATCGGTTGAAGCTTAAATTCTTGTTAATCTAACTGCGCTGTCTGATTTATAGTAGCCATTACAGCAAAAGCATGCCAATGCGATTTTTTGAGGACGGCGCCCAACATCAAAATATTTTTCCCCCAGCACAGGTTTCATAAATTCACAAGTAGCGATTAAATATTCACTTACTTTTTGAAAATCTTCCTCTGATTTGTCATCCAAAGGGTCCCAGCTATAACATGTAGTGCCGTTTTTTATATAAAATCCTTCTTTATATCCCAAAAAGTCTGTTTAGTTGGCGCCATCGATTTGAATAATTCACTCGTTCAACAGGCAGAGAAAGGAATATCTTTGTTTGATAAAACCCAAAGAGCAATCCAGAGCATGAGTTAATGTTTCTGTTCTATACCGTACCAGGGAGATATGGTTCCAGTTTGGAGTCGGAGGGCCAGAAACTGGTCTCTATACAATGAGAACTGTTGACACAGCAGATACTGTCTGCTATGTATTATAGGTATCTTTCATACGAATCTTAACCTTGTGACCAATTCTATATATCTGTTCTTCATCATGTATGTTGAAAGGGGTGTATCTAGGCTATAAAAGACCTTTGTACTTTTGTCTCGGGGCTAATTCGGTAATTTGTCGACCAGCCATTGCTATTGCAAAGCTCTCACTAATAAAGATTCAGTTTAAGTATAACTCTGACTTGTGTGATAAGTTTGTCTCTCCTCATTTGATAATACAGAAATTAACCACCACAGTATGTAAACTTCCAACTTCAACTGTATGTACATGTAGGTAGAGTTATTAAAGTGACTATGCATAGATGATAACAACAGATAGTAGCAGAGTTGTAAAATAAGGGGGGGTCTGGGTAGCCATTTGATTAGGTTTTCAGGACTCTTATGGCTTGTTTAGAAGCCTCTTGAACCTAGACTTGGCGCTCCGGTATCAAATCACATCAAATCAATTTATATAGCCCTTCGTACATCAGCTGATATCTCAAAGTGCTGTACAGAAACCCAGCCTAAAACCCCAAACAGCAAGCAATGCAGGTGTTAAAGCACGGTGGCTAGGAAAAACTCCCTAGAAAGGCCAAAACCTAGGAAGAAACCTAGAGAGGAACCAGGCTATGAGGGGTGGCCAGTCCTCTTCTGGTTGTGCTGGGTGGAGATTACAGCAAAACATGGCCAAGATGTTCAAATGTTCATAAATGCATAAATGCAGCATGGTCAAATAATAATCACAGGCAGAACAGTTGAAACTGGAGCAGCAGCACGGACAGGTGGACTGGGGACAGCAAGGAGTCATCATGCCAGGTAGTCGTGATGCATGGTCCTAGGGCTCAGGTCCTCCGAGAGAGAGAAAGAGAGAATTAGAGAGAGCATACTTAAATTCACACAGGACACCGGATAAGACAGGAGAAGTACTCCAGATATAACAAACTGACCCTAGCCCCCCGACACATAAACTACTGCAGCATAAATACTGGAGGCCGAGACAGGAGGGGTCAGGAGACACTGGGGCCCCATCCGATGATACCGACGGACAGGGCCAAACAGGAAGGATATAACCCCACCCACTTTGCCAAAGCACAGCCCCCACACCACTAGAGGGATATCTTCAACCACCAACTTACCATCCTGAGACAAGGCCGAGTATAACCCACAAAGATCTCCGCCACGGCACAACACAAGGGGGGCGCCAACCCAGACAGGAAGATCACATCAGTGACTCAACCCACTCAAGTGACGCACCCCTCCTAGGGACGGCATGAAAGAGCACCAGTAAACCAGTGACTCAGCCCCTGTAATAGGGTTAGAGGCAGAGAATCCCAGTGGAAAGAGGGGAACCGGCCAGGCAGAGACAGCAAGGGCGGTTCGTTGCTCCAGAGCCTTTCCGTTCACCTTCACACTCCTGGGCCAGACTACACTCAATCATTTGACCCACTGAAGAGATGAGTCTTCAGTTAAGACTTAAAAGTTGAGACCGAGTTTACGTCTCTCACATGGGTAGGCAGACCATTCCATAAAAATTGAGCTCTATAGAAAGTCCTGCTTCCAGCTGTTTGCTTAGAAATTCTAGGGATAATTAGGAGGCCTGCGTCTTCTGACCGTAGCGTACGTGTAGGTATGTACGGCAAGACCAAATCAGAGAGATAGGTAGGAGCAAGCCCAAGTAATGCTTTGTAGGTTAGCAGGAAAACCTTCAAATCAGCCCTTGCCTTGACAGGAAGCCAGTGTGGGGAGGCTAGCTCTGGAGTAATATGATCAAAATTTTTGGTTGTAGTCAGGATTCTAGCAGCCGTATTTAGTACTAACTGAAGTTTATTAAGTGCTTTATCCGGGTAGCCGGAAAGTAGAGCATTGCAGTAGTCTAACCAAGAAGTAGTCTAACCAAGAAGTTTTTCTGCATCATTTTTGGACAGAAAGTTTCTGATTTTTGCAATGTTACGTAGATGGAAATAAGCTGTCCTTGAAACAGTCTTGATATGTTCGTCAAAAGAGAGATCAGGGTTCAGAGTAACGCCGAGGTTCTTCACAGTTTTATTTGAGACGACAGTGCAACCATTAAGATTAATTGTCAGATTCAACAGAAGATCTCTTTGTTTCTTGGGACCTAGAACAAGCATCTCTGTTTTGTCCGAGTTTAAAAGTAGAAAGTTTGCAGCCATCCACTTCCTTATGTCTGAAACACAGGCTTCTAGCGGGGGCAATTTTGGGGCTTCACCATGTTTCATTGAAATGTACATCTGTGTGTCATCCGCATAGCAGTGAAGGTTAAGATTATGTTTTCGAATGACATCCCCAAGAGGTCAAATATATAGTGAAAACAATAGTGGTCCTAAAATAGAACCTTGAGGAACACCGACATTTACAGTTGATTTGTCAGAGGACAAACCATTCACAGAGACAAACTGATATCTTTCCGACAGATAAGATCTAAACCAGGCCAGAACTTGTCCATGTAGACCAATTTGGGTTTCCAATCTCTCCAAAAGAATGTGGTGATCGATGGTATCAGAAGCAGCACTAAGGTCTAGGAGCACGAGGACAGATGCAGAGCCTCGGTCTGACACCATTAAAAGGTAATGTACCACCTTTACAAGTGCAGTCTCAGTGCTATGATGGGGTTTAAAACCAGATTGAAGCATTTCGTATACATTGTTTGTCTTCAGGAAGACAGTGAGTTGCTGCGCAACAGCCTTTTCTCAAATTTTTGAGACGAATGGAAGATTCGATATAGGCCGATAGTTTTTTATATTTTCTGGGTAAAGGTTTGGCTTTTTCAAGAGAGGCTTTATTACTGCCACTTTTAGTGAGTTTGGTACACATCCGGTGGATAGAGAGCCATTTATTATGTTCAACATAGGAGGGCCAAGCACAGAAAGCAGCTCTTTCAGTCGTTTAGTTGGAATAGGGTCCAGTATGCAGCTTGAAGGTTAAGAGGCCATGATTATTTTCATCATTGTGTCAAGAGATATTGTACTAAAACACTTGGGTGTCTCTCTTGATCCTAGGTCCTGGCAAAGTTGTGCAGACTCAGGACAACTGAGCTTTGAAGGAATACGCAGATTTAAAGAGGAGTCCGTAATTTGCTTTCTAATAATCATGATCTTTTCCTCAAAGAAGTTAGTGATTTCATTACTGCTGAAATGAAAGCCATCCTCTCTTGGGGAATGCTGCTTTTTAGTTAGCTTTCGGATTGTTCTTATTTTCATCAATTTAAGTTGGAAAAATAGGATGATCGAGCAGCAGTAAGGGCTCTTCGATACTGCACGGTACTGTCTTTCCAAGCTAGTCAGAAGACTTCCAGTTTGGTGTGGCACCATTTCCGTTCCAATTTTCTGGAAGCTTGCTTCAGAGCTCGGGTATTTTCTGTATACCAGGGAGCTAGTTTCTTGTTAGAAATGTTTTTAGTTTTTAGGGGTCAAACTGCATCTAGGGTATTGCGCAAGGTTAAATTGAGTTCCTCAGTTAGGTGGTTAACTGATTTTGTCCTCTGACGTCCTTGGGTAGACAGAGGGAGTCTGGAAGGACATCAAGGAATCTTTATGTTGTCTGTGAATTTATAGCACGACTTGTGATGTTCCTTGGTTGGGGTCTGAGCCGATAGTGGTCCGATAGTCCAGGATTATGAGGAAAAACATTAAGATCCACAACATTTATTCCATGGGACAAAACTAGGTCCAGAATATGACTGTGACAGTGAGTAGGTCCAGAGACATGTTGGACTAAACCCACTGAGTCGATGATGGCTCCGAAAGCCTTTTGGAGTGGGTCTGTGGACTTTTCCATGTGAATATTAAAGTCACCAAAAATGTTAATATTATTTGCTATGACTACAAGGTCCGATAGGAATTCAGGGAACTCAATGAGGAACGCTGTATATGGCCCAGGAGGCCTGTAAACAGTAGCTATAAAAAGTGATTGAGTAGGCTGCATAGATTTCATGACAAGAAGCTCAAAATTGAAATTTGCTATCGTAAATGTTAGCAAACACCTCCGCATTTGCAGGATGCATGGGGGATATGGTCACTAGTGTAGCCAGGAGGTGAGGCCTCATTTAACACAGTAAATTCATCAGGCTTAAGCCATGTTTCAGTCAGGCCAATCACATCAAGATTATGATCAGTTCATTGACTATTATTGCCTTTGAAGTAAGAGATCTAACATTAAGTAGCCCTATTTTGAGATGTGAGGTACCCTAGTCAGTTTCTGTTGGAAAGCAGACTGAACCAGGTTTTCCTCTAGGATTTTGCCTGTGCTTTGCTCTATTCCATTTATTTTTATCCTAAAAAAAACTCCCTAGTCCTTGCAGATGACAAGTATGCCCATAACATGATTCAGCCACCACCATGATAGAAAATATGAAGAGTGGTACTCAGTGATGCGTTGGATTTGCCCAAACATAATGCTTTGTATTCAGGCCATAAAGTAAATTTATTTGCCACATTTCTGTCAGTTTTACTTTAGTGCCTTTTTGCAAACAGGATGCATGTTTTGGAATATTTTATTCTGTACAGCCTTCCTCCTTTTCAATCCGTCAGGTTCGTGTTTTGAGGTAACTGCAATGTTGTTGATCTATCCTCACTTTTCTCCTAACACAGCCATTGAACTCTAAATGTTTTAATGTCACCATTCGCCTCTCCAGCAACTGAGTTAGGATGGACGCCTGTATTATTTTAGTGACTGGGTGTATTTACACACCATCCAAAGTGTAATTAATAGCTTCACCATGCTCACAGGGATATTCAGTCAGCTTTTTAATTTTTACCCATCTACCAATGGGTGCCTTTCTTTGCGAGGAATTGTAAAACCTTCCTGGTCTTTGTGGTTGAAATTCACTGCTCGACTGAGGGACCTTGCAATTAAGTTGTATGTGTGGTCTACAGAGTTGAGATAGTCATTCAAAAATCATGTTTATGAGAGCAAAATTACAAGATTATGTTATAAATGCTGTTATTGCATCAAATGGTTGTTTTATGCAATAGAATAGGGGGTTCTTAGAATTATATTGTCTGTGTGAACTTAGATTGGGCCTCTGGAGGCTTAATGCTGACAGAAGATTTACGAATCCTTCGGTGATAAACCTAACAAGACTGCATTCCATAGCATGAGTTGGTGTTTGTGTGCTGGGAGGTACCAGGATGGAGATGGCTCCGGTATGGATAATGATGAGAGGAACTTTGTTTTGGGGGCCAGACCCTGGTTTCTACACAATGAGAACAGTCTTTACAGCAGATACAGTCTATTGCAGAGTCCATGCAACTTATGACTTAAGCACAATTTTACTCATCTTTGTAGTGTCTTAAGGCCTGGGTAAGGCCTAAATGTCACAAATTCCCCAACTTATTAGTTCTCAATAAACATTTTGCATAAATCAAAAGGTATGCCAAACATCCTTCCCACGAATTTCATGTCAGTAAGAACCAAAACATAATAAATCTTTGGGCCAATTTTGTATGGAATTGCCCACTATGGCGCTGCCTGCAAAGCACTGCAGTCTAACCTGGAGTAATATGAAGTAGAAGCACCCTTTGACTTATTACAATAGTCTACCATGAATTGATTGAGAACATGTCTTTAATTTTATTTAAAAAACAACCATTATTTGGCGTGCCGTCTACATACTAATAAAAACAGGCATTTGCAAAGATTTGGTGTGCCAAAAACCTGACATACAAATTAAGCTCCAACACAAAATATATATTTTTTTGATTTACTTCATGGCTGAACATAACACAGGCTTGAAAGAAGATATGTGGAACTGCTTCTTGGCCAGAATAAATAATATAAATAATATTCATTCTACTTTCACTCTGTAAACAAAAGTTTTGCCCGACTAGGCTTACAATTGAATAAGTTTCAATATTTCCAGAACTGCTGTAAATAAATGTAAAACATGTCTTAACTATTTATTGTGTAGCCTAATGAATAACACAATCAGAGCAAATCATGAGACAGACCGGACCAGTGCATTTGGCAAATGTATCTTTTCAAAAGAAAAAGTGGATTTGGCAAGTATGTAATCAAAGTCAATGTAAGAAATGCTCTTTCACAACTGCCAAGTTATGGTTTAAGTGAGAGAAAAAAAAGTGGTAAATTCTAGATTATTACTTCACTTCCAAAGAATATTGTGCATCACAAGCATCTTATGTAAACCCAGGAGCTGGGTACCACATGATTTTTAAACAAACACTGTACCATGTCAGCTGATATACAGAGGGGAGGGGAGGAATTCAATGTTTTCTACTCTGTTTCCAATTGGGGGACTTCTTGCTTTTCTCCTGGTCTCTCAGGCTCCTCTTCTGTGTGTACCGTCTCTGCGGCCTCTGGGTTCTCTACGTTGGCGTCTGGGGTCTCCTCTGTAGACTGGGCCTTTTCAACTTCAGGCTCCACTTCATCAGAAGAGGCCTCCAGCTCCTTCTCATCTACAACCAGAAGACAGACATTTATAAAGCTTACATTAACCATACATATCTACCACTTGTTTGTTTCTGATAACAGGACTCGTTCTCTCTGCCTCTGAGCCACTTTGTACAAATCACACATTCATAAGCCACTATAATATATTTACTGTAAAGTATTACTGTCAAACTGTCAGAGCAGCCTATTATCAAACATTCACAAAAATATCAGAGAAAGAAGGGGGGGGGGGGGGGGGGTGAGTGAGTGAGAGGCAGGGTTAAATCATTTTAACAGTCAAACCATTAAATCACTAACTTTGTGTAATTACACTACAATAATAATTTGCAGCATGCCCAGCCTGCTAATATTATATACAATGACTTGATCTGTGAACACTGAAGCTTTACATTACTCCAGAATTAAGTTAATTATCAACAACTTTCAGGGTCAAAAGAGTGGGATCAGTACAAATGGACATTTGATGGTCCAACGTGAAATAATGCATCAACATCATTGTGTGATGCCATGCAATAGCTTGTGTAGCTGTGATATCAGACAGATGGGTAAAACGGAAATTTCAGTTCAATTCCTGAATCAAAAATAAATTGACCCCAAATCTAATTGTTAGTTGCTTGATCATATTAAGATTGTGATATGATTATGGGGCCAGATGCCACAAGAAGTCCATTTAAATAGCCTTTAATCAGGGTAAGTGATTGGTGGGACTAAAAACATTATTTGTAAGGGGCTGCAAAGCACCAGGCTGTGGTAAGATGGGACCTTTGTGGTGATGGTGGACAATGGCGAAACTGTGCACTGAACTCCATGAAGCAGTTGCTAAAGATACAGTGGGCGCCCCGGTAGCCACATGACTGGGACCACTGTCTTCACTTTGATCAGCTATTCAAAGACAAAGTATAAAGCAATGGTAAATATTAGGATTAAACAAACATGCACAAAACGACGACAATGCTAAATTGATCATTGAGTTTGTTATAGCAACAAACACTATGCTACATTTACCATGTGGTTTTAATGACCTGAAGATTATGAATTCATGACTAACCAAGTTGGTCACTGTCATTTAGGTTAGTATTGTGGAGTAACTAGAATGTTGTTGACCCATCCTCAGTTGTTTTCTCCCATCACAGCCATTCAACTCTGTAACCGTTTTAAAATCACCACTGGACTCATGGTGAAATCCCTGAGCAGTTTCCTTCCTCCCTGGCAAATGAGTTTAGGAAGGATGCCTATATCTTTGTAGTAACTGGGTGTATTGATAAAGCATCTAAAATGCAATTAACAACTTCACCATGCTCAAAGGGATATTCAATGCTTGCTTTTTTTTTTTTTTTACCCATCTACCAATAGGTGCCCTTCTTTGCGAGACATGGTCTTTGCTCCCTGGTCTTTGTGGTTGAATCTGTGTTTGACATTCACTGCTTGACAGAGGGACCTTACATAATTGTATGTGTGGGGTACAGAGATGAGGTAGTCATTCAAAAATCATGTTAAACACTATTATTGCATACAGAGTGAGTCCATGCAATGTATTATGTTTATTAAGCACATTTTTACTAATTTAGGCTCTGGATGAGCATCTGATAAATTACAAATGTTTTACAGAGATGTAAAAATAGCAAAATAGTGCTATTACATAATGTCGAAACCTAATATTACACAAATGACTAATTACAATGACAGGTATTTATATCAACAGGGTTACATGACTTTCTGGGGCACAACATGTGCTTCAGAAGTAGCTAGAATTCATATTGGATATATCTCAATCGATAAAAAAAAAATCATATTTTCTGGTTCCTCTTAAATGTAAACAACATTTTAAAAGTTGGGAGCACCAGTGCTGTTAATTTACAACCTGTTCATTTAGAGCCCCGAATAAAATAAACAACTTTTTTTTTTACCTTAATGTCAACACATTTGGGTCCACTTAACTCCACTGATCTTTTGACCCTTGGATTTGGCCAAGTGCTACATATATGCTTAGTTCATTTCCAAAGGTAACTCTAGTTACTATACCTCCAGAGGGGGGTGCGCTCTCATCAGTGGCCTCTGATGCTGCAGATTTTTCTGGGGTGGGTGATTCCGAGCGCATTCTCCGCTCAAAGCTAAATTCTGGGAGTCTTGGAGCTTGAGGTCGGGTCTTCCTTGCATGGTTCAGGACGTAACAGTAAGCACACCTGAAAGCTAAACGGTCATAATGTAAGTAACATTATTTCAAAGGCAAGCTTCAACAATTGCCCTTGACATGTTGAAGATGCATAACTGCATCTGCTCAATGGATTAACCTTATTTCGATGTCATAGCTTGAACTACTTTGGTTACAAAAGGCTGGTTGCACCTGCATATTAGAAAAAAACATAACCCAAGGACATTCAACAAGCACAGCACTTTCACAAATTACTGATGATTGGCTGAGAGAAATTATAAAAAGATTGTGGAGGCTATTTTATTAGACTTCAGTGCAACTTTTGACATTATTGATCATAGTCTACTGTTGGAAAAACATATGTGTTATGGCTTTACATCCCTGCTATATTGTGGATAAAGAGTTACCTGTCTAACTTAATGGAAGCCTCTCCAACATAATCGAGGTAGATTCAGGAATTCCACAAGGCAGCTGTCTAGACCCCTTTTTTCAATCTTTACTAACGACATGCCACTGGTTTTGAGCAAAGCCATTGTGTCTATGTATGCGGATGACTCAACACTATACATGTCAGCTACTACAGCGACTGAAATGACTGCAACACTTAACATGGGTGGCAAGGAATAAGCTAATCCTAAATATTTCAAAAACTAAAAGCATTACATTTGGGACAAATCATTCACTAAACCCCAACTAAATCTTGTAATAAGTCATGTGGAAATTGAGCAAGTTGAGATGACGAAGCTGCAATCCAGTAACTGTGGATTGTACACTGCCATGGTCAAAACATATTGATACAACAGTAGCTAGGATGGGAAGAAGTCTGTCCATAAAAAAAGCACTAGCCTTGTTAACAGCACTAACAACAAGGCAGGTCCTACAGGCTCTCGTTAATCGCACCTTGACTACTGTTCACTCGTGTGGTCAGGGGCCATAAAGAGGGACTTTGCAATTGGCTCAGAACAGGGCAGCACGGATGTACAGAGAGCTAAAATTAATCATATGCATTTCAAACTCTCCTGGCTTAAAATGGAGGAGATATGGACTTGTTTTTGTGAGAGGTATTGATATGTTGAAAGCACCGAGCTGTCTGTTTAAACTAGCAAACAGCTCAGACACCCATGCATACCCCACAAGACATGCCACAAGAGGTCTCTTCACAGTCCAAGTCCAGAACAGACTATGGGGGGCGCACAGTACTACATAGAGCCATGACTACATGGAACTCTATGCCACATCAGGTAACTGATGCAAGCAGTAGAATCAGATTTTTAAAAATGATAAAACTACACCTTATGGAACAGCGGGGACTGTGAAGCAACACAAACATAGGCGTAGACACATGCATACACACACGATAACACACACACGTACACATGGATTTTGTGTTGTAGATATGTGGTAGTGGAGTAGGGGCCTGAGGGCACAAAGTGTGTTGTGAATATATTGTAATGTTTTTTTAATTGTATAACTGCCTCAATTTTGCCGGACCCCAGAAAGAGTACCTGCTGCCTTGTCTGCAGCTAATGGAGATCCATAATAAATACAAAATACAAAGCTGGCAGCCAAGCACCGAAGGACAAAGTTAATGCATTGTTTGAAGGGTAGTGACAGGAAGCAGTATTTCTCAAAATCTTACCAATATATTCAAATTCCTCTTTTAATGCCATACCATTATGGGAGAAGCACTGCTGGCATATAAGGGCATATCTGGGGATAAAAGAGCATACATAACAGTGAGAAGAGATCAACCTTGAAGTTGCCTAGATGCAAAACTGTTAGAAGAAGAACTCCAGTAAAGGTCTACCATTTAAAGCTATATGTTACAGTGACCGTTACAACTGATGAGCACAAAATAGTGATGCCAATCAGAGAATACGATCCTCTGCTCACTGTAGGCATAGTACTCTACGAAGCACATCAGTAATGAGGTCATTGGAAATGCTTTGGACGGAAGTACAGACCTGTTCTGAGGGCCATCTCCCACAAGGTATTCGATGACTCTGTCCACAGCACCTCGGTCTCGAGGTAAGACGGGTCTAGCCAGGGGTGGGCCTGGGGGGTGCATACCTAAAATTATAGCACATCATAGGAACACAGTGACAATTAGTGCTTAGTTTAGTTTCTACACATTTTAATACTAGAGCCTTAAAAAAACTACACAGGCTAGTTTTTAACAGGTTCCTCTTGAAAGGTAAGAATGTAAATCACCCTTGTTTAGTGCATAATATGGCATTTAGATTTGGGATACATAAAAGTATAGGCCATGGAAAATAAGCTCAAGTATTTTAATAATCTACACTGGAATCCATTAACAACCCATAAGCAGCTTAGAGGGCTACATACAGTGCTAAGTGAAAGTCTACATCTCTTGCAGTTTTCACATTTTGCTGTCTTCAAATAAAAACATTTGAAAAAGGATTACATTTGTCAGCTGTAAATCATTTTGAACAAGATTCTACCAAGTTCGTACAACTCTTAGGGTAACCATTGATGTACAGCGATATTCAAACCTTGTCTTAAATCTGCTTGATAATCAGAGACAAGACTGAGACTGGACCACTCATGAACCCTCAACACCTCTTGGAAAGCCATTCTGGTGTGTCTGTGGCATTACAATTTTTGCAATTGTCCCACTGAAAGATAAAACTCTATCCCAGGGTAAGGTATTCAGAGGACTGAGGCAGGTTTTCCTCCAACTTTTAACCTGGGCTTTGCTACTTTAATATTTCATTTGATCCTGACAAACCAAGTCCCTGCCAGTGACAAGCATACCCATAACATCCAGGCTGTATCACAACCGGTCGTGATTGGGAGTCCCATAGGGCGGCGCACAATTGGCCCAGCATCATCCTGGTTTGGCCGGTGTAGGCCTTCATTGCAAATAAAAATGGTTCATAACTGACTTGCCTAGTTAAAGGTTAAATGTAAAAATAATACATTAATAATTTTAAACATGATTCTGCCACCACAATACTGGAAAATACAAAGGGTTTCGCTCAGTGATGTGTTGTACTGGATTTTACCCAAACCTGAAGATGTTAATATAGGCCAAAAAGTTAATTTGTGTAATACTGCAAGACAACATGGCAAACAGTCTTGCAGTAACAGCGTTGTCGCAATTATTATTTTAACCTCCCCTGATCTATGCCGGTCTGAAAATGTATCCCAGACATGCTTTAAAAGCAGCTCTGAGGTTGAATAATTGTTTGACACTCAATATCAAATTGAAGTGACCTTGCAGAGACAGGGGAATTTTTAAATATTTTTTATGTAATTTAGCAGACGCTCTTATTCAGAGCGACTTACAGGAGCAATTAGGGTTAAGTACCTTGCTGAATCGGCTCGGGATTCAAACCACCAACCTTTTCAGTTAGTGGCCCAACGCTCTTAACCGGTTGGCCACCTAGTGGTTAAGTTGTTCTTAAATCATGAGAACCACTACTTTTGCAAACAAATGGACCTCATCCCCCAACATTTTAGATTTTTTATGAACATATTACATTCTGAACATATTTAGATGTGCCACAGCAAGGGGTTTAAAGACCTTCACAATCAAGACTTCTTTATGATATATCTAGCACGCGCTCCAGCAGATATATCTCACTGGTCACCCCCAAAGCCAATTCCTCCTTTGGTCGTCTTTCCTTGCAGTTCTCTGCTGCCCATGACTGGAACGAATTGCAAAAATCTCTGAAGCTGGAGACTCACATCTCCCTCCTTTAAGCACCAGCTGTCAGTGCAGCTTACAGATCACTGCACCTGTACATAGCCCATCTGTAAACAGCCCATCTACCTACCTCATCCCCATACTGGTATTTATTTATTTTGCTCCTTTGCACCCCAGTATCTCTACCTGCACATTCATCTTCTGCCAATCTACCATTCCAGTGTTTAATTGCTATATTGTAATTACTTCGCCACCATGGCCTATTTATTTCCTTAACTTACCTCATTTGCACTCACTGTATATAGACTTTTTGTTTTCTTTTGTTCTACTGGATTATTGACTGTATGTTTGGTTTATTCCATGTGTTGTTGTATGTGTCGAATTGCTACGCTTTATCTTGGCCAGGTCGCAGTTGCAAATGAGAACTTGTTCTCAACTAGCCTACCTGGTTAAATAAAGGTGAAATTATGGTTTCATTAAAATTAATCTCCTAAATTTGCAGTCATTTAGCCGACGCTCTTATCCAGAGCGACTTACAGTTAGTGCATTCATCTTAAGATAGCTAAGTGGGACTAGGGCTGTTACGGTGACCGTATTACCGCCACCCTGGCGGTCATGAGTCACGACGGCAGTCAAATTCCACGTGACTGTTTAGCCACGGTAATTAGGCTTATTTAAGCTCTGATGCTGCTGATAATCATTAGTAGCCTACCAAACTTGCTAACTGCCTGGTACTCAGCACTCTATTGTCCCTCTAAATCACTCTGACATCAATGCAAATGTTGCAAAACATTTCTATAGGCTATGCAATTGCTTGAGAAAACAGAGTGATGGCCTCTATTAAAAAGAGGTTCCCATCAGCTTCCTGTAGGCTAGGCCAACTATATTTATTCCTCAACTTTCCACGTATTAAGCACATTGCTTCTCTTTACAACAGCAGTATTGCCTACCGCGTTGGAATTGGATAAGGACGCGCACAGTTGCGTCCCCTGTGTATCTACCTTCACTCCTAGCCTGTGAGAAAGCTTTCCGTCACGTGATTGGGTCTATGTGAGAGGTGCTTCAGAGCACGCAGCCGGGGGAAGGGAATTATATCTAGTATATTCAGCCAAGGGGCATAACAGCCATTATCAAGTGGTTAAGAGTGATGAAGTGTTTGCAGCCTGAGCAAAAAACAAAGCAGAGCTCATGCCTTCCATGCAATTTTTTTCAAATCATCAGTAGTCACATCATGCAACCGTAGTATGTATTAAAATAAAGTATATATGTTTGTATCGCAACTAAAATTATATAAATAATTCTAAATTAAGCATTTAGGAGTACCTGTTTCTATAGCCGCATGTGCGCACTCCCTCAAATCGCTTGGAGAAAATATACTTTCAATTTTATTCAGCTACAGTGCATTCGGAAATTATTCAGACCCCTTGACTTTTTCCAAATCCCCGACCAAGGCCCTTTGCCCCAAATTGCTTGGTTTGGCCGGGCAGCCAGCTCTAGGAAGAGTATTGGTGGTTCCAAACTTCTTCCATTTAAGAATGATGGAATGCTTTGTGTTCGTGGGGAGCTTCAATGCAGCTGAAATGTTTTGGTACCCTTCCCCAGATCTGTGCCTCGACACAATCCTGTCTCGGAGCTCTACGGACAATACCTTCGACCCCCATGGCTTGGTTTTTGCTCTGACATCCATTGTTAACCGTGGGACCTTATATAGAAAGGTGTGTGCCTTTCCAAATCATGTCCAATCAATTAAATCTACTACAGGTGGACTCCAATCAAGTTGAAGAAACATCTCAAGGATGGTCAATGGAAACAGGATGCACATGAGCTCAATTTCAAGTCTCATAGCAAAGGGTCTGAATTCTTATGTAAATAAGCCAGAGCCCGGACTTGAACCCGACCGAAAATCTCTGGAGAGACGTGAAGATAGCTGCGCAGAGACGCTCCACATCCAACCTGACAGAGCTTGAGTGGATCTGCAGAGAAGAATGGGAGAAACTTCCCAAATACAGGTGTTCCAAGCTTATAGCGTCATACTCAAGAAGACTCGAGGCTGGAATCGTTGCCAAAGGTGCTTCAACAAGGTACTGAGTAAAAGGTCTGAATACTTACGTAAATGTGATTCGTTTATTTGTAATAAATTTGCTAAAATGTCTAATATCCTGTTTTTGCTTTGTCATTATGTGGTATTGTGTGTAGATTGACGATTTTGTTTTTTAAATCCATGTTAGAATAAGGCTGTAACGTAACAAAATGTGGACAAAGTGAAGTGGTTTGAAAACTTTCCTAATGCATCTATGTTCAATTGTCTTCTTCACACTATAAAATAATGCCACAGAATTCTAAGCAAATCTTGTCTGCTAAATTAACTACTGTAGCCCACAGCCAGATCAGGGCCTAACAGAAGAACAGTTGTCCTTATGAAATAGATTACATTTCCTTCATATGTTTCTTTAGACCTGTCTAAAATAAATAATGGTTTTGTGATGGTATATTACACTTCTTAAAATGTAGATGTTCCAAAAGGTCTGCATCAGATGCTTGTAGGCTATGCGTTGAAGCCAGAAGATGCTAAATGTGTTTGTTAATTAACAGTCAATTATCGTGAGACCGGCAGATATTTGCTAGACAATCACTGGCTGACAAAATATAATGACCGCCATAGCCCTGGTTGGGATGACCATATACCACATATCAAGTACATTTTCCTCATCAGCAAAGTCAGACTTAGTAAGGGATGAAAAAAGGCAAGTGCGAGTGTTTGTTCACAAAAGGCCTTTTTTGGGGGGGCTGCTATGGGATTATTTAACATACTCTTCAAAGAGATAGCCATCCTGTTGTTTTCGGAAGATGGGCAGGGTCTCTGGTGCCCTAGTTTCAGGGGGAAGCTGGTTCCACCATTGGGGTACCAGGACAGAGAAGAGTGGACTTGGCTGAGGGATAGGAGGACTAAGAGACCAGAGGCAGCAGGACGGACTATCCGGATTGGGGTGTAAAATTTAAGAATAGCCCCCCCCTTGCTGCTCCGTAGGCAAGTACCATGGTTTTGTAGTGGATGCGTGCTTCGATTGGAAGCCAGTGGAGTATGGGGAGGAGTGGGGTGACATGGAAGATCGGTTGAACACCAGGAGGGCTGCAGTGTTCTGGATAAGTTGCAGGGGTTTGATGGCGCAAGCGGGGAGCTCGGCCAACAGCGAGTTGCAGTCGTTCAGACGAGAGATAACAAGCGCCTGGATTAGGACCTGCTGTGCTTCCTGTGTGAGGTAGGGTCATACTCTACAGATGTTGTAGAGCATAAACCTGCTGGAGAGTCACTGATTTGAATGACAGGTGTTGTCCAGGGTCACGTCAAGATTCTTTACACTCTGGGAGGGGGACACAGTGGAGTTGTCAACCATGATGGAGAGGTTTTGGAGCGGGCAGGCCTTCCCCAGGAGGAAGAGCAGCTTTGTCTTATTGAGGTTGAGCTTGAGGAGGTGGGCCAGCATTAAAGCTGAGAAATCTGCCAGACACGCAGAGATGGGTGTCACCACCTTGAGGGGGGGGGGGGGGAGTAGTTTAGTGTCACCCGCATAGCAATAACAGGAGATTCCATGGGAGGATATGACAGAGTGACTTCATGTATAGAGAGAAGAGGAGAGGGCCTAGGACTGAGATAAGATAGAATAGGAGAATAGGAGAGAGTAGTGAAGACTGCAACGGCACATGACCATCTGGGAGGGGCTGAGTGGATAGGGTTGGAGGAGAGACAAGACAGTAAAGGAAACAAACAGCCTCTGGTATAGATGTGGTCAAGCGTATTGCCTGCCTTGTGAGTGGGAGGGGACTGAGAAAGGGTGAGGTTAAAAGATGGAAAGAGGGGAAAGAAACAGTTGGAAAGAAACAAATTCAGACATCGGGAGGTTGAAGTCACCGAGTACAAGGAGTGGTGAGCCATCGTCAGGAAATGAACTCATCAAGGTGTCAAGCTCATTGAGGAAGTTTCACTTGGAAAATGTTGAGTAGGTTGTGTAGATCAGTTTAATCCCTTTTTAGATGGAAAGTAGTGTGGAAGGGCCACCAGAGGGCAGGCTGGGCTCACAGATAGTAGCCCAACAAGGCATGTGACACAAGGTAACCAAAGGCAATTAAGCACAGCTGACGGTACTAATGACATTCTCTTTCCCCTATAAGAGAGAGGATGGAACCAGCAGACAGAGGGAAGATAAATTCTCTCTGTAGAATGACTACCAAGAGAGGGGAGCTATCCAAGAAGATCAATTAAGACGGTGACAAATCTGTGATTGTTGTTATAGTTTAATTAAAGATAGTCGTCCTGTGTGATCTAAAGAAGATGTAAGTTGTTCCTTGGGAGATTCTCATTGATTGTGTTGGAGTGTTTGTATTGTCAGAAATCTCTCAATAGAGAACTGTGTTCAATCAAGAACCTACTCCTGACTCGTTTATTCCACCTTTCCGCTTTAGAGTGACAATTACTTGGTCCGCTCTCATTAGACAATAGACAAATCTTTTCTAGCAATGATTGTTATTTTCTACACATAGGATCATACACAATTATTGTCTGATCTTCCCTGATGTTTCCATCAGATTTAAATACTGTCAGACTGAACTTGCTTTGATTACATTGCCTTTTTCACATGGTGTGGTCACCTAGAAGTTGCTGATATCAAAATAGGGTCGTGGGCCACAAGAGTTTGGTAAACCCAGATATAGGGGGACCAGAAAGCGCTATAGAACTTGTGTACAATTCTGGTAACTGTGAAATAATTATTTCTCATTCAAAACAGGCCAAATAACTATCCTATTAGATCTTTACTCACCCATGCCTGGGATAGGGGTGCAGGGTGTCATAGGGGGTCTCCTCATCATGGTTTGCTGGGCGACTGCGGCAGACAGGCCTCTATCCGGGGGTCCTCCTGGGGGCCCACCTGGGGCTGAGCGAGGAAGGGGACCCGTAGGGGTGGTCCCAGCGCCCATGACAGGGGGCCTCAAGGCTATGTTGCGTTGACGGAGTTCTGAAGAAGAGGGATATGTAGAAAAGGTATTCTTTCTCAAAATGAGGACACTACACAAATGGTTCTGAGTTAAGGCATTCTGTTTAATTTGCATATCTACGGTAATGTGGGTTGAAGTACAGGGACATTTTCTTGCCATGCTCAAGGGCACAACGGCAGGAGATGGCATCTAGGATTTGACACAAGCAACCCTTGGTTGCCGACTCACATCATGCCAGATTTTTCCTGTTTGATTAGGGGTTCAAAACGGCAACATTCCGATTGCTGGCCCACATCTGTAATGGCACATTTCCATGCAAAATTTACCGAAGTGTTTTACCCAGAAAGTTCATGCTCTTCTGTTTCCATCTACGAAGGCCGGCACCCGTGTCTCACTGGGCTATGGCTCCTGCGGACCTGCTCTCACTTGGGGCCAAAGTGGGGCTACTGGTACTTTTCAGCCAGCATTTGCATATCAATGTCTAACTAAACGTCTCCACCTTCTCGCAAAGATTATTATGCAAAGGTGGTTGATTCTCACTGTCAGCTCTAGCTATGGAAATACAATTTCCCAGTATAACATAAGGGTGTATACACTAGTGCAGGGGAGGGCAGACTTTTTGGCTCGAGGGCCAAATCGGGATTTCGAAATTCAGAGACAAAAAATGTTTTTGTTGTTGACCCGATTTGTTTGTCAAAATCTATTTCTGTGCCAGAAAAAGTGCAGTTATTTAACCTTTTATTTTACGTCGGTCCATTATCATTTCTACATACTTTCTATTAAGTTTTAGACATTCAAGAGAGGCCTGGACATATATTTGTAACCCTTAATAATGCCCCCCCCCCCCCCCACCCACCCTGAAAAAAAACTGGGTTGGGCTCGTAGTTTGCCCAACCTTGCAGCATAAAAGACTACCTGCCGCCCCCATTCATTGAACGGAAGTCCTCAAGGGGCATTGAATAAACAATTCCCACAAGCGCTCACTCAATTATGGTCAACCTATTTGTTCATTGACTAAACGTAGAGAAAAGTGTGACTGCTCTCCTGAATGTAATCAATTATACAGGACTAACAGCTCAGGCTCACACCGTGAGCACATGAACAGATCAATTCTATGTAACCTAGTCAACAACAGAAATTGTGGTAGCAATCAAAAGGTAAGTAAGTAAGGCATTTATAGTTTTACAATCTTTGGCTTTATGCTTGAATACAAAAACAACTAATGTAGAGAGGATGCCTTCACCTTGGCCCGGTCTAGGAGTCATCTGACCTGGCCTGATTGGCGTGAATTCCATTTCCTTTCAAAATAAAATAAGAATCTCAGATCAATTCATAACTTAAATAAATAGCAGATTAAGTCACTTGTTCGTTTAAAAAACAGATACTGTACTTACCACTTTCTTATTTGCTTCAGGATCAAACCTCTCAAGAATTAACTTGGCATTTTTGTATGTTTCGGTCTCCATCACCTCTTCCAACTGTAGAAATAAAGTTTTAAAAATAAAATCAGTTAAGGAACTATCTGCAGAGCATAAGAATACAAAGGGAGGGTATATTACCAGTAAACAACAAACATTTTGGTAGCTTTCAAGTTAAAATACATATATACTGGAAAAATATATACATGCAACATGTAAAGTGTTGGTCCCATGTTTCATGAGCTGAAATAGAAGATCCCAGAAATGTTCCATACACAAAAAAAGCTTTTCTCTCCAATGTTGTGCACAAATTAGTTTACATCCCTGTTGGGGAGCATTTCTCCTTTGCCAAGATAATCCATCCACTTGACAGGTGTGGCATATCAAGAAGCTGATTAAACAGCATGATCATTACACAAGTGCACCTTGTGCTGGGGACAATAAAAGGCTACTCTAAAATGTGCAGTTTGAGGGAGCGTGCAATTCGCTTGCTGAATGCAGAAATTTCCACCACAGCTGTTGCCAGAGAATTGAATGTTAATTTCTCTACCATAAACCACCTCCAACGTCATTTTAGAGAATTTAGTAGTATGTCCAACCGGCCTCACAACCACAGACCACATGTAACCACGCCAGCCAGGACATCATCTGGCTTCTTCACCTGCGGGATTGTCTGAGACCAGCCACCTGGACAGCTGATGAAACTGTGGGTTTGCAAAACTGAAGAATTTCTGCAACAATTGTCAGAAACCTAAGGGAAGCTCATCTACGTGCTCATCGTCCTCACTAAGTAGGAGTGGCAAACCTCAACTATATCTTGTAATAAATAATGTGGAAATTGAGCAAGTTGAGTTGACTAAACTACTTGGAGTAACACCAAATTGTAAACGGTCATGGTCAAAACATATTGATGCAGTAGTAGCTAAGACAGTGAGAAGTCTGTCTATAATAAAGCGATGCTATTTCTTCTTAACAACACTATCAACAAGGAAGTTCCTACAGGCCCTAGTTTTGTCACACCTTGACTACTGTTCAGTCGTGTAGTCAGGTGCCACACCTGAGCTACTTTGGTTACAAAAAGTTGGTTGCACCAGCATATTAGAAAAAACCTAACCCAAGGACATTCAACAAGCACAGCACTTTCACAAATTACTGATGATTGGCCGAGAGAAATTATAAAAAGATTGTGGGGGCTATTTTATTAGACTTCAGTGTAACTTTTGACATTATTGATCCTAGTCTACTGCTGGAAAAACATGTGTTATGGCTTTACATCCCTGCTATATTGTGGATAAAGAGTTACCTGTCTAACAGAACACAGAGGGTGTTCTTTAATGGATGCCTCTCCAACATAATCAAGGTAGATTCAGGAATTCCACAAGGCAGCTGTCTAAACCCCTTTTTTAAATCTTTACTAACGACATGCCACTGGTTTTGAGTAAAGCCATTGTGTCTATGTATGCGGATGACTCAACACTATACATGTCAGCTACTACAGCGACTGAAATGGCTGCAACACTTAACATGGGTGGCAAGGAATAAGTTAATCCTAAATATTTCAAAAACTAAAAGCATTACATTTGGGACAAATCATTCACTAAACCCCAACTAAATATTGTAATAAGTAATGTGGAAATTGAGCAAGTTGAGATGACGAAGCTGCAATCCAGTAACTGTGGATTGTAAACTGTCATGGTCAAAACATATTGATACAACAGTAGCTATGATGGGAAGAAGTCTGTCCATAAAAAAAGCACTAGCCTTGTTAACAGCACTAACAACAAGGCAGGTCCTACAGGCTCTCGTTAATCACATCTGGACTACTGTTCACTCATGTGGTCAGGTGCCACAAAGAGAGACTTTGCAATTGGCTCAGAACAGGGCAGCACAGCTGGTCCTTGGAGGTACACAGAGAGCTAATATTAGTAATATGTATGTCAATCTCTCCTGGCTGAAAGTGGAAGAGAGATTGACTTCATCACTACTTTTATTTATGAGAGAGGTATTGACATATTTAATGCACCGAGCTGTCTGTCTAAACTACTGGCAGACAGCTCAGACACCCATGCATACCCCGAAAGACATGCCATGCCACAAGAGGTCTCTTCACAGTCCCAAGTCCAGAACAGACTATGGGAGGCACACAGTACTACATAGAGCCATGACTACATGGAACTCTATTCCACATCAAGTAACTGACGCAAGCAGTGAAATTAGATGTAAATTAAATGTAAAAAAACAGATTAAAACACACCTTATGGAACAACGGGGACTGTGAAGCAACACAAACATTGGCATAGACACATGTGCGCGTACACACACACACACACGATAACATACACACTATACATACACATGGATTTAGTACTGTAGATATGTGGTAGTGGTGGAGTAGGGACCTGAGGGCACAAAGTGTGTTGTGAAATCTGTGAATGTATTGTAAATGTTGTAAATGTTTAAAACTGTATAAACTGCTGGGGTGTAAATATCCATAGATCAGCACAAATTACATCAATGTGTTTCAAAGGTTAGAGCGCATGCGAGTTATGCAAGGAGCCCCTGACACGATTAAACATTTAGGGCTATTAAAAGGGCAATCAGGGAAAGAGGCATTGTGTCATTAAGATATCAGCTCTGGATCAATAACACGCTTACTTCAAAACACTAAGGGCTGGTTTCTCCATTGAGCATGTTTTTTAGGCCAGGACTAGGATTCATTTGTGTCCACGAAACCAGCTCTGCCCTGAATTATCTAAAATTATTGGAAGAAATTAGATATAAAAATCTACACTTACAATTTTTCTTTTTTCAACTTTTAAATCTTCTAGTTTGTCATCTGAAACAAAAGTGACGAGGAATGCGTTGAGTATTTGTCATGAAACACATGCATTTTCAAACATCTGCATTTTAAGAGACATTTATATTGATAAATATTTTTTGTATTATCATTCTTTTTTTAACAATTGGACATTTACAATTGGACAGACTTGCAATTCAAAACAAGATAAGATAAACTTAACGTAAAGAAGAGAATCCTACATGTGTAAAAACAAAAATATAGAACAAAGTTACTTTTGTCCTCCAAAGAAGGGGGTGGTTGATGGGCCAACAAAAATGGAATAAAAATAAGAGAAGCCTTACTGTTTCTTTCCGTTCGCTTTGAGAAAAGGAATAACAGCAGCTTCCTCATAAACCACACTCTGAAAAGCAATCAGGAATATTAGAATGCAGCAGAAACAGTCTTCCATTGTTGAATAGTTACTCAGAAAAGCAGATCAGAGAGAGCATCACATTCTGTGGTAAAGCATTTTGTGATCAATGGAACAAAACAGAAGATTCTTCACTTTGAAGATTATGTGGTGGAATTTTTTTTGTAGTATAGGCGTACATATTGAAAAGTAACTTTGGCATTAGATGCACAAAACCAGTACAGTTGTGGAATAAGAAAAACTATTGATTTAAACAAATATAAACATCTATGTCTGTGCATGGAAGATTTCATGTGAATGAAAAATGTAGATGCTCGGCATCTTCTCTGACTTATGTGCCAGGGGTACTTTTGAACTGCCAACAAACATCTTTACAAAGGAGGCTGCAGGCACATAATAGTATACATACTTAAAGGGGTAATCAGGGATTGGTGCATACATTTTTTTATAATTTTAAATAAAGGATATATAGCCATTGATTCTTGAAGAATACAACTTTCTTATCAGAAACCAAAATATAAGCTTGTTATACACCGATGTTTGTAAATAATGTAATTTCAAACAAACACAGTATAGCTATAAAACATGAATCTGAGAGTGAGTACATTCCTCCAGTCCCATGTTTACCAACAACAACAAAAAAAGAGCACCACTTCATTGTTGTTTGAATCCCAAATTGCCCCTTTAAGGTTATGTGTGGCAGTGGACAGAGTAGGCTATACTTACAATATAGGAAATAGAAATAAGGGCAAAGTCATCACGATGCGTCCTGTCCATTGTTCGGGGAGATAGCAGAAGTAAATACTTATGCAAGTAATAAGATAAAGCACAGATGAATACAGAAGCAGTCTTCCCACCCACAACTTCTCTAATCTCTGATTCTTCGCTCTAAATTCCTCAAGGTCCTTAATATCCTGAAAAGACAACAAAATGCCATGATAAGTATTTTAATAACAGATAACAGGTAATACTTGTATTATAAGAATTATGAAATGCTTGGGTAATGCCAGAGTATTTCCCAGCATTATGCTACAATTAAAAAGGGTTTAAAGTAGCATTCTAATTCTTCTCTAAAAAGTATAACCTAGTATCTAGCATCTGACAGCCAATGTGCTGGCCAAAGTCAGAGTTGTGGACATCTGCACCTGTCACTAAAAGATCAAAACAGATCACTGCCTGACTGATAATTACAGACAGATACAAGATGAAGCTCATGGACAGGACTGTGGGAGAAGCTTGGTGCTGTGAACAATTTTTTGAATACTAGTAGCCTATATAATGTTGAAAAGCAGGGCTTATAGCAACATTTAACCTAATACTTACCTTGTCAATGCCTTCTAGAAGTTCCACCGTCGTTGGTTTAGCCTGTTTGAAGATTAGATACAATTTACTTCTGAATCACTCAAAACAAATGGCTACGACCAGATGTGTGTGCTGAATGCAACGCTTTTTCTCTCTGAATGATAAAAAAGGTAATTAATAGATATTATGAACAATAACTTCAACACATCATGCATGCCCTCAAACACCAAAAACATTGCCTCAATTCCATTCTGACACTAGCCAGACAGTACAGTTCAGTTGACTAGTCAGTGATGTAGGCTACTTGATTACGTTAATTTAAACTGAAACCTTGAAATGCTAAGGGAGCATTGGGTTGGTAGCTAGCTAGTTAGACAGTGGAGTAGTCGGTTTCTCCAGATTTATTCAACCCTGTTTTGACAATCTGGACCCTCTATTTCTGAAACTATCTGCCACCATTGTCGCAACCCCTATTACCAGCCTGTTCAACCTCTCTTTCATATCGTCTGAGATCCCCAAGGATTGGAAAGCTGCCGCAGTCATCCCCCTCTTCAAAGGGGGAGACACCCTGGACCCAAACTGTTACAGACCTATATCCATCCTGCCCTGCCTATCTAAGGTCTTCGAAAGCCAAGTCAACAAACAGGTCACTGACCATCTCGAATCCCACCGCACCTTCTCCGCTGTGCAATCTGGTTTCCGAGCCGGTCATGGGTGCACCTCAGCCACACTCAAGGTACTCAACGATATCATAACCGCCATCGATAAAAGACAGTACTGTGCAGCCGTCTTCATCGACCTTGCCAAGGCTTTCGACTCTGTCAATCACCATATTCTTATCGGCAGACTCAGGAGCCTCGGTTTTTCGGATGACTGCCTTGCCTGGTTCACCAATTACTTTGCAGACAGAGTTCAGTGTGTCAAATCGGAGGGCATGCTGTCTGGTCCTCTGGCAGTCTCTATGGGGGTGCCACAGGGTTCAATTCTCGGGCCGACTCTTTTCTCTGTGTATATCAATGATGTTGCTCTTGCTGTGGGCGATTCCCTGATCCACCTCTACGCAGACGACACCATTCTATATACCTTCGGCCCGTCTTTGGACACTGTGCTATCTAACCTCCAAACAAGCTTCAATGCCATACAACACTCCTTCCGTGGCCTCCAACTGCTCTTAAACGCTAGTAAAACCAAATGCATGCTTTTCAACCGGTCGCTGCCTGCACCCGCATGCCCGACTAGCATCACCACCCTGGATGGTTCCGACCTAGAATATGTGGACGTCTATAAGTACCTAGGTGTCTGGCTAGACTGAAAACTCTCCTTCCAGACTCATATCAAACATCTCCAATCGAAAATCAAATCAAGAGTTGGCTTTCTATTCCGCAACAAAGCCTCCTTCACTCACGCCGCCAAGCTTACCCTAGTAAAACTGACTATCCTACCGATCCTCGACTTCGGCGATGTCATCTACAAAATGGCTTCCAACACTCTACTCAGCAAACTGGATGCAGTCTATCACAGTGCCATCCGTTTCGTCACTAAAGCACCTTATACCACCCACCACTGCGACTTGTATGCTCTAGTCGGCTGGCCCTCGCTACATATTCGTCGCCAGACCCACTGGCTCCAGGTCATCTACAAGTCCATGCTAGGTAAAGCTCCGCCTTATCTCAGCTCACTGGTCACGATGCCAACACCCATCCGTAGCACGCGCTCCAGCAGGTGTATCTCACTGATCATCCCTAAAGCCAACACCTCATTTGGCCGCCTTTCGTTCCAGTTCTCTGCTGCCTGTGACTGGAACGAATTGCAAAAATCGCTGAAGTTGGAGAATTTTATCTCCCTCACCAACTTCAAACATCAGCTATCTGAGCGGCTAACCGATCGCTGCAGCTGTACATAGTCTATTGGTAAATAGCCCACCCTTTCTCACCTACCTCATCCCCATACTGTTTTTATTTATTTACTTTTCTGCTCTTTTGCACACCTATATCTCTACCTGTACATGACCATCTGATCATTCATCACTCCAGTGTTAATCTGCAAAATTGTAATTATTTGCCTACCTCCTCATGCCTTTTGCACACATTGTATATAGACTCCCCCCTTTGTTTTCTACTGTGTTATTGACTTGTTAATTGTTTACTCCATGTGTAACTCTTTGTTGTCTGCTCACACTGCTATGCTTTATCTTGGCCAGGTCGCAGTTGCAAATGAGAACTTGTTCTCAACTAGCCTACCTGGTTAAATAAAGGTGAAATAAAAATAAAATAAAATAAAAAATAAGCGCAGAGATCGACTCTACCACTTGAGCATGCTTTTGTTGCACAATCAATGGTGTGCTGGGCTTCAGGCAAGAAGGTTGATGGCTCGAGACGCACTTGCTGCTTGTTTCATTACATTGGTGTCAGAAGTGGGATCAGAGCTCGCATCCACTAGTGTGTGTGTGCTTGACTGGTGAGCGCGTTCCTGTAAAACGGCGTTCTATGAGGTCTAACGCAAGGACATGCTCTTTGAGAGGGAGTTGTCTTGTTTTGCACACTTTGTACAAAATAATAAAATGCAGTACTACAGGATATTTCTTAACGTAGCTCTTTATTAGCTAGCTATAACTGGTATGCTCACATATCGCCAAAAAAGCATACCCAAGTGGCAGAGTCGATACCTGCGTTTATAAACCAGGGTTGCTAGAATACTTTGGATTATTATAGCTAAACTAGCTTACGTTACTGTTACGGACTTGTTTAACGTGCATATAGTTACCTTCCACCGGGAAACAACAGCGCCCATCTCTGTAGAATGTATGGTGTGTCCCGCTCCTCGTCCACTCTTTTCCTTTACGTTAGCTAGCTGCCTAAAAGTGTTGAAACGTAAAGGTAAGACATAGCTTGCTACCTAAACAATAGCTCAGACGGCTAGCTAGGTAAGGTTACAGAATGGAAAGTGCAAACGATAGCTAGCCCATTCAGATGGTTGTTACTGGCTATTAAAAAAATGTGCTCTTTGGTCTTACTGTATGGTTAGCATTGTGGTTAAGGTTAGGTTTAAACTCTGATTTTAAGAAGAAGCATTTTAGAAATAGTCCGTGTACACTTTAGCCATATTTATGACTTTGTGGCTGTGGTAACTAGTGAAACCCCCCATTCACAGACAAAAAGTCGAAGCTAACGCTAAACAGCCCTGACATGTTCCATTGAAGCACCTGAAGGAAAATGCTCAGTGTTGGGCATGACTGACACGGTTTTGTAATCCTGAGTCACTCAACATAATTGTATAGACTAACGTAACACTGTAGATTGATGCTTGTGACAGCTCGCTAGCTGACATAAACTGGCTAGTTAGGTAGCAGAATATTACTAGCAGCATACGCTAGCACGTAACGTTAGGCCTAACGTTAATCATTCTTAGGCCTAATAGAAATACATCAACGTCTGCTACTTACGGTTGCTTGGTAGCTATTTCACGTTAGATAGGTCTGTGTCATGCAAGAAAGAGTCAATAACAATACGGGGGGTTCGGGTTCTTCCTCGTCCTTTTCTCCTTCTATGGTAGAATGGCGGTCCGCGAACAAACGTTTAGGGTCCATGCCGCCACCTACTGTGCGTGGTAATCATGGTTTACTACACTACATACAGTAGTAGCTCTGGCTACATCAGTATAAAAGAAATTAAACACAAAACACCTAAACCCTCCTACCTAATTATGTTCCCGCGTAACGCAGTGCTAGAGGTGTCACTACAGACCCTGGTTCAATCCCGGGCTGTATCACAACAGACTGTGATCTGGAGTCCCATAGGGCGGCGCACAATTGGCCCAGCGTCGTCTCGGTTAGGGGAGGAATTGGCTCAAATGCATTAAGAAGTCAATAAATTCCACAAATTAACGTTTAACAAGGCACGCCAAATTGAAATGCATTCCAGGTGACTACCTCATGAAGTTGGTTGAGAGAATGCCAAGTGTGTGCAAAGCTGTTATAAAGCAAAAGGATAGCTACTTTGAAACATCTAAAATATATTGTTTAACACTTATTTTTGCTGGCGCTTGGGCCCCCCACGGGCTTGGGCTCAGGGGCTCCAACTCCGGTAATGTCACACCCTGATCTGTTTCACCTGTCTTTGTGATTGTCTCCACCCCTCTCCAGGTGTGGCCCATCTTCCCAATTATCCCCTGTGTATTTATACTTGTATTCTCTGTTTGTATGTTGCCAGTTCGTCTTGTTTGTTCAAGTCAACCAGTGGTTTGTGTCTCAGCTCCTGGTGTTGAACCTTGCCTGTCCTGACTTCGAGCTCATCTGCCTGACCACTCTGCCTGACCCTGACCCTGACCCTGAGCCTGCCTGCTGACCTGTACCTTTGCCCACCTCTGGATTACCGACCTCTGCTCTACCCTGAGCCTGCCTGCCACCCGGTACCGTTGCCCCACCTCTGGTTTTCTGACCATTGTCTGCCTTGACCTGTCGATTGCCTGCCCCTGTTGGAATATTAAACTCATGTTCATTCGATGCGGTCTGCATTTGGGTCTTACCTTCATACCTGATAGATAAGCCCCTGCATTAATCCAGCCCTGGTGTTGTGAGTTACTCATATTATTCTCCCACCTTTGATTTACATTAGGGCTTGTGTAGTTGTCTAATATTTGTGGGGCAATTACTACTTCCTCAGTCTCCACTTACAACGTGAAAAATACATTCTAGACTTTTTAATGCATAATGGAAAAAAGATGTTTAACTTCACTGTTTCTATTTTTTTATTTTGTATTATTATTTCACCTTTATTTAACCAGGTAGGCCAGTTGAGAACAAGTTCTCATTTACAACTGCGACCTGGCCAAGATGAAGCAAAGTAGTGCGACAAAAACAACCACACAGTGTAGCTGTGCAGATGACGATGTGCAAGTAGAGATACTGGGGTGCAAAGGAGCAAGAGGTTAAGTAATAATATGGGGATGAGGTAGTTGGGTGTGCTATTTACAGATTGGCTGTGTACAGGTACAGTGATCAGTAAGCTGCTCTGACAGCTGATGCTTAAAGTTAGAGAGGGCGATATAAGACTCCAGCTTCAGAGATTGTTGCAATTCGTTCCAGTCATTGGCAACAGAGAACTGGAAGGAAAGGCGGCCAAAGGAAGTGTTGGCTTTGGGGATTGACCAGTGCAATATACCTGCTGGAGCACGTGCTACAGGTGGGTGTTTCTATGGTGACCAGTGATGGTTCGAACGCAGGTAACTATTGCAGACTCTGTCTGTAAGCCCCACACTGTGTCACTTCACATTGACTGTGTTTGCGTGTGAGTACAGAAAATCACAGTAAATCACGTAGAGCCCCGAAACCCACCTAATCGGATTCGCCTTAACAAATCCGCAACTGAATCTAACTTTAAATAAAAAAAATAAAAATTGTTTAACCATCATCAAGCAGACGTTGTATGATTTTTTTTGTAAATTACGATAGATAAATGGCTGGCTCTATTTTTCCTTACACCGTAGGTTGATGTACTTTAATGTGAAGCGGTCAAATTAGCGCTGTATTACCATTTTTTACCTTTAATCCCAGAAAATGGGCATTATAACTCAGAGCATTGAGGCCTCGACGCCATCTTGTTTCTGGGCTAAAAGTACATTTGGCCAAGCCTGTGCTCACCGAGTTTCATCTTCGGAGTCTTTTCCTGTTTACGAGAAACGGCCATCTTGCCGATTTTAGGTTTATCATCTTTGTTGATCAGCAAAAGTGAGTAGTACTGCAGACTTTACAGAGGCATACAAACAACAAATGAAGGTGAGTACATTACTTGATACATACTTTGTTGACATGTCAATAGGCTATTTAAGACAACGACAATGGTATATGGTCCTAATTGTCCCTAGAATTTCTAAGCAAACAGCTGGAGGCAGGGCTTTCTCCTATAGAGCTCCATTTTTATGGAATGGTCTGCCTACCCATGTGAGAGACGCAAACTCGGTCTCAACCTTTAAGTCTTTACTGAAGACTCATCTCTTCAGTGGGTCATATGATTGAGTGTAGTCTGGCCCAGGAGTGTGAAGGTGAACGGAAAGGCTCTGGAGCAACGAACCGCCCTTGCTGTCTCTGCTTGGCCGGTTCCCCTCTTTCCACTGGGATTCTCTGCCTCTAACCCTATTACAGGGGCTGAGTCACTGGCTTACTGGTGCTCTTTCATGCCGTCCCTAGGAGGGGTGCGTCACTTGAGTGGGTTGATGATCACTGATGTGGTGTGGGGGCTGTGCTTTGGCAAAATGGGTGGGGTTATATCCTTCCTGTTTGGCCCTGTCCGGGGGTGTCATCGGATGGGGCCAGTGTCCCCTGACCCCTCCTGTCTCAGCCTCCAGTATTTATGCTGCAGTAGTTTAAGTTTCGGGGGGCTAGGGTCAATTTGTTATATCTGGAGTACTTCTCCTGTCTTATCCGGTGTCCTGTGTGAATTTAAGTATGCTCTCTCTAATTCTCTCGTTCTTTCTCTCTCTCGGAGGACCTGAGCCCTAGGACCATGCCTCAGGACTACCTGACATGATGACTCCTTGCTGTCCCCAGTCCACCTGGCCGTGCTGCTGCTCCAGTTTCAACTGTTCTGCCTGTGATTATTATTATTTGACCATGCTGGTAATTTATGAACATTTGAACATCGTGGCCATGTTCTGTTATAATCTCTGCAGTAGTTTATGTGTCGGGGGGCTAGGGTCAGTTTATTATATCTGGAGTACTTCTCCTGTCTTATCCGGTGTCCTTTGTGAATTTAAGTATTCTCTCTCTAATTCTCTCTTTCTTTCTCTCTCTGAGGACCATGCCTCAGGACTACCTGGCATGATAACTCCTTGCTGTTCCCAGTCCACCTGGCCATGCTGCTGCTCCAGTTTCAACTGTTCTGCCTGCGGCTATGGAATCCTGACCTGTTCACCAGACATGCTACCTGTCCCAGACCTATTATTTGACCATGCTGGTCATTTATGAACATTTGAACATCTTGGCCATGTTCTGTTATAATCTCCACCCGGCACAGCCAGAAGAGGACTGGCCACCCCTCATAGCCTGGTTCCTCTCTAAGTTTCTTCCTAGGTTTTGACCTTTCTAGGGAGTTTTTCCTAGACAACGTGCTTCAACACCTGCATTGCTTGCTGTTTGGGGTTTTAGGTTGGGCTTCTGTACAGCACTTTGAGATATCAGCTGATGTACGAAGGGCTTTATAAATACATTTGATTTGTATATTCGTCTGAACCTTGTTCTCTCTGACAGTGTAGACAGTCACTCAGAGATGTGTAGATTTCAAGCATGCAGCAATATCATGAGAAAAGTAGATACTTGTCAAAATGTTGGAAAACCCCAAAACAGGGGGGGCTAAGATGCAAATATTTAAAGGTTTTTAGGGAGGTCTCTGCTTAACCAGTTATATGATGGAGGAACCCACACATAATAGGCTAACACATTTTTTTGTCTAGATCAAAAATATCCTGTTTAATTCTTCAGATGTTGTCCCTCTTTTTTTTTTTTTTACAGGAAATACGAACCAAACCTGTAACATATCACATTATATACGACAACAAAGATCACGTTACATGATCTCTGATTGTTCTGGCAATTCTCACATAGAAATTAATTGGGAGGAAGGATATTTAACATGCTTTTCTGTTGTATCACACAACAGTTTTTTTGAAAATCGTGATACATAAAAAAAGGTGGTAGCTTGTACAACTTTATTTAGACCATTTTTGGAAGTAAGCAGGTAAACGATAATTGCAGGCATATTTGGTTAGTATCTTGACATAACGGTAGCAGAGCTGGATGAATGGTAGCTTTCTGGGCAGAGAGGAGATCTTGTCCTATTCCTCGTATCCTTTTCCTCGATACTTGGTCTGCATTCCTACTCTTGAGTGTGGTTATGGGCTCAGGTCCGAGCGACGTGTTGGCGGAACGATTGTGATTGAACTAAATTTGGAGCAGGAAAAACAGGCGCGTCGTACCACTGTGTCTGACGTCACCTTTATGACTACGCTAAGCGTGCCCTTAACCTTGTTTGCCACATTTTATTTTACCATTCTGGATTGAATTTCTGTCCGATTTCATCATGTCTCTTGCTGCAGAGGCATTCGTCTCCCAGATAGCAGGTAATGTGTGTAGTCTGTGTTCTGCAACATAAAGCTAACGTCATTAGCATTCGTTTTGTCGTTAGTTAGCATCAGATGCTAGCCACTAGCTAGCCGTGCAAAGATTCATTTTTGTCTGCGGCTTCGCTGACAAATGAGGTAACTAGCTTTCCATATCAAACTAACGTAAACTCACTCACTTTTGTACATCGCATTGGTCCGTACAATTTACCTTATTTTAGCGCCCCAAAACGTAATACTTCCAGATCAACTGTAATGTCAATACCATTGTAAAGCACAATTTCTCCCCTTTCCAACAGAATCAATTACATGACCCCACGCTGCCCTTTTCTGCATGATTCAAGAAGGCAATGAGCCTTTTTAAAAATGGCGGGTGGGGAAGCGAAACTAATGCGTGATAGTGAGAAGGAGAGATGTGTGGGAAAATGGCTTTTTTTTCACTCGATCTGTCCAACTTATCACCTCTAAAATGTAAATAAAACACTCTAAAGAGTTTATATAATGTGTCATTACATACCTATTTGAAGGTTTGTGTCGAATTTGAATCAGGTTTTTAGGGTGGTGCTAAAGTGAAGTAAACAGCGGCTTTGAGAATGATGATCGCATGCAATGATGACGCAGAAAATGACTAGGTATGGGGATACCTTTACCCCCGTCACTGTCCATTTCTTGTTTTGAAAGGATGAGAGAAGTGCTACACCTGGTGGAGAGAGATTATAAGACAGGAATAGTTGCTTTATGCATGCAGGACGTTACGGCATGACACGTCACGATGTAACGGAGGGTCTGTTTTTTTTCAACTTTTCTCCAATACTATAGAGCCATTACCATGTCGATCAACACTTGAATAGAAACGTAGTTCACACCCCCGATTTTGAAGTCAACACAGTCGCTGCAGTCCCATGAGTTTTCTTTGTAGCCTCGTTTGAATGTTGCGGTTGCTCACATTTGTACGGAATGGGGTGAGTTTACGTTACACTACACAAAAATATAAACGCAACATGTAAAGTGAGTTGAATGAAATCTCCCAGAAATTTTCCATACCCACAAAAAGCATATTTCTCTCAGATTTTGTGCACAAAGTTGTTTACATTTTTGTTAGAGAGCATTTCTCCTTTGCTAAGATAATCCATCCACCTGACAGTTGTGGCATATCAAGAAGCTGACTAAACAGCATCATCATTACACAGGTGCAACTTGTGTACTTGGGGACAATAAAAGGCCACTCAAAAATGTGCAGTTTTGTCACACATGTCTCAAGTTGAGGGAGAGTGCAATTGGTATGCTGACTGCAGGAATGTCCACCAGAGCTGTTGACAGACTGCTAATTTCTCTACCATAAGCCACCTCCAATGTTGTTTTAGAGAATTTGTCAGTGCGTCCAACCGGCCTCACAACCACAGACCACTCAGTTTGCTGATGTCAATGTTGTGAACAGAGTGCCCCATGGTGGCGATGGAGTTATGGTATGGGCAGGCTTAATGATGGTGTTGGTGATGATGGTGTTGGTGTTGGTGTCGAGCCACGCAGTCGGGGGTTGAACCCGGGAATATAGGAGGAGACTATAGATGCACCCTTGGGGGCCCTTTTTAAAATTGTATTTTTATGTTAAATAAAAAGTTTAAACTAGGCAAGTCAGTTAAAGAACAAATTATTATTTTAATTGAAGGCCTCTAGGAATAGTGGGTTAACTGTCTTGTTCAGGGGCAGAACGACAGATTTGTACCTTGTCAGCTCGGGGATTCGATCTTGCAACCTTTCGGATACTAGGCTACGCTACCGCCCTTGTGTTGAGGATCAGCGTGACAGATGTGTTGTCGCATCTTCATGAACCCTTTATACTTCTATCTTCCATTTTTAATGCTCTGGTACACAGGGAGGAGGCGGGGTTGCTCCAGTACAGTAGGTGGCGTTAATGTTAGATGCCAACCACCAATAAACCCCACAGAAGAAGTAGAAGAGGCGGGGAAACAATGGTAGCTAGCTAACGAGAACACTGGTAGAAAGTGTCTTTCACCCCGCCTGTCGGGCACTGCTTTCCCGCAGTTATTTTAACGACGGCGATGGAAGGTATTAGCGAAGAACACTGGGTGCTAGTGTAACAGTATAGACTTTAGTCCGTCCCCTCGACCCGGGCGCGAACCAGGGACGCTCTGCACACAGGCAGGAGACGGTGGCGACACCGGTAGCTATCTAGCTTTGCCCTCATGTCGGGCACTGATTTCCCGCAGTTCCATTAATGACGACAAGGGCAGATGTTCAGCAGGCGGGAGCGAAGGACACTGTGCTAACTGGGAGGCGGGGGCAACACTGGTAGCTAGCTAGCTAGCCAGGCGATTAAATTATATAATGTATCAACTTTGCTCGCTCTGTGCGCTGCTCCAAATGTAACAACCGAAGACTTATCAGGGTCTGCATCCCAGCTCGCCATTACGGCTAAATTATATTTTAAAAACTGATGGATGCACAGGGAAAGTGGGATGGAGAGAAGCAGGTGTTTTAAAACGTAACCTTTTATTTAACTAGGCAAGTCAGTCAAGTAAATAAGAATTTGTTCAATGGCGGCCCACTGGGGAATAGTGGTTTAACTTCCTTGTTCAGGGGCAGAACGACAGATTATTACCTTGTCAGTTCGGGATTCGATCCAGCAACTGGTTACTGGCCCAAAGCTCTAACCACTAGACTACCTGCTGCCCCCAGCTAATCGCTGGAAGGGGATGCAGATGGCTGATCACAGCTGCCACACATGAGATGTGCGTGAAAGTGAGTTGACATTGGACTGGTGCATACAAGCAACTAGTTGCTGAATTTGTATTTTTACTGCATAGATTTATTATTATACAGTATGTTTAAAATCAAACAGGTGTCATCTGTTTCTTTAGCTCGGTAGGGCCGATGCTTAAGGTGCATTACCAGCGCTTTGAAAAGTTGATTTAATAATACTTTACTGTGGATATATTGTCTAAAATGTGTTGCCACATAAGGACCAACCACGCAGACAATCGGTAATGTAATTTTATTCAATATTCTAGGTTGTAGAGGACCTGAGAGGACCATTTCCAGAATCAAACAGTGTAATGTCCCAGACGTTGGTGGTCTGATCCCCAGGCAATGTTATACTAGGCCTCTGAAATTCAATCATCCTCACAGGAACATTTTATGATGCTGCCTCACAGATTGGCTCAAGCTCAAAATTCATCGTGTCACAACAGTGTCACTGTTCTGCAACCTGACAAACTCCTCAATGTGACCTTTTGCCAATGCTCTCCTGAATATTTTGTCCCACAGCTGCGGAGCCATGGCCTGAAAATGCCACCTTGTATCAGCCTCTGAGAGGTAAGTCATTCACTCACTTTAGAGACAAAACTGTTCAAATACCTACTTCTGCATTTACAATGTTAAATCATGTGTTGGATAATGCGAAAGTTATTTACTTTATTAATGAAGTTTAGTTTAGTTTTTAGTTTAGGCTTAAGCCCTGAACCCTACAATGTTGTGGACTATTAGTGCACTGCTAAACATACCCAATTAAAGTTATTTGATGTAATGGAATAACTATGCTAATGAATCAGAGAGGAATATAGGTTTTCAGAATTTTAATAACTGTTTGAGCCATATTTATCAGTGTATCTTGTCACTTTATAATGTGCAAATGCATGTCTGTCTGTTGCCTGTTTGTTTTTTCAGAGGATCAGATACTACTATCAGATTGTGCATCATCACTTGCTGTACAGGTAAGATAATGTTTATGCCTTTGCCATAGCCAAATAGGATGTGAAACTAAGACAGTTGGCTCGTTGGCATTAGCCGTTACACAAATGTTGTGGTATAGGCTAGGCCTCCTTAAAAGACCAAACAGTACACGGGGCCCGTAAAGCTAGTCCTCCGATCAAACATGGCCAAATGTGTTGATAGGGTTTGTCATATTTTATAAAACTTTTCATAAGACACCTGTTTTCATTCAAATCCAACAACTTCATGGATGTCATTGTTATATGGAAGAAAAAAATTAGAGGACGGAAACCCCTGTGCAGATGATGGCTGCTTGTCGTTGTTGGCTCTATTGTAGCTATCTGGTATACAACTGTGCATGCCTGTGTCATGGACAGGATCTGAACTTGGGTCTCCAGGGGAGAAACAAACATGTTAGACCAACAGGAAATTCCCACATCACAAGACCATGAGCTAGACTCATGTCTGCTACATTCACCCGCCTTTGACCTCCTCACCAAAAAGAGCCTTGCCGGGGTCGGGGGGCTGGATCCCAAACATATAGTATTTGACAAAAATTGAATAATTTCAAACATTGATTACATTGGGATATGATCACATATGCCTCTTTATGTGTGGGAATACTTGGGAAACAAATTTCCTGAATTTAAATCACTGAGCTGATTTATTGGTGATTTTATAGTCTTATATCCAACAATGAATACAACTAAATATTTATTTATAAATTTTTTGCTCAGAAGACTTGGGGGGACAAATAAAATCACCCGCGGGCCTGATTATGCCTTCCGGCTGCTTATTGGGCAAGCCTGTTGTAGATGTTGCGGCGGTGTCCTGATCTTCTTTCATTTTTGCTCTTTACTACTTAGTGTTGCGCCAGGGTGGATTTGCTGGTTAGCAGCCCGCTGCGAAGTGCCCGCTGTTAGTGAAGATAGTCCTGGGCGCCATCTTCTCAGGTGTCGGTGTTGATGCCAAAGGACTTGAGGTCTTGCTTGCAGAAATATCTGTGGTCTCTTTCCAGAGGATAATTCTGCATAGAGAATGTCCTTAGGGATTTGTCAGTTGGTGTTTAGCGGTACACAAGTAGCGTTCAATCGGTGACTTCACCTGCTCTGAGACTGCTTTTGTGGCGTGACGGGTAATAATGCCTTATGGCTGACAGTTGTCGATGTTTTCAGAGGGTCTCTGACTGAGCCCAGGATGGAGCAAGGAGAGGGACGGAAGCCACAGTTACATTAGTACGGTGGCTAAGTGTAAAATGTTTTCCTATGGGAAATGCTAACTGTTTCCCATCCCAAATATTAACCTTTAGACTACTGAAATGGAATTTAGTCCAAATACTGTATTTTTTCCACAAATGGGATGACTAGATAGTACTTTATGTAGCCTTTTATTTAAAAAATATAATGCAGAGACCCTCAAATAAAATGTGATATTCTTTACCTTCACCTAATATCCATATGTAATTTGACTGCAAAAATAACGAGAAAGAAAACACTAGATTTAACATATGCATTCAACCCCTTGAGACAATACATGAGTCTTTCTGGTTAAGTCTGTAAGAGCTTTGCACACCTAGATTGTACAATATTTGTACATGGTTCTTTAAAAATGTCTTTAAGGTCTCTCGAGTTGGTTGTTGATCATCGCTAGACAGCCATTTTCAAGTCTTGCCATAGATTTTCAAGCTGATTTTAAGTCAACTGTAACTAGGCCACTCAGGAACATTCAATGTCATCTTGGTAAGCATCTCCAGTGTCTATTGAGCCTTGTGCTTTAGGTTATTATCCTGCGGAAAGGTGAATTTGTCTCCCAGTGTCTGTTGAAAACCTGGTTCAGTCTGCTTTCCATCTAGGATTTTGCCAGTGCTTAGCTCTAAGTTTCTTTTTAGCATAAAAAAATACTGCTTAGGCCTTGCCGATGAAGGCATACCCATAACATGATGCAGCCACTATCATGCTTGAAAATATGAAGTGGTACTCAGTGACATGTTGTTGGATTTCCCCCAAACATAAGCCCTGGTCTTTGTGGTTGAATCTGTGTTTGAAATGAACTGCTCGACTGAGGGACCTTACAGATAATTGTATTTGTGGGGTACAGAGATGAGGTAGTCATTCAAAAATCATGTTAAACACGATTGTTGCACACAGTGAGTCCGTGCAACTTATAAGGTGACTTGTTAAGCAAATTTCTACTGCTGAACAGATTTAGGCTTGCCATAACAAAGGGGTTGAATACTTATGAACATAAGACATTTTGATCTTTTCATTTTTAGTTAAATTTAATCCATTCAGGCTGCAACACAACATTTGGAAAACAAGGGGTGTGAATACTTTTTCAAGGCACTATACCTGAGACAGAGAAGAATACTGATTCAGCAATGAAAAAAAGGATCCACATTTTTGTATTTTATTAGGATCCCCATTAGCTATTGCAAAAACAGCAGCTACTCTTCCTGGGGCCCGCATCAAACATGACATTAGACATTAGAGGTCGACCGATTAATCGGAATGGCCGATTAATTAGGGCCGATTTCAAATTTTCATAACAATCAGAAATCTATATTTTTGGACACAGATTTGGCCGATTTTGATTTAATTAAATTTTTTACACCTTTTATTTAACTAGGCAAGTCAGTTAAGAACACGTTCTTATTTTCAATGACGGCCTAGGAACGGTGGGTTAACTGCTTTGTTCAGGGGCAGAACGACAGATATTTACATTGTTAGCTCGGGGGATCCAATCTTGCAACCTTACGGTTAACTAGTCCAACGCTCTAACCACCTGCCTCTCATTGCACTCCACGAGGAGCAAACCTGTTACGCGAATGCAGTAAGAAGCCAAGGTAAGTTGCTAGCTAGCATTAAACTTATCTTAGAAAAAACAATCATTCAATCAATCAATAATAATCACTAGTTATCTACACATGGTTGATATTAGTAGTTTATCTAGCATTTCCTGCATTGCATATAATCGATGCGGTGCGCATTTGCGGAAAAAGGACTGTCGTTGCTCCAACGTGTACCTAACCATAAACATCAATGCCTTTCTTAAAATCAATACACAGAAGTATATATTTTTAAACCTGCATATTTAGCTAAAAGAAATCCAGGTTAGCAGGCAATATTAACCAGGTGAAATGGTCACTTCTCTTGCGTTCATTGCACGCAGAGTCAGGGTATATGCGATAATAATAAACGCTTTGTTTTCTAAATTATAGTTTCCAGATTCAACCATATTAATGACCAAAGGCTCGTATTTCTGTGCGTTATGTTATAATTAAGTCTATGACATTGCGCTGTTCATGACTTCAAGCCTATCAACTCCCGAGATTAGGCTGGTGTAACCGAAGTGAAATGGCTAGGTAGTTAGCGGGGTGCGCGCTAATAGCGTTTCAAACGTCACTCGCTCTGAGACTTGGAGTAGTTGCTCCCCTTACTCTGCAAGGGCCGTGGATTTTGTGGATCGATGGGTAACGATGCTTCGAGGGTGGCTGTTGTCGATGTGTTCCTGGTTCGAGCCCAGGTAGGAGCGAGGAGAGGGACGGAAGCTATACTGTTACACTGGCAATACTAAAGTGCCTACAAGAACATCCAATAGTCAAAGGTATATGAAATACAAATGGTATAGAGAGAAATAGTCCTATAAATACTATATTAACTACAACCTAAAACCTCTTACCTTGGAATATTGAAGTCTCATGATAAAAGGAACCACCAGCTTTCATATGTTCTCATGTTCTGAGCAAGGAACTTAAACGTTAGCTTTTTTACATGGCACATATTGCACTTGTACTTTCTTCTCCAACACTTTGTTTTTGCATTATTTAAACAAAATTGATCAGGTTACATTATTTATTTGAGGCTAAATTGATTTTATTGATGTGTTAAAATAAGTGTTCATTCAGTATTGTTGTAATTGTCATTATTACAAATACATTTAAAAATGTGTCCGATTTCATCGGTATCTGCTTTTTTTGGTCCTCCAATAATCGGTTTCGGCGTTGAAAAATCATAATCGGTCGACCTCTACATGGCATAATACAGAACATTAATAAACAAGGACAGAATGACATACATTTAATAATGGCACACAGCCGACATATACTTACACACAAATTATTTAGGTCAAATGGGAGAGGCGTTGTGTCGTGCGATCAAATTTTATTGGTCACATACACATGGTTAGCAGATGTTAATGTGAGTGTAGCGAAATTCTTGTGCTTCTAGTTCTGACCATGCAGTAATATCTAACAAGTAATCTAACAATTTCACAACAACTACCTTATACACACAAGTGTAAAGGAATGAATAAGAATATGTACATATACAGTGAGCACCATAATTCATTGGACAGTGACCATTTTTTGTTATTTTGGTTCTGTACTCTAGCACTTTGAGTTGGAAAGGATGCAATGACAACGAGGGTGAAGTTACTTTATTCTACAGTATGTTAAACTTGATGGCTGAAAATTGGGGAGGGCGATGTACAAAGCTTCTATAATTTCTAAACGGTTCATTCGATGTGTATGAAAATACCCTCAAATTAAAGCTGGAAGTCTGCACTTCACCCTCATTGTCATTGTATCCTTTCAAACTCAAAGTGCTAGAGTACAGAACCAAAATAACAAAAACATGGTCACTGTCCAATTAGATGAGTAATGTAGGGTATGTAAACATTATATAAAGTGGCATTCTTTAAAGTGACTAGTGATACTTTATTACATCCAATTTTTAATTATTAAAGTGGCTAGAGATTTGAGTCAGTATGTTGGCAGCAGCCACTCAATGTTAGTGATGGCTGTTTAACAGTCTGATGGCCTTGAGATAGAAGCTGTCTTTCAGTCTCTTGGTCCCAGCTTTGATGCACCTGTACTAACCTTGCCTTCTGGATGATAGCGGGGTGAACAGGCAGTGGCTCGAGTGGTTGTTGTCCTTGATCTTTTTGGCCTTCCTGTGACATTGGGTGGTGTAGGTGTCCTGGAGTGCAGGTAGTTTGCCCCCGGTAATGCGTTTGCCCCCAGACCTCACTACCCTGTGAAGAGCCTTGCGGTTGTGGGCGGAGAAGTTGCCGCAGCAGGCGGTGATACAGCCCGACAGGATGCTCTCGATTGTGCATCTGTAAAAGTTTGTGTTTTTGGTGACAAGCCAAATTTCTTCAGCCTCCTAAGGTTGAAGGGGCGCTGTTGCCCCTTCACCACGCTGTCTGTGTGGGTGGACCATTTGTTTGTCTGTGATGTGTACGCCATGGAACTTTCCACCTTCTCCACTACTGTCCCGTCGATGTGGATAGGGGGGTGATCCCTCGGCTGTTTCCTGAAGTCCACAATCATCTCCTTAGTTTTGTTGACGTTGAGTGTGAGGTTATTTTCCTGACACCACACTCCGAGGGCCCTCACCTCCTCCCTGTAGGTCGTCTCGTCGTTGTTGGTAATCAAGCACACCACTGTAGTGTCGTCTGCAGACTTTATGATTTGAGTTTGAGGCGTGGATGGCCACGCAGTCATGGGTGAACAGGGAGTACAGGAGAGGGCTGAGAAAGCACCCTTGTGGGGCCCCAGTGTTGAGGATCAGCGGGGTGGAGATGTGGTTTCCTACCCTCACCACCTGGGGGTGGCCTGTCAAAAGTCCAGGACCCAGTTGCACAGGGCAGGGTTGTTTAGTTCGGTTACTTTGTTCCTGTTCCAAAGAAAGCTAATGGTGGCCCTCTTGAAGCATGTGGGAACAGCAGACTGGGATAGGGATTGATTGAGTATGTCCGTAAACACACCAGCCAGCTGGTCTTCGCATGCTCTGAGGACACGGCTAGGGATGCCGTCTGGGCCTGCGAGGGTTAACCCATTTTAAATGTTTTACTCACGTTGGCTGCGGTGAAGGAGAGTCCGCCGGTTTTGGTAGCGGGCTGTGTCGGTGGCACTGTATTGTCCTCAAAGCGAGCAAAGAAGTTGTTTAGTTTGTCAGGGAGCAAGATATCTGGGTCTGCGACAGGGCTGGTTTTCTTTTTGTTGTCCGTGATTGACTAGACCTCTCGTGTATGAGCCATTGAATTGCGTCTCTACTCTCTCTATACTGACGCTTAGCTTGTTAGATTGCCTTGCGGAGGAAATAGCTGCACTGTTTGTATTTGGTCATGTTTCCGGTCGCCTTGCCCTGATTAAAAGTAGTGGTTCGCGCTTTTAGTTTTGTGTGAATGCTGCCTTCAATCCACGGTTTTGGGTTGGGGAAGGTTTTAATTGTCGCCGTGGGTACAATATCACCGATGCACTTGCTAATAAACTCGCTCACCGACTCAGCATATACATCAATGTTGTTGTTCGACGCTATCCGGAACATATCTCAATCCACATGATCGAAGCAATCTTGAAGCGCGGAATCAGCGTTGAACAGACTTGAGCACGGGCGTTTCCTGTTTTAGTTTCTGTCTATAGGCTGGGAGCAACAAAATGGAGTCCTGGTCAGATTTGCCAAAAGGAGGGTGAGCTTTGTTTGTGTTGCGGAAGTTAGAGTAACAATGATCCAGAATATTTCCAGCCCGGGTCGCTCACACGATATGCTGATCAAATTTAGGGAGCCTTGTTTTCAGATTAGCCTTGTTAAAAATCCCAGCTACAATAAATGCAGCCTCAGGATATGTGGTTTCCAGTTTACATAGAGTCCAATGAAGTTCTTTCAGGACCGTCGAGGTGTCTGCTTGGTTGGGATGTACACGACTATAAATGAAGAGAATTCTCTTGGTAGATAATGTGGTCGGCATTTGATTAAGGAATTCTAGGTCAGGTGAACTGGACTTGTTCAGGACTTTTTCCTGTATGTTATGATCACACCATGACTCGTTAATCATAAGGCATACACCCCCGCCCTTCTTACAAGAGACATGTATGTTTCTGTCGGTGTGATGCGTGAAGGAACCAGGTGGCTGTTCCGGCTCTGATAACATATCTCGAGTGAGCCATGTTTCCGTGAAACAGAGAATGTTGCAATCTCTGATGTCTCTCTGGAAGGCAACCCTTGCTCGGATTTCGTCTACCTTGTTGTCAAGATACTGGACATTGGCTAGTAGTATACTCGGGAGCGATTGGCTATGTGCCGTCTACGGAGCCTGGCGAGAAGACCTCTGTGGCACCGTTGTTTTGGGTCGCCTGCTGGGATCCAATCCATTGTCCTGGGTGGTGGACCAAACAGAGGATCCGCTTTGGGAAATTCGTATTCCTGGTCGTAATGTTGGTAAGTTGACATTGCTCTTATAGCCAATAGTTCCTCCCGGCTGTATGTAATAAGACTTAAGATTTCCTTGGGCAACAGTGAAAGAAATAATACATAAAAAAAAAAAAATACTGCATAGTTTCCTAAGAACGCGAAGCGAGGCGGCCATCTGTCGGCGTCGGTGTTGCTTTATCTGTTTTTTTTTTTTAAACCAGGTGTGCTCTTCATTTGAGCAATATGAGATAGAAGGGAGTTCCTTGCAATAATGGCTCTAATACTGTATGTTTCTTGAATTTATTCTGGATTTGGGGACTGTGAAAAGACATCTGGTGGTGGTAAGTGTGTGTGTGTGTGTCAGAGCTGTGTGTAAGTTGACTCTACTAACTATTTAGAATTGAACACATTCTTGTTTCTTATAAAAAGAGTGATGCAGTCAGTCTCTCAACTCTTAGCCAAGAGACTGGTATGTATATTAGCCCTCTGATTAGCCCATCTTTCTTTGCAGCACTTGACCACATGGCAGGACAATAATCAAAATGAGACTAAACTAGAGCCTGTAGGACTTGCTTTTTGGAGTGTTTTGTCAAAAAAGCACAGCATCTCTTTATTATGAACATGCCTCCTCGTCTTTACAACCGTTGACTCTATAAGTTTTGACCATGACCGATTTTGCAATCTAAGGCAACACCAAGTAATTTAGTCCCCTCAATTTGTTCAACAGCCACACCATTCATTACCAGATTCAGCTGAGATCTAGAGCTTAGGGAATGATTTGTATCAAATAAAAATGCTCTTAGTTGTAGAGATGTTCAGGACCAGTTTATTACTGGCCACCCATTCCAAAACAAACTGCAACTCCTTGTTAAGGGTTTCAGCTGTGGTTACTGACACGTATATGGAGTCATCAGTATACATGGACACACAGGCTTTAATGCCAGTGGCAGGTCATTGGTCAAATTCGAAAAGAGTAGAGGACCTAAAGAGCTGCATTAAAGTAAACCTTTTCATTTCTATTAGATGGATTGACATATCATGGATTCAGAGCTGAGGTTGAAATGTTTTATGGCTTAAGTTCTCAACAACAGGTTATGGTCAATAATATCAAAGGCTGCACTGATCTAACAGGACAGCTCCCACAATCATTTTATTATGAATTTCTTTCAACCAATCATCTGTCATTTGTGTCAGTTAAGTACATGTTTAGTGCCCTTCAATATAAGCATGCTGAAAGTGTCAATTTGTTTACAGAGAAATAGCGTTGTATTTGGTCAAACAATATTGTTTTCTACAGTTTGCTAAGAGCTGGAAGCAAGCTGATAGGTCTGCTGTTAGAACCAGTAAAGGCCACTTTACCACTCTTGGGTAGCAGAATAACTTTGGCTTCCCTCCAGGCCTGAGGACAAACACCTTCCTCTAGACTCAGATTAAAGATATGACAGATAGGAGTGGCCATAGTCAGCTACCATCCTCAGTAGCTTACCTTCAAAGTTGTCAGTGCAAGGTTTGTCATTATTGATTGCTAACAATTTTTCCACCAGTCCCACGAACTTTTACAACATTAAAACTTTATGTTTTTCTTTCATTATTTGTTTTATGTATGAATACGATGTCTTACTGTTCCTTATTGGCATTTCCTGCCTAAGTTTGCCAACTTTGCCATTGAAGTAATCATAAAAATAATTGGCAACATCAATTGGTTTTGTGATGAGTAAAGCCATCTGATTCAATTAAAGGGGGAGTTGAATTTGTACTTTAAATTAAATTATGGGCAGAAATACTTTTTTTCTCCATCATTGATCATGGCTTCATAGTTTCTTCTTCTTTCTGTTGAGTTTTGTCACACAATTAATCAATTTGCAGTAAGTCGGCCAGTCGGATGTGCAGCCAGACTTATTAGCCACTCCTTTCCCCCCACAATCTCTTTCAACCATACCGTTTTTCAATTCCTCGACTCATAGAGCCTTAAGTTCTAACGGTCAGTTTAACAGGTGCATGTTTATAAATTATTTTATAGCCAACAATAAAATATGATATTTACACTGATTGCTTGGAGGAAGAAAAAAACAAACATCCACCGTCTTGTATGAAACTATTAAAATGTCATATTCCTCTCCAGAAATGATCCCAATAACATATTGATAACTTTTATGTTTTAGGTCCATATTAACATGGTCTATATTATCAGGCAGGTGTGCTACTATGGATGACTAACTGGCCCGGAGGGTTTCAAGGGGGTCCCCGGGCAGGTGGGAATGTCGAGCTCTTGTGGTACAGTGAATAGCCTAGGCTATATGTGTTCAGGCTGAATGGTTCTAGCATGACTGGTAGTGCTGCTCGGGTAGTCAAAAGCAGTTGAGCCATATTGTTTTTCTTCTGCACAACAGTGCTATAATTGTTCTGGGAACCAATGTCGGTGTGCTTGACAAAATAATGATAGTGGTGCTGTGTCCATGCTAGAACACAACCTTCTGAATTAATTAGTCTCCCCTGAATTAATTGAATAAACCAAATTATTCTATTTTGTTCTTGTAATATTGATTTACCTTGAATGTCATTTGAAGTAAAGAAAACAACCACAGTCATGAATACTAAGCATATTCTGTTTGATTTCTGTTCATATGTGTTGCTATTTGATCTACTGATTACTGCATTTAGATTGTTAACTAGCTGTGTTGTTGGTGTAGTTCATATGAAATGCTGTTTTTTGTCGCAGGCTTATCTGAGGATGTGCAATCTGCCTGTTCATGTGTCCTGTCGGTCAAACGCAGAGTACATGTCCCCATCTGGTGAGTTCCCCATGCTATTGAAAAAGTGTGTATGCCCTCCCTCCCTCAGGTCTATGCTTGTGCTTTTGTATAACTTGACCAGCTGTTTATACATCCCATATGTGTACATGGCCAAGAGAACCTTTCCTGTTACATGCTAACTAGACCGGGCGTGCGTGTATACCATCGTGCGTATGTGGATTTTTGTCCATCCACACCAGACGTGATCAGGACCCAAATTTTGAAATATCAAAACAAACTCTGAACCAACTATATTAATTTGGGGACAGGTCGAAAGGCATTAAACATTCATGGCAATTTATCTAGCTGAGATTATAAGCAGTGGGTTGTTATTTTACCTGAAACGCACTCTGACAATTAATCCACAGATAAAAGGGTAAACCGAGTTTGTTTCTAGTCATCTCGCCTCCTTCCGGCTACTTCTTCTTTGGACTTTAAATGGTGGTTGTCAACCAACTTTAAGGTCCATTACCAACACCGACTGGAATGTGGACCTCAGTTCATCTTTCAATTACCCACGTGGGCATATGCTCCTAAAAACCAATGAGGAGATGGGAGAGGTAGGATTTGCAGCGCCTCAAGCGCGACAAATAGAACCAAGTTCTATTTTAGTGCCTGGCTACGCAGACGCTCATTGACACAATGATTGAAATATATGTATGTGTAAGTTTATTTTGAAACACTCGTGCACATAATGCGAGCAGTGTGGTCAGCATGTTGGGTATGTGTAAATCTTTATCCCCTGGATGTGGACAGGCCTTTTGTCGGAGCATCACACATTACATTGCAGCTGGTAGACCGATAAAGGATGACTGTAAAACCATGACTAGGGTTGCTGCTCTCAGATAAATTTGAATCAGACTATAAATTATTCTCTCAATAACTGAATTTAGCATCTGAAAAATACTGGAGAACTTTAGACTGTTTTTAACTGAAGAACCTCAATGTTTTTAATCACTGCATTTACATTGAATTATGCCAGTTGGAGATTACATTTATTTTATGGGAGTGTGAATCCTTAGTTTCCTTTTCCAGCCTCCTCTCATAACTCACCATATTGCAGAGAATGATGCAAAAAAACTGTCAGATTCAATTAAACGACTAAATTAATTTCCATACAATTCATAGGAATTGTTGGCTCAAAATGGATGAACATAACACCATAGCCTACCTGGGATTTGGAGAATCCAATACAGTGTAATGTAGCCTGATGTTTGACTCAGGATGTGATTTGCAAATGTAATTCAATATTACCACAATTTCTGTGTAATGTTTTCTTGTAAGCTCAACACTCAAAACCAACACATAAGAGACTTGAGCTTCATCATTGATTTCTGCCCACTCAAACCCACTCAAACACTTTACTAAATGTTATGAATTTGATTAGCTCTGTACTCAGTGCAGTCTGCTGGGCAGTTTTGAGTAATGACATTGGAGACCAGATTCTTATTTACAGAGGAGAGTTTAAAATATGCATTCCATAATCTCTCTTCTTTCCCTTTGTCACTAGAAATGAACTTTTATATGGTTTATTCCTCTCCCTTCAGGTAAAGTCCCCTTTGTCCATGTGGGAAATCAGGTCGTGTCTGAGCTGGGGCCCATAGTCCAGTTTACCAAGGCAAAGGTAAGTGAGCCTTATGAATGAGAAGCAGGACCCCTGTCCTCTTTAAGATCAGTCATCAATCACTCCCTACTACTCTCTCACATACATGCATTTTGTTGTGCTACAGCCTGATTACATTTACATTTTGTCGCTGGCCTAGACACAATATCCTATAAAAACAAATCCACTTTTTTTATGAATAAAAAAAAACATGTAATCAAATGTCTTGAGTCAAGTATTCAACCCATTTGTGGTGATTCTAACATGAATTGACTCAGGGGTGTGAATACTTATGTAAATGAGATAGTGACGTATTTCATTTTTTGTAAATTTGCTCAAATTTCTAAACACTATGGGGTTATTGTGTGTAGATGGGTGAGAAATTATTTGATCCATTTTGAATTCAACAAAATGTGGAATAAGTCAAGGTGTGTGAATAATTTCTGAAAGCTTTACTGTTATGACTGCTTGCTTATCTAAGCATCCTGCTATGCAACACCCTCGTATGCGCGCACACACACACGTATGTCTCACACACTCATCACTGCTTATCTCTCGCTCTCCAGGGTCACTCTCTCAGTGATGGTCTGGATGACGTTCAGAGGGCTGAAATGAAAGCTTACATGGAGCTGGTCAACAACATGCTGCTCACCGCTGAGGTACAGTAGAGAAACCCCTCAACAGGAAGGAATACACAATTACATACTGAATGTGTGGGTATTTATGCTGATGAAGCCCTCTATATTCCTGTCAGAGAAAGGAAGTGCTTGGCAAGGGACTCGTGTGGTTACAACAAGAAGTTGTTTGAAATGTCATGAGCATATCCTTGATATGATCTTGTTTCATGATTTGTGTATATTTGATTATCTACATGTGATTTTAGTATTCATTGAAATGCTTTGCTCCTTAAGTAATGTTCAGTAAAATCAAGCAATGACACCATGTACTCTGTGAGAAATGTTCTTCCCCCTAGATCCTTTATCCTTCACTGCTCGCCACTACTTTTCCTCCCTTTGTTTATTTTCAAATTTTGCCCATCTCAAATCTCCCTGTATACCCCCCCCTTTTCTCGTATTTTCTTCTCTTCATGCCTCTTGTCTTATATCTTTCCCTCCTTCCTTCCCCTCTATGTTCTGTGTTCATCCTTTGTATCCCTCTTTTCTCTATGCAGTTGTATATCCAGTGGTGTGATGATACCACGGCGACTGAGGTGAGTGCTCTCCCTGGGCATTCATCTTCATTAGGCTGCAGCCTCGGCCCCCCTCTCATAAATGAGCCATGTTTTTTTACTCAGCTTCCATTTAGTAGGCCCTCACACACACCGCTGAGTCCCACTCATTGCCCTCTGCATAGCCCTTTTATTGCCGCCATCAGCTGTGACTTTTGTGTTAATTTACGACAATTTCTTTAGAAATGTTCTCCCCCGGTTGACATTCATTCATCTTCAATGTTAGGGATGGGCATTTGAAATGTTTTCATTAGTCTAATATGTCATAAGTTTCTCTTTCATTCCTTGACTAATCAAACCTACAAATACAGAGGCAGACAGTGTTCAGTTGTTTTTAGGTTAGCCGAAACCTATCAGAGAACACTAACAGCAACAGTGAAAGAGAAGTCTGATGTTCGCCATGATAGAACTGATTCTGTTTTTAATTTTTAATTTATGGTGAGTGGTTTTGCATTAATCTGTGAAACGGTCTTGTGGAACCTCTGTTAGGTGCGCACCTATAATAGCTCATTGAAATGGGTGAAATAGCATAGGCTATTTTGTCAGGGCTGACTGGAGGGCTAAGTGCGCTTTGAAAGTAAAATGTCCTATCTAAATGTTATATCTATAGGCTACATTAAGGTTTTTCTTTCATCATTTTAGGCTATCTGGTGCGTAAGTGCGTAAGCTTTAGGGCCTAACTGTACGTACACCAAATAGCCTACACGCTAATTGGCAAATTAGGTTTACGGTCAACGGAAGGCAAAAAGGAATATCAGAGTTTAATTCAGTAAGAGAAAAGCTGCAAAATGGAGAGTTGAAAATAGAGGTAAGGGCCAGTAAAGTAAAGTTTAGGAAATATTTGGTGAAGTGGTAAGAGCTGGCACTGCCATCATCCTATCTTATGTGTGATGATTGAGGTGCTATACAAATTACACGGTCACAAGCCTATGGCACATCAAGGGAACTGTAGCCAACTGTTCAGATGTGTTAAATGGAAACTGAAATCTGAACACTGACTGTAGGTCTTTAACCTCTCACATATTAACTCCAGAAGAATTAAGCATTTCTTGCAGTAAAATGTTACACCAACTAGTTAAAATTGGCTCGGGAACAGGAGTGGAGAAATACATTTCTTTTTTTCAGCATCTTATGCAAATGCACTGTTAGGTACCGACTGTAGAGATGCTATCTTTATCAGCATCATAAAACCTGATAGTATTTCAACCACAAAATATGCATGTATCCAACTGAAATCTTATCAGAAACATGTTGGGTTGTTTTCACAGCGCTTTTTCTTTTTCTCCATTTCCTTACAACTGGCCAAACTGATGCCATTTGGACATTTTGCACAGAAAATCTATCCATTTTTGTTGTTGCATTTTCTCCCTGTTCCCTAAACGTCTTTGCTCCGCAGAAGAAGCCGAGATGACAGAACTTTATTGATGTCACCTAGATTGAGCCACTCATTCTATAGATTTATGACATTTTGGTGAGCAAGGGTTTATTTAGCCTTCTAGGGAAACATATGACCGAAGAGAAGCTGCATGTCCTCTATCGCTACACACAATACCCCATCATGACAAAGCGAACAGTTTTTTTTTTTAAATGTTCGCAAATTTATAACAAATCTAATCTTATTTGCATAAGTATGCAGACCCTTTACTATGAGACTCAAAATTGAGCTCAGTTGCATCCTGTTTCCATTGATCATCCTTGATGTTTCGACAACTTGATTGGGGTCCACCTGTGGTAAATTCAATTGATTGGACATGATTTGGAAAGGCACACACCTGTCTAGATAAGGTCCCACAGTTGACCATGCACTAAGCCATGAGAGCAAAGGAATTTGGAACCACCAAGACTCTTCCTAGGGCTGGCCACCAGGCCAAATTGAGCAATCGGGGGAGAAAGGCCTTGTCAAGAACCTGATGGTCAATCTGACAGAGTTCTCCTCTGTGGAGATGGGAAAATCATCTCTGCAGACTCCACCAATCAGGAAATACAATAATATTTTACCCTGGGTCTATCTATAAAGCTATTAAAATATTTATCTTTGGCAGTGGCGTAATTGTGTTTAAAGTATCTTTTAGTGTTTGTCTTTTGTTTACAAGAACCACCCAACTTAAGCCAGACAATGTTCAAAATGTGGAAACTTTTTTAATCTCACCTCAGCCTCATGTCTGTAGATATCCAGGCCGAGATACAGCAGCCCATACTCCTGGCCCCTCAACCAAATCCTGGCCTATCAGAAGCAGTGGGAGGTCCGTCGTAAGATGAATGCCATTGGCTGGGCAGGGAAGAGCCTGGAGCAGGTCAGTGCCCTGTGTTCTCGGAAGCCCAGAACTAAAATCTTGTGTAATTTCCTCAGATACTCCATAAGGTTTTGGGGGGAGATGTATGAGAAAAGATATTAGAACAAGTAGTGGAAGTCTATGGGCCAAGTTTTCCCTCAATCCTATTTATTTACAAAGACCTTTTTTACATCAGCAGATGTCAAAGTCCTTATATGGATTCCCAGCCTTAAACCCCAAATAGAAAACAATGCAGATGTAGAAGCATGGTGGCAAGGAAAAACTCCAGAGAAAGACAGGAACCTAGGAACTAACCTAGAGAGGAACCGGGCTCTGCAGTCCTCTTCTGGCTGTGCCGGGTGGAGATTAACAGTACTTGGCCATTAAGGCCAGATTGTTCTTCAAGATGTTCAAATGTTCATAAATGACCAGCAGGGTCAAATAATAATCACTTGTTGCAGAGGGTGCAGCACCTCAGGATTAAATGTGAGTGTGAGATATTACACCAGCGACTGAGACGGGGTGGGGGACTTACTACCTTAAGACAAGGCTGAGTATAGTCCATGATGATTTCCCCCACCTTACGAAGCCGAGGGGGCGCAACACCTGACAGAAAGATCCCCGTCAGTGACTCAACCCACTGAACTCGAGTATAGCGAACTTCAAAAGAAACACTCACCCGCTAAATTGCGATTGGTTCAAATAATCAGTGATGAAACTGTTGCTTGTTAGTGTTGCATCCCACAGTCTTTTGACAGACATTAGGATACAATTTGTAACAGTCTGTCCACCAGAGATTAGCGCCCTGAGATGCCAACCTCAGCTGAAAAAGAACACCATATTACCTGAACTACAATCAGTTCAGCTATTTTACAGATGTATTATTTGTTTCCTTGAAAGCAGTCTATAGACAAAGAATTACTGCAATCCACACTTAGGTTTTGTTTAACCTAGTCACTGCCAATTAATGCTAACGTCAGCATTCTCTGTTCAAAACCTCGTGTATATATATATATCAATGTCCCACGTTTAGCATGTTTTTTAAATTTCATGCCAAAATCTTCTCAAAAGAATTGTAAACCAATGAATTGAGCAACACAATCCATTAGGCATGACATTTAAAACTTGCTAAACAGGGGAGATTGACTTGCATGGGGTTTTGGTCCGAAATGCTAATATTAGCATTTGCTGTCAGTGGCTAGTTTAACAAAACCAAAGTGTGGCTGGATTTCTCATCTCATGCAATGTTTCCACATAGTTGTAATATTATTGTTATATTGTAACTGTTTCCACGCTTCTCCAGGTTTATGAAGATGTTAGCCAATGCTGTCAAGCTCTTTCCCAGAGGCTGGGCACACAGCCATACTTCTTCAATAAGCAGTAGGTTTATAAAATTGTCTTTGCATACTTTTTTATTTATTCTGATAGACAAATAACAATATATTGGTTGATGCTTACATCTGTCCTATTTCACACGTGTAAATTAAATGCATTTTTTTGCATATCCCACTCTTGAGACACCATCGGAGAGTGGAGTAATGGCCAGGGATCTGCCATTATTGAGGGGGACCATGGAGAATTTTGGGTTAAGTGCCTTGCTCAAGGGCATATCAGATTTTTCACCTGATTGGCTCAGAGATTTGAACCAGCAACCTTTTGGTTACTGTCCCAACACTCCTAACCGCTATGCTACCTGCCGGCCCTTGAAAAGAAAACGAATGAGAGAAGTGGTACATTGAATTGGAGACATACAAAGGAGCAGTGGGATTCATACTCACTGTAACGCCATAATGAATGTGCTGCAAGTGGCGGCATTACCCGCTGGAGGCCACAAATTGTCTATTCCCGGGGTGTCAAACATAAGGATCCAGCCCACGACTAAAATGACTAAACCAGATGAAAGCTGTAGAAATGATAATGGACACAAAGTTTTTTGGGGACTGTGTCCAGCTCGCTAAAAATCACCTAAATGAAAGCTACACAGTCAGGGAGCATTAAATTCCAAAAACAATGGAGACTATTTAGCCAATTTTTACAGCGTAGAAATAAATAAATTCAGTGCTGCCTTCCGGACCCCGTTGAAGACCGAATGCGGGCCCCTTGGAAAAAATGTGTTTGACACCCCTGGTCTATACCGTGTTAGACCTATTATTACATTGTATTTGCCTGTTGTGCTAACATTTTTGTCCTTTTACTTTATCAGTCCTTTCAATATATTCAATGAATCCTATTATATTACATTAGTCGCATTAAAGTGCTGATCTTAAGGTCTCAAAACAGGTTGTTTTCCTGCTACTCTAAAAGAAAAAAAGAGGTTAGGGGGAGCCTTATACTTGCACACCCTTTGTCAATCCAATGCTTTTAAATCCATGACAGGAACTTTGGGAGAAGTGTGGCGAATTGGGATGCAGACTAATGCTGTTTTGGGTCAGACATGGGCCTATACAGTACCTCTTAGATAGCCAGGGCTTTGACTACCATTTGTTTTCACTGGGTTAGTTTACACATAGTGCTGAAGGATAGCACTGCTGAATCTGTGAACCCAGCGCTCCCCTTTCTCCCATTGTCTGAGCTTTCTCCCCCCTGAACCTGCGGGGGGAGGGACCTCTAATTAATCTGGTAATGACATCTTGGCCTTGTCATATGCTACAAGAGAGGACAATAACTTGCTGTAATAAAAATTAAGATTGCCAGTATGGGTGAAATCTTAAACCCCATTACAAAGCTGCCTGAGTGTGATGTATAAAATGACTCACTGCCTGTACTGACCTTGGCTAGAGCAGAGAAAGAGAGTAGTCAACATAATACATTGTTGTGCATAGAATAAATATGTACGGTCTTTGTGAATCCATCAATGGTATGGCATGTTGCCTTTTTAAATGGTAATGTCTCCCACACATGGACATGGTGACAAATGACAGCCTTATTTGCTGTATGATTTGGATCTAGAGCTGTCAAAGTATTCATACCCCTTCACTTATTCCATATTTTGTTACAGGCTGAATTCAAAATTGATTACTTTTTTCCTAATCTATCTACACACACTACTCCGTAATGAGAGTGAACATGATTTTGATTTAATATGAAATGCAGAAATATCTCATTTACATAAGTATTCACAACCTTGAGTGAATACGTGTTAGAATCCCCTGTGGCAGCGATTACAGCTGTGAGCCTCTCTGGGTTAGTCTAAGAGCTTTGCACACTTGGATTGTACAATACCTGCCCATTTATTATTTTCAAAATTCTTCAAGCTCTGTCGAATTGGTTGTTGATCATTGCTAGACAACCATTAAGTCAAAACTAACTACACCACTCAAGAACATTCTCGGATAAGCAACTCCAGTGTATATTTGGACTTGTGTTTTAAGTTATTGTCTTCCTGAAAAGTTTATAAATCTCCCAGTGTCCAGTGTAAAGCAGACTGAACACCATTTTCCTTTTGGATTTCAGGATGCATGTTTGTGGAATATTTTTATACAGTTGATTTTATTAGGCTTGCCATAACAAAGGGGTTGAATCCTTGACGTGACATTTCAGCTTTTCATTTCATTAATTGGTCAACATTTTGAGAAACAGAATTCTACCACACTTTGGTTTTGTTTAACTAGTCAGTGCCAATTATTGTTAATGTTAGCATTTTCTGTAAAAAACTCATGTAAATCGATGTCCCCATGTTTAGCATGTTTTAAATGTCATGCCCAAATCTTCAAAAGAATTAAACAAATTAATTGAGCAAAACATGCTAAACAGGGGAGATTGACTTACACAGGGTTTTGGTCCAAAAATGATATTAGGATTTGTTAGTGGCTTAGTTTAACAAAAGCAAAGTGTGGCTGGATTTCTCATCTATCAGGCCAGTGTTTCCACATAGTTGTAATAGTAACTGTTTCCACGCTTCTTCTCTAGGTTAATGAAGGCGTTAGCCTATGCTGTCAAGCTCGTTCCCAGAGGCTGGGCATACAGCCATACTTCTTCAATAATTGTGTGTTGGCCTGTAACAAACTCAAATCTATTTTAAATTTGAGCTATAACCCAAAATGTGGGAAAAATCTAGGGGTGTGAATACAGTATTTTCTGAAGGCACTGTAATAATATGCCATTTAGCAGACACTTTTATCCAAAGCGACTTAGTCATGTGCGCATACATTTTACGTATGTGTGGTCCCAGAAAACTAGCCTACAAACTGAGCCATACAAGCCACAAATATTGGAACTAGGCCATGACTACGGGACTTAAGCCCTGTCTCGGCCACTCTGCGCTTATATACCATCTATCCCCCTCTATACTTTTCGTATCTTAAAAATATGAAATTGGATTGGTGAATCTGATCTCCTTTAAAAAAAAAAAAATTAAAGTATGTTTGTGTCAAGAATCATGCTCAAACTTTTATGGGTTATAAAAGATTCCCTTTGTCCTCAGACCCACTGAGCTGGATGCGCTGGTGTTCGGCCACCTCTTCACCATCCTGACCACACGACTCACCAGCGACGAGCTGGGCGAGAAGATCAAGAGCTACAGCAACCTGCTGGCCTTCTGCCGCCGCATCGAGCAGAGCTATTTCGAGGACAGCCAAGCTGGCTCCTCGTCCAGAGGCTATTCGAAAGGCCCCTCCCTCTTTTGATGCCCATCACCTGAAGCCCAACAGTCCCATTCCATCTCCATCCCATCCTATCCTACCCCATTCCCAGTCTTCCTTTCTCCACTTGCTTGCCTGTGAATGCCATGAACTGGAAGTATGACTTTCTTGAAAATGTAGTGGTGATTCTTTGATGTAGAAACTAAATGAAAAGCAATTGTGATTTATTTTTTCCAGATTGTGCAGGTTTTTTTCTGGTTTGATATTTGAATGGAAAGTGCCTACAAAAATACAATTCCACACACAACTCTTATTCTACACAATTTATGGTTTCTATTTAGACTATTTAGAAGTGTGAGCTTAGTATTAAAACAAGTTAAGTATGAAATTCACAGATGTACCATGTTATTATGCTTGTGGAAAACCTTGAAGCACTTTCAAGAATTACAAATAAAAAGTGAACGTAACATCTATACCATTAATGTTGTTTGGGTAATATGCTGTAGGTTATACTAGTTTATTAACATTGACGGTCCGAGGCCTGGGAGATAAGATGCATTAAACCAGTAATCGCAAAGTGGGTTAGGGATTTCAACTGGTGTATTCAGTTATAACACCCAACAAATCCCCTTAATAGCAGTCACACATTCTGTAAATTGAGCTATTCAGTATATACAGTTGAAGTCGGAAGTTTACATACACTTAGGTTAGAGTCATTAAAACTTGTTTCTCAACCACTTCACAAGTTTCTTGTTAACAAACTATAGTTTGGCAAGTCGCTTAGGATGTCGACTCTGCATGACAAGTAATTGTCCCAATAATTGTTTAGAGAGATTATTTCACTTATAATTCACTGTATCACAATTCCAGTGGGTCAGAAGTTTACATACTCTAAGTTGACTGTGCCTTTAAACAGCTTGGAAAATTCCAGAAAATTATGTCATGGCTTTAGAAGCTTCTGATAGGCTAATTGACATAATTTGAGTCAATTGGAGTTGTACCTGTGGATGTATTTCAAGGCCTACCTTCAAACTCAGTGCCTATTTGCTTGACATCATGGGAAAATCAAAAGAAATCAGCCAAGACCTCAGAAAAAAAATGGTAGACCTGCACAAGTCTGGTTCATCCTTGGGAGCAATTTCCAAACACCTGAAGGTACCACGTTCATCTGTACAAACAATTGTACGCAAGTATAAACACCATGGGACCACGCAGCCGAGCGTACTTTGGTGCGAAAAGTGCAAATCAGTCCCAGAACAACAGCAAAGGACCTTGTGAAGATGCTGGAGGAAACCGGTACAAAAGTCTATATCCACAGTAAAATGGGAAAGGAAAGCACAGAATCATCTAGAATGTCATTGTATGCTGTAGCATTAAGATTTCCCTTCACTGGAACTAAGGGGCCTTGCCCAAACCTTGATAAAGAGCCCCAGACCATTATTCTTCCACCAAACTTTACAGTTGGCACTATGCATTCGGGCAGGTAGCGTTCTCCTGGCGTCCGTCGGACCGCCAGATGGTGAAGCGTGATTCGTCACTCCAGAGAATGTGTTTCCAATGGCGGCAAGCTTTACACCACTCCACCTGACGCTTGGCATTGCGCATGTGATCTTAGGCTTGTGTGCGACTGTTCGGCCATGGAAACCCATTTCATGAAGCTCCCGACGAACAGTTCTTGGGCTGACGTTGCTTCCAGAGGCAGTTCGAAACTCTGTAGTGAGTGTTGCAAACTGAAGACAAAACTATTTTTACTCGCTATGCGTTTCAGCACTTGTTGGTCCCGTTCTATAAGCTTGTGTGGTCTACCACTTTGCGTCTGAGCCGCTGTTGCTCCTAGACATTTCCATTTCACAATAACAACACTTACAGTTGACCGGGGCAGCTCTAGAAAGGTAGAAATTTGTTGGAAAGGTGGCATCCTATGACGGTTTCAACGCCACTTTGAAAGTCACTGAACTCTTCAGTAAGGACATTCCATTGCCAGTGTTTGTGGCTGAAATAGATGAATCCACTAATTTGAAGGGGTGTCCACATACATTTGTACATACAGTGGGGAGAACAAGTATTTGATTTAAGCTAATTATGAGTAGGCATTGCATGCTTATTGGTTGATGCATTGTAAACACTTAGAAATGTGCTATTATCACATACACTATACAGTGGGGAGAACAATATTTGATACTACTACTTACTACCTACTTACAAAGCATGAAGTGGTCTGTAATTTTTATCATAGGTACACTTCAACTGTGAGAGATGGAATCTAAAACAAAAATCCAGAAAATCACATTGTATGATTTTTAAGTAATTCATTTGCATTTTATTGCATGACATAAGTATTTGATGCATCAGAAAAGCAGAACTTAATATTTGGTACAGAAATGTTTGTTTGCAATTACAGAGATCATACGTTTCCTGTAGTTCTTGACCAGGTTTGCACACACTGCAGCAGGGATTTTGGCCCACTCCTCCATACAAACCTCCAGATCCTTCAGTTTTCGGGAATGTCGCTTGGCAATATGGACTTCCAGCTCCCAGATTTTCTATTGGGTTGTTAATTCATTTCCCATTCTGTCACTGACTGTAATTCCGTGGTAAGTCTCAGTGAGCTCACTGATTGTAGGTGCTGATGTGTAGAGTGTGAAATCATTAGCATACATAGTCATTTTAGCTTCTTGTAAGACAAGTACCAAATCATTTCTGAAAATAGAGAAGAGTAATGGCCCATGTCAACTGCCCTCAGGGATACTGCACTGTGCATACTGTATCTCATGTTAAAGAAGCTTCTATTGAAGAATACTCTTGAGTTCTATTGGATACGTAACTCTTCGACCATGTGATGGCAGGTGATGTAAAGCCATATCAAGCAAGCTGTTTTTTTCAATAACAAATTGTGAACCATATCATCAAAGGCTTAAATCTTACAATACAGCTCCAACTATCATCTTATTATCATTTTATTTTAGCCAATCATCAGTCATCTGAGTCATTGCAGTACAAGTTGAGTGTCGTTCCCTATATGCATGCTGAAAGTCAGTAGTTAACTTGTTCTTTACAAATGTGTATTTTCAATTCTCTCAGTCAGTTTTCTACTGTAAGAACAGACAGCAAAATGATGGGGCGGTTGTTAGAGCCAGCAAAGGGGGCTTTACTATTTTTAGGTAGTGGAATTACTTTAACTTCCTTCCACGCCTGTGGACACACTCATTGATGGCAGTACAGTCTGCTACCATTCTCAATAGTTTCCCATCTAGGTTGTCTATACCTGGTGGCTTATCATTATTGATGGATAACAACAGTTTTCCCACCACACAAACTTCTTCTCTTTCATTATGAGATCTTAAATATGATGGTGATGGTTCAAATAATTATGATGGTTTACTTTTCAGTGTTGTCATTTCACTTCTCAGTTTGTCCACTTTCCCAGTGAAATAGTCATTGAAATGATTGGCTATATTAAAAGGTTTTGTTATAAATGACCAATCAACTTCAATTAAGGAAGATTAATTGGATTTTCTGCCCATAATATAATTTAAGGTGTTCCAAAGTCTTTTCCCATTGTTTTTTATGTCACGTATCTTGTTTTGATATAGTACCAATCAAAAGTTTGGACACATACTCATTCAATAGTTTTTCTATATTTTATAAATTGTAGAATAATAGTGAATACATCAAAATGATGAAAAAACACATATGGAATCATGTCGTAACCAAGACTTCTGCCAAAGTCGTTGCCTCTCCTTGTTCGGGCGGTGCTCGGCGGTCGACGTCACCGGTCTTCTAGCCATCATTGATCCAATTTTCATTTTCCATTGGTTTTGTCTTGTCTTCCCACACACCTGGTTTCAACCCATTCATTACCTGTTGTGTATTTAACCCTCTGTTTCCCCTCATGTCTTTGTCAGAGATTGTTTTATGTCAGTGATGTTTTATGGTTGTATTGGTTTGCGACGGGTCCTCGTACCCATGTTTATTTATGTATGTACATATTAGTGTTTGGAGCTTGGGACATTTTTAAAAGACTCCATTTTACACTCCGTTTGACTCTCCTGTGCCTGACTTCCCTGCCACCTATACACACGACTCTGACAATATTTGAGATTCTTCAAAGGAGCCACCCTTTGCCTTGAAGACAGCTTTGCAAACTCTTGGCATTCTCTCAACCAGCTTCATCTGGAATGCTCTTTCAACCTTCTTGAAGGAGTTCCCACATATTCTAAGCACTTGTTGGTTGCTTTTCCTTCACTCTGTGTTCCAACTCATCCCAAACAATCTCAATTGGGTTGAGGTTGGGTGATTGTGTAAGCCAGGTCATCGTATGTAGCACTCCATCACTCTCCTTCTTGGTCAAATAGCCCTTACACAACCTGGAGGTGTGTTGGGTTATTGTCCTGTTGAAAAACAAATGATAGTCCCACTAAGCGCAAACCAGATGGGATGGCGTATCGCTGCAGAATGCTGTGGTAGCCATGCTGGTCAAGTGTGCCTTGATTTCTAAATAAATCACTGATAGTGTAACCAGCAAAGCACCCCCACACCATCATATGTCCTCCACCACACATGCTGAGATCATCCGTTCACCTACTCTGCGTCTCACAAAGACAAGGCGGTTGGAACCAAAAATATCAAATTGGGATTCATCAGATCAAAGGACAGATTTCCACCGGTCTAATGTCCAAGCAAGTCTCTTGTTATCCTTTAGTAGTTGTTTCTTTGCAGCAATTTGACCATGATAGCCTGACACACAGTCTCCTCTGAACAGTTGATGTTGAGTTGTATCTGTTACTTGAACTCTGGGAGGCATTTATTTGGGTTGCAATTTCTGAGGCTGGTAACTCTAATGAACTTATTCTCTGCAGCAGAGGTAACTCTGGGTCTTCCTTTCCTGTGGCGGTCCTCATGAGAGCCAGTTTCATCATTGCGCTTGATGGTTTTTGCGACTGCACTTGAAGAAACTTTCGAAATTCTTGAAATGTTCCGTATTGACTGACTATCATATCTTAAAGTAATGATGGACTGTCGTTTCTCTTTGCTTATTTGAGCTGTTCTTGCCATAATATTGACTTGGTATTTAACCAAATAGGGCTATCTTCTGTATATCCCCCAACTCACAGAGTTGTTGTCCTTAAGCCATTTTGCCACAACTGTGGAAGTATGCTTAGGGTCATTGTTCATTTGGAAGACGCATTTGCTACAAAGCTTTAACTTCCTGATTGATGTCTTGAGATGTAGCTTCAATATATCCACCTAATTTTCCATCCTCACGGTGCCATCTATTTTGTGAAGTGCACCAGTCCCTCCTGCAGCAAAGTACCCCCACAACATTATGCTGCCACCCCCGTGCTTCACGTTTGGGATGGTGTTCCTCGGCTTGCAAGCCTCATCCTTTTCCCTCCAAACATGACGATGGTCAATTATGGCCAAACAGTTCTATTTTTGTTTCAGACCAGAGGACATTTCTCCAAAAAGTACAATCTTTGTCCCCATGTGCTGTTGCAAACTTTAGTCTGTATTTGTAATGGCGTTTTGGGAGCAGTGGCTTCTTCCTTGCTGAGTGGCCTTTCAGGTTATGTTGATATAGGACTCATTTTACTGTGGATATAGATACTTTAGCACCTGTTTCCTCAAGCATCTTCAAAAGGTCCTTTGCTGTTGTCCTGGGATTGATTTGTACTTTTCACACCAAAATACGTTCATCTCTAGGAGACAATATGCGTCTCCTTCCTGAGCGGTATGACAGCTGCGTGGTCCCATGGTGTTTATACTTGCATACTATTGTTTGTGCAGATGAACGTGGTACCTTTAGGTGTTTGGAAATTGCTCCCAAGGATTAACCAGACTTGTGGAGGTCTACCATTTTTTTTCTGAGGTCATGGCTGATTTCTTTTGATTTTCCCCTGATGTCAAGGAAAGAGGCACAGAGTTTGAAGGTAGGCCTTGAAATACATCCACATGTACACCTCAAATTGATTCAAATTATGTCAATTATCCTATCAGAAGCTTCTAAAACCATGACATAATTTTCTGGAATTTTCCAAGCTGTTTAAAGGCACAGTCAACTTAGAGTATGTAAACTTCTGACCCACTGGAATAGTGATACAGTGAATTATAATTGAAATAATCTGTCTGTAAACAATTTTAGGAAAAATTACCTGCGTCATTCACAAAGTAGATGTCCTAACTGACTTCCCAAAACGATAGTTTGTTAACAAGAAATTTGTGGAGTGGTTGAAAAACGAGTTTTAATGACTCCAACCTAAGTGTATGTAAACTTCCGACTTCAACTGTACATACACACATGTCATCATGTCTCAATTACAAATAGGGTAGAAATCTATTTGCATAGCTATGATTACAGGAACAAAAAAAGTATTGCTGTACAAAATAAGGAGAGATTTCAACATTGACAATATTATTGCATTAACCACGTGGAATTAAGTAAAATAACACTCCTGTTTCACTACTCCTTAAGCAACATATATAATTTTGATAGTCTAGCATATAACTTTGAGCATGGTAGTCTTGTAGAGTAGGTATGAACAAAAGTAATGAAAACAGTTCAATGGAAGAGACTATTTGTCTTCACCCTTGAGTGTCTTTTTAACACGAGGCACAAGGAACATGCTGCCATCGGAGGTCTGCTGGAGAGAGTAGTCACTGGGAGAGTAGGGCTTCCCCTCCTCATCTCTCAGCCGACTGAACACCTCCAGGTACAGACTCCCCAGCTGCTCCTTTAGCTCCTTCAGACTACCGTTCCTCTGGGCACTCTCCCTGAGTAAGTGTGCCTTCTTCTCGCACAGTGCTTCAAGCTCCCCCTCCAGGCCTGAGATGCTCTCCATCTTGCGCTTGCGGCAGTTCTGGGCTGCCACCTTGTTCTTTCCCCGTCTGCGGATGTCTCGGATCAGGACCAGCTGGACCTCGTTAAGCTGGTGCTTGGACATGAGCTCATTGAAGTCGTCCACGGGGAGGTTGATAATGAGCTCCACAGCAAAGGGGATCCCCAGGGCCTTGGCCCGCTGTTCGTCTCTGGACAGACGGGACTGGTAGCCCGCAGAGCGTCTTCTCGACTTGTCTTTGGTGAATGGGCGCTGGTTATGGCCGTTGCCCTCTATGAGCTCACTCTTTGGGTAGGGTAGGCTGTCTGCCGGAAAATGGGATACTGGACCAGTGTTGAAAGGGGAGGACTGTTGTTCCTCTCCATGGAGAGACAGTGAGAACATCTCTCTGTACTCGGACCGGTTGCTGTCCATCTCCTCCAGGTCTGAGTCGCTGTATCCCATAGAACTATCGTCCTGATGGGATTTCATAGGTGAGCTGACATTGTCCATTGACAGACCGGAGTCAGAGTCGAGGAACTCTGTAGCAGAACTGTGTCCATCTGTCAGGGAAAATTGGGGGACATGTATTTCTGACGGTTCCAGTGGTTTGTGTCTCACCTCCTTCTCCGCCTCATTGGAAGTATAGGATAACATGGGGGAGCTTGGTTTTGTGTTTGAGTGGTCAGTGTAGAACAGTTTACAGAGGCTGTCTGTGGTGTAGGTTGTGTTGAGCTCTGGGGGTTTCAGAGTCATTTGGTTGAGGTTGTCAGGGGGAACCATCCCTTTGAAGTTGTTGATGAGTAGGACAGGTGGTGTAGTATCAATGTTTGTGACCAAGCCTGGGAGCTCAGGCAAGTAGAAGCTGTAGTTAGGGTCCTGCACCTCTAGGGGCATGCTTGTGCTGGTATAGCCATTCTGATCCAGGATATCTGACACTTGCATTTTTAAGTTCTGCTGTTGAAAATAGAGGAAATCAAAGAATTAGAAAACAGTCAGTGACCTATATACATTGTAAAATATTTTATTGAAAGGTGAGACTGTTAATTTCATGTCTTCATTATCATAGTGAAAAACAAAAGACTTGTTATCTCTAGTGGGCAACCCTTATAAACAATGGGTAAAATGACTATCTAAAATTGGATAGCATTGCCATTGTAGTTCAAGACTATGTACAGTCATGGCTGAAATAGCTTTATATTTGGATACGTGCTATCCCGTGGTGGAACTATATACAGCTCCATAGCAAGTATGAAAACCCTATTCAGTGAAACTTGATCACAGAGTGAATTAATACAATTAATGAATGAATGACATTTTCTATGTGTCAAATCGTCAGTTGACATTCAGCCAACTTGACACAACATGGGCCAGAATCCCTGTGGAACGCTTTCAACATCTTGTAGAGTCCATGCCCCCGATGCATTGAGGCTGTTCTGAGGGCAAAAGGGTGGGTGCAACTCACAATTAGGAAGTTGTTCTTCACGTTTGTATACTGGCTATTGTACACACCGAGTAGATCAATCCCAGAACAACAGCAAAGGACCCTGTGAAGATGCTTGAGGAAACAGGTACAAAAGTATCTATATCCACAGTAAAACGAGTCCTATATCGACATAACCTGAAAGGTCACTCAATGAAGCCACTGCTCCAAAACCGCCATAAAAAAGCCAGATTACAGTTTGCAACTGCACATGGGGACAAAGATGGTACTTTTTGGAGAAATGTCCTCTGGTCTGATGAAACAAAAATATACATGTTTGGCCATAATGACCATCGTCATGTTTGGAGGAAAAAGAGTGAGGCTTGCAAGCTGAGGAACACCATCCCAACCGTGAAGCACGGGGGTGGCAGCATCATGTTCTGGGGGTGCTTTGCTGCAGGAGGGACTGGTGCACTTCACAAAATAGATGGCATCAAGAGGACGGAAAATTATGTGGATATATTGAACAACATCTCAAGACATCAGTCATGAAGTTAAAGCTTGGTTGCAAATGGGTCTTCCAAATGAACAATGACCTCAAGTATACTTCCAAAGTTGTGGCAAAATGGCTTAAGGACAACAAAGTCAAGTTATTGGAGTGGCCATCACAAAGCCCTGACCTCAATTCTACAGAAAATGTGTGGGCAGAACTGAAAAAGCATGTGCGAGAAGAAAGCCTAGAAACCTGACTCAGTTACACCAGTTACACCCAACTAATTGTGGGAAGCTTCTGGAAGGCTACCTGGAACATTTGGCCCAAGTTAAACAATTCAAAGGCAATGCTACCAAATACTAATATAGTGTTTGTAAACTTCTGACCCACTGGGAATGTGATGAAAGAAATGAAAGCTGAAGTAAATTATTCTCTCTACTATCATTCTGACATTTCAATACAGTATATAAGAGGGTTCTGAGTTTGACGTTGTGTTTTTTTGTTGTTGTGTTTTTCTTCCTTTATTTAACTAGGCATGTCAGTTAAGAACAAATTCCTATTTTCAATTACGGCCTAGGAACAGTGGGTTAGCTGCCTTGTTCAGGGGCAGAACGACAGATTTTTACCTTGTCAGCTCGGGGATTCGATATTAAAACCTTTCGGGTTACTAGTCCAATGCTCTAACCACTAGGCTACCTGCTGCCGCTACCTGCCATTTCCCAGTTTAGTTTTCAGGGAACATGTGTCTTTATAAAATTCTTCCTCAAAATATGCCACATTTTCATTACCTGAGAACAAACTTGCAAACCCCTTCTCCCACTCATTAAGTACCTGTGTAATATCGAACTTCAGCCCCCCTGCTCTTCACTGAATTCCATTGGAATTTTCTTATGTCGTTTTGGTCCTAACTTATTTGGTTCCAGAACTGTTGAGAATTTATTGTCTGTATCTCCTCAAGGTGTAATACCTGCCCTCTCTGATATCTCTGTTTGAATAGGCTCAGTTTTTAATCAAACACATGCTGTTTTTTCTTAAAATCCTTTCTAAAATGTTATCTTGTATTCCTATCTTTACACTGTAGAAATAAGTGCTCAGCCTTGCGGTGTACAGATCATAGGTCCCTTAACTCATCATTCCAATAAGGCTTGTTCGGCTTGTAAACGTTCCTGGACTTGAGTTCAATGAGTTCTAATGTGCGTGCTATTTCAGAACATAGAAACTCAGTTGGCAAATGTATTTTCTTGCATTTAGGCCTATGCGGGGTACGTATATTTTGTGTGATACACAATAATACCTGCTTGAGAAAGATCCTGCCAACAGAAAAGGACATAAATAAAAGAGAATTATCAGGAAGTCTACTTTTCAAATTTGTTCTAACAAAGGCGTGCTTGTGCTGTGTCCTCGCACACCCTACTGCAGCAGCCACTCGTTGTTAGGTGTCCATTACCTAGCTGAACAGGGCTTGTTGTGGCCTTATGAATTGTTCCGTTGTGCCATACCTACCTGGAGTTCAGGCAGGGAGAGCAGCTCCATCCAGGCCTGCTCCACATCCACAGGGGCTGGTTCCAGAGACACAGGCACAGCAATGGGAGCCTTGTGGGGGGCCAGCAGAGCAGAGAGCATGGGGTTCTGGGCCACAGGTGACTGCTGGGAGGTCAGCATATCTGGCCTACTGTTGCCAATGGAAGGGGAGGGCATGATATGTGCAGGAGGAGGATGGGGGAGCTAGAATGCACAGACACATACTGGAAATGAGAGGGGATGCATTGATAAGAGGAGAAACAGATTGGAATTATGTTACTGGTTTGTAGGTATTGGTAGTGTATTCTCTTACCTCAATGGTTTCTACGAAAGGGAATGTCTCTGCGAGAAGCTGCATGCACTCATCAAATGAAAGTGCATCCCCATCCACTCTGGAAAAAATGGTGTTCTACAAAAACAGACACACAGATATAAATTACTGGCTGTATGAGCGATAAAGTTATTTGAATTATGTTTTAACCTAATTAACCGTTGAAATCGGAAGTTTGCATACACCTTAGCCAAATATATTTAAACTCGTTTTTTCACAATTCCTGACATTTAATCCCTTTAACATTCCCTGTCTAGGTCAGTTAGGATCACCACTTTATTTTAAGAATGTGAAATGTCAAAATATGTAATAGTAGAGAGCTTTTATTTCTTTCATCACATTCTCAGTGGGTCAGAAGTTTACATACACTCAATTAGTATTTGGTAGCATTGCCTTTAAATTGTTTAACTTGGGTCAAACATTTTGGGTAGCCTTCCACAAGCTTCCCACAATAAGTTGGGTGAATTTCTGCCTATTCCTCCTGACAGAACTGGCGAAACTGAGTCAGATTTGTAGGCCTCCTTGCTCGCACACGCTTTTTCAGTTCTGCCCACAAATGTTCTATAGGATTGAGCAAAAGCCTCCTGCAGCAAAGCAACCCCACAACATGATGCTTCCACCCCCGTGCTTCACTGTTGAGATGATGTTCTTCGGCTTGCAAGCCTCCCCTTTTTTCCTCCAAACATAACGATGGTATTACGGCCAAACAGTTCTATTTTTGTTTCATCAGATCAGAAGATATTTCTCCAAAAAGTACGATCTTTGTCCCCATATGCAGTTGCAAACCGTAGTCTTGCTTTTTTTGGTGGTTTTGGAGCAGTGGCTTCTTCCTTGCTGAGCGGCCTTTCAGGTTTTGTTGATATAGGACTCGTTTTACTGTGGATATAGATACTTTTGTATACCACCCTCAAAATGAATATGAAAAAAAACAAGACACAGAACACATACACATGCATTTCCCTAGCATAAATTCTAATCTCGTTACTCTTTTCTATTCCAGAGGGGGACCACTCTCTGGTGTGACAGACAGACAGACAGATAGATAGATACCTGGTTTCCCTCTGTGTTGGGCAGCTCTGGTTCACTGGGTAGCAGGCAGGGCATGAACTCTCCAGTCTCCTCGTCCAGCTCCAGCTGTTCGAGCAAGGCCTTATCCTGCTCCCTCAGCAGGTGCAGCCTATTCTCCTCCTCCAGTTCCCTCTGCCTGCGCAGCTCATCCTCCTTCTGCCGCAGGCTCAGGTCAAACACCTCCCGCTCGGCACCCAGGTCAATGTCCTGCCTCCACAGGATGTCAATCAAGTTCATATCCTGGCAGGAGAACAACGACCATAGTGAGTTAAGATAGGAGGATAGCAGGACAACACTACAGCCAACACCACTGCTACTCCAACTATTCTTATCTGCTCTTTAATTATTTGTTATTCTTATTTCTTACTTTTTTGTTGTTGGTATTTTCTTAAAACTGCATTGTTGGTTAAGGGCTTGTAAGTAAGCATTTCACTGTAACGTCTACACCTGTTGAATTCGGCGCATGTGACAAATGCGATTTGATTTGATTTGAAGGCAGGGTTCTTTAAAGAACCACTTTTAATGCAGGGATCCTGAAGTATTTGACAAAGCGTAATCGTATTTGACAAAGCGTATTTGACAAAGCATAAGATGGATATTGTATGCTCACCCATCACGAACAAACAGAAGGCAGACAAGTGGGATCAAAAAAAGTGTGTCAACAATACCCAGAAAGCTTCTCTGTGCCACGTATTGTATCCCCTGTTCCCCTCCCTGTGGACAGCTGTCCCTTACCCCCACCTTTAGCCATAACACAACTCAATCAGATGAGATGTGTGACGAGGATGTATGAATAATACATGCTGTTCTCCTCATTCTTAAAGCAGGATGGCTCCACACCCACGTGTACAGCAACCTTCAACACCAGCATCTAGCTAAACCACCAAATACCATCAAGATCCACTAAAGAGAGCAGAGTAAAATACGAGTATTACATGCATGAAGTAAGTTATAGATACATATTGCACAGTTTACAAAGCCAGCATTTTTTTATGTCCTTGATCAGCCTTTGTTTCTATATGCGAGAGCAGCACACAATGTGGCTGAAAGACGCTGCTCAACTCAATAATAAGCCATTGGCCGAGATACTCTATGATTGATAATTATTATTCAGCAGGCTTGAATTTCAGTCCAATCGCAAAAATGCTGCCACTGGACCAAATATAATCTGACCAATAGGAAACAAGACAAATTAGTTCTGTTTGATAAAGCTGAACCCATATAAGAACCTCTCACAGTTATTATATCATTGGTTGTTTCATAAGATTTCTATTATATTATATTGTCTACAATTTTTACACTGAATATTAAACTTTGATGATTATGACAAAGAACATAACACCTAATATTTGGCTGGTAGACTGCCAAACATGTGTTTGGACTGTGAGGCAGTTTCATTCATAGGACTGCCACTGGAATGTTGCAGTAACCTCTCTAGGCTGTTTACCTCTACAATCATCATGCAAAATGCATTTGATGAATACACCTGCTAGCAAGGCACACATTTTTGAAGATTTGTCCCAACTCATTTATTTTCAAGATGACAGTAGGAGCCACAGACATTGTGGGGCTGTTTCCTGGACCCAGATTAAGCATAGGACTAAAATATGAATTTTTCCATTGACAATTATGTCTGGCTTAAAAAGCTTCATCTCGGTTCTGGGTCCAAGCGGCAAAACTATCTCTGGGTATCAATGGTTCTTTTCACAAACACATTCAGCTCATTATGTGGCCATGAAGCTTCAAGAGTGTGTGGTGTTGACTCAGTAACAAGCTAAACATCCATTACAAAAGAGTTTCAAAGGAACGCAAGGCGAGGATCAAAAGGACAGACAGTGACCTTGACTCAACCAACATCAACCCTTTGGCTCAGTAGATAATTTAACAAGAAAACTATTCTGGTCAAGTACACATTTTCCTCCCGTATCAGTTAAACAATAAAATCGGACATTAACTTCATATTTATGGCTGGGCGGCTGTTGTGATAGCGTTATTGCCACTGTATTGGGGCAGGTTTTGAATGATTATTCCCTGCTTTATGACTAGGCGGTCACACTATAGTCTTTCCACTAATGTGTAAAATCAGGGCAGCTTTAGAGGTTTTTCCCCATACAGCGTCACAGGGATTACACTTCTAAATAAAATAACCGACAATTCCGAATAAAATGCATGTAATAACTTGAATTGGCCATGAGTAAATGACTGAGTATGTGTCTGACCATTCTCAGGAGTCACGCCTCCTTTAATGGACCAATCAGCAGTTGAAACAATAACAAAGCGTTCTCCATGCCACTGTTTGGGTAAAAAGCTGATGGATGGGGCTGGAGAAATGTAATCACTCTCAAATTCAGATTCTCAAATTCAGACTCTCAAATTCAAATTATATGATATAATCATTATAGTTGTAACTATGTTTTGAGGCAAAACAGTGTTTGTTTAAAATCATTGGCGTAAAACAAGCTTATATTTTGGGTTCTGGTGGGGTACCATAGTTAAACTAAGCTCGATGCATTTATAAAAAAGTTATATTCTTCAAAAATCTATGGGTACATATTATTAATTTTTAAGACCTAAAATGGATGTAGCAACTTCTGTTTTCCCCTTTAAAGTTACATGAGTGAATAGGTTACAGACATAAATGGAATATCAGACACTATCAGGCATTGCAACACATGGATTTAGTACTGTAGATATGTGGTAGTGGTGGAGTAGGGGCCTGAGGGCACACAGTGTGTTGTGAAATCTGTGAATGTATTGCAATGTTTTAAAATTGTATAAACTGCCTTAATTTGCTGGACCCCAGGAAGAGTAGCTGCTGCTTTCGCAGCAGCTAATGGGGATCCATTATAAATACAAATACAAATACACATCTTTCAGGTGTCACATTTTGATTCCTCACTATTTTTCAATATCCATACATGCATAATTAAACTACATGTGTATGACAATGTGAAGGAAGACATTAGCAATAACTGACACTGGGAGTTAAAATACATTTTATTATAGCTATTTGACAAAAATAACCAGAAGACATCAACGCTGTATTTAAAATATATATAGAGTACCAGTCAAAACTGTGGACACACCTACTCATTCCAGGGTTTTTCTATATTTGTACTATTTTCTACATTGTTGATTAATAGTGAAAACATCAAAACTATGAAATATTCATGTAGTAACCAAAAATGTATTAAACAAATCAAAATATATTTTATATTTGAGATTCTTCAAAGTAGTCACCCTTTGCCTTGATGACAGCTTTGCACACTGTCGGCATTCTCTCAATAAGCTCCATGAGGTAGTCACCTGGAATGCATTTCAATTAACAGGTGTGCCTTGTTAAAAGTTAATTTGTGGAATATTCTTTCCTTCCTAATGTGTTTGAGCCAATCAGTTGTGTTGTGACAAGGTAGGAGTGGTATACAGAAAAGTACTTTATTTTCAATAAGTCCATACTATGGCAAGAACAGCTCAAATATGCAAAGAGTAACGACAGTAAATCATTACTTTAAGACATGAAGGTCAGTCAATGTGGAAAATTTCAAGAACTTTGAAAGTTTCTTAAAGTGTAGTTTCAAAAACCATCAAGTGTTATGATGAAACTGTCTCTCAGGAAAGGAAGACCCAGAGTTACATCTGTTGCAGAGGATATGTTCATGTGGGCTGCACCTCAGATTGCAGCCCACATAAACACTTCGCAAAGTTCAAGTAACAGACACATCTGAACATTGACAGTTCAGAGACTGTGTGAATCAGGCCTTAGTGGTCAAATTGCTACAAAGAAACCACTTCTAAAGGACACCAATAATAATAAGAGACTTTCTTGGGCCAAGAAACACTAGCAATGGACATCATACTGGTAGAAATCTGTCCTGTGGTCTGATGAGGCCAAATTTGAGATTTTTGGTTCCAATCACTGTGTCTTTGTGAGATGCAGAGTAGGTGAACTGTTGTGTGGTTCCCACCGCGAAGCATGGAGGAGAAGGTGTGATAGTTTGGGGGTGATTTTGCTGGTAAATCAGTGATTTATTTGGAATTCAAGGCACACTTAACCAGCATGGCTACCACAGCATTCTGCAGCGATACGCCATCCCATCTGGTTTGAGCTTAGTGGGACTATAATTTGTTTTCAACAGGACAATGACCCAACACACCTCAAGGCTGTGTAAGGGCTATTTGACAAAGAAGGAGAGTGATGGAGTGCTGCATCAGATGACCTGGCCTGCACAACCACCCGACCTCAACCCAAGTGATGGTTTGAGATGAGTTGGACCACAGAGTGAAGAAAAAGTAGCCAACAAGTGCTTGGCATATGTGGGAACTCCTTCAAGACTGTTGGAAAAGCATTCCTCATGAAGCTGTTTGAGAGAATGCCAATGATTGTGTAAAGCTGTCACATTGCTTGAAATACACAGTGCCATCAGAAAGTATTCACAGCTCTTACATTTTACACAATTTGTTATGTTACATAGTTGGATAAAAATTAATTGAATTGGTCATTTTTTGTAAATGTCACGCCCTGACCGTAGATTGCTGTGTCGGTTTCTATTTTTAGTTTGGTCAAAGTGTGATGTGGATGGGCATTCTATGTTGTAGGTCTAGGTTTTCTTTTTCTATGTATTTGGCCTGGTATGGTTCTCAATCAGAGGCAGCTGTCTATCGTTGTCTCTGATTGAGAGCCATATTTGGGTAGCCTGTTTTCCCATTTTGAGTTGTGGGTGATTATTTTCTGGTTAGTGTTTGTGGCACCTGTCAAAACTGTTTGTTTATCATTTTGTTGTTTTTGTTCGTGTATTCATTCTTAATTAAAAGTATTATGGATTTGTACCACGCTGCACTTTGGTCCTCCTCTCCTTCCACCAACAAAAATCGTTACACACACAATGCTCTGTAATGTCAAAGTGGGATTTGACTTTTTATTTTTATTTTTTATTAATGAAAAATAAAACACCATTATATCTTGATTATATAAGTATTCAACCCCCTGAGTCAAAGCTCTGTCAATAGCTTGCTAGACAGATTTTTACAAGTCTTGCAATAGATCTTCAAGCCGATTTAGGTCAAAACTGTAACTCTGCCACTCAGGAACATTCAATGTCGTCTTGGTAAGCAACTCCAGTGTATATTTGGCCTTGTGTTTTGGGTTATTTTGCTGCAAAAAAAGGTGAATTTGTCTCGCAGTGACTGTTTGAAAGCAGACTGAACCAGATTGACCTCTAGGATTTTGCCTGCGCTTAGCTCTATTAAATTGATATTTATCCTAAACTCCCACGTCCTTGCCAATGACAAGCATACCCATAACATGATGGAGCCAACACCATGCTTGAAAATATGGAGAGTGGTACTCAGTGATGTGTTGTGTTAGATTTGCCCCAAACATAAGGCTTTGTATTCCGGACAAAAAGTTCATTTCTTGGCCACATTATTTTCCGTATTACTTTAGTGCCTTATTGCAAATAGGTTGCAAGTTTTGGAATCTTTTTATTCTGGACAAGCTTCCTTCTTTGTAATCTATTTATGTTAGTATTGTGGAGTAACTACAATGTTGTTGATTCATCCTCAGTTTTCTCCTATCAGTCATTAAACTCAAACTGTTTTAAAATCACCATTGGCCTCATGGTAAAATCCCTGAGCGGTTTCCTTCCTCTCCGGCAAACGAGTTAGGAAGGACGCCTGCATCTTTGTAGCGACTGAGTGTATTGATACACCATCCAAAGTGTAATTGATAACTTCAGCATGCTCAAAGGGAAACGCTCTCTTAAATTTTTACCCATCTACCAAATGGTTCCCTTCTTTGCAAGGCATGGGAAACCTCCCCGGTCTTTGTGGTTGAATCTCTGCTTGAAATTCAATACTAGACTGAGGGACATAACATAATTGTGTGTGTGTGGTGCAGAGATCAGGTAGTCATTCAAAAAGAATGTTAACCGCTATTATTGCACACAGAGTGAGTCCATGCAACTTATTATGACACTTAATTAAGCACTTTTTTCTACTCCTGAACGTATTTAGGTTTGCAATAACAAAAGGGTTTAAATACTTGACTCAAGACATTACATCTTTTCAGATTTTTATTAATTTGCAAAATAATCCAAATACAAAAATTCCACTTTGACATTATGGAGTATTGTGTGTAGATAGATCAGTGACACAAAATCTGAATGCAATCTATTTTAAATTCAGGGTGTAACACAACAAAATGTGGAAAAAGTAAATTGGTGTGAATACCTTCTGAAGGCACTGTAGTATGATGCACTCACTGTATATAGACTTTTTGTTTTCTTTTGTTCTACTGTTTTATTGACTGTATGTTTTGTTTATTCCACGTGTAACTCTGTGTTGTATGTGTCGAATTGCTACGCTTTATCTTGGCCAGGTCGCAGTTGTAAATGAGAACTTGTTCTCAACTAGCCTACCTGGTTAAATAAAGGTGAAATAAAAATAAATAAAAAGTATTGTGCCAAAATGTAATTGAAACTCTGTCTCCAGTTTAATATGTACTCTGTTGCAGTGACAGTCTGGCCCTCTGAAAACTACTTAGAACCACACCACCTTTCACCACCTGGGAAAAGATTACAGCAGAGAGGGTGATGTAACTGCATGTGCACTTTCCTGTTTAGCGTGTGGATTGTGCAGATAACATGGCAGCATGACCATCCCACAACACAATGGAATGCATTTTCATGTGTCTAAACGCCTTGAAATACAATGTCTTGTGGTGTCAGTTGGCACGGTCAACGGTATGAAAGGAAAACTAATGTGACAGTTGGGTGAGACTCACCTGGCCCTGTGAGCATGACAAAAGTAAGGTAAAGGCTCATTTGTCAATCTTATCTCAGTCGACTACACAATACAGCTTTCATTTCAGGCCCACGCACACCCGTTTATCAACTAACAAAAGAAAGGGAGAGGTGAACACAGCTACAGGTAGAGTTATATTAGCAGGACTTACAATCAGCCAGCATTGGAACCTGATAAAGCAGCCTGATTAAAGGTCAATCTTAGGCTGATCTTTATTTTAATGTTTAAAATGTTAACCTTATTTTACCAGATTAGTCTCATTGAGATTAAAAATCTCTGACCTGGCCAAAATAGCAACACACAAAATGTCATGCAAAAACACATTTACAACATAAAACATAATGTACTAATGATTAAAAACATAAATGTACACATTGAGCAGGCAAAATCTTGCAAGTTATTAATTGCAGACACTCAGATCCACTTTTCTCTCTAAACCAAAGGCCATTCATTTCACATTTTAGTCAGTTGGCAGATACTCTTATCACATCAATTTGCATTTGTCACATGCTTCGTAAACAACAGGTGTGAACTAACAGTGAAATGCTTACTTATGGGTCCTTCCCAAGAATGCAGAGAATCTTTTTTTGTTGAAAAAAATGGAAAAGTAAAACACGTAATAATAGATGCATTAACCTACTGTTGAGGATGGATGACTATAATTTATCGACTGTACCTAGTAAACTTATGCCTCCCCAGTTCAGTGGCACTCTCTGGTAATTTTTTTATGATTTGGTAATGGGATTTACTATGGATTTATACCAAGTGGATGGCAGTATACGGTACTCTAAACAAATTCCGAGCAAACCATGTAGAACTTCAGTTAATCTAGAGGATTTTAATGCTGGTAAATCAGGGTTTCATTTGGAATTCAAAACATACTTAACCAGCATGGCTACCACAGCATTCTGCAGCAATACGCCATTCAATCTGGTTTGCCCTTAGTGGGACTATCATTTGTTTTTCAACAGGACAATGACCCAACACACCTCAAGGCTGTGTAAGGGCTATTTGACCAAGAAGGAAAGTGATGGAGTGCTGTATCAGATGACCTGGCCTGCACAACTACCCAACCTCAACCCAAGTGTGATGGTTTAGGATGAGTTGGACCGCAGAGTGAAGGAAAAGTAGCCAAGTGTTCGGCATATGTGGGAACTCCTTCAAGCCTGTTGGAAAAGCATTCCTCATGAAGCTGTTTGAGAGAATAACAATGAGTGTGTAAACCTGTCACATTGCTTGAAATACACAGTGCCTTCAGAAAGTATTCACAGCTCCTTACTTTTAACACATTGTGTTATGTTACAAAGTTGGATTCAAATTAATTTAATTGGTCATGTTTGTAAATGATCCACACACACACAATACTCTAATGTCAAAGTGGGATTTTTTTTGATTCCCTTTTAATTAATGAAAAATAAAACACCATTATATCTTGATTAGATAAGTATTCACCGCCCTAAGTCAAAGCTCTGTCAATAGCTTGCTAGACAGATTTTTACAAGTCTTGCCATAGATCTTCAAGCCGATTTAGGTCAAAACTGTAACTCTGCCACTCAGGAACATTCAATGTCGTCTTGGTAAGCAACTCCAGTGTATATTTAGCCTTGTGTTTTGGGTTATTTTGCTTCAAAAAAAGGTGAATTTGTCTCCCAGTGACTGTTTGAAAGCAGAATGAACCAGATTTACCTCTAGGATTTTGCCTGTGCTTAGCTCTATTAAATTGATATTTATCCTAAACTCCCACGTCCTTGACAATGACAAGCATACCCATAACATGATGGAGCTAACACCATGCTTGAAAATATGGAGAGTGGTACTCAGTGACGTGTTGTGTTAGATTTGCCCCAAACATATGGCTTTGTATTCCGGACAAAAAGGTCATTTCTTGGCCACATTGTTTTCTGTATTACTTTAGTGCCTTATTGCAAACAGGTTGCACGTTTTGGAATATTTTTTTATTCTGGACAAGCTTCCTTCTTTGTAATCTATTTATGTTAGTATTGTGGAGTAACTACAATGTTGTTGATTCATCCTCAGTTTTCTCCTATCAGTCATTAAACTCGAACTGTTTTAAAATCACCATTGGCCTCATGGTAAAATCCCTGAGCGGTTTCCTTCCTCTCCGGCAAACGAGTTAGGAAGGACGCTTGAATCTTTGTAGTGACTGAGTGTATTGATACACCATCCAAAGCGTAATTGATAACTTCAGCATGCTTAAAGGGAAACGCTTTCTTAAATTTTTACCCATCTACCAAATGGTTCCCTTCTTTGCAAGGCATGGGAAAACCTCCCTGGTCTTTGTGGTTGAATCTCTGCTTGAAATTCAATACTAGACTGAGGGACATAACATAATTGTGTGTGTGTGGTGCAGAGATCGGGTAGTCATTCAAAAAGCATGTTAACCGCTATTATTGCAAACAGAGTGAGTCCATGCAACTTATTATGACACTTATTAAGCACTTTTTTCTACTCCTGAACGTATTTAGGTTTGCAATAACAAAAGGGTTTAAATACTTGACTCAAGACATTACATCTTTTCAGATTTTTATTAATTAGCTAAATAATCCAAATACAAAAATCCCACTTTGACATTATGGGGTATTGTGTGTAGATCAGTGACACACAATCTGAATGTAATCTATTTTAAATTCAGGGTGTAACACAACAAAATGTGGAAAAAGTAAATTGGTGTGAATACCTTCTGAAGGCACTGTAGTATGATGCACTCACTGTATATAGACTTTTTGTTTTCTTTTGTTCTACTGTTTTATTGACTGCATGTTTTGTTTATTCCACGTGTAACTCTGTGTTGTATGTGTCGAATTGCTACGCTTTATCTTGGCCAGGTCGCAGTTGCAAATGAGAACTTGTTCTCAACTAGCTTACCTGGTTAAATAAAGGTCAAATAAAAATAAATAAAAAGTATTGTGCCAAAATGTAATTGAAACTCTGTCTCCAGTTTAATTTGTACTCTGTTGCAGTGACGGTCTGGCCCTCTGAAAACTACTTAGAACCACACCACCTTTCACCACCTGGGAAAAGATTACAGCAGAGAGGGTGATGTAACTGCATGTGCACTTTCCTGTTTAGCGTGTGGATTTTCCCAGGTGGTGAAAGGTGGTGTGGTTCTAAGTAGTTTTCAGAGGGCCAGACCGTCACTGCAACAGAGTACATATTATACTGGAGACAGAGTTTCAATAACATTTTGGCACAATACTACAGTGCATTCAGAAGGTATTCACACCAATTTACTTTTTCCACATATTGTTGTGTTACACTCTGAATTTAAAATGGATTACATTCCGATTTTGTGTCACTGATCTACACACAATACCTCATAATGTCAAAGTGGAATTTTTGTCTTTTGATTATTTTGCAAATTAATAAAAATTTGAAAAGATGTAATGTCTTGAGTCAAGTATTTAAACTTTTTTGTTATGGCAAACCTAAATACATTCAGGAGTAAAAAAAAAGGTGCTTAATAAGTGTCATAATAAGTTGCATGGACTCAGTCTGTGTGCAATAATAGGGGTTAACATGCTTTTTGAATGACTACCCGATCTCTGCACCACACACACACACACAATTGTCTGTTATGTCTCTCAGTTGAGAAGTCAATTTCAAGCAGAGATTCAACCACAAAGACCAGGGAAGTTTTCCCATGCCTTGCAAAGAAGGGCACCTATTGGTAGATGGGTAAAAATAAAAGAAAGCGTTTCCCTTTAAGCATGCTGAAGTTAACAATTACGCTTTGGATGGTGTATCAATACACTCAGTCACTACAAAGATGCAAGCGTCCTTCCTAACTCGTTTGCCAGAGAGGAAGGAAACTGCTCAGGGATTTTACCATGAGGCCAATGGCGATTTTAAAACAGTTCAAGTTTAATGGCTGTGATAGGAGAAAACTGAGGATGAATCAACAACATTGTAGTTACTCCACAATACTAACCCGAATTGATTACAAAGAAGGAAGCTTGTCCAGAATAAAAAATATTCCAAAACTTGCAACCTGTTTTCAATAAGGCACTAAAGTAATACGGTAAATACTGTGGCAAAGAAATGAACTTTTTGTCCGGAATACAAAGCGTTATGTTTGGGGCAAATCTAACACAACACATCACTGAGTACCACTCTCCATATTTTCAAGCATGGTGTTGGCTCCATCATGTTATGGGTATGCTTGTCATCGGCAAGGACATGGGAGATATTTAAGATGAATATAAACTCAATAGAGCTAAGTACAGGCAAAATCCCAGAGGTAAATCTGGTTCAGTCTGCTTTCAACTGGGAGACAAATTCACCTTTTTTTGCAGCAAAATAACCCAAAACACAAGGCCAAATATACACTGGAGTTGCTTACCAAGACGACATTGAATGATCCTGAGTGGCAGAGTTACAGTTTTGACCTAAATCGGCTTGAAGATCTATGGCAAGACTTGTAAAAATCTGTCTAGCAAGCTATTGACAGAGCTTTGACTTAGGGGGTGAATACTTACTTTGACATTAGAGTGTTGTGTGTGTGGAATAGCGTGTGGATTGTGCAGATAACATGGCAGCATGACCATCCCACAACACAATGGAATGCATTTTCATGTGTCTAAACGCCTTGAAATACAATGTCTTGTGGTGTCAGTTGACTAAGTCAACAGTATGAAAGGAAAACTAATGTGAGAGTTGGGTGAGACTCACCTGGCCCTGTGAGCATGACAAAAGTAAGGTAAAGGCTCATTTGTCAATCTTATCTCAAATTACTACACAATATAGCTTTCACTTTAGGCCCACGCAAACCCGTTTATCAACTAACAAAAGAAAGTGAGAGGTGAACACAGCTACATGCATGGTTATATTAGCAGGCCTATCAATCAGCCAGCATTGGAACCTGATAAAGCAGCCTGATTAGAGGCCAATCTCAGGCTGATCTTTATTTTAATGTTTAAAATGTTAACTTTATTTTACCAGGTTAGTCTCATTGAGATTAAAAATCTCTGACCAGTCCAAAATAGCAGCACAAAATGTCATGCAAAAACACATTTACAACATAAAACACAAAGTACTACAGTTTAAAAACATACATTTACACATTGAGCGTGCAAGATCTTGCAAGTTAATTGCAGACACTCAGATCCACATCTCTTTCTATACTAGAGGCCATTCATTTCACATTTTAGTCAGTTGGCAGATGCTCTTGTAAAATCAATTTGTATTTGTCACATGCTTCGTAAACAACAAGTGTGGACTAACAGTGAAACGCTTACTTATGGGTCCTTCCCAACAATGCAGAGAAACATTTTTTTGAGAAAAAATGGAAAGGTAAAACATGTAATAATAGATGCAGAATGAGTAACAATGACTTGCCTATATTAAAATCGGTACAGGTACCGAGTCATTGTGCAAGGGAATGGGGTAATTTAGGTAGATACAGCTGAAGTCGAAAGTTTAAATGCACATATGTTGGAGTCATTAAAACTTGTTTTCAACAACAAATTTCTTGTTAACAATTTCTTGTTAACGTTTTGGCAAGTCGGTTAGGACATCTACTTTGTGCATGACACAAGTAATTTTTCCAACAATTGGTTACAGACAGATTACTTCACTTATAATTCACTGTATCACAATTCCAGTGGCTCAGAAGTTGACATACACTAAGTTGACTTTGCATTCAACTGCAGGGGCAGTATTGAGTTGCTTGGATGAAAGGTGCCCAGAGTAAACTGCCTGCTCCTCAGTCCAAGTTGCTAATATATGCATATTATTATTAGTATTGGATAGAAAACACTCTGAAGTTTCTAAAACGGTTTGAATAATGCCTGTGAGTATATCAGAACTCATATGGCAGGTGAAAACCTGAGAAGGAATTCAAACAGGAAGTGGGAAATCTGACGTTGGTCGATTTCAACTCTTTGCCATTCCAATATACAGTGTAAATGGTGTCATATTGCACTTCCTATGGCATCCACTAGATGTCAACAGTCTTTAGAACTTTGTTTGACGCTTCTACTGTGGTTGGATTAACGAGAATGTTATCTTTAAAATGGTGTAAAATACTTGTATGCATGAGGAATTTTAATTATGAGATTTTTTTTGTTTTGAATTTGGCGCCATCCACTTAAACTGGCTGTTGGCGAGGTGGGACGCTACCATCCCACATATCCCAGAGAGTTAAAAAATAATAATACAAACAAAAATTCACTGATGTGTTGATTTCTGTGGCCAGTGTAGCAAGTCTCATTGATTACTATGGGTTCATTTCAGCAGCAGGTAATATAAATGAGAAAAACAGACATGGCACGTGCAGTCTAGTTTCAGGCTTAGTTTCAACTAATTTCGGAACCCAGAACCAATTCCTGCTATTCATTCTGTGAGCAGAAGTAGCTAGATACAGTATGAACCTTTGCAAACATTGACTTGTCTAAAGCCTTCAATACTGTAGCTCACTCATTACTTATTCAGAGGCTTTCATCAATTGGCCTGGACCAGGCTGCGTGTAGATGGTTAGAATTGTATTTTAAGAGAGAACACAGAGACCTAGGTTTCTTTTTCGAAAGCACCCTCTTGCATCCAAGATGGCGTAGCAGTCAGACGTCTTGTCGTGTCGTGTCCCTTGTATATATTGTTTTTTTTTACATATTTTTCTTCACATATCTTTTAAAACATTTTGCTAAACCTCAACTTCTAAATACTCCTGCAACCCGCCTCACCCAATGTAACGCATATCTGCTTTTTTTCTAAAGTATTTATATTTACTTCGGATCCGGAACCCCTCAACTGAAGCTAGCCAGCTAACTACCAGCTATCAGTCAGCAAACCATTGCTAGCGGTCATCAGCTAACCGGTCATCAGCTAACCGGTCATCAGCTAACCTCTAGCTCGGAAAGCTCTCGCCAGTTCGAACAACGCGACTCTAACCAGAGCATAACGGACCTATTATTTTTTATCCCCGGATTCCCACCGCAAACGGAACATTTTCAGCTGGATCTTCACAACTAGCTAACTAGCTAACCGCAACCCCGGATGATTACTCCTGGCTAGCGTTTCCATCCACTTAGCTTGAAGCTAGCCCGGCCAGAGCTCCTGTGCTACCACCGAAGCATACTCCTGGGCTACAATATCCGGACCCACGACCGGTCTATCGATGTCACTGCATGAAGAGGCATAAACAGACTCACCCCATCGCGATGTCCCCCAAAGGCTAACTTTCTAGCCCTTGCTATCTCCTTGCTTGCTAATTCGGCCTGCTAACTGCTAGCTTGTTTAGCCCCAGTCCGCTAACTGCTACCTTGTTTAGCCCCGGCCTACTAACTGTTAGCTTGTTAGCACAGGCCTGCTAACTGTCGGAATCGCCGCCCAACCACTCACTGGACCCATATTTACTTTCAATCTCTTTTCGATTTTTAATTCGATTATACCTTCGGGTAACCTGCCTCACCCAATGTGATACGGAATCGCTATTATTTTTTATTTTTAGAACACATTCAAGAACCTCTAGGAGCTAACCAGCTAACTAGCTACAAGCTATTTAGTCATTGTTAGCCACTGCTAGAGTCTTTTACCTTCTGCACAGCCAGACAGTTTTTTTAACCTGGATAATACTCGCCAGTCTAGCTTCCCTGCCCATCCACCGCTGCCCCCTGGACACTGATCACTTGGCTACATAGCTGATGCATGCTGGACTGTCCATTAATCACGGTACTCCATTCTGCTTGTTTATGTTTTATCTGTCGGCCCCAGCCGCACTCAGGCTCTGTGTGTAGTTAATCCGACCCTCAGTGCCTAGTCAACGCCATTTTACCTGCTGTTGTTGTGCTAGCTGATTAGCTGTTGTTGTCTCACCTACTGTTTTAGCTAGCTCTCCCAATTCAACACCTGTGATTACTCTATGCCTCGCTATATGTCTCTCTCAAATGTCAATATGCCTTGTATACTGTTGTTCAGGTAAGTTATCATTGTTTTAGTTTACAATGGAGCCCCTAGTTCCACTCTTCATACCCCCTCCTTTGTCCCACCTCCCACACATGCGGTGACCTCACCCATTACAACCAGCATGTCCAGAGATACAACCTCTCTCATCTCATCATAGCCTTTAGCCGCACCCTCATACTACTCCTCCTCTGTTCCGCGGGTGATGTGGAGGTAAACCCAGGCCCTGCATGTCCCCAGGCACCCTCATTTGTTGACTTCTGTGATCGAAAAAGCCTTGGTTTCATGTATGTCAACATCAGAAGCCTCCTCCCTAAGTTTGTTTTACTCACTGCTTTAGCACACTCTACTAACCCTGATGTCCTTGCCATGTCTGAATCCTGGCTCAGGAAGGCCACCAAAAATTTTGAGATTTCCATACCCAACTATAACATTTTCCGTCAAGATTGGCAGTTCTAAGGGGGAGGAGTTGCAGTCTACTGCAGAGATAGCCTGCAAAGTAATGTCATACTTTCCAGGTCCATACCCAAACAGTTCGAACTACTAATTTACTAATTTTAAAAAGACTCTCTCCAGAAATAAGTCTCTCACTGTCGCCGCTACCGACCCCCCTCAGCTCCCAGCTGTGCCCTGGACACCATTTGTGAATTGATCGTCCCCCATCTAGCTTCAGAGTTTGTTCTGTTAGGTGACCTAAAATGGGATATGCTTAACACCCCGGCAGTCCTACAATCTAAGCTAGATGCCCTCAATCTCACACAAATCATCAAGGAACCCACCAGGTACAACCCTAAATCTGTAAACAAGGGCACCCTCATAGAAGTCATCCTGACCAACTGGCCCTCCAAATACACCTTCGCTGTCTTCAACCAGGATCTCAGCGATCACTGCATCATTGCCTGTATTCGCTACGGAGCCGCAGTCAAACGACCACCCCTCATCACTGTCAAACGCTCCCTAAAACACTTCTGTGAGCAGGCCTTTTTAATCGACCTGGCCCAGGTATCCTGGAAGGACATTGACCTCATCCCGTCAGTTGAGGATGCCTGGTCATTCTTTAAAAGTAACTTCCTCACCATTTTAGATAAGCATGCTCCTTTCAAAAAAATGCAGAACTAAGAACAGATATAGCCCTTGGTTCACTCCAGACCTGACTGCCCTCGACCAGCACAAAAACATCCTGTGGCGGACTGCAATAGCTTTCGAATAGTCGATATATTCAACTGTTCAGGGAAGTCAGGAACCAATACACGCAGTCAGTCAGGAAAGCTAAGGCCAGCTTCTTCAGGCAGAAATTTGCATCCTGTAGCTCCAACTCCAAAAAGTTCTGGGACACTGTGAAGTCCATGGAGAACAAGAGCACCTCCTCCCAGCTGCCCACTGCACTGAGGCTAGGTAACACGGTCACCACCGATAAATCCATGATTATCGAAAACTTCAACAAGCATTTCTCAACGGCTGGCCATGCCTTCCGCCTGACCACTCCAACCTCGGCCAACAGCTCCGCCCCCCCTGCAGCTACTCGCCCAAGCCTCTCCAGGTTCTCCTTTACCCAAATCCAGATAGCAGATGTTCTGAAAGAGCTGCAAAACCTGGACCCGTACAAATCAGCTGGGCTTGACAATCTGGACCCTCTATTTCTGAAACTATCCGCCGCCATTGTCGCAACCCCTATTACCAGCCTGTTCAACCTCACTTTCATATCGTATGAGATCCCCAAGGATTGGAAAGCTGCCGCAGTCATCCCCTCTTCAAAGGGGGAGACACCCTGGACCCAAACTGTTACAGACCTATATCCATCCTGCCCTGCCTATTTAAGGTCTTCGAAAGCCAAGTCAACAAACAGGTCACTGACCATCTCGAATCCCACCGTACCTTCTCTGCTGTGCAATCTGGTTTCCGAGCCGGTCACAGGTGCACCTCAGCCACGCTCAAGGTACTAAACGATATCATAACCGCCATCGATAAAAGACAGTACTGTGCAGCCGTCTTCATCGACCTTGCCAAGGCTTTCGACTCTGTCAATCACCATATTCTTATCGGCAGACTCAGTAGCCTCGGTTTTTCTGATGACTGCCTTGCCTGGTTCACCAACTACTTTGCAGACAGAGTTCAGTGTGTCAAATCGGAGGGCATGCTGCCCGGTCCTCTGGCAGTCTCTATGGGGGTGCCACAGGGTTCAATTCTCGGGCCGACTCTTTTCTCTGTATATATCAATGATGTTGCTCTTGCTGCAGGCGATTCCCTGATCCACCTCTACGCAGACGACACCATTCTATATACTTCCGGCCCGTCCTTGGACACTGTGCTATCTAACCTCCAAACGAGCTTCAATGCCATACAACACTCCTTCCGTGGCCTCCAACTGCTCTTAAACGCTAGTAAAACCAAATGCATGATTTTCACCACCCTGGATGGTTCCGACCTTGAATATGTGGACATCTATAAGTACCTAGGTGTCTGGCTAGACTGTAAACTCTCCTTCCAGACTCATATCAAACATCTCCAATCGCTTTCTATTCCACAACAAAGCCTCCTTCACTCAAGCTGCCAAACTTACCCTAGTAACACTGACTATCCTACCGATCCTCGACTTCGGCGATGTCATCTACAAAATTGCTTCCAACATTCTACTCAGCAAACTGGATGCAGTTTATCACAGTGCCATCCGTTTTGTCACTAAAGCACCTTATACCACCCACCACTGCGACCTGTCGGCTGGCCCTCGCTACATATTCGTCGCCAGACCCACTGGCTCCAGGTCATCTACAAGTCCATGCTAGGTAAAGCTCCGCCTTATCTCAGTTCACTGGTCACGATGGCAACACCCACCCGTAGCACGCACTCCAGCAGGTGTATCTCACTGATCATCCCTAAAGCCAACACCTCATTTGGCCGCCTTTCGTTCCAGTTCTCTGCTGCCTGTGACTGGAACGAATTGCAAAAATCGCTGAAGTTGGAGACTTTTATCTCCCTCACCAACTTCAAACATCTGCTATCTGAGCAGCTAACCGATCGCTGCAGCTGTACATAGTCTATCGGTAAATAGCCCACCCATTTTTACCTACCTCATCCCCATACTGTTTTTATTTATTTACTTTTCTGCTCTTTTGCACACCAATATCTCTACATGTACATGACCATCTGATCATTTATCACTCCAGTGTTAATCTGCACAATTGTAATTATTCGCCTACCTCCTCATGCCTTTTGCACACAATATATATAGACTCTCTTTTTTTTCTACTGTGTTATTGACTTGTTAATTGTTTACTCCATGTGTAACTCTGTGTTGTCTGTTCACACTGCTATGCTTTATCTTGGCCAGGTCGCAGTTGCAAATGAGAACTTGTTCTCAGCTAGCCTACCTGGTTAAATAAAGGTGAAATATAAATATATAAAAAAATATGATACAATATAAATACAGTACCAGTAAAAAGTTTGGACACACCTACTCATTCTTTATTTTGACTATTTTTCTACAATAATAGTGAAGACATCAACATAATGAAAAACACATATGGAATCATGCAGTAACCAAAAAAGTGTTATATATATAAATATTTTATATTTGAGATTCTTCAAAGTAGCCATGCTTTTCCTTGTGTGAGCTTTGCACACTCTTGGTATTCTCTCAACCATCTTCATGAGGTAGTCACCTGGAATGCATTTCAATTAACAGGTGTGCCATCTTAAAAGTTAATTTGTGGAATTTCTTAATGCGTTTAAGCCAATCAATTGTGTTGTGACAAACTCGGGGTGGTATACAAAAGATAGCCCTATTAGGTAAAAGACCAAGTCCATATTCTGGCAAGAACAGCTCAAATAGGCAAAGAGAAACAACAGTCCATCATTACTTTAAGACATGAAGGTCAGTCAATGCGGAATATTTCAAGAACTTTGAAAGTTTCTTCAAGTGTAGTCGCAAAGATGAAACTGCCTTTCATGAGGATCGCCACAGGAAAGGAAGACCCAGAGTTACCTCTGCTGCAGAGGATAAGTTCATTATAGTTACCAGCCTCAGAAATTGCAGCCCAAATAAATACTTGAATAGTTCAAGTATCAGACACATCTCAACATCAACTGTTCAGTGGGGACTGCATGGTCATTATGATGGTCATTATGGCCAAACAGTTGTATTTTTGTTTCATCAGCCCAGAGGACATTTTTCCAAAAAGTACGATCTTTATCCCCATGAGCAGTTGCAAACTGTGGTCTGCTTTTTTTATGGCTGTTTTGGAGCAGTGGCTTCTTCCTTGCTGAGTGGCCTTTCAGGTTATGTCGATAGATACCTTTGTACCTGTTCCTCCAGCATCTTCACAAGGTCCTTTGCTGTTGTTCTGGGATTGATTTGCACTTTTTGCACCAAAGTATGTTCATCTCTCGGAGACAGAATGCGTCTCCTCCCTGAGTGGTATGACGACTGCGTGGTCCCATGGTGTTTATAATTGTGTACTATTGTTTATGCAGATGAACGTGGTACCTTCAGGTGTTTGGAAATTGCTCCCAAGGATGAACCAGACTTGTGCAGGTCTACAAATGTTTTTTCTGAGGTCTTGGCTGATTTCTTTTGATTTCCCATGTTGTCAAGCAAAGAGGCACTGAGTTTGAAGGTTAGGCCTTGAAATACATCCACAGGTACCCTCCAATTGACTCAAAATATGTCAATTAGCCTATCAGAAGCTTCTAAGCCAACACATCATTTTCTGGAATTTTCCAAGCTGTTTAAATGCACAGTAAACTTAGTGTATATTAACTTCTGACCCACTGGAATTGTGATACAGTGAATTATAAGTGAAATGATCTCTGTAAACAATTGTTGGAAAAATTACTTGTGTCATGCACAAAGTAGATGTCCTAACCAACTTGCCAAAACAATAGTTTGTTAACGAGAAATTTGTGGAGTGGTTGAAAACGAGTTTTAATGACTCTTCCGACTTCAAGTGTAGTTAGCTAGCTAACTATAGCTACTGACACAAATTGTCGTTTTGCTATGTTTTTGGGGAAGAACATTGTTTGCATCCATGAGCTAGCTAGTTTTTTTTTCATGACCAGCACTGTAGGTGCGCGAGACAACTTTACCAGCATCATAGCATACGTATCGATGAATCGTTGTTACATATGAAATACGAGTGAGTGTAATCAATGTGTAATACTGTAACTATGTAAAAACAATGTACGAACGCTTTAAATTATTTTGTGACGTGCAGTCATATTCATGTCCTTATTGGTCAACAAGCTTATTTGACACGTCAAATAGTGTTACAGTGTGTCTTGTTTGACAGGCAAAGACCCAAACAGCGTTCCATAGAAATCCTGGTTAAGAATGAAACGCCGAAATAGGTTAAGATGATGTTTTACTGGTAATGGGGACACACGTAAATGCCAACAAAAAAACGTTTTGGTCAGTGTGTGTGTGTGTGTAACCTTTATTTATCTTGGCAAGTCAGTTAAGAACAAATTCTTATTTATATGGACAGCCTACCATGGTCAAACTGGGCCAATGCTGGGCCAATTGTGTGCCACCCTATGGGATTTCCAATCACGGCTGGATGTGATGCTGCCTCGATTCGAACCAAGGACTGTAGTGATGCATCTTGCACTGAGATGCAGTGCCTTAGACCGCTGTGTCCATGTGTGTGTATTAACTATTTAACCGTACTAGAATGCCCCCCCCCCCAAAAAAGGCAGATATCGGTATTGGCCAAAAAATGTTATATCGGTGCATCGCTAGTTTACACCTTTGCTCTTTGTTTGGGTGGAGAAAATAAAACCCGCTATTACGTATTTGCACCTGTCTCCAATCATTAGACAACAGAACAGAATAAACGACCACCGATGGAAAATGCGGGAAAGGCCGAGCTGGCACCCATCGTAGGGACAGTCCAGCATCACGAGAACTGTCTCTCCATACTTGGCAGCACCATGGATAGTGTGCTGGCAACCATCCTGCACTTGGAGGGGAGTGTGCAGTCCCTCCAGTCTCCAGCACTGCTTCCGGCACCGGCCCCCACACCACAACCTGCCTATGTCCCATCTGAGCCGACCTGCGGAATACCCCTGTCCCTCCCAGAGGGCTTTGACGGCGCGCCTGCGGAATGCAAGGGATTCCTTCTGCAATGCGACCTGTACCTCGCTCCGGGAGAGACCACTCTTCATAACATTCTGGAGTATATGCAAATTGCCATTATACAAACTTAGGCAGCAGACTGTGAAAATGAATATTTGTGTCATTCTCAAAACTTTTGGCCACGACTGTAGACACTCTAATGTACTTGTACTCTTGCTCTGTTGTGCACTGGGGCCTCCCACTCCTCTTTCTCTTTCTAGTCATTTACAACATTAACAATGTCTACAAAGTATTTCTGATCAATTTGATGTTATTTTAATAGACACAAAATGTGCATTTCTATTTCAAAACAAGGACATTTCTAAGTGAGTCCAAACTTTCCAACATTAGTGTACCTATTCCCAGTCATGTGAAATCCATAGATTAGGGCCTAATTCATTCATTCCAATTGACTGATTCCCTTAATTCAGTAACATCTTTGAAGTTGTTGCATGTTGCGTTTATATTTTTGCTCAGTGTATTACAATTTTCACCTAATTTTAACTTGAATATCTTGTTATAATCTCCACCCGGCACAGCCAGAAGAGGACTGGCCACCCCACATAGCCTGGTTCCTCTCTAGGTTTCTTCCTAGGTATTGGCCTTTCTAGGGAGTTTTTCCTAGCCACTGTGCTTCTCCACCTGCATTGCTTGCTGTTTGGGGTTTTAGGCTGGGTTTCTGTACAGCACTTTGAGATATCAGCTGATGTACGAAGGGCTATATAAATAAATTTGATTTGATTTGATTTGATTTGAAGATGGCCTTAATCTAAATGTAAAGTGACATCTGGTCTTACTTTGTGTATAGTAACGCCAGATGTGTATAGTAACCCCATCCATTATTGTTTGATCTAGCATGGATGACAACCTTTAAGCTTTTTTTCAAGCACTTTTTATAGGTTGGCTGGTCTACTAGTAGGCTTACTTTGAAAAAACAGAATGGTATTGACCTGTTGACCTTATTGCCCAAACCATCTATACACTCAGGACATTTAAAAAGGTTAAAAAGGTTACATAAACTTTTTGTACCCAATGATTATTGAAGAATATAACTTAGAAATGCCTCATGACATGAGCTTAGTTCAACTGTCGTACCCAATTAGAATCCAAAATATAAGCTTATTTTACTCCAATGTTTGTAAATAAAGTAAATGTAAACAAACCCCGTATAGCCTCACAACACGGTTAAAATTATAATGGATGGTCATTCCTTGCAACTATAGCTCTGTCTATACATTTGAGAGTGGTTAGATGTCTCCAGCTCCATCCTTAACCTTTTTACCTAAACAGTGGTTGGGAGAATGCTGCAGATACCCCTTTAATAACCCCCACCCCATGGCATGAGCAGTCATCAAAGACTTTGGTAGAATAGAATAAAGTAGAATAGAAAATAATACAATATGCTTTGTATTCACACCATCAGTATCCTAGGTTATATCACCCTTTAAATGAAGAGGGTAATATCTACTACTGTGGCTCTTCATTGATGTGTTTACAACAACCAATTCCATCATAACAAGAGAGCTGTTCATCCACCTACAAGGTCCAACTATATCATACAACTCAGCTTGATAAAGTGCAGTAGGCCTATAATCAGAGATTGGCAGTATTTCTGTTGCATGTATTTCAATTACATTGAGTATTTTGACATTTGTATTTCGCTGGCCTGAACAACAAACCAATGTATTTTGTAACAAGATACATTCAAGAGCTGTAAATTTTATTTTTTATAGCGGTTCACAATTTTGTGGCCCTCTATCACCCCAAATTTGCTGCTTTGGTATAGGAAATCTAATAGCACTATGCTGTATTTAGATTGTCTGCTAAATTATCAACATGTAGACGTTAAAATGAACACATGCAAAGCAAACTGGCCACTAGTCTTATGAGCTCCACCCCTTATTATAACAATAGCCACTGTGCTTTGCAGGTTCTTTAGCACATTTCATTTTGGCCATTTTAGCAGCAACTTAAAGTCAGTGCATTCAACCATATATCACAGTTATAGCAAGTAAAATGTCTGTTACATTTACTGAGAATGTTTATCTGAATACAATGCTTTGCAAAAATATTTTTGCTTGATACATCTTTGGAGTATATTGTAGTTGTATCAAGATACATTTATCTTTGCCAATCTCTTCCTTTAATAAATTTCATTCAAAGAACTTCAAAACATAAGCTTTTACAAACAAACATTCCTCTATGAGACTGCCTACAATTGTGGACCTAGTGGACTGAGCGAAGGTGGCCACTGATGATATGCCATCGATACAGAGATCACACGCTACAGGGTACCACCACAGTCCTGGAGGGGGCTCTCGACAAACAATAAACTGGATGGCATTTTTGGGGAAGAATCAGATGTATAAAATGTTTTTTTTTATGACCAATTCAAAGATGTCCTGCTTTCGAAATTCAACCTTAAACGTGGATTTGAATCTTTATGAAACAGGTTGAAACTGTGTTATAGGCTACAGCTGTGGTAAAGAACTCAAGTATGAGGCTGTCCAATGACTTGCAGATTGCAGATTTTTCTACAGATTTATGAGAAACGGTTCACAACAAGCAAATGTTGGAAAAAGTGAGATTCTATGCCTATTAAAATCATTTCAATCCACATTTATTTAATAGGCTTTATTTATGCTACATTTAATTTGTTCCATATAACACAAAATAGCCTAATCCAGGTTGCCTAGTCAACTTTATGATGCAGTTTCTTAATTAAAATAGCCTAATCCAGGTTGCCTAGTCAACTTTATGATGCAGTTTCTTAGCCTCCCCTTCTGTCTACTATACTGTTGCCTATACTGCAACATTTTAAGTAGCCTACCACAGGATAACAACAATGGCTTATGACACAATTTCTATAGTCTAAGCGTTTCTCTTGAGTCAGAAACACATTTGTTAGGCCGCCTATGAAGCATGTTATTCGGCCCCTTCTCTTACCTGTTGACTTCGATGTGCACTTGACAATTCTACCTCCATCATTGCGCTGATATTCCCTTGTGAATTTGCTCTTAAACACCCAGAGCCGCAATTATCTTTAAAGTCCCTTACACTAACACAAATCAAATTAAATCTTACCGAACAGCGTCCTGAATATGAACATAGTTCACTTGTATAGAAATAAAAAATGAGGTCTAGAAATAATGAAAGCGTAAAGAAACCCCAGCCGCTGAACGGCCCTGCCCACTAGCAGCGGCAGCCTGACTGACAAGGTGGGAACGGCCCCTGGCGCTGTCTGGACACTGAGAGCTCGCCATAAAAATACACCCAGAATGTTTCCTTTTCATTCAGTGACATCTAGTGGGTATAGTCTATTAGTTGTATCCCATAAACTCGTAGGCAATACAACGAAATAGGCCTAGTTTAAGACACAATTTTACAAATACATGATTTTGTAAATCAGGCCAACACCACTAAATGAACTGTACAAACAACACCTCACAAGGAAAGCACTCCAGGTATCCAACAACAACTCAACCCCCCCACACATCATTCCAAATGCTTCCATCTGGTGAGAGACTAAAAGTGCCACTCGCTTGGAAGAATGTCCTAAAAAGTATTTTATCCCAAATAAGACAGATGATCTGACACGTAAATGCTCAATGTGCTTAATGTGTATGTTTTATGTCTGTTTTTATCCCTTTAATGTAAGCCAGAGCGCCAAATGCAATTTTCCATTCTATGTAATAAAAATAAAAAAATCCAATCTATCTAAACCTACAGAATGCACAATTATTAGCATATGCACCTGTATGTAAGTAGTCTAAATTGGCGGTTGCCAGGTGCACAGTATTTCCTGCGACACATTGGTGCGGCTGGCTTCCGTGTTAAGTGGGCATTGTGTCAAGAAGAAGTGTGGCTTGGTTGGGTTGTGTTTCGGAGGACGCACGGCTCTTGACCTTCACCTCTCCCGAGTCCATACGGGATTTGCAGTGATGAGACAAGACTGTAACTACTAATTGGATACCACGAAATTGGGGAGAAAAACGGGGTGTGAAAAATAAATAGAAAATAAATAGAGGGCCAACTGGTGGCCTGCAGGCCTATTTTATTTGGTTCTCCAAGTTCTGAGCAAAAAAACGTAATATTATTTATATATTTTTTAATTGTTGGACCGTTAAAACACCTGCAATTCAGTTCCAAGTCATTTTAATTTAGTAAATATCTTCCAGAAAGTATTCACACCTCTTGACTTTTTCCATATTTTGTGTTACAGACTGAGATTCTTGGTCACTTGGTCACTGGCCTACAATAACCCATAATGTCAACGTGGAATTATGTTTTTTGACATTTTTACAAATTAATTTAAAATGAAAAGCTGAAATGTCTTGAGTCAGTAAGTATTCAGCACCTTTGTATGGCACACCTACATCAGTTCAGGAGTACAAAATGTGCTTAACAAGTCATATAAGTTGAATACTATAATATTTTTATTTTTTATTTTTTATTTCACCTTTATTTAACCAGGTAGGCTAGTTGAGAACAAGTTCTCATTTACAACTGCGACCTGGCCAAGATAAAGCATAGCAGTGCGAATATATGGTTTCCAGTGTGCATAAAGCCAAGTGAAGTTCCTTGAGGGCCGTCTTGGTATCGGTTTGAGGGGAGATATACATGGCTGTGACAATAACCGAAGATAATTCTCTTTGGAGATAATACAGTCTGCATTTTATTGAGGTATTATATAATTGTTACAGATGTTAACAGTATTTGTAATGTCATTTAAATACAACGTGAATAACAATGACCTCAAAATCGAACCCTGGAGTACCCTTTTAAGTACAATGCCTGGCAAAAGTATTCATCCCCCTTGGTGTTTTTCCTATTTTGTTCAATTACAACCTGTAATTTAAATTGATTTTTATTTGGATTTCTTGTAATGGACATATACAAAATAGTCCAACTTTGTGAAGTGAAATGAAAAAAATGACTTGTTTAAAAAAAATGACCAAAGAAACGATAAAGTGGTACGTGCATATGTATTCACCCCCTTTATAAGATCTGGTGCAACCAATTACCTTCAGAAGTCACATAATTAGTTAAATAAAGTCCACCTGTGTGCAATCTAAGTGTCACGTGATCTGTCACCTGATCTCAGTATATATACACCTGTTCTAAAAGGTCCCAGAGTCTTCAACACCACTAAGCAAGGGGCACCATCAAGCAAGTGGCACCATGAAGAACAAGGAGCTCTCCAAACAGGTCAGGGACAAAGTTGTGGAGGAAGTACAGATAAGGGTTGGGTTATACAAAAATGTCCTAAACTTTGAACATCCCACAGAGCACCATTAAATTATTATTAAAAAATAGAGAGAATATAGTACCACAACAAACCTGCCAAGAGAGGGCCGCCAACCAAAACTCACAGACCAGGCAAGGAGGGCATTAAATCAAAGAGACCATAGATAACCCTGAAGGAGCTGCAAAGCTCCACAGAGATTGAAGTATTGGAGCTGGGGGAAAAAAATAAATAAATAAGCAAACACGTTTGGTGTTCGCCAAAAGGCATGTGGGAGACTTTTCAAACATATGGAAGAAAGTACTCTGGTCAGATGAGATTAAAATTGAGCTTTTTGGCCATAAAGGAAAACACTGTGTCTGGTGCAAACCCCAACACCTCTCATCACCCCAAGAACACCATCCCCACAGTGAAGCATGGTGGTGTTTCCATCGGCAGGGACTGGGACTCTGGTCAGAATTGAAGGAATGATGGATGGCGCTAAATACAGGGAAATTCTTGAGGGCAACCTGTTTCAGTCTTCCAGAGATTTGAGACTGGGACGGAGGTTCACCTTCCAGCAGGACAATGACCCCAAGCATACTGCTAAAGCAACACTCGAGTGGTTTAAGGAGAAACATTTAAATGTCTTGGAATGGCCTAGTCAAAGCCCAGACCTCAATCCAATTGAGAATCTGTGGTATGATTTAAAGATTGCTGTACACCAGGAGAATCCATCCAACTTCCAGGTTTGCCTTGATGTTCAAAAATCTCAGTGGTTAGATGTGCCAAGCTTATAGAGACATACTCCAAGAGACCTGCAGCTGTAATTGCTGCAAAAGTTGGCTCTACAATGTATTGACTTTGGGGGTTGAATAGTTATGCATGCTGAACTTCTGTTTTTTTGGTCTTATTTCTTGTTTCACCCAAAAAATATTTAGCATCTTCAAAGTGGTAGGCATGTTGTGTAAATCAAATGATACCAAACCCCCCCCCAAAAAAATATATTTTAATTCCAGGTTGTAAGACAACAAAAGGGGAAAAATTCCAAGGGAGGAGAATACTTTTGCAAGCCACTGTACTTGAATAAATGTGGATTTAACCCCTTCTATCATAATAGCTTGGGTTCTGTCACTAAGATAAATCTGAAACCACAAACAGGCCAAGGCCTAACACAGACAACTTACTCAATAAGATAGAATGATTAACTGTATCAAAAGCTTGTGTTGATCTCATTACAGCCTGAATTCAATATTGATTAAATATTTTTTTGTCTCACCCATCTACACACAATACCCCATATTGATAAAGTGAAAACATATTTTTAGAAACTTATGGAAAATGAAATACAGAAAAATTTATTTACACAAGTATTCAAACCTTTTGGCATCAATTACAGCTGTGACTCTTTCTGGGTAAGTCTCTAAGAGCTTTGCACATCTGGATTGTACAATATTTGCACATTATTCTTTTTTAAATTCTTCAAGCTCTGTCAAGTTGGTTGTTGGTCATCAAGTAAAGACCAGTATGGACTATCAATACAAAGTGACCATTTAAAATGAGGCCCAGTTCAATGAGAGGAAGTCTTAACAGAACTGGGGGATGACAGACAGGAAGTGGGGGGGTGGAGATCTAAGCCATTTTCAAGTATTGCCATTGATTTTCAAGCCGGTTTAAGTCAAAACTGTAACTATGCCACTCAGGAACATTCAATGTCATATTTGACATTCAATGTATATTTGACCTTGTATTTTAGGTTATTGTGCTGCTGAAAGATGAGTTTGAATTTGAAGCAGGTTTTCCTCTAGGATGTTTTTTCCTGTGCTTAGCTACATGTGTCACACATACCCATAACATGATGCAGCCACCACCATGCTTGAAAACATGAAGAGTGGTACTCAGTGAAGTGTTGGATTTGCCCCAAACATAACGCTTTGTATTCAGGACAGAAAGTCCATTCTTTGACACTTTTTTGCAGTTTTACTTTAGTACCTTATTGCAAACAGGATGCATGTTTGGAATTGCTTTATTCTGTACAGGCTTCCTTATTTTCACTCTGTCATTTAGGTTAGGGATTGTGGAGTAACTACAAGGTTGTTGATCCATCCTCAGTTCTTCTATCACAGCCATTCAACTCTGTAACTATTTTAAAGTCACCATTGGCCTCATGGTGATATCCCTGAGCGGTTTCCTTCCTCTCCGGCAACTGAGTTAGGAAGGATGTCTATCTTTGCAAATTGGGGAAAACCAACATTCTTTCCCATTGACCTCCAGTGTAAAAGAGCCAACTTCATTGTCGATTTTTGGTATACAGAAATAACAAAACATCCCTAAAAGCTGCTGTGTTCAAAGTAAATGTAACCAGGTCAAATATCCCAAACTACAGTTTGCCATGCTCCCACATAGGAAAATGGAGCCTGCGTGAAACAGCCCTGTAGCTTCAGGCTACTCGGTGTGGGAGAGTGGGAAATTGTGGGGAACCGGTGTCCAAGTAGGCTACATGTAGCTATGTGTGTGAAAAACATTTCATCATAGGTAAAACGTTTAACTCCTTTAGTATAGTCCATTTGTAACTCCACTCACCTGTATCTGTATATTCCGTTTGTTTGTGGTGTTGGGCTTGGTTAGCTTAATGTTTCGGTCAGTGGCTACGGAATTGACTATTGGTTGTTTTCCCCACAGCCGCGGGCTGCGGCGTTCTATCTAATACAAACTGGGACTATACACCATCCAAAGTGTAATTAATAACTGCACCGAAGGGATATTAAATGTCTGCTTTTTTTGCCCAATAGGTGCCCTTTTTTTCTAGGCATTGGACAACCTCCCTGGTTCTTTGTAGTTTATTCTGTGTTTGAAATTCACTGCTTGACCAGAGGAACAGGTAATTGTCTGTGTGTGGTAAAGAGATGAGGTACTCATTCAAAAATCATGTTATACACTATTATTGCACACAGAGTGAGTCTATGCAAATTATTATGTGACTTGTTAAGCACATTTTTACTCCTAAACGTATTTAGACTTGCCATAAGAAAGGGGCTGAAATCTTATTGACCCAAGACATGTCAGATTTTTTATTTTTTATTCATTTATAGACATGTCTTAAAACATAATTCCACTTTGACATTATCGGGTATTGTTACACAGAAAATCTTAATTTAATCCATTTTAAATTCAGTCTGTAACACAACAAAATGTGGAAAAAGTCAAGGGGTGTGAATACTTTCTGAAGGCAGGTGTACTACGACATTAGCCAGATCTACTTAGGGTTTTATGAAGCTAGCCAGATTCAGTTAGCTTTACATTGCAGCTCAGGCTTTATCCATGTTAAGAAGGTGGATTGATCCTCCACCTGCTGTTAACTCCAGCCAGGCTTGTAATTGTCTATACAAATCATTAAAAACTCATCAAAAAAAGAAACGTCCTCTCACTGTCAACTACTTTTATTTTCAGCAAACTTAACATGTGTAAATACTTGTATGAACATAACAAGATTCAACAGCTGAGACATAAACTGAACAAGTTCCACAAACATGTGACTAATAGAAATGGAATAATCCATCCCTGAACAAAGGGGAAATCAAAATCAAAAGTAACAGTCAGTACCTGGTGTGGCCACCAGCTGCATTAAGTACTGCAGTGCATCTCCTCCTCATGGACTGCACCAGATTTGCCAGTTCTTACTGTGAGATGTTACCCCACTCTTCCACCAAGGCACCTGCAAGTTCCTGGACATTTCTGGGGAAACGGCCCTCACCCTCCAATCCAACAGGTCCCAGGCCGGCTCAATGGGATTGAGATCCGGGCTCTTCGCTGGCCATGGCAAAACATTTTCTTGCAGGAAATCACGCACAGAACTAGCAGAATGGCTGGTGGCATAATCATGCTGGAGGGTCATGTCAGGATGAGCCTGAGGGAGGAGGATGTCTTCCCTGTAACGCACAGCATTGAGATTGCCTGCAACAAGCTCAGTCTGATGATGTTGTGACACTCCACCCCAGACCATGACAGACCCTCCACCTCCAAATCAATCAGAGTACAGGCCTCGGTGTAACGATAAACGCGAATCTGACCATCACCCCTGGTGAGACAAAACCGCGACTCGTTAGTGAAGAGCACTTTTTGCCAGTCCTGTCTGGTCCAGCGACGGTGGGTGTGTGCCCATAGGCAACGTTGTTGCCGGTGATGTCTGGTGAGGACCTGCCTACAACAGGCCTACAAGCCTTCAGTCCAGCCTCTCTCAGCCTATTGAAGACAGTCTGAGCACTGATGGAGGTATTGTACTTTCCTGGTGTAACTCGGGCAGTTGTTGTTGCCATCCTGTACCTGTCCCACAGGTGTGATGTTCGGATGTACCAAGCCCCTACTCCACCTCTACCACATATCTACAGTACTTAATCCATGTGTATGTATGTATGTTATCGTGTGTGTGTGTGTGTGTGTGTGTGTGTGTGTGTGTGTGTGTGTGTGTGTGTGTGTGTGTGTGTGTGTGCGTGCATGCTCGTGTGTATCAATATTCATGTTGCTTCACAGTCCCAGCTGTTCCATAAGGTGTTTATGTATCTGTTTTTTAAATCAAATTTTACTGCTTGCGTCAGTTACTTGATGTGGAATAGAGTTCCATGAAGTCATGGCTCTACGTAGTACTGTGTGACTCCCATAGTGTGTTCTTGTGGCATGTCTTGAGGGGTATGCATGGGTGTCTGAGCATTTCAGCCAGGAGAGATTGACATGCATATTATTAATATTAGCTCTCTGTATACATCCAAGGGCCAGCCGTGCTGGCACCTGATCACACAACTGAACAGTCGTCAAGGTGCAACAAAACTAGGGCCTGTAGGACCTGCCTTGTTGATAGTGTTGTTAAGAAGGCAGAGTATCGCTTTCTTATAGACCGACTTCTCCCCATCTTAGCTACTACTGCATCAATATGTTTTGACCATGACAGTTCACAATCTAGTGAACATAATATATAATTTTTTTTTTTTAATTTTTTTTTTTTCTTCACATTTATTTAACCAGGTAGGCTAGTTGAGAACAAGTTCTCATTTGCAACTGCGACCTGGCCAAGATAAAGCATAGCAGTGTGAGCAGACAACACAGAGTTACACATGGAGTAAACAATTAACAAGTCAATAACACAGTAGAAAACAAAGGGGGAGTCTATATACAATGTGTGCAAAAGGCATGAGGAGGTAGGCGAATAATTACAATTTTGCAGATTAACACTGGAGTGATAAATGATCAGATGGTCATGTACAGGTAGAGATATTGGTGTGCAAAAGAGCAGAAAAGTAAATAAATAAAAACAGTATGGGGATGAGGTAGGTGAAAATGGGTGGGCTATTTACCAATAGACTATGTACAGCTGCAGCGATCGGTTAGCTGCTCAGATAGCTGATGTTGGTGAGGGAGATAAAAGTCTCCAACTTCAGCGATTTTTGCAATTCGTTCCAGTCACAGGCAGCAGAGTACTGGAACGAAAGGCGGCCAAATGAGGTGTTGGCTTTAGGGATGATCAGTGAGATACACCTGCTGGAGCGAGTGCTACGGATGGGTGTTGCCATCGTGACCAGTGAACTGAGATAAGGCGGAGCTTTACCTAGCATGGACTTGTAGATGACCTGGAGCCAGTGGGTCTGGCGACGAATATGTAGCGAGGGCCAGCCGACTAGAGCATACAAGTCGCAGTGGTGGGTGGTATAAGTCGCAGTGGTGGGTGGTGCTTTAGTGACAAAACGGATGGCACTGTGATAGACTGCATCCAGTTTGCTGAGTAGAGTGTTGGAAGCCATTTTGTAGATGACATCGCCGAAGTCGAGGATCGGTAGGATAGTCAGTTTTACTAGGGTAAGCTTGGCGGCGTGAGTGAAGGAGGCTTTGTTGCGGAATAGAAAGCCGACTCTTGATTTGATTTTCGATTGGAGATGTTTGATATGAGTCTGGAAGGAGAGTTTGCAGTCTAGCCAGACACCTAGGTACTTATAGATGTCCACATATTCTAGGTCGGAACCATCCAGGGTGGTGATGCTAGTCGGGCATGTGGGTGCAGGCAGCGATCGGTTGAAAAGCATGCATTTGGTTTTACTAGCGTTTAAGAGCAGTTGGAGGCCACGGAAGGAGTGTTGTATGGCATTGAAGCTCGTTTGGAGGTTAGATAGCACAGTGTCCAATGACGGGCCGAAAGTATATAGAATGGTGTCGTCTGCGTAGAGGTGGATCAGGGAATCGCCCGCAGCAAGAGCAACATCATTGATATATACAGAGAAAAGAGTCGGCCCGAGAATTGAACCCTGTGGCACCCCCATAGAGACTGCCAGAGGACCGGACAGCATGCCCTCCGATTTGACACACTGAACTCTGTCTGCAAAGTAATTGGTGAACCAGGCAAGGCAGTCATCCGAAAAACCGAGGCTACTGAGTCTGCCGATAAGAATATGGTGATTGACAGAGTCGAAAGCCTTGGCAAGGTCGATGAAGACGGCTGCACAGTACTGTCTTTTATCGATGGCGGTTATGATATCGTTTAGTACCTTGAGTGTGGCTGAGGTGCACCCGTGACTGGCTCGGAAACCAGATTGCACAGCGGAGAAGGTACGGTGGGATTCGAGATGGTCAGTGACCTGTTTGTTGACTTGGCTTTCGAAGACCTTAGATAGGCAGGGCAGGGTGGATATAGGTCTGTAACAGTTCGGGTCCAGGGTGTCTCCCCCTTTGAAGAGGGGGATGACTGCGGCAGCTTTCCAATCCTTGGGGATCTCAGACGATATGAAAGAGAGGTTGAACAGGCTGGTAATAGGGGTTGTGACAATGGTGGCGGATAGTTTCAGAAATAGAGGGTCCAGATTGTCAAGCCCAGCTGATTTGTACGGGTCCAGGTTTTGCAGCTCTTTCAGAACATCTGCTATCTGGATTTGGGTGAAGGAGAACCTGGAGAGGCTTGGGCGAGGAGCTGCGGGGGGGGGTGGAGCAGTTGGCCGAGGTTGGAGTAGCCAGGCAGAAGCCATGGCCAGCCGTTGAGAAATGCTTATTTAAGCATCCTCAACTGACGGGATGAGGTCAATGTCCTTCCAGGATACCCGGGCCAGATCGATTAGAAAGGCCTGCTCACAGAAGTGTTTTAGGGAGCGTTTGACAGTGATGAGGGGTGGTCGTTTGACTGCGGCTCCATAGCGGACACAGGCAATGAGGCAGTGATCGCTGAGATCCTGGTTGAAGACAGCGGAGGTGTATTTGGAGGGCCAGTTGGTCAGGATGACGTCTATGAGGGTGCCCTTGTTTACAGAGTTAGGGTTGTACCTGGTGGGTTCCTTGATGATTTGTGTGAGATTGAGGGCATCTAGCTTAGATTGTAGGACTGGCGGGGTGTTAAGCATATCCCAGTTTAGGTCACCTAACAGAACAAACTCTGAAGCTAGATGGGGGGCGATCAATTCACAAATGGTGTCCAGGGCACAGCTGGGAGCTGAGGGGGGTTGGTAGCAGGCGGCAACAGTGAGAGACTTATTTCTGGAGAGAGTAATTTTCAAAATTAGTAGTTCGAACTGTTTGGGTATGGACCTGGAAAGTATGACATTACTTTGCAGGCTATCTCTGCAATAGACTGCAACTCCTCCCCCTTTGGCAGTTCTATCTTGACGGAAGATGTTATAGTTGGGTATGGAAATCTCTGAATTTTTGGTGGCCTTCCTGAGCCAGGATTCAGACACAGCAAGGACATCAGGGTTAGCAGAGTGTGCTAAAGCAGTGAGTAAAACAAACTTAGGGAGGAGGCTTCTGATGTTGACATGCATGAAACCAAGGCTTTTTCGATCACAGAAGTCAACAAATGAGGGTGCCTGGGGACATGCAGGGCCTGGGTTTACCTCCACATCACCCGCGGAACAGAGAAGGAGTAGTATGAGGGTGCGGCTAAAGGCTATCAAAACTGGTCGCCTGGAGCGTTGGGGACAGAGAATAAGAGGAGCAGGTTTCTGGGCATGGTAGAATATATTCAGGGCATAATGCGCAGACAGGGGTATGGTGGGGTGCGGGTACAGCGGAGGTAAGCCCAGGCACTGGGTGATGAGGAGAGAGGTTGTATCTCTGGACATGCTGGTTGTAATGGGTGAGGTCACCGCATGTGTGGGAGGTGGGACAAAGGAGTTATCAGGGGTATGAAGAGTGGAACTAGGGGCTCCATTGTGAACTAAAACAATGATAACTAACCTGAACAACAGTATACAAGGCATATTGACATTTGAGAGAGACATACAGCGAGGCATACAGTAATCACAGGTGTTGAATTGGGAAAGCTAGCTAAAACAGTAGGTGAGACAACAGCTAATCAGCTAGCACAACAACAGCAGGTAAAATGGCGTTGACTACGCAACGGGGCCAACAAATAAAACAAACAAGCAGAATGGAGTACCGTGATTAATGGACAGTCCAGCGTGCATCAGCTATGTAGCCAAGAGATCAGTGTCCAGGGGGCAGCGGTGGATGGGGCAGGGAAGCTGGACTGGCGAGTGTTATCCAGGTAAAAAAAAAAACTAACAATGACTAAATAGCTTGTAGCTAGTTAGCTGGTTAGCTTCTGGAGGTTCTTGAGTGTGTTCTAAAAAGTAAAAATAATAGCGATTCCGTATCACATTGGGTGAGGCAGGTTTCCGGAAGGTATAGACAAATTAAAAATCAAAAAGAGATAGAAAGTAAATATGGGTCCAGTGAGTGTTTGGGACGCGGCGATTCAGACGGTTAGCAGGCCTGTGCTAAGAAGCTAACAGTTCGTAGGCCCGGGCTAAACAAGGTAGCAGTTAGCGGACCGGAGCTAGACAAGCTAGCAGTTAGCAGGCCGAATTAGCAAGCAGGGAGATAGCGAGGGCTAGAGAGTTAGCCTTTGGGGGACGTCGCGATGGGGTGAGTCTGTTTATTCCTCTTCATGCGGTGACATCGATAGACCGGTCGTGGGCCCGGGTATTGTAGCCCAGGAGTATGCTACGGTGGTAGCACAGGTGCGCTGGCCGGGCTAGCTTCAAGCTAAGTGGGTGGAAATGCTAGCCAGGAGTAATCATCCGGGGTTGCGGTTTAGCTAGATAGCTAGTTGTGAAGATCCAGCTGAAAAAAATTCCGTTTGCGGTGGGAATCCGGGGATGAATCCGGGAATGAATCCGGGGATGAAAAATAAATAGGTCCGTTATGCTCTGGTTAGAGTCGCGTTGTTCGAACTGGCGTTAGCTGAAGACCGCTAGCATAGCTGGTGGTTAGCTGGCTAGCTTCAGTTGAGGGGTTCCGGTTCCGAAGTAAATATAAATACTTTAGGAAAAATAGCTACATTGGGTGAGGCGGGTTGCAGGAGAGTATTTGGAAGCTTAGGTTTAGCAAAATGTTTTTAAAGAGATATGCGAAGAAAAATATGTAAAAAAAGAAAAAGAAACGATATATACAAGGGACACGACACGACACGACGACTTACTGCTACGCCATCTTGGATCAGCATATATATATATATATACAGTTGAAGTCATAAGTTTACATACACCTTAGCCAAATACATTTAAACTCTGTTTTTCATCATTCCTGACATTTAATCCTAGTCAAAAATCCCTGTTTTAGGAATATTAGGACCACTACATTTTAATAATGTGAAATGTCAGAATAATAGTAGAGAGAATTATTTATTTCAGCATTTATTTCTTTCATCACATTCCCAGTGGGTCAGAAATTTACATACACTCAATTAATATTTGGTAGCATTGCCTTTAAATTGTTTAACTTGGGTCAAGCTTTCCACAAGCTTCCCACAATAAGTTGGGTGAATTTTGGCCCATTCCTCCTGACAGAGCTGGTGTAACTGAGTCAGGTTTATAGGCCTCCTTGTAGGCCATTTTGCCACAACTTTGGAAGTATGCTTGGAGTCATTGTCTATTTGGAAGACCCATTTGCAACCAAGCTTTAACTTCCTCACTGATGTCTTGAGATGTTGCTTCAATATATCCACATCATTTTCCATCCTCATGATGCCATCTATTTTGTGAAGTGCACCAGTCCCTCATGTAGCAATGCACCCCCAAAGAGATAGCCTGACTGCCATTAGGTACTGAGATGAGATCCTCAGACCCCTTGTGAGACCATATGCTGGTGCGGTTGGCCCTGGGTTTCTCCTAATGCAAGACAATGCTAGACCTCATGTGGCTGGAGTGTGTCAGCAGCTCCTGCAAGAGGAAGGCATTGATGCTATGGACTGGCCCACCCGTTCCCCAGACCTGAACCCAATTGAGCACATCTGGGACATCATGTCTCGCTCCATCCACCAACGCCACGTTGCACCACAGACTGTCCAGGAGTTGGCGGATGCTTTAGCCCAGGTCTGGGAGGAGATCCCTCAGGAGACCATCCGCCACCTCATCAGGAGCATGCCCAGGCGTTGTAGGGAGGTCATACAGGCACGTGGAGGCCACACACACTACTGAGCCTCATTTTGACTTGTTTTAAGGACATTACATCAAAGTTTGATCAGCCTGTAGTGTGGTTTTCCACTTTAATTTTGAGTGTGACTCCAAATCCAGACCTCCATGGGTTGATAAATTTGATTTCCATTGATAATTTTTGTGTGATTTTGTTGTCAGCACATTCAACTGTGTAAAGAAACAAGTATTTAATGAGAATATTTCATTCATTCAGATCTAGGATGCGTTATTTTAGTGTTCCCTTTATTTCTTTGAGCAGTGTATTTATTAAGGATCCCCATTAGTTGCTGCCAAGGCAGCAGCTACTCTTCCTGGGATCCAGCAACATTAAGGCCATTATATACAATTAAATATATTACATTTCATAACACTTTTCACAACACATTAAGTGTGTGCCCTCAATCCACTACTCTACTACCAAATATATACAGTACCAGTCAAAAGTCTGAACAGACCTACTCATTCCATGGTTTTTCTTTATTTTTTATCAGCCATGCTTATTTAATTGGTCATCAACTCAGACATTTCATTCAGGAAAAGAAAGTTGATTTGCTGTTTAATGGATTACATTTTTTGAAAAGTGAGGCATGCAAATAAAAAAGTAAAATTAAATAAATGTTACATTTGAACCTCTTATAAAAAATACTAAACAACCTCAGTACGACACTTTACGAAGACATTTTTGCCTCTTGGTATTATGTTTTTGGAATGAGAGTCACAAGGACCACTGTCATGAAGTGCTCTGGGGGGAGGATCATAGCCCCCCCTCCCTCCACAGTGTTTTATGACTTTACGACAGGTCATAAATACCTGGTAGGAACTGCCATGCAGTATTGAGGGAGAGAGAACAAAGAGCCTCTCTTGGCCAAACTCCTAATCCCCAAAATGGGAGAATTAAACAATATTTCACCATTTGAGAATGTGGGAAGGGTTCGTGGACACTTAGGGGACAGTTATGACGAGTGTGTTTCATTTGGTGATCTCATGAAGGACAGGAAACACACATACAGTGGGGTAAAAAAGTATTTAGTCAGCCACCAATTGTGCAAGTTCTACCACTTAAAAAGATGAGAGAGGCCTGTAATTTTCATCATAGGTACACTTCAACTATGACAGGCAAAATGAGAAAGAAAAATCCAGAAAATCACATTGTAGGATTTTTAATGAATTTATTTGCAAATTATGGTGGAAAATAAGTATTTGATCAATAACAAAAGACACAAGGTTTTCACACACTGTTGCTGGTATTTTGGCCCATTCCTCCATGCAGATCTCCTCTAGAGCAGTGATGTTTTGGGGCTGTTGCTGGGCAACACGGACTTTCAACTCCCTCCAAAGATTTGACTAGTAACCGGAAGGTTGCAAGTCCAAATCCCCGAGCTGACAAGGTACAAATCTGTCGTTCTGCTCCTGAACAGGCAGTTAACCCACTGTTCCTAGGTTGTCATTGAAAATAAGAATTTGTTCTTAACTGACTTGCCTAGGTAAATAAAGGTAAAATAAGTAAAAACAGCTGTACTTTGGCTACACAGCTGGAAATGGTTAAACTCTGACTATTGACTATTGATCACTACAGAATAAGAGCAAATTCTAGACAACACTAACAATTAATTAATTAATAATTAATAATTCATTAATAAGCAACTGTTTTGATAAGATATGAAAATATCTGAAGAGAATCATCTATGCTATAAACATTTTCCCGTTGTGCCCCAACTTCCTAGTTAAAATATACATTAATCATTTAGTCACATAATAATAATTACACAGAGAATATTATTTTATCAAATCAAGTCTTCACATTTAATGAGTCACAGACACGACACCACAGTTTCAGTCCTGGTCAGGGTATCCCCCCTAATTAACTCAATTGAGTAGGATAATGCCATTAAAAGCTGGTGCCAGCTGAGCTTTAGGCACAGTTCATTTTTCAGAGTTATAGTTCTGCTATTTCTAATAATTGATGTGTTAGCTGAAATATATAGCATTCTACTGAAGTAATCAGACCTATTCTTACTATGACGAACTGCTTCAGCTTCTATTCATGTTGAATTCTACCATAAAAATGTTTGACAGCTGAAGCAACATTTTCTTCAGGAAATGTACCTTTTCTAGTTTAGTCATATTTATCTAGTTTGCAGGCTAACTAGCATATATTGAGATGCAATGTCCCATCAATTGAATGCCCAAATCAACTTGAAGTATCTACAAAACAAGTTTTGCAGTCACATAACCCAAAAAGAAGGCTACAGCTAATCTTTTTTCATCAAATTTACTGTTCATGATTAACAAATGATTCACATTATTCGATTCATCGCGACTGAACAGAATCCCAAATACTACAATGGCGAAGTGTATCATTTGTTTCGTCAAAAATAATTTTGTTTTTAAAATGTGAAGCTGGCAGTGGCGATTTTAGCATGTAAATCTTGGTGGGGCAACAAAAAATAAATAAGTGGGATGCATGCCAAGCAAAGACACTACACAACACAATACATGAATTGCACTATAACGGTGACAAACGGTGCCCACAAACTGTTAGGGCCTACATAAAGCTGTCCCAACAGCAGTCCCAACATCTTACCGCTGCTACACCTGGCTATCAGCGGAGCCTTGTCTGGCTGCGAAACAGTTTGTTCAGCCTCATTAACTGCCTTAATTTATTTGTTGCTGATATGGCTGACTTGCTTAAACAAATGTGGTTTCTAATGACAATTGAGATGTACAAACTATGGTATAAGGGGACGACAAACGGATAAGAGGCAATCTGTAATTTCGATTAAGACATTAATGAGCGAGCTAGGACGGACGAAAAGTTAGTCAATATAACTATTTGTTGAGCACTTGTGAAATGTACAGCAACAGAATTCAGAACATGGGCCATTCTTATAGTGTTCTCCCTGTACAGTCATGGCCAAAAGTTTTGAGAATGACACAAATATTAATTTCCACAAAGTTTGCTGCTTCAGTGTCTTTAGACATTTTTGTCAAATGTTACTATGGAATGCTGAAGTATAATTACAAGCATTTCATAAGTGTTGTCATGTCGTTGGCCTGGGGGTAGGTTTATGACAGTCATAAATACCTCTTCCCTGCTTTTTCCTCTCTCTACCCTCCTGATGTTGCATTTGCAAAACCCTTGGTTAACATAGAGATTCTGGGAACAAAAGAAGGTGGGGGGGAAATAAACTATATTCTGGTAATCCGACCAATTGAACATATGCGGTGGTACTTAATGAATATGATGTCAGTTCGGTTCTCATCAATGATAAGATGACATTTTTTTAAATGTATTTTACTAGGCAAGTCAGTTAAGAACAAATACTTATTTTTAATGACAGCCTAGGAACAGTGGGTTTACTGCCTGTTCAGGGGCAGAACGACAGATTTGTCCCTTGTCAGTTCAGGGATTTGAACTTGCAACCTTCTGGTTATTAGACCAATGCTCTAACCACTAGGCTACCCTGCCGACATAAACTCTACAGTGGAAAGTCTACACATCAGAGTTATCGGATTCACAGAGTTATCGGATTCACATGGAATTGTTGTTAAATTTAAATGTTTGAATATTAAATTATTTGTGATGGGATGAAATGTGATTTTAGCTTCTAAAATGTGAAATATGGGTTTTCATAAGATAGGGCTCTGCTCAATCAGTGGCCCGCCCCTGTAAAGGGACATGGGCTATAAAACTTTTCAAACACGCCCTCCTCTCCCTTCCTATATAAAGCCTTGATGACAATGTAACCTCTTGTTCCGAGGACGTGAGGACGGCGGTCCAATGTCATAATGGTTCAGATAATAACTACAGAACGAAGCCAACATCAGCGTGAGCTTTGGTTGCGAATGGTATGAACTTTGAACTCTTATTCACTACAGAAGTGATACATCCTAGCCGTTGAGTTAGCAACAGACGCTGCAAACGAGGGTTAAGGAAGGAACAGACAGAGTATCCCGTCTACCACACAACGACGTTACTGCAACATATTAAATTTACGAGCAGAGACTTTCTTCAAAAGAACAAAGGACTCGGTTGGGCAACACGGCCTTCCATCTACCACCAACCTACCGAAGCGCAGCTCAGAGTAAATATTTATTGCATTTTACTTTTCCAAATGGGCGGTAATTTAGAATGCATAAGATACTGTATTTACGATAGCACAGCTTCGCCCTTTGTTCCTCTGTCTTCCCGCTCTTTCACTCAAACCCAGACCCTTTTCTTTTGTGTAACAAGATGTCAAATCTGTTCCCGCCCACTAGGGACGTTTTCCTTTATGATGTCATTTGTAATCAAGTTGTGATTTAAATATGTGTATGTGTAATTCTGTGTGATTAGGTAGGTATTTAGTAAATAAATAATTAAACCCAATATTGTATTGCTGATTCAACTTGTTAGCCAGGGTTCGTGCAGATAACTAAGAATTTACAACTTTCAGATGAGACTGAATTAAGATAACGATTAATATTGACTGCTATTGATGTAAAATATTACTAGGTCTTTAAGAGTTTATTCGGAAGATAACAGCTCTATAAATATTATTTTGTGGTGCCCGACTCTCTAGTTAATTACATTTACATGATTAGCTCAATCAGGTAAAATTAATTACGGAGAAATGATTTTATAGAATAGCATGTCATAGCACTTAATGCGGCATAGCTCTCTCTTTCTCTCTCTCGGAGGACCTGAGCCCTAGGACCATGCCCCAGGACTACCTGACATGATGACTCCTTGCTGTCCCCAGTCCACCTGACCGTGCTGCTGCTCCAGTTTCAACTGTTCTGCCTTATTATTCGACCATGCTGGTCATTTATGAACATTTGAACATCTTGGCCATGTTCTGTTATAATCTCCACCGGGCACAGCCAGAAGAGGACTGGCCACCCCACATAGCCTGGTTCCTCTCTAGGTTTCTTCCTAGGTTTTGGCCTTTCTAGGGAGTTTTTCCTAGCCACCGTGCTTCTACACCTGCATTGCTTGCTGTTTGGGGTTTTAGCCTGGGTTTCTGTACAGCATTTTGAGATATCAGCTGATGTATGAAGGGCTATATAAATACATTTGATTTGATTTGAAAGACACGACAGTGTCAAAGGCTTTTGTTGACAATTACATGAAGTTGATGCAAAGAGTCAATATTTGCAGTGTTGACACTTCTTTTTCAAGACCTCTGCAATCTGCCCTGGCATGCTGTCAATTAACTTCTGGGCCACAGCCTGACTGATGGGAGCCCATTCTTGCCTAATCAATGCTTGGAGATTGTCTGAATATGTGGGTTTTTGTTAATCCACCCACCTCTTGAGGATTGACCACAAGTTCTCAATGGGATGAAGGTCTGGGGAGATTCCTGGCCATGGACCCAAAATATTGATGTTTTGTTCCCCGAGCCACTTAGTTATCACTTTTGCCTTATGGCAAGGTGTGCCATCATGCTGGAAAAGGCATTGTTCGTCACCAACCTGTTCCTGGATGGTTGGGAGAAGTTGCTCTCGGAGGATGTGTTGGTACCACGCTTTATTCATGACTGTGTTCTTAGGCAAAATTGTGAGTGAGCCCACTCCCTTGGCTGAGAAGCAACCCCACACATGAATGGTCTCGGGATGCTTTACTGTTGGCATGACACAGGACTGATGGTAGCGCTCAACTTGTCTTCTCCGGACAAGCTTTTTTCCGGATGCCCCAAACAATCGGAAAGGGGATTTATCAGAGAAAATGACTTTAACCCAGTCCTCAGCAGTCCAATCCCTGTACCTTTTGCAGAATATCAGTTTGTCCCTGATGTTTTTCCTGGAGAGAAGTGGCTTCTTTGATGCCCTTCTTGACACCAGGCCATCCTCCAAAAGTCTTCTCCTAACTGTGCGTGCAAATGCACCTGCCTGCTGCCATTCCTGAGCAAGCTCTGTAGTGTTGGTGCCCTGATCCCGCAGCTGAATCAACTTTAGGAGACGGTCCTGGAGCTTGCTGGACTTTCTTGGTTGATTTAGTTGTAATCTTACTGGTAGCAATATCCTTGCCTGTGAAGCCCTTTTTGTACAAAGCAATGATGAGGGCACATGTTTCCTTGCAGGTAACCATTGTTGACAGAGGAAGAACAATGATTCCAAGCACCACCCTCTTTTTGAAGCTTCCAGTCTGTTATTCAAACTCAATCAGCATGACAGAGTGATCTCCAGCCTTGTCCTCATCAACTCACACCTGTGTTAACAAGAGAATCCCTGACATGATGTCAGCTGGTCCTTTTGTGGCAGGGCTGAAATGCAATGGAAATGTTCTTCGGGGATTCACTTTCGTCCAAGATGGCGTAGCAGTAAGTCGTCCTGTCCTGTCGTGTCCCTGTATATATCGTTTCTTTTTCGTTTTTTACATATTTTTCTCCGCATATCTCTTTAAAAACATTTTGCTAAACCTAAGCTTCCAAATACTCTCCTGCAACCCGCCTCACCCAATGTAGCTATTTTTCCTAAAGTATTTATATTTACTTCGGAACCCCTCAACTGAAGCTAGCCAGCTAACCACCAGCTATGCTAGCGGTCTTCAGCTAACCGGTCATCAGCTAACCTGTAGTTCGGAAAGCTCTCGCCAGTTCGAACAACGCGACTCCAACCAGAGCATAACGGACCTATTTATTTTTCATCCCCGGATTCATCCCCGGATTCCCACCGCAAACGGAACATCTTTCAGCTGGATTTTTCAGCTGGATCTTCACAACTAGCTATCTAGCCAAACCGCAACCCCGGATGTTTACTCCTGGCTAGCGTTTCCACCCACTTAGCTTGAAGCTAGCCCGGCCTGCGCACCTGTGCTACCACCGTAGCATACTCCTGAGCTACAATACCCGGGCCCACGACCGGTCTATCGATGTCACCGCATGAAGAGGAATAAACAGACTCACCCCATCGCGACGTCCCCCAAAGGCTAACTCTCTAGCCCTCGCTATCTCCCTGCTTGCTAATTCGGCCTGCTAACTGCTAGCTTGTCCAGCTCCGGTCCGCTAACTGCTACCTTGTCTAGCCCGGGCCTACAAACGGTTAGCTTGTTAGCACAGGCCTGCTAACCGCCTGAATCGCCGCGTCCCAAACGCTCACCGGACCCATATTTACTCTCTATCTCATTTGACTTTTAATTTGTTTATACCTTCCGGAAACCTGCCTCACCCAATGTGATACGGAATTGCTATTATTTTTTTATTTTTAGAACACACTCAAGAACCTCCAGAAGCTAACCAGCTAACTAGCTACAAGCTATTTAGTCATTGTTAGTTTTTTTTTTTTACCTGGATAACACTCGCCAGTCCAGCTTCCCTGCCCCATCCACCGCTGCCCCCTGGACACTGATCTCTTGGCTACATAGCTGATGCACGCTGGACTGTCCATTAATCACGGTACTCCATTCTGCTTGTTTGTTTTATCTGTTGGCCCCGTTGCCTAGTCTACGCCATTTTACCTGCTGTTGTTGTGCTAGCTGATTAGCTGTTGTCTCACCTACTGTTTTAGCTAGCTTTCCCAATTCAACACCTGTGATTACTGTATGCCTCGCTGTATGTCTCTCTCAAATGTCAATATGCCTTGTATACTGTTGTTCAGGTTAGTTATCATTGTTTTAGTTCACAATGGAGCCCCTAGTTCCACTCTTCATACCCCTGATAACTCCTTTGTCCCACCTCCCACACATGCGGTGACCTCACCCATTACTACCAGCATGTCCAGAGATACAACCTCTCTCATCATCACCCAGTGCCTGGGCTTACCTCCGCTGTACCCGCACCCCACCATACCCCTGTCTGCGCATTATGCCCTGAATATATTCTACCATGCCCAGAAACCTGCTCCTCTTATTCTCTGTCCCCAACGCTCTAGGAGACCAGTTTTGATAGCCTTTAGCCGCACCCTCATACTACTCCTTCTCTGTTCCGCGGGTGATGTGGAGGTAAACCCAGGCCCTGCATGTCCCCAGGCACCCTCATTTGTTGACTTCTGTGATCGAAAAAGCCTTGGTTTCATGCATGTCAACATCAGAAGCCTCCTCCCTAAGTTTGTTTTACTCACTGCTTTAGCACACTCTGCTATCCCTGATGTCCTTGCTGTGTCTGAATCCTGGCTCAGGAAGTCCACCAAAAATTCAGAGATTTCCATACCCAACTATAACATCTTCCGTCAAGATAGAACTGCCAAAGGGGGAGGAGTTGCAGTTTACTGCAGAGATAGCCTGCAAAGTAATGTCATACTTTCCAGGTCCATACCCAAACAGTTCGAACTACTAATTTTGAAAATTACTCTCTCCAGAAATAAGTCTCTCACGGTTGCCGCCTGCTACCGAACCCCCTTCAGCTCCCAGCAGTGCCCTGGACACCATTTGTGAATTGATCGCCCCCCATCTAGCTTCAGAGTTTGTTCTGTTAGGTGACCTAAACTGGGATATGCTTAACACCCCGCCAGTCCTACAATCTAAGCTAGATGCCCTCAATCTCACACAAATCATCAAGGAACCCACCAGGTACAACCCTAACTCTGTAAACAAGGGCACCCTCATAGACGTCATCCGGACCAACTGGCCCTCCAAATACACCTCCGCTGTTTTCAACCAGGATCTCAGCGATCACTGCCTCATTGCCTGTATCCGCTACGGAGCCGCAGTCAAACGACCACCCCTCATCACTGTCAAACGCTCCCTAAAACACTTCTGTGAGCAGGCCTTTCTAATCGACCTGGCCCGGGTATCCTGGAAGGACATCGACCTCATCCCGTCAGTTGAGGATGCCTGGTCATTCTTTAAAAGTAACTTCCTCACCGTTTTAGATAAGCATGCTCCGTTCAAAAAATGCAGAACTAAGAACAGATACAGCCCTTGGTTCACCCCAGACCTGACTGCCCTCGACCAGCACAAAAACATCCTGTGGCGGACTGCAATAGCATCGAATAGTCCCCGTGATATGCAACTGTTCAGGGAAGTCCGGAACCAATACACGCAGTCAGTCAGGAAAGCTAAGGCCAGCTTCTTCAGGCAGAAGTTTGCATCCTGTAGCTCCAACTCCAAAAAGTTCTGGGACACTGTGAAGTCCATGGAGAACAAGAGCACCTCCTCCCAGCTGCCCACTGCACTGAGGCTAGGTAACACGGTCACCACTGATAAATCCATGATTATCGAAAACTTCAATAAGCATTTCTCAACGGCTGGCCATGCCTTCCGCCTGGCTACTTCAACCTCGGCCAACAGCTCCGCCCCCCCCCCGCAGCTCCTCGCCCAAGCCTCTCCAGGTTCTCCTTCACCCAAATCCAGATAGCAGATGTTCTGAAAGAGCTGCAAAACCTGGACCCGTACAAATCAGCTGGGCTTGACAATCTGGACCCTCTATTTCTGAAACTATCTGCCACCATTGTCGCAACCCCTATTACCAGCCTGTTCAACCTCTCTTTCATATCGTCTGAGATCCCCAAGGATTGGAAAGCTGCCGCAGTCATCCCCCTCTTCAAAGGGGGAGACACCCTGGACCCAAACTGTTACAGACCTATATCCATCCTGCCCTGCCTATCTAAGGTCTTCGAAAGCCAAGTCAACAAACAGGTCACTGACCATCTCGAATCCCACCGTACCTTCTCCGCTGTGCAATCTGGTTTCCGAGCCGGTCATGGGTGCACCTCAGCCACACTCAAGGTACTAAACGATATCATAACCGCCATCGATAAAAGACAGTACTGTGCAGCCGTCTTCATCGACCTTGCCAAGGCTTTCGACTCTGTCAATCACCATATTCTTATCGGCAGACTCAGGAGCCTCGGTTTTTCGGATGACTGCCTTGCCTGGTTCACCAATTACTTTGCAGACAGAGTTCAGTGTGTCAAATCGGAGGGCATGCTGTCCGGTCCTCTGGCAGTCTCTATGGGGGTGCCACAGGGTTCAATTCTCGGGCCGACTCTTTTCTCTGTTGCTCTTGCTGCGGGCGATTCCCTGATCCACCTCTACGCAGACGACACCATTCTATATACTTTCGGCCCGTCTTTGGACACTGTGCTATCTAACCTCCAAACGAGCTTCAATGCCATACAACACTCCTTCCGTGGCCTCCAACTGCTCTTAAACGCTAGTAAAACCAAATGCATGCCTTTCAACCGGTCGCTGCCTGCACCCGCATGCCCGACTAGCATCACCACCCTGGATGGTTCCGACCTAGAATATGTGGACGTCTATAAGTACCTAGGTGTCTGGCTAGACTGCAAACTCTCCTTCCAGACTCATATCAAACATCTCCAATCGAAAATCAAATCAAGAGTCGGCTTTCTATTCCGCAACAAAGCCTCCTTCACTCACGCCGCCAAGCTTACCCTAGTAAAACTGACTATCCTACCGATCCTCGACTTCGGCGATGTCATCTACAAAATGGCTTCCAACACTCTACTCAGCAAACTGGATGCAGTCTATCACAGTGCCATCCGTTTTGTCACTAAAGCACCTTATACCACCCACCACTGCGACTTGTATGCTCTAGTCGGCTGGCCCTCACTACATATTCGTCGCCAGACCCACTGGCTCCAGGTCATCTACAAGTCCATGCTAGGTAAAGCTCCGCCTTATCTCAGCTCACTGGTCACGATGGCAACACCCATCCGTAGCACGCGCTCCAGCAGGTGTATCTCACTGATCATCCCTAAAGCCAACACCTCATTTGGCCGCCTTTCGTTCCAGTACTCTGCTGCCTGTGACTGGAACGAATTGCAAAAATCGCTGAAGTTGGAGACTTTTATCTCCCTCACCAACTTCAAACATCAGCTATCTGAGCAGCTAACCGATCGCTGCAGCTGTACATAGTCTATTGGTAAATAGCCCACCCTTTTTCACCTACCTCATCCCCATACTGTTTTTATTTATTTACTTTTCTGCTCTTTTGCACACCAATATCTCTACCTGTACATGACCATCTGATCATTCTTCACTCCAGTGTTAATCTGCAAAATTGTAATTATTTGCCTACCTCCTCATGCCTTTTGCACACATTGTATATAGACTCCCCCCTTTGTTTTCTACTGTGTTATTGACTTGTTAATTGTTTACTCCATGTGTAACTCTTTGTTGTCTGCTCACACTGCTATGCTTTATCTTGGCCAGGTCGCAGTTGCAAATGAGAACTTGTTCTCAACTAGCCTACCTGGTTAAATAAAGGTGAAATAAAACAAATACAAATAAAAAAGTTAATTTGCATGGCAAAGAGGGACTTTGCGATTAATTGCAATTCATCTGATCACCCTTCATAACATTCTGTAGTATATGCAATTTGCTATCATACAAACTGAGGCAGCAGACTTTGTTAATATTTGTGTCATTCTCAAAACGTTTTGCCACGACTGTACACCAAGTCAGAACTGTAGGATAAATACAGGGGGCATATAAGCAGAAAATGAAAGCTCTTACAATATTCGATTATTACATTTCTCTAAAACAGGTTATAGGCTACAGTAGAGCAGTCAGAACAGTAGGCAAAATTAAGAGGGGTAAATAGACCAAATGATTAGGGTGAGGCACACAACATACACTTAGTATTACTTTCTTACCTACAGTATACAGATCACCCTGGCATTTACCTAATTTATGCAGCAGCATACAATACATTTTTGGAATCCTTGTTGTGCCATACTCACTTGAACAGGAAGGTGGCACGGCGGTCCTTCATGGGCAAATTTTGTCCTCAAAGTCTGCATTCTATGGATTTATGGTGCTTTACAATTTGGATATACAATTCCAAGTTCGATGACCGTTCAAAATGTACTTTCCCAGTCGGAGCTCGTTTATTTCCAATTTCCCAGTTTTCAAAGTTCAGAGTTAACAATTTGCGGCACAAATCATGCTTCATTGACAGCATGGCCAATGTTGAATGTTTATCATTTTAAACTTGGAAAAGAGCCCCAGATTTGGGACCACACTCAATGTCACTAATTCCTTTCAAACCACTTGTTGAATTTGCGATTTCCAACTTGTGTAATGTTTATGTCCAATGGATGATGAGTACCGATACATTTTATCTTTAATTTCTCTTTATATGACAAGGATCAAAAAGGATTTGCCAGTAGATTGTCCCCGTAAGTGACAGAACACTGAGCCAATCATGGCGCAACTCTCCCGTATTTTCTGCTGGCTTGCCCCACCACCACAGAAACCACTGAGCTAGGCTGAAATACCTGCATTTTCGAGCTGCCTTACTCAATAAAACAAAAATTAGACCATGTTTGTATGTGGCTTCACTAACTCAATGATATACAGTGCCTTGCGAAAGTATTCGGCCCCCTTGAACTTTGCGACCTTTTGCCACATTTCAGGCTTCAAACATAAAGATATAAAACTGTATTTGTTTGTGAAGAATCAACAACAAGTGGGACACAATCATGAAGTGGAACGACATTTATTGGATATTTCAAACTTTTTTAACAAATCAAAAACTGAAAAATTGGGCGTGCAAAATTATTCAGCCCCTTTACTTTCAGTGCAGCAAACTCTCTCCAGAAGTTCAGTGAGGATCTCTGAATGATCCAATGTTGACCTAAATGACTAATGATGATAAATACAATCCACCTGTGTGTAATCAAGTCTCCGTATAAATGCACCTGCACTGTGATAGTCTCAGAGGTCTGTTAAAAGCTCAGAGAGCATCATGAAGAACAAGGAACACACCAGGCAGGTCCGAGATACTGTTGTGAAGAAGTTTAGATTTCCCAAGCTTTAAACATCCCAAGGAGCACTGTGCAAGCGATAATATTGAAATGGAAGGAGTGTCAGACCACTGTAGGTAGTTGTTTGGATGGGCTATTTACAGATGGGCTGTGTACAGCTGGTAGTATGTGGTAGTGGAGTAGGGGCCTGAGGGCACACACTGAGGGCACACAGTGTGTTGTGAAATCAGTAATGAATGTATTGTAATTTTTAAAAATTGTATAACTGCCTTAATTTTGCCAGACCCCAAGAAGAGTAGCTCCGGGGATCCATAATAAATTATTAAACGGGGATCCATAAAATACAACTATTGATTGACGGTAAGAGAGCTCTGTATAGTATCTTTCATGCAAAAAATATAGCTTATATTTGAATCTGAAATTTTTTTTCTTAGTTTATGCATATGACCACGCACCGTCTAATTAGAAAACCCACTTTTTTCCCCACTCGGAGGTGCACAAGAACCATATTTGTCCTTGAGCATGCACATTTTTTCACATATTATTACTGTTGAACCAGGGTCGGATCGATAATCTACATTGAGTTCATGACGATTGTGTGAAATCAAGCTGCAGTCCAGTGCACCATTGTTACGGTTTTCTAGTGGTGATGAAGGAGAGTCGGACCAAACTGCAGCGTGTCGATTGCGATCCATATTTATTAAACAAAACGTAAACACTACAAAACAAATAAACGTAATGAAAACCGAAAACAGCCTATCTAGTGCAAACTAACAGAGAGTACAAGTAAGACACTAAGGACAATCACCCACGACAAACTCAAAGAATATGGCTGCCTAAATATGGTTCCCAATCAGAGACAACGATAAGCACCTGCCTCTGATTGAGAACCACTCCAGACAGCCATAGACTTTGCTAGACAACCCACTAAGCTACAATCCCAATACCACCACCAAAACCCCAAGACAAACACACCACAATTACAAAAACCCCATGCCACACCCTGGCCTGACCAAATACATAAAGATCAACACAAAATACTTTGACCAGGGCGTGACAACCATTCTGAACTGAAGTCTTTTTGCTGAGGTCATATGAGGACAAAACCGGATCCGATCTTTGACAATTACATTAAGACTGACAATCAGGCTAATTTAACAGTGGTAATTTAGAGACTCTAAACTTTTACTTCCAGATTGGTTGTTAATCATTGCCGACCCCTTGTAAGAAATGCATTTGTGGCAAAAGACCATAATACATAAATTAAGGCAGCGAAGAAGAGGCGAAGCGAGGCTCCACTCCCGTCAAAACTATCCACTCAAGAATACAGCGAAAAGCAGGCCAAGGGCTCTATTCAATCCCTATCGCTTAAGTCCACATTAGAGCATGATTGAAATTAAGGCTGCATTCACGATAAATGCTGCATATGTCGGCTCAAACAGAAATTGCCTTTACATTTCTCTCTCGCAACGCTTTAGTGATACAGACTGAATAGAGCACCAAGTGTGGATTTTTTTTTGTATTGGGGTCTGTGAGAGTGTGAGGGATTTTGTCATTTTGTCAAAAAATGTCATTGCTAATTTGCTAAGCAAGTCTTACTTGATCAAATAGATTTTATAATTGGAGTTGTGTCTGTTGTTCACACTCGTATCTGCGCTCTCATCGGCTAGAATGTTCCCATCTGATCTCGCCTCCTCCTGCCTGCCTTTGCGACTACGGCCTTTTCTCAATAAGATTTGCTCAACTTCTGCATCCTCTCTCCTCCATCCTCTCTGGCCTCCTTTTGAAACAGGTCAAAGGTAATCGAGGAGAGGCAGCGTGGACAAAAATGGTCTTGTATGAAATTTGAAATGAATTCTCCAATCACGCATCATCAGGCAAATTATGTTTACAGGGTGGAATCCAAAATTGAATGTATAAAGTGATAGAACAAATGCAGGTAGTTGTGCAAGACATTTTGAGATAAAAAGATAAGTAGCATATCATTTTTAAATGTGTGCATGCTTTTCTCCTCCAACAATACAACAGCAGATTCAAAGGGGGTGTGGTAGACAGAAATCAAAAAACTCTTCTGCAGTAGGATGCACTTGTGTTTCCTTGCCAAAAGGATGCTATTGAGGAGGGAAGTACAGTCTCCTGCTTGCCTACTAACGAACTGACACACTCATTGGTTTCTGAGGTCACGGAGGAGAGGACAAACTTTTGACCAAATGAGAACTCCAATAATTCCCATTGTTAGGACGGAGACAACACCATCTCATCATTATATTGAGCAGTGTTTCCCAAACCTGGTCCTAGAGTACCCCCAACAGTACACATTTGCATTGCTCAATTAGTTAAGTGAGGTGTGATTGTCCAGGGCTACAACGAAAATGTATACTTTTGGGGGTTCTCGAGGACCAAGGTTGGGAAACACTGATATAGAGTACCTTTGATTAAGGACTATCTTGCTTAGCCATGTATATATTGTATTTCCAGGTACAGACCTCAGGTACTAGAAGTATAATATATAGATAGATATAATACACTGAACAAAAATATAAACGCAAATGTTTCATGAGCAAAAATGTAAAAAATCCCTGAAACGTTCCAGACGCACAAAAAGCTTATTTCTCTCAAATTGTGTGCACAAATTTGTTTGCATCCTTGTTAGTGAGCATTTCTCCTTGGTCAAGATAATCCATCCACCTGACAGGTGTGTCATATCAAGAAACTGATTAAACAGCATGATCATTACACCTTGTGCTGGGGACAATAAAAGGCCATTTTAAGATGTGCAGGTTTGTCACACAACGCCACAGATGTTTCAAATTGAGGGAGGCCATGCTGACTGCAGGAATGTTCACCAGAGCAGTTGACAGAAACTGTAATGTTAATTTCTCTACCATAAGCTGTCTCCAATGTCGTTTTAGAGAATTTGGCAATACGTCCAACCTGCCTCACAACCGCAGACCATGAGTATTTCTGTCTATGTCTAATAAAGCCCTTTTGTGGAGAAAAGCTCATTCTGATTGGCTGGCTGACAAGTGGGTGGGCCTATGCCCTCCCAGGCCCACCTATGGCTGCACCCCTGCCCAGTCATGTGAAATCAATAGATTCAGTCCTAATGAATGTATTTAAATTCACTGATTTCCTTATATGAACTGTAACACAGTAAAATCTTTGACATTTTTGTATTCATATTTTTGTTCTGTGTCTTTAATCCTAAGCAATTGGTTGCTCCATGAAAACTCAGGGCTAGCACTTAAATATGCCACTGAATTTGAACACAATTTTCTGTCTATATGCCAACATTACATTTAAAAAATTTAGCCATACACTGGCTGAAATCAGTTGATAGGACTTAGACAAGCTGCAACAAAGAAAAAACATTTGTCTGTTTGCATACAGTTTTGAGGCTATTTATACAGAACATTGGTATAAAATCAATATAAACTATTTATATGATAATAATTCTATTACACAATTGCTGATATGTCTTATATTCCTGCTGAAAGTATAATCAGGATTATACCTCTGCCATTCATTCCAAACCATTCCAAACCACAGTATGGCTGCCATTTCCAAACCATTCTGGAACTTTGAGGTTTAATGACATATCCTATTAAAATTAAAGGACCTCTCAATGTACCTAAACCTATTTCCTTGTTGAATATCAATCCTGTTATTTATCAATGACAAATCCACAAAAAAAGCATTGCATGCTCAAATGTCAGCACTTTATTGATCAATTCCTTCAGGTACATAACCATAGTGCATATAGCCACTTCACAATTACCAACAGCCTTCTGGAATACTTGTAACTTTCATTAAAGTAAACTAACTTAACTTTCAACAACTCCTGTGAAACCAGGGAATATATTGTCATTCCTTCAGGTGGGAGAACCAGGGGCCTTCAGTAACCACCAGCTGATCAACCATGACTGATATCTCAGCATTACATCAAGTAATATTGGATTCTGTTCACAAGTAAGATGGGTCTGGCATAGGACAAATTCCATGACAACACAAAGATTGATGAGTCCTGGCCATTAAATAGTGATTTGTCATTGAAGTACAGATTAAAAAGGAACAGCAAACTCAAACTAAAAACACATTTACAATGTTTTATGATGTCGCACACTTCAAATATGCAACAAGATCTTGGAGCTCGCCATTCTTCTTGATGCCAGCAAAGATCATCTTTGTTCCTGGAATGTATTTCTTAGGGTTTTCCAAGTACTCCATCAGGGTGGCTTCACCCCAAGTAATGCCTACAAGAGAATAATACAATCCCTTAGCTAAGGCAAGGAACTCTGTACATCAAATCAAATCAAATTTTATTTGTCACATACACATGGTTAGCAGATGTTAATGCGAGTGTAGCGAAATGCTTGTGCTTCTAGTTCCTCCAATGCAGTAATAACCAACAAGTAATCTAGCTAACAATTCCAAAACTACTACCTTATAGGCTCAAGTGTAAGGGGATAAAGAATATGTACATAAAGATATATGAATGAGTGATGGTACAGAGCGGCATAGGCAAGATACAGTAGATGGTATTGAGTACAGTATATACATATGAGATGAGTATGTAAACAAAGTGGCATAGTTAAAGTGGCTAGTGATACATGTATTACATAAATATGCAGTAGATGATATGGAGTACAGTATATACGTATACATATGAGATGAATAATGTAGGGTATGTAAACATTATATTAGGTAGCATTGTTTAAAGTGGCTAGTGATATATTTTACATCATTTCCCATCAATTCCCATTATTAAAGTGGCTGGAGTTGAGTCAGTGTGTTGGCAGCAGCCACTCAATGTTAGTGGTGGCTGTTTAACAGTCTGATGGCCTTGAGATAGAAGCTGTTTTTCAGTCTCTCGGTCCCAGCTTTGATGCACCTGTACTGACCTCGCCTTCTGGATGATAGCGGGGTGAACAGGCAGTGGCTCGGGTGGTTGTTGTCCTTGATGATCTTTATGGCCTTCCTGTGACATCGGGTGGTGTAGGTGTCCTGGAGGGCAGGTAGTTTGCCCCCGGTGATGCGTTGTGCAGACCTCACTACCCTCTGGAGAGCCTTACGGTTGTGGGCGGAGCAGTTGCCGTACCAGGGCGGTGATACAGCCCGACAGGATGCTCTCGATTGTGCATCTGTAGAAGTTTGTGAGTGCTTTTGGTGACAAGACGAATTTCTTCAGCCTCCTGAGGTTGAAGAGGCGCTGCTGCGCCTTCTTCACGATGCTGTCTGTGTGGGTGGACCAATTCAGTTTGTCTGTAATGTGTACGCCGAGGAACTTAAAACTTACTACCCTCTCCACTACTGTTCCATCGATGTGGATAGGGGGGTGTTCCCTCTGCTGTTTCCTGAAGTCCACAATCATCTCCTTAGTTTTGTTGACGTTGAGTGTGAGGTTATTTTCCTGACACCACACTCCGATGGCCCTCACCTCCTCCCTGTAGGCCGTCTCGTCGTTGTTGGTAATCAAGCCTACCACTGTTGTGTTGTCCGCAAACTTGATGATTGAGTTGGAGGCGTGCGTGGCCACACAGTCATGGGTGAACAGGGAGTACAGGAGAGGGCTCAGAACGCACCCTTGTGGGGCCCCAGTGTTGAGGATCAGCGGGGTGGAGATGTTGTTGCCTACCCTCACCACCTGGGGCAGCCCGTCAGGAAGTCCAGTACCCAGTTGCACAGGGCGGGGTCGAGACCCAGGGTCTCGAGCTTGATGACGAGCTTGGAGGGCACTATGGTGTTAATTGCCGAGCTGTAGTCGATGAACAGCATTCTCACATAGGTATTCCTCTTGTCCAGATGGGTTAGGGCAGTGTGCAGTGTGGTTGAGATTGCATCGTCTGTGGACCTATTTGGGCGGTAAGCAAATTGGAGTGGGTCTAGGGTGGAGGTGATATGGTCCTTGACTAGTCTCTCAAAGCACTTCATGATGACGGAAGTGAGTGCTACGGGGCGGTAGTCGTTTAGCTCAGTTACCTTAGCTTTCTTGGGAACAGGAACAATGGTGGCCCTCTTGAAGCATGTGGGAACAACAGACTGGGATAGGGATTGATTGAATTATGTCCGTAAACACACCAGGTTAACACGTTTAAATGTTTTCTTCACGTCGGCTGCAGTGAAGGAGAGTCTGCATGTTTTGGTTGCGGGCCGTGTCAGTGGCACTGTATTGTCCTCAAAGCAGGCAAAAAAGTTATTTAGTCTGCCTGGGAGCAAGACATCCTGGTCCGTGACGGGGCTGGTTTTCTTTTTGTAATCCGTGATTGACTGTAGACCCTGCCACATACCTCTTGTGTCTGAGCCGTTGAATTGAGATTCTACTTTGTCTCTATACTGACGCTTAGCTTGTTTGATTGCCTTGCGGAGTTTCAGTTTCACGCGAATGCTGCCATCTATCCACGGTTTCTAGACAAGACAATATTCAGTTAATTATCTGACATTTTATTAATGACCTGCAAGTTTGGGGACAGCTATACATTTCCTCACTTGACAAGAAATGTAAATTGACTCAGACAGCACTAACTAGCTAATGGCTAGAAGGGATCCAGCTTGTCAAATTGTGACTTTTTTCAGAAAACTAGGCGCATGTCACACATCACTACTTCACAGGAGACTAATTTGAACTTAAATATTTATTCTTTACCAAAACGCCTTTTTGGTGGCAGAAATGCCTTCTGGAACATGTGAACTTTCATTTGCCTTAACAAACTTGTATGCCATCTGTAAATACAATTTAAATTACGGGCCTAGTTGGTTTAGCCACGGAAAAAGCCAGGAACCTTCCTGCTAGGCATAATTTGCTGAGATAATGGATGGGCTGGAAATCCCGAGAGAGGAGTTCGACTTAGTCTGTCATGCAGCATGCATCTGTCTATAACATGAGCTGCTCAGTATGTGCTGGTAATCCGTTCTAACACAGCTTTTTTGAAAGATATCATGAACTGCAAAAGTGTTGCTAATACTCTCCACTTTCTGGAAAACGATCGTGCCATGCTGACTCTGAAAATTAATAAGACGATGAGGAAATCCCTGATTTAGGTAACATTTTAATTGAATCAGACATTGTAATCTTCTGAAACGGCAATCAACAGTGTTGAAATCAGTGAAATGCCTGGTGGAAGCAGAGTATGATACCTAAGAAAATTCTGCCGTTTGATTGCAAATATGCAGAGGGAGTAGAAAAGAAAACACAGAAGGCTGTTGTATGAAATCACCTGCCTCCAGAATACATCTTCAAACTAAGGGCAATCATGGCATCCCCCATGACAGAGGGAGAAGCATTAATCCATGCATGCGTAAGAGTCTAGCTAGCTACATTTTCAGGTATTATACATTCATAATATTGTTCGAAAGTTGCTTTAATTGCAAGTTAAAGCATACTGTTAGCTAGCTAACATTACATGTATGATCTGTACAGTAACATTTTTTGTATCTCGGAAATCCATTTGCATCGCTAGTTAAAGCCTAATGTTAGCTATCTAGCTAACACTGAAACCAGTTGGTTAGCTTTGGCTATCTGCAGAGTCATGTATGGTAGTAACATGAGTTGGTATTATGGTGAATGGTTTATTTAGCTAGGTACATGTCTAAACAAAAGACTCAGCTATGCAAGTAACCATTTCATTATACCGTTTACACCTTCTGTATCCTGTGCATGTGACAAATAAACGTAGATTTTTTAAATAGTGTGTGTTTACCATGTAGAATGCCCTTTTTTTTATTCCATCACACTCACAAACGTAAGCAATTTTCTGTAATTAGCTTGCCATTAACTTGGAAATAATGATCTTGTTGTAAGTTTATTTACCTGTAATATATATTTTTTAAATGTGCTAAAGTTAAATCAGTCAGCTATGATATGGTCATTAATTGAACTGACTACTCAGCTAAATTAACGTTAGCTAGCTAGCTAACTAACTAACAAGCTGGAAATGAACCAAAACATTGTTTAGAAAGTTGCTTTTAGTTGCCTCATTTGCTAGATTTAGATATACTAAATACATTTTTTAAACAGATGGGTTCATTGGTGTTAAAATATACCAGTTCTGCTATTTTGGACCACCAGGCTGCTGATGTCATGCTGCCTGTCATTTTTCGGTTTATACTTTTTCGTAACGACAAGTTTGGTGTCAGATGACAATAGAATGTTCATGATGTCACTGCGACAACTGTCTAGAGACATGACAATAGACATAGTATAAACAAGTCTTTAGTCTTGGAATCTTTGGATGTTTAGCACATTACCATACTCACTCCATTTAGCACATGGCCTCACATTTGAATCCTTAAAGAGATGGGTGGGGCTAAGGTTTAAAAGGGTGTAAACAATGCTGAATGGGTGTAGACAATGAAGAGCTCTCTAATAGGTGTACCAAAACATTCAAAGGGCCATTTTCTCAAAAGTGGGGTTACAAGTTGATGAACTTTCAAAGCCGAATTACTTTCCCCATTGTTCCTCAACTGTAGTGTATGATATACCATTTTCTAGCCCCGAGTCTCTACTCCGAATCAGGACGATTTGACTTTCGTAGCAGGTTAGGAAAATTTTGGTAATTTGACCATCTGGATCCCTTCCAGCCATTTCCCACTAACTAGGAGGATAGGTGAAAAGGCCTACCCTTCCAGCCATTTCCCACTAACTAGGAGGATAGGTGAAAAGGCCTACCTTTGATCTTGTTGGCGTCTGTGTAGGAGTAGCCCTCAGCCTGACCAGTCTTACATCCGAACAGACCCCAAAGGTTTGGACACACTTTGTGCTTCCCACCGTCTTCGACAGTGTGGCACTGGGCGCATTTCTGAACGAAGGCCTTCTTTCCCTTTTCAATGTCACTCATAGTAACCTAGTGGAAGATACAGAACACGTTAGGTTAGCTACACTCTGGTTTATCACCTAACGTTATCCAGGACTTGGTCTGGATTAGTCTGGACAATATTCAGTTGACTAACAGCAAGCAACTGAGCCACCTCCCCGATGAAGGTGATTCTACCATCGAAAGGTCATTTGAGATGACGTGATCTAGCTACCAAATCAACAACTTTTTGCTCAGAAAGATATAACTTCACGGGCCAAATTTGCCACACTGCCCTGAGCTAGCTCAGCCAGCTAAAGTTAGCTAACCATCAACGGATCATTGTAGCCTACTAACAATCTGTTGATTTAGTGAACCAATACGTAATTTATAGTTAAAACAAAAACGAGTTAGCTAATTGTAATTGGGTTTCTTACTGCGACAACACATTTTTCTATAGAAGAAAGCTGACAGGTGAGTTGGCTCGTCAGATGGGTAGTGCTGTTAGTTTGTTCAAGTTAGTAATTTGACGCTATTATTGACAAGGAGCTGTCAGTGATGCTGAGCTAGCTAGCTAGCTATAGCAAGCTAAGAAGAGGTCAATGATCTGCAATACATATCTAACTATCTAAAAAATCATACACTTTAATCAAATCCATTATAAATTAAAGACAATCTAAAAGGGCATGGATGGAGGGGCACAGCCTTAGTCAATTGTTTCCGAATTGCAGGTTAGGTTTACACAATTCCTATTCTTCAAAGCTCAGGACACGCTGTCCTACTCACATTAAACTTACCGGTCTATCATAATTTTAGCAGAATACCAGCAGCAGTGATACGGTCGCAAGGTAAAACAAAATGAGTCACGATTATTAACTTTGAATAATATATTTTTAAACCTGCCAAGGAATTGTCATCTATCGGTTGGCTATGGAATAGTCCTAGTGTGGGGGTAATGGAACATCACATCATTTTAGAGGCACCGGCATTTGACATCACAATCAGGCAGCACTTCAGTCACGTGCTAGCTTTCGACGAATATGTAGTGGTACTGTAACAGGGAACGCGCATGTTGATTTTGGTCCATCCACACCAGACGCGATCAGGATAAGAAGGTTGAAATATCAAAACGGACTCTGAACCAACTATATTCATTTGGGGACAGGTCGATACATTCATGGACATTTAGCTAGTTAGTTTGCAGTTGCTAGCTAATTTGTCCTGGGGTGTAAACATCAGGTTGATGTTTTATCGGAAACGCACAAGGTCCTTCTTTTCCTTGATCTTTGTAGAATTTTTATCCATTTTGAGTCACACAAAATCCTGTGTTCTCTACTCCGACAATTAATCTACAGATAAAAGGGAAAACCTAGTTGGTTTCTAGTAATCTTGCCTATTTTGGTCTTCCTCTATGGTCTTTATTGGTTGGAATCCAACTTAAAGGTGCATTACCACCACCTAGACTGGAGTGTGGACCTCAGTTCAGCCACAGATAGACGAATGAGACAGATATTTCACTGGATGTATACATGTGAAACGTCCGCTTGGCGTTTCCACTCACTACAATGCATGGTAGTGAGAGAAAGCCCAGTTGCCGGCAGTGGGAGAAGATGGATCAAGATGGATTTTGGCCTACATTCTGCTAATTTTCTACTCGATGAAACATTTGATCTACATACAATTGTCTGTTCCCAAAACTAGAATATGTTACAAACAGAGTTGACTTTTGCAGACTTCACTAACTAAGTAAAAAAAAAGGTTTAGTTGTTTAGGAGTGCAAAGGCAAATTGAGTTATTGCACATACGCATTTCACAATGTAGGTGTTCCCTAACGGCAATATGCGCAGGCATGCTAGAACGCGCCAATAGGATCTCGCTAGCTCATGCTTGGCTCTGCCCACCTCCATGCTTGTGCTGCCCACTATGACTAAATTGTTCCCATTTGTTCCCCCCTCACCAATCTACACACAATATCCCATAATGACAAAGCAAGAACAGAGACTTGTCCAGAAGCCACTCCGGCGTTGTCTTAGCTGTGTGCTTAGGGTCGTTGTCCTGTTGGAAGGTGAACCTTCGCCCCAGTCTGAGGGTTCTGAATCAGGTTTTCATCAAAGATCTCTGTACTTTGCGACATTCATCTTTCCCTTGATTCCAGTTCCTGCCGCTGAAAAACATCCATACAACATGATGCTACCACCACCATGCTTCACCATAGGGATGGTATTGGTTTCCTCCAGACGTGACGCTTGGCATTCAGGCCAAAGAATTCAACCTTGGTTTCATCAGACCAGATAATCTTGTTCCCCATGGTCTGAGAGTCATTTAGGTGCCTTTTGACAAACTCCAAGCGGGCTGCCATGTGCTTTTTACTGAGGAGTGGCTTCCGTCTGGTCACTCTACCATAAAGGCCTGAGTGCTGCAGAGATGGTTGTCCTTCTGGAAGTTTCTCCCATCTCCACAGGGGAACTCTGTCAGAGTGACCATCAGGTTCTTGGTCACCTCCCTGACCAAGGCCCTTCTCCCCCGATTGCTCAGTTTGGCCAGGCGGCCAGCTCTAGGAAGAGTCTTGGTGGTTCCAAACTTATTCCATTTAAGAATGATGGAGGCCACTGTGTTCTTGAGAACCTTCAATACTGCAGAAATTTTTTGGTACCATTCCCCAGATCTGTGTTTTGAAACAATCCTGTCTCGGAGCTCTACAGACAATTCCTTCGACCTCATAGCTGGGTTTTTGCTCAGACATACACTGTCAACTGGGACAGGTGTGTGCCTTTCCAAATCATGTCCAATCAATAGAATTTCCCACAGGTGGACTCTAATCAAGTTTTAGAAACATCTCAATGATGATCAATGAAAACAGGATGCACCTGAGCTCAATTTCAAGTCTCATAGCAAAGGGTTTGAATACTTATGTCAATAAGGCATTCTGTGTTTTAGGAAAACAATGAATTTAATACATTTTAGAATAAGGCTGTAACGTAACAAAATGTGGAAAAAGGGAAGGGGTCTCTACGAATGCACTGTACAGTATGTGTTAATGTATTTTGCAACACTCACGCGTTGACTAGAGCCCATCATTGTACAATGGATCAAACTTATCATAGTGGCCAGAACCAAGCAAGGAAGTGGGCAAAGCCAAGCAAGAGCTAGTGAGATCCTTTCTGTGCGTTCTAGCATTTATTTGCATATTTCTATTAGGGAACACCTCATCTAAAGTGCGCTTGTGCAATAACTCAATTTGCCCTTGCACTCCTAAGCAACGCAATTGTTTTGTAACTTTGGCAAAGGTAAAGTCCGCAAAAACGCAGTATGTAGATCAAATGTTTCATCTATGAGAAAATTAGCCGAATGTCGGCCAAAATCCACCTCACTCGATATTTTCCCACTGGGCTTCCTCTCATCCCCATACTAGGTAATAAGTGGAAACGCCAACCAGATGCTTCACATTTCTACATCTGGTGAAATATCTGGCACATTGTTTATCTGTGGTGGTATCACATATTATATAGTGGCTGCCATAACAACGGAAATACATTTCTTAAAAAATGGAAGGCAGTCAGGTGCAGGCAAGATCAGGTGGGACGATTCTAGCCAATGAGAGGGGAGATGTGTGTGTGAACCAAGGGTCCAGGGTTCACACTAGAGCAGGGTTTCAAACTCATTCCTCCGGACCCCAATGGGTGCACGTTCTGTTTTTTTGCCCTAGAACTACACAACTGATTAACTTGTTATGGCTGCAATCCCACTACTGGGATCGATATGACAACTACCAGTGAAAATAGAGGGCGCCAAATTCAAACCACAGAAATCTCATAATTACAATTCCTAAAACATACATGTGTCTTATATAATTTTAAAGCTATTCTCGTTGTTAATCCCACCAAAGTGTCCGATTTCAAATAGGCTTTTAAGTGAAGCACAACAAACGATTATGTTAGGTCTCCACCAAACCACAATAAGCACAGCCATTTTCCAGCAAAATATAGCATTCACAAAAAGCATAAATAAAGATCAAATTAATCACTAACCTTGAATGATCTTCATCAGATGACACTCATAGGACTTCATGTTACACAATACATGCATGTTTTATTTGATAACGTTCATATTTATATCAAGAAATCCGAGTTTACATTGGCGCGTTAGATTCACTAGTTCCAAAAACATCAAGTGATTTTGCATAGCCACATCATTTCAACAGAAATACTCATCATAAATGTAGATGATAATACACATGGAATTATAGCTATACCTCTCCTTAATGCAACTGCTGTGTCAGATTTCAAAAAAAAGTTTACGGAAAAAGCAACCCATGCAATAATCTGAGACGGCACTCAGAACAGTAGCCAAATTAGCCTCCATGTTGGAGTCAACAGAAACCAGAAAATACATGATAAATGTTTCCTTACCTTTGATGAACTTCATCAGAATGCAGTCCTAGAAATCCCAGGTACACAATAAATGCTTGATTTGTTCGAAAATGTCCGTTATTTATGTCCAATTAGCTACTTTGGTTAGCGCGTTTGGTAAACAATTCCAAAGTCACAAAGCGCGTCCACTATAACGTGACGAAATGTCCAAAAGTTCTGTAACAGTCAGTGGAAACATGTCAAATGATGTACTGAATCAATCTTTAGAATGTTGTTTACATATATCTTGAATAACGTTCCAACCGGAGAATTAGAATTACTTCAGATGAGCGGTGGAATGCAAGTCCTTCCCCTGTGAACGCGCCTGGTGAAAGCATGGTCTACTCATGGCTGTGGTGACTATTTCCTGTCAATCGACCCCCCTTCACATTAGAGTCATCAGACAAAAGTTATATTGACTGCTGACATCTAGTGGAAGGCGTAGGAAGTGAAGACTCATCCATATCTCGCTGTAATTTCAATGAGACCTTGGTTGAAAATATGCCACCTCCAGAAGAAAAAAAACAGGAAGTGGAATTTCTCAGGTTTTGTTATACTCACAGACATAATTCAAACAGTTTTAGAAATGTCAGTGTGTTTTCTATCCAATACTAATAATAATATGCAAATATTAGCAACTATGACTGAGGAGCAGGCCGTTTGATATGGGCACCTTTCATCCAAGCTACTCAATACTGCCCCTGCAACCATTTTAAAATAATCAACTGATCATCAAGCTTTGATCATTTGAATTAGCTGTGTAGTGTTAGGGCAAAAACCAAAACGTGCACCGAGTTTGGGAAACACTGCGCTAGAGCTGTTCACGGATCCGCCTGTTCCTAAATATCCGAGACCGGATCCATAATTCTAAATAATGTCATGGGTCTGGGTTGGATCTGATATAGTGAGTGACCAGTGACAATCATGTGTAATTTTAACTGACTTGTCCGGAAGGACCCGCACAGATCCAAATGCGACTGCTGCAGTAGAGAGAGAGAGAGACATTTAATAATTTATTCTGCTTCTCTTGCTTTTCACAAGAGTGGAATGTGGCACGTGGAGCTTGTCGTTGTTGGCCAGTCATAAGTCATCAAAGCGACAATAAGATATAGTCATAGAGCCTCCATGTGTGGTAAAAGTTAGGATCAAATCAAGCTTTATTTATACAGATCAAATCAATCTTTATGTATACAGCACTTTTCAGACATGGAATGCAACACAATGTGATTCACAGGAAAATAAAAATAACAATGAAAATAAATATTTACTACACAACAAACATAAGAGGATAACAAAATAAAGAATAACAACAAAGACTGAATGACTAAAAACACCCTAAAGGAAAAGCAAAGATTAAAAAGGTGTTTTAAAATCTCTTAACAATGTCAGTCTCGACCCCCCTTAGGTTTTTTGACAGTCTATTCCAGAGGCTGGGGGCATGGTAACTAAAGGTTGCTTCTCCATGCCCCTTGGTCCTCGGCTTTGGGATAGTTAAAAGAACAATGCCAGAGGACATGAGGGACCTACTGGGTTCATAACTTAAAAGCATGCATGACATGTATTGGGATGCACAAACATGGATTGATTTAAAAACCAATAGAAGAATCTTCAAATTAATTCTAAAACTCACAGGCAAACAGTGCAGAGACCTTAAAACCAGTGTAATGTGTGCTCTCCATCTTGTATTAGTCAGTACCCATCCTGCAGCATTCTGTATGTTTTGCAGTTCACTAATGGCTTTCTTGGGTAGACCAGACAGGAGAGCATTACAGTGGTCAAGCCTGCTTGTAATAAAAGCATGGATGAGTTTCTCTGTATAAGCCTGAGAGAGAAACGGCTGCACCTTGGCAATGTTCCTCAGGTGGTAAAAAGCTATTTTGGTCACATTCCTAATGTGTGATTCAAAATTGAGTTCAGAATATAAATGTAACCTTTATTTAACTAGGCAAGTCAGTTAAGAACACAGTCATATATACAATGAAATATATATATACACTCCGGCCAAACCCGGATGACGCTGGGACAATTGTGTGCCACCCTATGGAACTCCCAATGACAGCCGGTTGTGATACAGCCTGGAATCAAACCAGGGTCTGTAGTGATGCCTCTAGCCCTGAGATGCATTGCCTTACACCACTGCGCCACTCGAGAGCCTAAAACAACACCTAGGTTTTTTAACTGGTGTTTTATCTTTATTGCCCATGAATTAAAATGTGCTGCCAGATTCTCTCATTGTGCTTTGGATCCAAAAGTAAGTACCTCAGTCTTGTCTTGATTTAGCTGAAGGAAGTTGTGAGCCATCCTAGTATATACAGTCTAATAATTTATCCATTGAGCTAAAATCCTCTGGTGACAGATATGTAAAGGTGTGGATCATCTGCGTAGCAGTGAAAATCAATGATGTGCTTTCTGGTAACGCTGCCAAGGAGTAACATATATAAACTGACCAGTACCGGACCCAAAATGTATCCTTGTGGAATGCCACTTGTTATGTATTTTCTCTGAGTTATGTTCACCAAGGGTGACAAAAAACTCTCGACCGGTTAAATATGTCCTAAACCAATTTAGAACGGGACAGGAGAGACTTCTCCAGCTTGTCCAGAAGACATCATGGTCAACAGTGTCGAATGCAACAATTAAATCCACAAGTACAGGAACAGAGAGATATTTGGCATCTGTGTTGGCTCTAAGATCATTTACAATTTTAACTAAGGCTGTGTCACGGCCGTCGAAAGAACTGGACCAAAGCGCAGCATGATGAGCGTACATATTCCTTTTTATTAGGATGACGCAGACAAAAACAATAAACAATACAAACTCAACCGTGAAGCTTGAGGGCTATGTGCCACAAACAAAGTTAACTACCCACAATCACAGGTGGGAAAAAGGGCTGCCTAAGTATGGTTCCCAATCAGAGACAACGATAGACAGCTGTCCCTGATTGAGAACCATACCCTGTCAAAACAAAGAAATACAAACAGAAAATAGAACATAGAAGGCCCACCCAAATCACTCCCTGACCAAACCAAAAAAGAGAGACAGAGAGCTTTTTAAGGTCAGGGCGTGACAGGCTGTCTCTGTGCTGTAGTGGGCCTGAAAACCAGATTGGAAAATAACATTGGCAATTAAAATATAATTTAGCTGTTTGAAAACCAATTTCTCCAGAATTTTGCTTAAGAATAGAAGGATGGAGATTGGCCGAAAATTGCTAAGAGCTGAAGAATCTAGATACATTTTCTTCAGAAGGGGTTTCACCATAGCAGTTTTTAGTGCAGTGGGAAAAGTGGCTGTGAACAGGGAGTGATTAATAACATTAGTTTGCACTTCTTCAGATATTCAATTAAGAACTGTTTTGAAAAAGGTGGTGGGGGTAGGATTGAGAAGGCAGGTAGAAGGCTTAAGTTGTGATATCATTTTTCTGAGCATGTCGGTGTCAACCAGGGGAAATAAATTCATTGTTACTTTGCGTGGTAGGCCTGAGTACATATCAAACTTCTCATCAGGTCTTGCTTGACTGATACCCAGCTTTATCTCTGAAATATGCAGCAAACTCATCACATTTAGATGCGGAGGAAAATTTGCATAAGGTAGGTTTGAGGGGGTAGGATTTATCAGGCCATCAATGGTCAAAAAGTGCACTCTCAAATTATTCTGATTATTAGTGATCAAATTAGAAAAATGAGCCTGTCTGGCATTTCTATTTGCCTTGTTATATGCCAAGTTGCTCTCACAGAATATCAGAATGGACCTGCAACATTGACTTTCTCCGCCTCCGCTCTGCCTTTCTGCATTTCTCTTTCATTTATTAGTTTCCTCACTCATCCAGGGGGCTCTCCGTTTGGTTGTGGCCTTTTTCAACTTTACTGGAGCTATGGCATCAATGGTTGGGGGGTTCAATAAGAGCAGCACTACAGGCTGAAGACAGCCATGTTTCAGTGAGAAACATGCAATCAACAAGAAGTTACTAGTGTACTAGTGATTGTGCTAACATTTAAAAGTGCCATAATCAATGAGTGTGTGCCACTCTGCCCCTGGGGCATCTGCGTAGAGGTAACCAATGAAATAACAACCAAATTATTAATGTTACAACCATGTTTTCTGACAGTCTTCAATCAAAAGGTAAAGGAGAATGATAGGCTACAACGACCAAGAGCAGCTACTGGCTACCTAATATTCTTTATGGAGTTTATGCTATTTGTAACTGTAGGAGAAAGAGAAAGCATATGCACTGCAGCCTCAATTAGCCTAGCTAGCTCAATTTGGCTAGCTTAACTAGCTTCTCCCGGTTTGATCATATTTGATGATAACCTTGCTATGGCAGCTTTTAGTCTACTATAGCACGAGTCGGCTTGTTTGGTTGCTGTCTTTCTCCCTCCCTGCTCCCCATGCCACTTGCTCACAGTATGGTCCTTCCCCCGCCTGCTAGAGTGGCACCTCTCTCTCCTCTCACGCTTTGTCAACTCTGTTTATTAAAGTAGCTTAATAAATTACTTTTCAGCTGCTTCCCTCACTCTGTTCGGACAGGTTATGGATCCAACCAGGTCTAAACGAAACGGGTCTAGTTGTCCTCAGGACCGTGCAAAACGGTAGGGTCAGTGTGGGAAAGCCCCAGTTCCATTTCGGAATGGGTCAAACTGTTTGGACCCATGAAGACTTCTAGTTCACAGGCTCTTAACAGTTTTGTTTCATTACTGCAGTTTAAAAGGACAATCAGCAGTTGCTTCATACATTTTTTTACTTAAATGAATGATATGTACCCATTGATATTTGAAGAATATAACTTAGAAATGCACCATAAACTCAGTTCAGCTGTCGTACCCCATCAGAACACAAAATATAAGCTTGCTTTACTCCATCGTTTGTATACAAAGAAAATGTAAACAAACACTATAATAGCCTCAAAACATGGTTAAAATATAATTTTGATATCAGTGATGGTCAGTCCTTGCATCCACAGCTCTATCAATTTGAGAGTGGTTACATTTCTCCAGCCTCATCCTTCAGCTTTTTACCGAACCAGGGATGAAAACACCACTTTGTTATTGTTTCTACTGCTGATTGTCGCTTTAACTGATGCCCTGCCCAGAAAGAGAATTTACATACACGGCCTCATAGAGAGGTCAGATTTGAAAATTCCTAATAAGGCACTTTAGTCATCAATTTTGTGCACATTGAGTTATTCAAATAATTGTCGCTACCCGTTTTCAATCAGCTTCTTGATATGCCACACCTATTAGGTGGATGAATTATCTTGACGAAGAAATACTCACTAACAGGGATATAAACACATTTGTGCACGCTTTTTGTGCTTATGGAACATTTCTGGGATATTTTATTTCAGCTCATGAAACATGGGACCAACACTTTACATGTTGCGTTTATATTTTTGTTCAGTGTAGAAATTGTCTATTGATTAAAACTACTGTTGATATAAGCATTAATGGTATAATGGTTAATAATTACTGATAAGAGTTAATTATAGGGGTCTCTATATAGAATCTCAATGGTGCCCCACCTTTGATTAATTTGGATAGGATAACCAAATGAATTACAATGAATTAGATCAAATAATTATTCCAGCAATTAATCAATAATGCAAGGACCTCCAGGGGCACCTGGCATAATTCAAGGACCTCCACCTGGGCGAACCGGCCGAGAAATAGGCGCTGGGCAAGCCGGCTGGGGGGGGGGGGCAACAGGTGTGACAGTACCCACCTGGGCGAGCCGGCCAAGACATGAACGCCTGTCGATCCAGCTGCGACGTGGAAGCCTGATGATCCGACAAAGACGTGACAGTCTGACGAGCCGGCTGGGCAAACAGGACCTGACGATCCGGCTGAGGCCCAACGTGGGATGGGCCTCCAACCGGAACACAAGTACTTCCCGGTGCTTAGTGTGATGGCTTTGGGATTCTGCAAGGACCTGAACCAGGAGATGAGAAACAGGTACGTGGAGTCAAACATTTATTCAGGAACAGACATAGATCACAACAGGAACAGCGTCAGCACACGGGAAAACAAGGACATATGACAAACAATCCCGAGGCAGGGAACAGAGCTAGGAAACAGACAGATATAGGGAAGGAAATTAAACAAGTAATTGAGTCCACGTGAGTCCAATGAGCACTGATGCGCGTGACGGGGAAAGGCAGGTGTGCATACTGAAGGTGGCTTGATTGCGTAATGTTGGGGAGTCTGGCACCCTTAAGCGCCAGAGGGAGGAAGAGCAGGAGCAGGCGTGACAATATGTTTTCATAAGGATTTTATCACAACTAAAGTGGCCAAATATCTTCTTAAAATTAAGCACATTAATCTGCTTTACAACCGGTGTAGAGCCTAACTGGCATACGTTGGGCGGCGCGTGAGTTTCAAGTTTCGTGAAGATCATTTTCACCATAAAAATGCACCTTTATAATAAAGTATTACATGCATGATCACAATCGTGGTGACTTTTGAGAACAGTGTTTTTCCACTAATTGATTGCATTTTGGAACATTTGCGGTTATAGCCTACTGGTCTGTGAGTATTTCTGCGCTTATAATGTGAAGAAATAGCCTAATTGTTTATCAACTATGTTGTTATTCCAGACTATGTTTGGAATAATTTTTTGTCATACAGAAACCCCAAATGTTTGACCAATAGAATAGGTTAACCTTTGTACTATGGGGGATAGTAGATTGACATAGGTTAGAGCATTTGCTGTTCGTTAGGCCTACTCATCTTGTTGGCTGGTGAAAAGTAAATATGGACAGTTCTTTTACCATCTTCAATATGCGCCTCGGTATTCGATAAGGATGCACGCAGTTGTGTCCCGATGTATCTGTCTTCACTTGTAGCCTACTTTGGAGCTGAGATGCTTATCTGAAGACATCCCTTCAAGAGGACCTTTTCTTGAACGACACGTAAGTACACTCTTCTCCACAGCTTTACTGTGTTTGTTGGGACTGGGGTGATCAGATGTCTTTCTTCTGCATGGAATCGAAAATGTTGATCTCTCTGGGTAAGCTCGCCATCCCGGGGTGTACAACTGAGCAAGAGGACAGGTACATTACAGTGTCTAGTTTGAGAAGTCCTCAACTGGCAGCTTCATTAAATAGTACCCGCATAACACCAGTCTCAACAGTGAAGAGGCAACTCCGGGATGCTGGCCTTCTCGGCAGAGTTCCTGTCCAGCGTGTGTTCTTTTACCCATCTTAATCTTTTCTTTTTATTGGCCAGTCTGAGATATGTCTTTCTTCACAACTGCCTAGAAGCCCAGCATCCCTGAGTCGCCTCTTCACTGTTGACATTGAGACTGGTGTTTTGCGGGTACAATTTAATGAAGCTGTTTTTCAAACTAGAAACTATTGTACCTGTCCTGTTGCTTCAGTTGTGCACAGGGGCCGCCCACTCCTTTCTATTCTGGTTAGAGCCCGTGTAACAGTGTAACTTTAGACCGTACCCTCGCCCATACCCGGGCGCGAACCAGGGACCCTCTGCACACATCAATAACAGTCACCCACGAAGCATCGTTACCCATCGCTCCACAAAAGCTGCAGCTCTTGCAGAGCAAGGGGAACCACTACTTCAAGGTCTCAGAGCAAGTGACGTCACCGATTGAAGTGCTATTTAGCGCGCACCACTAACTAAGCTAGCCGTTTCACATTCGTTACACCCGTTTGCGCTGTTCTGTGAAGGGAGTAGTACACAGCGCTGTACGAGATCTTCAGTTTTGGCAATTTCTCACATAGAATAGCCTTCATTTCTCAGAAAAAGAATAGACTGATGAGTTTCTGCTTTCAGTTTCCAGCTACAATAGTCATTTACAACATTAACAATGTCTACACTGTATTTCTGATCAATTTGATGTTATTTTAATTGACAAGATATTTGCTTTTATTTCAAAAACAACATTTCTAAGTGACCCCAAACTTTTTGAACAGTAGTGTATCAACCCTACAGTCAAGGTAAATATGTTTCCCCTTCTCTGCAACTGCGTGTGTGAGTTTGAGTGAACGAAATGGAGATCGAGACAGAAAGGGAGAAAAAATGGTTGTGCACCTGAAAATATGACAAGGGCAAGTTAAAATGTGATTTATTTGCTTTACAAAGTGTACACTCAGATAATATATGAATTGTTTCTGCTAAATACAATTAAATCAACCCTTCTATCAGTCAAAGCGATTACCTCAATGGTGTCTCCTTCTCTCTCTTCATCGGATCGTGGCCTTCCTCAGTTTGATCATATCGCTTGCTGGTTTTTGTGACTGCACTTGAAGGAACTTTAAAAGTTCTTGAAATGTTCCATATTGACTGACCTTCATGTTTTAACGTAATGATGGTGTCACACCCTAATCTGTTTCACCTGTCTTTGTGCTTGTCTCCACCCCCCTCCAGGTGTCGCCCACCTTCCCCATTATCCCCTGTGCATTTATACCTCTATTTGTCTGTTGCCAGCTCGTCTTGTCAAGCCTACCAGCCTGTTTTTCGTACTCCTGTTTGCTTGAGCGCCTGTTTTCTAGTTATCCCGGTTTTGCTCATTCTGCCTGCCCTGACCCTTTCTGCCGTTCTGTACCTTTTGACACTGCCCTGGATTACTGACCTGAGCCTGCATGCCACTCTGTACCTTACGGACTCTGCCCTGGATTACCGATCTCTGCCTGCCCTTGATCTGTCGCTTGCCTGCCCCATCTAAACGGGTGGCATGTTGGACACACACGCACACAGGTAGGCTTAAGTTAATAAAGCATTACAGTGCTAGTCTGAATGTAAAAGGACAGTGTAACAATTGTGTTCCTCTTTAGGCTGATGGAGCTGTACGACTCATCTTATGTCTGAAGCAAACATGCTTGAGGTACATGGGTGGCATGTTAGACATGCACGTACACACACACAGGAGACGGATAGTAGGAGTCTCAGTTTATTACAGTTTATTATAGTACAAGGGGCAGACAGTCGTAATCCAAGTCAGGCAAGAACAGAAGGCGATCGGTGGGTCAAGACCATAGAATCTCTAGTAAATTGCTGAGTACAGTACTTGGAGGCTATGCTTTGCGAAAAAAGGTTGAGGAGGTGGACGAATGTAGTTTATTTGGGGAAGGTATCAAACAGGAACTACCCCTCTCTCTCTCCAACTTGCAGTGCAAAACAGGTTTTCAGTTACTCGGCACCAGTGGCGCTTATTTCAGAAGGTTTTTCTTTGATTGCACACTGTACAGTTATACTGCAGTCTTTTGTTGTTAAGGATGACATTTGGTGTCTGTCATTAGGCCTGAATTCATGCGTCCACTGATGTCTGCGCACATCTCGGCTACTCATCTCTGACCAGGGGAAAAAATGTAATTTCTAGTCTAACCACATTGCATTTTGGAACTTAGGCTATACCACCCTTTTTCAAGTCTATTTGCTAATGTTTCATGCCTCTGACATGCAGTGGTGAAATACCCTACTGTTTTCTTGTCATTTTTGTTTTCATTGTGTTACCGGTACAGCGTAACCAAGCTATTTATTTTCCCTACCGCCTTTCATCCCTGATTTTTATTACAAGTTTTGTTTGCACATAGCTTCACATGAAATTACTTCCTGCATGACAGAGCCTATATATGACACACTGTACAAAACAATTAATCATGTTGAATAGGCGTAAGCTTTTTTCATCAATGCTTAGTCATTTGCATTCAGTCACATGCATTCACAAGTTGTAACATGGCTGATTGTGCTATCTTCATGTGCTCTATGTGTGCGAATTAAATGTCATAATCTTGTTTGTGTCCGTAGTATTCTAGTTTAGTGCCATGAAGTAGGAGTTTCTGGGGAAAAAGAAGGCTAGTGCAGCTAAGTGTCGATGTCTTATGTGTCAGCTAGTTCAAAGGAGGTTACATGTGGTAAATGTTGACTAAAAATAAAGTTGGGTCATAAAATGGGAAGGTGAATAAATTAACCTGCCGATAGCATACAGACAAGATTAATTTAATTTGGCCTAATGTATGTAATGTAATGTAATTCGGCCTAGTCTATGTATGCTGCCACAACAAGCAGGTGCATGTTGGAGTTGATACTAGTCACCCAAGTCATAGACCATTCTCTCTTCTACCGCACGGCAAGCGGTACCAGAGCGCCAAGTCTAGGTCCCAAATACAGCTTCTACCCCCAAGCCATATGACTGTTGAACAATTACTCAAATGGCCACCTGGACTATTTACAATGACTTGGTACCGGTACCCCCTGTGTATAGCCTCGTAATTTTGTGTTACTTTTATTACATTTTGTACTTTATTTTGTGAAATATTTTCGTAACTCTTTCTTAAACTGCGTTGTTAGTTAAGGGCTTGTACCTGTTGTTACACCCTGATCTGTTTCACTTGTTTGTCTCCACTCCCCTCCAGGTGTCGCCCATTATCCCCTGGGTACTTTTGCCAGTTCGTCTTGTTTGTTCAAGTCAACAAGTTTTCTCAGCTCCTGCTTTTTCCCAGTCTCTTTTTCTCGCCCTCCTGGTTTTGACCCTTGCCTGTCCTGACTCTGAGCCCGCCTGCCTTACCACTCTGCCTGAGCCTGCCTGCCGTCTGTTACCTTTGCCCCTACTCTGGATTACCGACCTCTGCCTGACCTGAGCCTGTGTCGTCCTGTACCGTTGCCCCACAACTCTGGATTATCAATCCCTGCCTGCCTTGAGCTGTTTGCCTGACCCTGTTGCTGTAATAAACATGGTTACTTCAACAGTCTGCGTTTGGGTCTTAACTGAGACGGGATAGCTATATTTGGTACAAGACCACTCAGACACCAATATTCCTTAGCCGGCCCACAATAATGGAATGGTCCACCGTGTCAAAAGCTTTGGCCAAGTCAATAACAATAGCAGCACAACATTGCTAAGAATCCAGGGCAATTGTGACATCATTGAGGACCTTTAAGGTTGCAGTAACATATCCATAACCTGAGTGGAAAGCAGATTGCATACCAGAGCGAATACTAGACATCAAAAAGGCAGGCAGTTGATTAGTAACAAGTTTTTCCAACACTTTTGACAAACGGCAAAATAGAAATAGGCCTATAAGTTAGGATCAGCTGTATCTCTCCTTTTAAATAATGGACGAACCATGGCTGCCTTCCAAGCAATGGGAACTTTCCCAGAAAGGAGAGACAGGCTTGGTGATGATAGGGGCAGCAACCTTAAAGAAGAAAGGGTCTAAACCATCTGACCCAGATGGCTTTTTGGGGTCAGATTTCAGGAGCTCCTTTAGCACCTCGGACTCAGTGACTGCCTGCAGGGAGAAACTTTGTAGCGGGGCATGGACAAAAAAGGGAGAAGCATTTATTAAGCTGGCGCAGGCGCAAGGATAGGCATAGTTTGCACTGGATGAAAAGTGATTGCATTGGTTTTGGAACCAGCCTGCCTCCTGGCTGATGGCGAAGTAGGCTCAAAACAAAAGTGATGTAGGTCTGCACCAGTTGTGTAGTGCAATTTCTTTTTAGGTGAGGTAGTGCATTTTCAGATTTTGATGAAGTAATTTCCTCAATCAACATTTCTACCGACTGATGTAGCCTATCATTATATAGAATATGCATAAAATGCAAGGTCTGTCTATGGCCACATTGTCTCAAGAACATTTTCTATTTTTAATACCCTCAAACACCAAGTTTATCAAGGCACAAGGTGAGACCCAGATGCAGATGGTTGGAGTCTTACAATGTTTATTAATCCAAAGGGGTAGGCAAGAGTGGTCGTGGACAGGCAAAAAGGTCAAAACCAGTTCAGAGTCCAATAGGTACCGAAGGGCAGGCAGAATCAAGGTCAGGGCAGGCAGGGGTCAGAACTGGGAGGACAAAAAGAATAGGAAAGAAGTGCGGGGAAAAACACGCTGGTTGACTTGACTAAACATACAAGACGAACTGGCACAGTGAGACAGGAAACGCAGGGATAAATACACTGGGGGAAAAAAGTTACACCTGGCGGGGGTGGAGGCAATCACAGGAACAGGTGAAACAGATCAGGGCAGGGCGTGACAAAGTTAGGCATACTGAACCTTCATTGTCAATTATAAATTATAGTTCTTCACGTTTTACCGGTGAAACTGGTATTTGATTGATCTCAACCAGTTGCATGGGAATATACTATGCATTTCAATCTTCATTAACTACTTTTTTTGTGACTGAATTAGAGCAGATGGAGTTAACAGGTTTCTTGTATTTTGTTTCAATCAAGCATATCCTGCCGAGGGGCACGCTCTGAGTTTTGGTGCATTAACTTTACCTCTTCTCACAATGGTGCTCATTTAGTAATCTTCTATTTGTAATAAGTGATGAGTAAGACTATTAGGCGTAGGCAACAGATCTTGATAAGTGTTATTTTAAATGTTTGGAGTGCCCTTCATGGTTCTGAAAGGATAGCACCGGGATTGTGCAATGATGTTCTATAAGTTGAACCAACTTGTGGTGCTGAATGATAGCTCGGCCAGTTCAGGAAAAATAAGTGCAGTATAGCCTAATAGGCTATTTTGACTATTTCGTATAGCTATACGTAGGCTATAGCCTCATGTAAATACAAATACCTATCGCTTAATTTCATTGCACTGTTTGTAGGAGAGCTTAAATTGCGAGTAGGCATGTAATTGCGTTGTGTAGCTTACACTACACTATCATAAATAAACATTGATTCCATTAGTTGAACGCATGGTTACAATATACCCTATTAGAGAATAAAAGAAAAGAGGTGAACTATCAATTAATATAATTTATTTGCATAGATTGAAACATGCTACCAAATCAATTGACCAAGTAGTTAACACATCATTAATACATAAAATTGCAGGAAACCGCTTTAAAACAGCCATAAAATCTTTAGTGTGGTATTCACACATCTCAATAAACTATAACCTAAATGTATTATTACCTCCAATTCACATTTCCAATTTCCCACGATGACATACCAAGCTAGAATGGGGCCCTGAGTCTCAACCAATTGCCAATATAGGCTAAATATACAGCAACTAGAGAGGGTCAGGCTCCTTGGGCTTTGCGGTGGCCGTTCTGCTTTGGTTGTCCTCAGCAGAATGGTGTCGCCATAACCAAGAGGTTACATATCGTTCTGGGTTCCACTGTGCAAGAGGGAGTCTGGAGTTTTATAAAACATACATTTCACAAGGTGAAATTAGTTAAATTTTTTCTGATTGGCTAATGTGCACACACACAGTTCTTCATCATTCTCACCACCACCAGAGAGAAGACAGGGAAGAAACCACACTTTGCCTATCTATTTGGTTGGTCATTCTATCGTTTTTCATGAAATTTTTTGTAGAAATTAAATATAATAAATTTTTCCAGAAATAGTTTTACCAACTCTGTGTATTCTCAAATTAAAAAGTGAGGTGCGCTGCTCCCCCGCGCTCCATCAGCACTACAACCCTGGTAAGCAGGTGGACTAATGCATGCAAAAGCTTTTGATAAAAACGCTGTATCTGTCTTCACAATGAAGAGTTAATGAAAACTTATGGAAAATATATGTATGTTTCTGAACAGGGACAATGCTTCTTTGTTGACAACATAACAAACTTTGCAGCACAGGAGGTTGGTGGCACCTATATCGGGGTGGATGGACTTGTGGTAATGGATGGAGCGGAATGGGTAGAAAAATATCAAATACATCAAACACAGAGTTTGATGCCATTCCTTTTGTTCCGTTCCATACATTATTGTGAGCCATCCTCCCCCCAGCAGCCTCAACTGCTTTGCAGATTTCTGTTTGATTTGAGCAGGGCGCTCCTCACTCGAGGCTTCACTAGTCACGTTTAGGGCCATAGGCTGGTTCAACCCTAGCCAGCTTAATAGAACTCTGCCAGTCACGCTTTGACCAAGTGCTATGGGTCAAATGTAAGGGTCTTAATACAGTTGTATTATACAACAGAATGACTGTGTAACTTGGATATCCGCTGTCACACTAAGGCCAGTGCAAGATGAGCTGTCATGGTGGGGGGGAACAGTTACAGACCGACTGTCTCCACACGATCTCATGCAGGCTCAGTTAAAGGATGCAGCTGTATCGAGAATCCTGGAACGGAAAAGTCAAAGGACGATGCCTAAACCTACAGAATGTCAACAAGAGTTATACAAAGTGAAACAGTTACTGCAAGAGTGGAACAGGCTCAATGTCTCACCAGATGGATTATTACAAAGGAAAAGAGCAAAAAGGACACAAGTTGTGGTACCAAGTCTGTATAGTACACTGATTTACAAGTACTTACACACACGCTGAAATGGCCCATCTAGGAACAGAAAGAGTGTTGAACTTAGCACTAGAAGGCTTTTATTGGCCACGCATGCAACATGACATTGAACACTTTATTACTAAAGTGTGTAAGTGTATCAAACAAAAGAAACCCAGTGTAATAACTAGGGCCCAGATACAACATGTACGAGCTACAGCTCCTTTCGAGATTATTTCAATTGACTGTGCATTTGGAGAAAAGCAGAGGGGGCTACGAGTATATTTTACTCGTAGGCTCAACGACTGATCACACGGGAACGGAAATGACTACGAGTAGGAACACAGCACATGAGACAACCATAACAGCAGCAGGACACACACTTCAGGTGTGCAGCTGTGGTTGGGAGAGAGTAACATCGGCAAGGGGGTTAAGGATCCATCCAGGGAGGAAAAGGTGCTTGGGAGAGCAGAGACAGGGACCTCGCATTGATCAGTACTTCTTACGAAGCAGCCAGTCAAATCAGTCGAATGAAGCACAGCGACCGGACACAAACCAAAGTTCGCAGAGCATCAGCACCCCTGTAACCGAGGAGGATAACACAAGCACAGAAATGCCGGTGGATGAACTCACCCAACCACAGACCTCTAAAAGAGGAAAAGATCAAAGGGCACAGACCGAGTGTGAAGTGGCCCAAAGCTGTTGAAAAGAGAGAGTGGGAAACAATCAACATCGACCTGACAAAAATCTTGGAACAACAGGTAGGAACGGCAGAGAAAAAGCTTGAAAGGATGGGAGACATGATCTACCACTACGGAGAAGAGCGCTTTGGAGTAAACTAAAGGAGAAGTGGCAAGACACCACCCGCGCCAGCCAAATCTAGGAGGCAGCAGGAGATTGAGATACTTGTCAGAGAGAAGGCAGCTGAGGAAGCAGTGGAAGAAGGCCTCTGATGCAGAGAGAGAAGGTCTCATGCTACTCCAAGCAGACATTAAATGTCGGCTGGCAACCTTGCGAAGAGCGGAAAACTTAAGGAAACTTCGTAGGAAGAAGGAACACTCAAGAACACGGTTCTATAAAAAAAACTTTAAGTTTGTCAAAGATCTCTTCGCAAAGGAAAAGTGCGGGATCCTAAAAACTCCAAAGCCTGAACTGGAAGAACATCTGGAAAAGGTCCACCAGGACATGCAAAGGCATGAGCAGATAATCATCCCACATGACATCCCACCTATTCAACAACCACAAATTCAATCTGGATACTGACCCTCCAAAATGGAGGGAAGTAGAGAACGTTGTCCGAAGAGCAAGAGCGGCCTCGGCTCCTGGGCCTAATAGAGTAATATACAAGCTCTACAACAACGCCCCGGATGTTCTACACTTTCTTTGGAGGCTCATGAGGATAGTGTGGCAGAAGGAAATAATACCAAAGGCATGGCGAAGGGCTGGTGGTGTGCTAATCCCGAAAGAGAAGGATGCGACAGACATCAGTCAATTCCGACCAATCTCCCTTCTCAATGTCGAAGGGAAGATCTTTTTCAGTTATAATAGCACAGAGGCTGTCCACTTATCTGGAAAGGAACAAGTACATTGATGTATCTGTACAGAAAGCAGGCATTCCTGGTTTATCTGGTTGCCTGGAACATACTAGTATGATTTGGCACCAGATCCAAACAGCTAAGAAGGACAAGAGAGACCTCTGTCATCTTCATCGACCTGGCCAATGCCTTTGGCTCAGTTCCCCATGAACTCCTCTGGGAATCCTTCAACATTTACCACGTATCAGAACCCTGCAATTGTGTTTCACAACACCTGACTTCACAACATGGCAGTGCTTGGAAGTAGGCATAATGGCAGGCTGTACAATTTCTCCTCTGGCCTTAACTATGGCCATGGAAGTCATCATCAGGGCATCGAGATGGGTGGTCGGCGGTGAGAGAACTAAGGAAGGGCTCCGTCTCCCACCTATCCGAGTATACATGGATGACATGACTACACTGACCACCACTGCAGCATGCACCAGGCGGTTACTTGCAAAACTGCAGGATAACATCAAGTGGGCCCGGATGAAAATCAAGCCAAGCAAATCTCGAAGCATCACCATAGTCAAGGGACAGCTTAAAGATGTGAGGTTCTGCATTGGAGATGACCCGATACCAACGGTGTCTGAGCAACCCATCAAGAGCCTGGGTAGATGGTACAACGAAAGGCTCCGGGATAAAGATCAAGTGCAGCAAGTAAGGCAGGACATCGCCGACGGTCTTGAGAACATCAACAAGACCCTACTGCCTGGGAGGCTCAAGCTTTGGTGCCTACAGTTTAGACTTCTCCCCCGGGTAATGTGGCCACTCACCGTCTATGAGGCCCCAATAACAACAGTGGAGAAGATGGAGCGAACCATTACCTCATACGTGAAGAAATGGCTGGGTGTCCCACGATGCCTGAGTAACATCGGCCTCTATGGCAAAAGGGTCCTTGAACTACCTCTTACAAGTCTAACGGAGGAGTACAAGTGCTCTAAAGTAAGACTTCAGATGACATTGAAGGACTCCAAAGACCAGATCATTAGCAAGGCTGCACCTCTCCTACAAACTGGACGGAAATGGACATCATCCAAGGCTCTGCAGCAAGCAATGTCAGCCCTGAGACACCAAGACATTGTGGGGAATATCCAGCATGGAAGAGGAGGCTTTGGCCTGGCAGCAAGCAAACCAATGTTCCATAAGGCAACAACATCTGAACGCAGGAAGCTGGTGGTTGAGGAGGTGCGCAGACAGGAGGAGACTGCAAGAAGTGCAAAGGCTGTCTCTCTTGCTAAACAAGGGCAATGGACGTGGTGGGAAGGCCTGGAGAGAAAGATCAACTGGAGTGAGCTTTGGCAAATGGAGGCAAGCAACATCAGCTTCATCATAAGAGCTGTTTATGATGTGCTTCCATCACCAAAAAATCTACATCAATGGTATGGCGAGGACTCGACCTGCCCCCTCTGCCCAGCTCCAGCGACTCTCAGGCATATAATGACAGGTTGCAAGACCAGCCTCTCACAAGGCCGCTACACCTGGAGGCACAATCAGGTCCTCAAGAGCCTGGCTGCAGCACTTGAGACCAAGAGGAGTGCAACCAATTCATTACCTCCAAAAACAAGCAATCCCGTCAAAACAACAACATTCATCCGGGAGGGACAGAAAAGGCTCAAGTATCCTCCTACGAAGCCAGAAACTGGACACCTAGCCATGGCCCGGGACTGGAAGATGCTTGTCGATATTGGCCAGCAACTAATTTTTCCACCTGAGATTGCTTCTACCAATTAGGCCAGACATGGTACTCTGGTCCCCTTCACGAAAGGCTGTGTACATCATAGAGCTCACAGTCCCGTGGGAAAACTCTGTTGAAGAGGCCTACGAACGTAAGAAACTGCGTTACAGAGTTGGCAGCAGACGCAACTCAGCGTGGCTGGAATGCAAAAGTCTGGCCAGTTGAAGTGGGATGCAGAGGATTCATGGCTTCTTCCACCATCAGGTTGCAGCCAGTGGATCTGGATCAAACGGAAGGACCCTTGCTGGGCTAGAACTTCATGACCCCCCCCACCCCCACCTGAGAACCCAATTCAGATCCCTCCAACTTGAGGAGGGCATATGAGGTATGCGGTCAGCTGTAGGGCTGGCTCAGGGAAGAGGACGCCCCTGCCTTGCATAGTCCCGTGGGACATCTTAATTGGGCAGGGGACACAAGCTAAGGCTTGATCACCCTTTAGCTGGCCACCTTTGATGAGGGTGTTTAGTGATTAAAGGCCGAAACACCCACTGATTCGAAAGCACACTACTGAGGATGTGTCCCAAAATTGACATCTTAACCCAGTCTATAAACCTCCCATGCCACTCTGTCAACATCACGGCAAATCTCATGCGAGTGCATTCCATCTATTGGCACAATGGACAGTTTTTAACATCTCGTCCCGTGTTTTATGATTCTGATTAGTTAGTTTAGATACCTACAAAATTTGCACAAGCCTACCCCACCAGAAATAAGTCAGAAAACTGCAGTAAAAAAATTACGATTTTTTTTTTCTCCCAAAGTTTGGCCTTGTCAAAAATTCATGCTGATCAGAGAAGAGAGTTTGAAAATTGGTTATTTAGAGTCTTGCAGGACTGTAAGGGAAATAGCCAATTCCAGAACCTCTCCATATCATCCACAGGGGAATCCGGTGGAGAGATTTAACCGTACACTGTTATCAATGTTGCGCACACTAGATAAAGAGAAAAAGGCCAACTGGGGTGATTATCTGAACAACGTCATTCATGCATATAACTGTACCACCAGTGATGCTACTGGGTTCTCACCATATTTCCTGCTATTTGGAAGGGCTTCACTGCTACCTGTTGACCTTGTTTTTGGGTTACAGATAAAGGAACAGGAGAAATCATACCAGGATTATGCTAAGAAGTGGTAGCAACAGATGGCGGAAGCCTATGACATCGCCATTAGAAACATGGAGTAATCAACAGCAAAGGGAAAAGCCTACTACGATCAGAAGAAAATGAGGTCTGGTCTCAGGGGATCGTGCACTGGTGAGGAACATGTCAGAACGTGGTTGGCTGGGAAAGCTAAGATCACACTGAGAGGACCCAAATACATGTGGTGGTAACCAGGAAAGGTGATGACAGCCCTGTCTATGAGGTCAAACCCGTGAGGGGTACAGGCAGGGCCCGGGTTCTGCATCACAATATGCTCATGTCATGTAATTCCCTACCATTTGAGGAACCTGTTGAAACACCCAGTAGAGGTCTGTGGAGAAGGGAACCACCCCTTCTCCAGAAGGGGAAGCAGAAAAATGGGGAGTGCGCTGAGTCTGAGAGCTCAGATGAGGATTCTTATCCAGTTTTCATCAATAGGTCACATAGGGATGAAGAGAGCAGACAGAGTAGCACACAGCTAGTATCAGATAATAGTGAGGAACGGGGTCAGACTGATTAACTTCACTGTGAAGAAGTGCCAACCAGTCCTCAGAGAGCAGAAGGAGAGAACAGGGGTAAATATGGAAACAGCCTAGGGCTCATCTCATGGTGAAGTGGACACTGAGTCATTGGGGTCACCAATGACCTTGCCCCGCTGTTCAGCCTGCAGAGGAGGCCCAGAGACATTCAAACCTATAACACTTTAGGGCTGCCCAGCTCTTATCAGGACACCAACTAGAGATGTGTGTATACTTACATCCTCTTTGTTTTGAGGCAAGTGAAATGTTTGGGACAACATTTCATTTTTTGCAGGGGGTGTTGTAAGGCTTAATACAGTTGTATTCCAGCCACTAGGGGGTACTCTGGTGAAGCCCATGGGAAATACAGGAATATAGTTTTAAGTGAATTGGGGAGAGGAAGAATAAGAAACAAAAAAAGGGCTGTAAAACTGCTGTTACATGTGCTGACATGAAGTAAACCATACCTTTTGTGTTGTAGTTTATATTATAAGCTCATAGAAAGGGTAGCACAAACAGACTCACAAATGATTGGTTGACAATAGAGCCTCCCACAATGCAGGATGAAGTTGGTGAAGAGGAACTGCAGAAATTTGCAGTCAAAGCTTAATGACCTTTGATCACAAAAGTTAATGCAGTCAGTGAAAGTCTGAAAATGTGTATTCTCATAATGAAAGGCGACAAAAGTTAACTGCTTTCAAGACTAAGCTGAAACTGCAATTTAAAATGTGCCTACATTTTTGCATAGATTCCAATTGATTATTTCTGGTTCCAAGTGGAAAGCACACGAACACAGCGTTTCTCCGAGTTATCAGAACGTACCGAGTTATATAACGAACGTATTTACATAGATTCTTATTGGTTGATTCTGGTACTTTCAAATGGAAACTCAGAGCCCATGTTTCCGAGTTGACATGAACGCAGCATCAAACATGTACTATGTGACGCACACAACGTCATTTCTTGATAACCAAAATGGAGGACTACTCATCCAAGCAATCAGTTGAAAATCTTGACAATCCTCCTAACAGTCGCTTGTTTCTCGTAACAAGTCGATCAGTTTCAGATGATGTTATTCGAGAGAAATTTTCTGTATTTGGAGAGGTCCAAGGTGTATGGGTCGTTAAGGACAAACAGACGAAAGAATCGAAGGGGATCTCCTATGTTAAATTCGCGAAGTCTTCGGAAGCATGCACTGCAATGGAGGACATGCATGGAAAATGCCTGTTAGACGGAACGAAGCCCATTAAGGTTTGCATGCACATACATCTAAACTTAATATGACCTCATCCAAGTTTCTAACATTAACTATTTATTTCCTTAAGTATAAAAAAAAAAAAATCCATGCTGGGCCCTGTTCACCGATAGCGATGGAATGTTTTACCCGTATTTTAACGATGCACGTTTCCTGCAACTGCCCGAAACATCAAGCAGAGAAAATGGTCGCCACAGTACTTCGTCGAAGGTGAATACATATAGTATGGAAAGAAAGGGAGCGCTGTTCTCGGATCAGCTTTCTTCGTTCAAATCTTTCCTGATGGCTCCGCCATTTCCTGGTTGCATCTAATAGTTCGCAAACAATGTATGTCTCGAGAATCCATTGTTCCATCAAAACCGCTGTGACATATTTTCAATAACCAGGGCCGGATGAAATTCCACAATACTTACATGATGGACATTAATGTATCTTTTTTTAATACCACTGACCTCGCCTTCTGGATGATAGCAGGGTGAACAGGCAGTGGCTTGTGTGGTTGTTGTCCTTGATCTTTTTGGCCTTCCTGTGACATCTGGTGGTGTAGGTGTCCTGGAGGTATTCAAGTTATGCATTTTGACTGAATATGACTACTGTTTCAGGTGTTCATTGCCCAGTCAAGGTCCTCTGGTAGACACAGAGATGTGGAGGATGAAGAGCTCACCAGAATATTTATAAAGATTCCCAAAACATTCACAGAAGAAGATCTGAAAGACACATTCAAGGTACGAGGTCCATTGCATTGCATTTTATCACTTGGTGAAATATTTCTGGCCAAAGTGACCACCCGTACATTTGAGTAATTTAGCAGACGCTTGCTCAAGGGCACATCGGCACACCTTGTCGGCTCGGGGATTTGAACCTGCAAACTTTCCGTTACTTGCTCAATGCTCTAAACACCTGCAGCCCTTAAGATAGCAGACCAATATAGATAATTATTATTTTTTTTGCTTGTAGGAGTATGGGGACATAGAATACTGTGTGATCATAAAGAATAAAACCACAGGGGAGAGCAAAGGCTTGGGATATGTGAGGTATCATAAGCCATCACAAGCAGCCATTGCCATTGAGAACTGTGATAGAGGTAAGCAGGCATCAGCCCTTTCATTGAAGCCTCAGAACAGATAAACTCAAGTTAAAACACTTTCCCTTTCAATGATTTCACTGTAGAATTTCATTTGTATCAATTTAACCCATGTCTGTGCAACCAGCCTACAGGGCTGTTCTTGCTGAGCCCCGAAGCAAGAACTCATCTGCAGATAATGACTATCACAGCAGTGGCAGAGCAGAGCACATGTCAAGTGACCTGGGAATGAACCCCTATTCCTTTGGAGTGTGTATGTGAAGTACTTCATTCTGATTCAGAATGTCACCTTTGCTTTCATTTGCATTTGCTTTAATCTAGCTGTGGTCTGACATCTGTCTGTGTTCCCTACCTGACAGCTGACCCTGGCAGTTATGCCGTAACTGACTACCGATCCAGTGACCTCATCACCAGGTGCCTAATGGTATCCTCGAGAGCTAGTGTTACCCAGGAGCAGATTTATGGCCTCTTTGACCTCATACCAGGGATGGATTACTGTGAGATGCAGCGGGATCATTGTGGGCTCAACAAAGGTATTATACATTGATAATTATGTATTTAATAGGGGAAGATGTGGTTAAATCAAATTTGAGTCACACATTGATTTATCAAGAGTAACACTTTAGTTTATAGATGTGTATGTTTATAGTAGTTTATAGTAATGTCTATGTTCATAATGCTTATAAGACATTCTGGAATAAGCCTACTCATTATTTTTGTTAATATACATATTTTTTTGACATTCTTATGTAGTGTTACCCACAAAGATTAACACTCCTAATTTTGTATTTAAATTGTTCACATTAATGTTAGTTGTTGCTCATGATGCATTTAAAACGTTTTAACCCCCCCCCCCCCCCCCCCCCCAAGGACATGCTGTGATTCGCTACAACAACCTGGGCTCTGCCCTCTACGCCAAAGAGAAGCTGAATGGCTTTGAGTATCCCCCTGGAAACCGCCTCATCGTGGCCCACATAGAGGATGGAGAAGACAGGACCAGGTACATTAAAGCATGATCTTTAGGTTTATTTGATCTTGTACATATTCATTGCTAAAGACCTACTCCAGCCATCCACTCACCCAATTTATGACATGATTTACCTGAGACTGGAAACTTTCGACGTCAGTTACTAGGCCATAGTTAGTTGTGTTTAGTTGTCGCCAATGTTGTCGAAAGATAAACTAAATTGTCTTACACTATTAGGATCCCCACTTTTTTTGGGGGGGGGGTAATAATGACAATTCCAACAATAGTGAATGAACACTTTAACTTAATCTAATACATCAATAAAAATCAATTTATCCTCTAAATAATGAAACATGTTCAATTTGGTTTAAATAATGCAAAAACGCTGTTAGCGCACACCCCATTAGGCTGATAGGCTTGAAGTCATAAACAGTGCTGTGCTTGCGAAGAGCCAGGCCTCCCAAACTGTTGCATATACCCTGACTGCGTGCAATGAATGCAGTAGAAGTGACAATTTCACCTGGTTAATATTGCCTGCTAACCTGGATTCTTTTTAGCTAAATATGCAGGTTTAAGAATATATACTTCTGTGTATTGATTTTAAGAAAGTCAAGCTGACAAGGTACAAATCTGTCGTTCTGCCCCTGAACAAGGCAGTTAACCCACCGTTCCTAGGCCGTCATTGAAAATAAGGTGTTCTTAACTGACTTGCCAAGTTAAATAAAGGTATTTTAAAAAATCGTCTCAATCAGCTCCCAAAAATACTGATTTCCGATTGTTATAACTTGAAATCGGCCCTAATTAATCGGCCATTCCGATTTAAATCGGTTGACCTCTAATATGTATGTATATATTAAAGACACCAAGAGACAATAAAGACCCGAGCAATCGCAATTAAAAAAAAAATTCATCTGATATGCTCCTGTCTCACGGGGATTGCACAGTCCATCACTCTAAGACAAACAATTGTATATGGTTATATTATGTAAAAATAATTGTGCAACACTAATATGCCTTGTTAAATAAAGGTAAAAAAGAAAAAATATATAATTATAATTTATAACATGCGCTTGCTCCCGCGTTAGATACGTTCGCTGTCTGTTGTTTATGAACCAATCTTCGGTGCACCGTAGAATTGGCGCCTTTCCTATGTTGCTATGTGCATAATAACAAAGTTAACCAGCATATTGGGTTTGAGAACAATACGGTGGAGGCTGCAGCGGCAGAGACGAGGAAACAGTCCTTGCCTTAGCCTAATTGTCTGAGAAAATTGAGGAGAGAGGAAACTCCAAATGAATTAGGTCTATAATCAATAGCCTAACTTTTAAATATGCCTGGCTTTAGGAATCATCCATATACAGTGCATTCAGCAAGTATTCAGACCCCTTTTATTTTTTCCACATTTTTAAGTTACAGCCTTATTTTAAAATGGTTTACATGGATCAATCTACACACAATATCCCATAATGACAAAGCAAAAACAGGTGTTTAGATAATTTTAGCAAATTTATTTAAAAAAAACATACCTTATTTACATAAGGATTCAGACCCTTTGCTATGAGACTTGAAATTGAACTAAGGTGCATCCTGTTTCCATTGATCATCCTTGATGTTTCTACAACTTGAATGGAGTCCACAGGTGGTAAATTCAATTGATTGGACATGATTTGGAAAGGTCAGGGAGGTGACCAAGAACCTGGAGGTTACTCTTACAGAGCTCCAGAGTTCCTCTGTTGAGATGGGAGAACCTTCCAGAAGGACAACCATCTCTGCAGCACTCCACCAATTAGGCCTTTATGGTAGAGTGATGCTATTCCTTAAAAGGCACATGACAGCCCGCTTGGAGTTTGCCAAAAGGCACCTAAAGACTCTGACCATGAGAAACAAGATTCTCTGGTCTGATGAAATCAAGATTAAACTCTTGGTCCTGAATGCCATGCGTTATGTCTGTAGGAAACCTGGCACCATCCCTACAGTGAAGCATGGCAGTATCCTGCTGTGGGGATGTTTTTCAGGGACTCGGAGACTGCTCCGTTCTCTCGATCCTGAATAAAGTACAGAGCTCCTTGATGAAAACCTGCTCCAGAGAGACCTGAAAATAGCTGTGCAGCGACGCTCCCCATCCAACCTGACAGAGCTTAAGAAGAATGGGAGAAACTCCCCAAATACAGGTGTGCCGAACTTGTAGCGTCATACCCAAGAAGACTCGTGGCTGTAGTCGCTGCCAAAAGTGCTTCAACAAAGTACTGAGTAAATGGTCTGAATACTTATGTAAATGTGATATTATCAATGCATCGTTCAGCCATTTTGGTTCCCTTGCTCATGGTAGAGCATCTTTACTTGTCTGATGGTGGGCAGCAGCATCTGGAAGACAGGAGGGAGCTGCTTGGGTTAGAATAGATTAGTTGAAAAAAAAAATGGATTAGTTGAAGAGCACACTGTCAGGTCTGGGGCAAAATAGCTCAAGTAGAAAAGGCTTTTCTTCCCAGAATAACTTTGGTAGCCTTCAAATCAGACAACAGGAACTCAAAAAAATCAGACTGGTTTCAGTCCATATCATAGATCATCTGCCGCCTTACAGATTCTCTGTTACTGTCCAATGCGGGTATCATAATTTAGTACTGACAATATTTAATGGCGTGCAAATGAAAGCTTGACTTGCAATAAACAAAATGTCACAAACAAGAATTCAGTGGGGAGGATCATGTTACTACAACATGAATAGAATTATTGTCAACAAGACGTCATGGTTAATTGTGTTAGACTTTTACAAGTTGTCATGACTTCTATGAGGATCCGAAGAATCAGGTTACAGTGGGTCCGCTCTACAGCACCCTCTTTCCCATAGGGAGAGGGGTGAAGTTGGCCGTTTTATGACCTCATAGAAACTCTTTGTCATGCAATATTGAGGGAGAGAACCTCTGTGGAACAAAGGGAGTCCTCCCACCAAAACTCCAACATCAATAGATTGGGGAATGAAACAATATTTCATTGTCTCCCCCCCCCCCCCCCCCCCCGAGCAGGCGGATGGTGTTGAACCGGACGTCACGAATGGTTAGACTCCACCAGACCAGCTACGTGCAGCGCCAGCAGTACACGTTGAAATGGTTAAGAAATCTACAAAATTAAGACCACATTCAGTCTGCGGCTATATATGTAAAATAGTCTAGGAAACTCAACCGAAGACTTGAGGACATTTCTCTATCGAACGACCATTGGTACGTCTATTATAACTAGAGGTCGACCAGCTCATCGGAATGGCCGATTTTAATTAGGGCCGATTTCAAGTTTTCATTACAATCAGAAATCTGTATTTTTGGACACCGTTTTGACATAAAAAAAAAAATTGCACCTTTTTATTTAACTAGGCAACACATTCTTATTTTCAATGACGGCCTAGGTGCTGTGAGTTAACTTTTTATGGCTGCAGGGGGCAGTATTGAGTAGCTTGGATGAAAAGGTGCACATTGTAAACGTCCAGCTCCTCAGTCTCAGTTGCTAATATATGCATATTATTATTAGTATTGGATAGAAAACACTCTAAAGTTTCCAAAACTGTCAAAATATTGTCTGAGTATAACAGAACTGATATTGCAGGCGAAACCCTGAGGTTAATCAAAGCAGGAAGTGGCTTCTATTTTGAAAACCCCATGTTCCATAGCCTCCCTTTGCTCCATTTAAAGGGATATGAACCAGATTCCCTTTCCTATCACTTCCGCAAGGTGTCAACAGTCTTCAGACAGTTTTAGGCTTTTATTTTGAAAAATGAGCCAGAACGATAACATAGCGTCAAGTGGTCACATGAGTTTTGCTCGCACAACAGAGTTTGGATAGGTATTGCTTTTCCCTCCTACTGTGAAAGACATTTGCGGTTGCTATATTATCGACTATATATTTTAAACAACCTGAGGATTGATTATAACTATCTATTTGGAATTTTCGTCTGCGTTGTCGTGACCGCTCTTTCCTGTGGATTTCTCAACATAACGCGCCAAACAAACGGAGGCATTTTGGATATAATAATAATCTTTATGGAACGAAAGGAACATTTGTTGTGTAACTGGGAGTCTCGTGAGTGAAAACATCCGAAGATCATCAAAGGTAAACGATTAATTTGATTTACTTTTCTGATTTTCGTGACCGAGCTACCTGATGCTAAGTGTACTTAATGTTTTATCGTGCGATCGATAAACTTACACAAACGCTTGGATTGCTTTCGCTGTAAAGCATAATTTCAAAATCTGACACGCCAGGTGGATTAACAAAAGGCTAAGCTGTGTTTCCCTATAGTGCACTTGTGATTTGATGAATATAAATAATTATAGTAATATTTATTGTATGTAGCGCTATGCTATTCAGTGGTTGTTGATGACACATCTCGATAGCGGGATTGCAACCATTAGTTAACTGCCTCGTTCAGGGGCAGAACGACAGATTCAATCTTGCAACCTTACAGTTAACGCCCTAACCACCTGATTACATTGCACTCCATGAGGAGCCTTCCTGTTACGCGAATGCAGTAAGCCAAGGTAAGTTGCTAGCTAAACTTATCTTATAAAAAACACTCATTCAATTATAATCACTAGTTAACTAGACATGGTTGATGATATTACTAGTTTATCCAGCGTGTCCTGCGTTGCATATAATCGATGCGGTGCGTATCGTTGCGCCAATGTGTACCTAATCATAAACATCAATGCCTTTCTTAAAATCAATACACAGAAGTTTATATTTTTAAACCTGCATATTTAGCTAAAAGAAATCCAGGTAAGCAGACAATATTAACCAGGTGAAATTGTTTGGGCTGCCTAATTTGCCAGAATTTTACTTAATTATGTCATAACATTGAAGGTTGTGCAATGTAACAGGAATATTTAGACATATGGATGCCACCCGTTAGATAAAATACGAAACTGTTCCGTATTTCACTGAAAGGATAAACGTCTTGTTTTTGAGTTGATAGTTTCCGGATTAGACCATATTAATGACCTAAGGCTCGTATTTCTGTGTGTTATTATGTTATAACTAAGTCTATGATTTGATAGAGCAATCTGACTGAGCGGTGGCAGCAGCAGGCCCGTAAGCATTCATTCAAACAGCACTTTGGTGCGTTTTGCCAGCAGCTCTTCGTTGTGCTTCAAGCATTGCGCTGTTTATGACTTCAAGCCTATCAACTCCCGAGATTAGGCTGGTGTAACCGATGTGAAATGGCTGGCTAGTTAGCGGGGTGCGCGCTAATAGCGTTTCAAATGTCACTCGCTCTGAGACTTGGAGTAGTTGTTCCCCTTGCTCTGCATGGGTAACGCTGCTTCGAGGGTGGCTGTTGTCGATGTGTTCCTGGTTCGAGCCCAGGTAGGAGCTAGGAGAGGGACGAAGCTATACTGTTACACTGGCAATACTAAAGTGCCTAGAAGAATATCCAATAGTTAAAGGTATATGGAATACAAATGGATAGAGAGAAATAGTCCTATAATAACTACAACCTTAAACTTCTTACCTGGGAATATTTAAGACTCCTGTTAAAAGGAACCACCAGCTTTCATATGTTCTCATGTTCTGAGGAAGGAACATAAACGTTAGCTTTCTTACATGGCACATATTGCATTTTTACTTCTCCAACACATTGTTTTTGCATTATTTAAACCAAATTGAACAGGTTTCATTATTTATTTGAGGTTAAATGTATTTTTATTGATATATTATATTAAGTTGAAATAAGTGTTCATTCAGTATTGTTGTAATTCGGCCAATTTTTAAATGAGTAATTTAATCATCGTAATAGTTAAACAGTTAATCAATTTGATAACACAATCGTCATCACAGTAAACCCCCTTCCCGTAGTGTAAAGGATCCTATGTTGGTTGTGCTTGAAAGTGAACAAAGTAGCATTAGCATCACATGCAAGCTAATCCTAACAGAGAGAGCAGGCATTTTGTTTTTCCACTTTATTCACACAGCAACATCGTATGCCTTAGAAAACGGATGTTCCACCTCCTCGGGACTTCCTTTTGTATTCAGCTTTCTGCGATCAGTGACCCCTCGGGTGAAGAAACACCCATCTTTTTTTATTTTTTATTAAGAATTATTTCTATGTGACACCCAGCGTTGTCTCACTTTTGTAACACGGGGTCACACTTATTATATCCAGCCAATATTTACTGATTTGGATATAGTTATCTTGTTCAATTTAACTAAGAAGCTAAAATTGTCAGACTTACATTTTCAGGTGGATTATTTGGATAAGGTCCAAACGGATTTCTTCCAAAGAGACTATTTAAACATTCCACATGAACTTAGCGGCAGCATTGCTTTCAGGTTAATTACAGTTAATTCCCAAATAGCCTATACAGGTATGATTACTTAACATTGATTAGTCAATTAAATTTGCTTTTGCAAATTCATTCACTTTCAACTCCCCCATTACTGATCCAGCATTGATGGTTCATTAACGTCTTTAAATAGATTAACATAGTCTGCAGCTTCCACCACCTCAAAAAAAATACAAAAAAATGTTAAAATAATGTTTCAAGTATGTGCAAGCTATCAGAGGGGTGGTTCCCAGTCTCCCGCTAATTAGTGAACCCTCACCGATTGATCACTGACCTCAGCAGCGATACAAACCCTAACTATGCTGTTAGCGGAAAGACAGCAGAAATTGCGAAAAACACTCTCCATAATCAATCATCAGACGCAGGCATTGTAAAGGTTCTCTCCACTTGAGCCTTTATGTA